>NC_091126.1:171760677-172385677 GCF_040183065.1 Periplaneta americana | reverse complement strand
CACTGAAGTTCTCTCAGTAGAGTTTGATGGATTCCTTTTGTAACTTTTCTCCCTACTCCAATCTCTAACCTAAATCGTCTGCTTAGAGGGGAAACAAAAAAACTGAGTATAAATTAACTGTAACTTCACCACCTGTACTTTGGATTTGGTCCTAAAATTTCAGAGTTCATTTATACTCAGGTTTTTGTTTCCCCTGTAAAATTTCCTTTTTTGTTAGCAGGTTTACACTCTAAGCCGATGAAATACGTTTTTTCTTGGATTTCTTCTTTAGTAGGCCTAGTAATGTGGTAACCTTTACTGCATGTACAGTTGTAACAGGCATATAAATGTTGTGGATCCATTATTAGAACTGTGATGAAAGATATGATAAAAGCTTTGACGTAGTGTAATATACTCAAAATCTTACATTTGATCATATTTATTTGATCAAAAATTTTATCATATTCTGTGACACAGAAATTTGATAGTGTAATATAGGCCTAACCGTATTATTTGATGACCTCTTTCATTAGCAAGTTGGTCCAACTCGTACATTCTTTGCTCACTTTTGAACAGCAGTACACGTTGTAACAATTCAGATTTATTTAATGTGTAACAATGTAATGAAATTCAGATTTAGTTTCCATTCATGAAAAATGAATACAATTTTGTTGTAGCTTCTTGGTATCACTTATGAGGTTCAGACCTGTGTTCAGACAGTTGATTAAACAATAAAAAATATATGAAATTCTAGTTCCTGACGACAAGAGACCAATATTTTACTTAGACGAGACTTGGATAAACCAAAACCACACACAAAAATGTATTTGCCAAGACTCCTCGAGAAATGGTGTATTAAAGGTATCCATAGGAAAGGGGAGCTTACTTATTGTGTGCCATGAAAGTTCGGAAAAAATGGAATTTTCACCAGAAAGCAAGTGGCTATTTCGATCTAAATTAACGTTAAACTATCATGATGAAATGACAGCTCTTACATTCGAAGACTGGTTTTTGAACCAATTCATTAATTATTTGGAAGAAGAAAATACAGTATAATTGTTATGGATAACGCAAGTTATCATTCAGTAATTGTTAATAAAATTCCGAATACCTCATCTAGAAAACATGAAATTCAAGTTCCTTGCGAAAAGCAAGAGTATTGTTTATTTCTAAACCTGGTAGAAATGCCTACCTTAGGCCAAAGAACTATCGACTGTCAGACTAACCACTTTCCTTTAGAAAATTTTGGAAAAGATGGTTACAAATCATGCCCGGCATATAAGCCACTACACCAGTCATGACAGCATCAGCTCGCTATGAGTAAGTCGCCCACCATGTAAACAGTTCAGCTCTTGGGCACTGATATCCTTCCCTCTTACGCCACAAGAGGGGTGGCAGAAGTGAATAAATACACCAGTAGTACGAAACATATGATTGCTTGCTTTACAGTATCTACTGAAATTTATATATATATATATATATATATATATATATACATTAAAACCTCGATAAGACGCGCCCGCTTATTACGCTATCCCGTGTAATACACTTTTTTGTCCAGTCCCTGAACATTTCATATATAAAGCCTTTATAAAATACCCCGTTTGTTGCGCTCAATACACTGTTTTTGTGGAATACTTTCGATGTAATTTTCAGCAGTGTACTGTAATAGCAATGAAACACCTTGGTCATTGAACTCACTGGTGCTATTAACCTGAAAAGTATTTGTATTCGACCCTTTACCTGCACATTCAAACCTTCATACTTCATAGTATACTACTACCCCACCCTCTTGTTACGCTCTCTTATTTGACTCCTTATCTGCATACTTAAAGCCTACACACAGTTACAATACCTCACCCTCTTGCTAACCCTCTCTCTCAAACAACATTCCTCACTCGACCGTAATAAAATTCTGGAAATTTTTGCTGGGCAGTTTGTTGTCCTTTTGTTTATTGAAGTGTCTGCGAATGTGATTACAATGAGTGTTAAACGAAAAGCCCTTTCTGTGTGGAAAAAATTGGAAATCTTACGAAAGTACGATTAGAACAGTACTCTTACTCAGAAACAACTCTCTGATGCATTAGGAATCCATCATCGATATTAAGAACGATAATAAAAAATCGCGACTCAATCACTACAGTTGCGATTTCGGGAGGATGTAATCACAGAAACTGAAGTGTGGTAAACATGAGGACTTGGAGAACACGCACATGGCAAACAACTATAAATGGCTTTTTTTTTTCGAAAGAATTAAGTACAGTACATATTGTAAATGTCTTTGACGTACAGTACAGTAATTACATAATGGAGTAATACTGTATTACCTTTCATGAATCATGTATTTCAATAAAGAAAAATGCTAATAGATACTGTATATAAGTCAAAATTAGTATACCCGCCTAATATGCGGTCCCGGTTAATACGCGTTTTACACCCGGTCCCTTGAACAGCGTCTTATCGGGGTTTTACTGTATTAAGAAATTAAATGTAGAGCGACATTCCATGTAAATAATTCCCATGAATACAAGAATGTCGCGGAAGATGATAGGATGAAAATGATTGACGATTATAAAGAAGCATTTGAAAATATTAGTCTAAAAATTTACTAAAATATTGAAAATCTAACTTGAAGTTATAACACTGTGTTATCATGCCATAATCAAAACTGTAGGTGACGACGTAACTGTACTTGAGTCTTCTACTGATAAAGGATTTTTCTGTCTGAACAGCAACGAAGACAAATGGAATTAATTTTAACGTCATCTTATCTTGAAGAATAATAAGAAAAATAAAAAGAAAGAAAAAAAAACCACTGAAGAGTTTGTGGTGGAAATATGTGATTTGCATGTTCAATTGTCGTCTGAAAATGAATGTTGACACTACATAACCTAGTTGTTGAGAAGCGTTAAATAAAACAATACCAAATATTACGGATATTTATAATAAGCCTATATTGACTATTCTTAATGTTTTGTATTTTGTTGCAGAGTGATGGATTATTTGTATGTCACCATGATAAAGTATGATTGTAATTATATAAAACAGTACATAAGTTGAGCTTTATAATATTCATACTACATAGGTATTCTTACTAAATGTCATATACCAGTTGTGTAAGTTTATTTTCTCAAATACTAATGTTCTAATTATGTATTTCAATCCCATTTAATGTCTATTAATTGTTGTGAATGTGATTTTTATTATATCAATGTGTGATAAGACTCTGTTCATCCCCATGTGCATCAACGTCGGTTAGTGTCACCATCAGTTAAAATTGCCACCTAACCCCTGATTAAGCATTTTTACGGCGGATCAACCTCGGTTATGATTTAAATAGGATGTTAACCACAGTAATCTCTAATCAGCCATATTCGAGCGGTTAAAGGAGCTAACCAGCGATTAGTAGAGCAAGTAAAGGAAAATGGCAGCCAGAGCCACAGGTGATTATTTCGAAGACGATTATTATTGTACAGTACTTGAATTACTTGGTTAGAGCATGAGCGTGAAGGTTCTTTAGGGAAAGAGAGAATTCTTACGAGGAATTGGGTGACAGAAATTTTCAGGAGGGATTTCGTTTATCAAAATCTACAAATGGATTACTTGAAATAACACAAGAACAGTCATATTTCCCCTATGGATTGGCTCCTTATATTACGATTCTATGTAACTGTTATTTTCTGTATTTTAAGAGGGAATACTCGAATATCTCTTTCTCTATGTCACTGGCTGAACAAAGAAAGGTTATGGATGGATCTTAGGATAATGCACAATTCCCTGGTGTAAATGGGGTACACGATTGTACACACATTCCTACTAATCTTCTGCATCATTTTCCTTTATGGATATTCCATCTTTTTTATATAATATATTTAAATCTAGTAATTAAGTCTATAGATACTTCAACCTCACATTGGGATATAATCATTTTTGCATTCAATTTTCCATTTTGTACGATTTTAACCTAATAGTACTGAAAAACAAAGAAATGCAACTTGCAAATATAACAGCACCCAAAGGCAAACAAATGCAACGCGAAAATGTAGGACACGTTCATTTCGATGTAGAACATAGTGAGCGCAGTTGTTTTTAGATGTTGACTATTATCTTCGCAGTGGTATGGATGCTTTCCTTTAGTCATTTTGTAGAAACAATGTACCCTCATAGACTTTACTCTGGTTAAATGAGGTGTCAGCTAGCCATGTTTTAGTAATCGGTGATTATGAATGGTGCACAGAAATTACATTTTAACCACGGTTACTGTTCAATCGTCATTTCATAATCTATGATTACTGCGTTTTTAACCGATGTTGATGCACTTCGCCATGTATCTGTAATTTGTATACTGCCTCTGCACAGCTGTTTTGCACTGGAGAGCTGGCAGTAGTATTTTGTGAGCAAGATCCATTTTCCACTCCTCTATTGAGTGTTCAGATACTCACCCCTGCTCCAGCAGCCATATGTGTATTTGTCCTCACTGGTATTGCAGTTACCATGTTAGGTAGTTGACATGAGGATCACGAGTTTGAACTTGAATAAGGATAATGAAAATTTTTCAAGTTCAATCTATAAGATTTATCTATTTTGCAAATGTTTATTTGCTACAACATTGTATATAGAATATTAACGTTTTCGCCTTTTCGGCATCATCAGATATTGTTAAGAAACATGTAATCTAAACCTTGAACAAATTTTAAAATGTACATTGTAATATGCATGACAAATAGATTTTCATGAGTTTTATGTAGTATGTCTTATAAGTAAAAAGGTTTATGTAGAAAAAGATTTCCAGGAAATATAAATTTGGAAGGTCGATATGATTGCAGATTGCTTGTAGGTTTTAGAATGGGTGATATGGTATGTGTACGCCTCAGCTTACGTGTGGGTGTTCTACTTGGTGGTTTAATGCGTACTGAGAACAGAATGATCGTACAAGCATATGTTTCTACCAACACAATGATGTTTGCTACTATTTGACTGCAGTACTTATATACGCAATCAATAAATTCAAGATTGATGAATGAAGAATAGCCAAATGTATTGCTAAACAACTACTAAGGATCAATTGTAACAGCATGGCAATATATGACACATAAGATTTTATCAAATTTTATCATTATTTATTATTAATTTTATTAATCATCTATTATTGATTTTATAAATTGTCTTTTAAATATATTGATATTACATCACCATTCTACTCATAATTAATTATAAAATTCAACAATTAAGTCCTTTCCACCAATATTAATTATTGCTGACATTCGTATTTTGTTAATAATTTAATGCAAGATATAACATAATATGCTTGTCATTTTAATCATTTCATATGTGTTTTGTAACATGAGTTATATGTATCTGCAATCATATCGACCTTCCAAGTTTATATTTCCTGGAAATCTTTTTCTACATAAACCTTTTCACTTATAAGACATACTACATAAAACTCATGAAAATCTATTTGTAATGCATATTACAATGTAAAAAAAAGGTAAAGGTAAAGGTATCCCCGTAACATGCCATGAAGGCATTTGGGGGGCATGGAGGTAGAGCCCCATGCTTTCCATGACCTCGGCAATAGAATGAGGTGGTGTGGTCGGCACCACGCTCTGGCCGCCTTTTACCCCCGGGAAAGACACGGTACTCAATTTTATAGGAGGCTGAGTGAATCTCGGGGCCGTTCTGAAAGTTTGGCAATGAGAAAAAATCCTGTCACCACCTGGGATCGAACCCCGGACCTTCCAGTCCGTAGCCAGCTGCTCTACCAACTGAGCTACCCGGCTGCCCGCATATTACAATGTACATTTTTTAATTTGTTCAAGGTTTAGATTACGTGTTTCTTAACAATATCTGATGATGCCGAAAAGGCGAAAACGTTAATATTCTATATACAATGTTGTAGCAAATAAACATTTGCAAAATGTATAAATCTTAAGATTGAACTTGAAAAATTTTCATTATATTATATTAGATTTATCTGAAGACAAAATGAATTGTAAAATTGAATAAGGATGTTGAATTTCAAAAGGCAATAAAATACTAAGCCTGGCTTCCTCTCGGTGGAAAGTAGAGCTGTGACGCCTGTGTCTTTCATTCACAGAATGTAACAACTTTGACCCTTATACAGGGCTCCAGACAAAATTCGTTGGCAATTTCTCACTCATGTTCAATTTCTACATTGGGTAATTGACAAGTGATGGACAGTCTGCTCAATCAGCAATTGTGGTGGATAGTGACTATCAAAACAAGATCGTTGACCAGGTATGTGTAGACGACTGAGAATTAGCTGAATTGCAGATCGCGCCGGAGGAAGCGAGACAGAACCAAGAAATGCTGAGATCAAGAATACAGAAGAAGCAAACATATGCGAAGAAATCAGATAAGAACGGCTCAAGTACCACAATGGCAATGAAGTTTAATGACACGAGTAAAAATGCAAGTGATTTAACCAGATTAGTGGGAAGGAAGGTCAGTGCCGAGAGGAGAAGTGAAAGTGTTTCTGTGAGTGCAAGAGATGAAATGGTGAGAAGTGAAGTGAAGAATAAGAATGACGAGTTTAATCCAGGACCCAGAACAGGAGAAGAGTCATCAAGTAATCTGGCTACAAAAAACGGCATTCTGCTAATGATGAGCAGTTTTTTAGAGGGAATAAAATAGGTAAGGAGTATGGGGGTGAAGGCTAACTAGGATGGTGAAGTATAATATGTAGAAAATTAGTGAGATCGCAAAATGAAAGGTACACATGAAACAGACATAATAACGAGCATATTGGACAATGGTGTAATATGTTTTAGTATCAAGTATTATTAGAAACAGTGTGTGTTCGATATAGTCTAAGTGATCTGAAAATCAAGAACAGAGTGATCATCATCATCATCGACGCTACAGCCCAATTTGAGCCTCGGCCTCTCTTCCATGCACCTCTGTCCTTGGCAACCAACAACCATCCTTTAATTCCCACTTTCTTTAGATCCTCTAACATTCCATCCATCCATCGCAGTCTTGGTCGTCCTACACTCCTTTTTCCTTCAAATTTATTCCCCATAACTTTCTTGGGTATCTCATGATCTGCCATCCTTTGCACATGTCCTGCCCATCGTAATCTTGATATTTTAATGACTGTAACCACATCAGGGGACTTATATAGTTGGTAAAGTTCAAAGTTGTATCTTATTCGCCATTCTCCATTATCACATATTGGGCCATATATCTTCCTTAGAATTTTGGTTTCAAAGGATCTCAATCTTGACATATGAGTCTTTGAGAGGGTCCACGTTTCTCTGCCATATGTTAATACAGGTTTTATCAAAACATTATAAATATTGCATTTTGTTTCCCTTGTAAGAAGTCTTGACTTAAAGTGCCTCAATGATCCAAAATATGCTTTATTAGCACTTTGAATTCTTCTATCAATTTCTTCACTAATATCATTAGTGTCATTGATTAAGGAGCCCAGATATACAAAACTAGAGACCCTCTGAAATTTATATTGATTAATTTTTAAATGGGTTGTTGTTGTCAAGTTTCTTTTTTGTTTTTTACATCCAACAATCATGTACTTAGTCTTCTGTTCGTTAATTTTCAGCCCCATTTTTTGGGCTGCTGTTTCTAAAGCAGTAAATGTTCTCTTAACATTCTCCTCAGATCGACCAATGATATCTATATCATCAGCATAGGCCAGTATTTGGGATGATTTGTAGAGTATTGTACTTCTAGTTTGTATATCTGCATCCCTTATCACTTTTTTTTTCAAGGGCAATATTAAATAAAAGACACGCTAGTGAGTCACCCTGTCTTAGACCCTTAGTTGTTTGAAATAAATCTGATAGTTCAGATTGGATCTTTATTTGACACTGACTGTCATCCATGCATGTTTTAACTAGTCTCACCAGCTTCTTAGGAATGTTCAGCTCTACCATCGCCTTATAAAGCTCAGCTCTACTGATGCTGTCATATGCCATTGAAAAATCAACAAACAAGAGATGAGTTTCAATATTTTGTTCATATGTTTTCTCAATAATTTATCTTAAAGTAAAAATTTGATCAATTGTCGACTTTCCGCTTCTGAAGCCAGCTTGATATTTTCCTATGGCCCTTTCTGTGTATGGTAATAGAACAGAGTGATAAAAGTGTCAATTCTGAATGAATTAGAGAAGTGTAATAGGAAGTTAAGTAAAACGATAGAGATAATTGAGTCTGGCGGAGGAGGCTAGCTAGGATAGCGAAGTATAATATGTAGAAAATTAGTGAGATCTGAAAAAGGAAATGCACACAACAAACAGACATCATAATGAACTTATTGGACAATGGGGTAGTATGTTTTAGTAACAAGTATTATTAGAAACAGTATGTGTTCGATATAAGTGTACTGAAAATCAAGAACAAAGTCGAAAAGTGGCAATTTTGAATGATCTAAATCAAGTTGTTATGTTTTGAAAGGTGAGAATAATGATCAATTTAAATGGGATCTAAAGTCAAATTATAAGAGCGTCTACAAAAGGTATATCTGTAATGAACGTAATTGTGGCACCAGATACAAAAATTGTGAGCTCCACATTACATGGATGTAAATGTTGGCAATCAAATACAATACAATACATTGGGTAAGTATGCAGTTGAAGATAACTTTAAACAAACTACTACTACTACTCTCTTTCCAGTAGTTGCCACTGTATTGAAATTTAAACAGATACATTTTGCGAAGAATAACGTGAATCAATGACAACTTATATTAACATACCTTCCTTCCTATAAATTTGAGCCATTTCAGGAAATCTTATATCATAGCAGATTCCAACTCCAACTTTACAGACATCAGTATTAAAAGTTGTGAAAGAATTTCCAGCACTCAGTGTTTCAGACTCCTTGAAGCGAATTCCACCAGGGATATCAATATCAAATAAATGTACCTGAAAAACAGTACACACAAATATCAGTTACTGTAATTCATTTAAGGACACTTAGTAGAGATTTCCAGCTGCTGCATATGCTTTACCTTACCTTAAAAGAAACTGAATTTTCTCCAGAACTATAGCAGTAGGTAAACAAAATTTTCACTTGTGGTTTTTTTAATTGTTATTTTACGACTCTTTATCAACTGCTATGGTCATCTAGTGTCTGAGTGATATGAAGGTGATAATGTCAGCGATATGAGTTCAGGATCCAGTGCCGAAAATTGCCCAGCATTTGCTCTTAATGGGTTGAGGGAAAGCCCCAGAATAAACCTCAACCAGGTAGCTTGACCCAACCAGGATTTGAACCCAGGCCCACTCATTTCACAGTCAGATATGCTAACCATTACCACGGTAGACTTCACCAATCATAAATCACACCCTGATGAATTGACTGATACCCAGAGTAACTAGAATTAATTTCTTTCAGTTGGCAATAATTCAACTCTGGACTGAATTTTTTTGTCTGGTATTATTGATCCCAGGTGGTGACAGGATTTTTTCTCGTTGCCAAACTTTCAGAACTGCCCCGAGGTTCACTCAGGCTCCTATAAAATTGAGTACCGGGTCTTCCCCATATATATTCTCCTTTTCTACCAAACGACGTAATGCCCTAGTTCAGAACCTATACATTGCCTATTAAATGTGCGAGGTCACTCAGTCACAATTTGAAAGGACAGGGAACCTCTCAATTTGCAGATTTAGATTTCACGGCACTTCTTCTGACAGCCTTCACCTGCCTTGTCATCGAACAACAGATGACAGAGTCTTCACGACTCCAGTTGCACTGCTAAATGGCTAAGCCCCTTTCAATGAGCAAGATAAAACCTGCCATCCTAACGGTAAACAAACGAGTCTTCTCGACTCCTCCTGCACTGCGATATGACACAGTTCATTTCAATGTGTAGATTTACACCACCTCGTCCCGTCCTGTGATCACTTGATCACATTCCGTCCCCTCGTGTATGTGGTACCTAAGAGGTTACGTCCATTTTCGGCTTTCCCCTTCAAAATTTTCTAGAACTTCTTCAGTGGAGCAGTGTAAACCAGAGTGAGACTAGTGGCCAGCAGACTTGGAGCTCACATATTTAGTTTCTTACAGCCCCCAACCCCTTGCAAGGACGAGTTTTGCATACCTTTTTAAATTTGTCCTCCCAATTCTCCTCTCTTTTTTCGATTTTCGATTTCCCGGGGGTCAAAGGCGGTCAGAGCGTGGTGCCAACCACACCACCTCATTCTAGTACCGAGGTCATGGAAAGCATGGGGCTCTACCTCCATGCCCCCCAAGTGCCTTCATGGCATGTTACGGGGATACCTTTACCTTTACTGCTACCTGGTTGAGGTTTATTCTGGGGCTTTCCCTCAACTCAATAAGAGCAAATGCTGGGCAATTTTCGGCACTGGACCCTGGATTCATATCACTGCCATTATCACCTTCACATCACTAAGACACTAGATAACCATAGCAGTTTATAAAGCGTCGTAAAATAACTAATAACAAAAATCACAAGTAAATCGGTAAATAAATGTACACAGATCATTTGGTAGCTTCATTTACATTGGTGGACGAATATATCCTGTAACTAACATGGCCCATGTCCTGTTACTAACGTGACTTCATTCCACATTTCCTCCCCTAGTATTTTAACAAAGATTAATAAATTAATGAATGAGGTCTCATTTTGTTTTACAATGACAGTACTCTTGCACAATAAGATTGCAAATCCTATCCTCCTTATGACTGCTGTGAATTAGAGGATTGAAAATGATCTTCATATTATGTCAACATTTCTTGGTCCTGTGGCTAACACAACCTTATTTGGAAATATTAAAAGTATTTATTTCAGTCACTAACTTCACAGCATATGTTTAAGGTGTTAAACCTTTGCATTACATGTTTAAAAGACGTATGAACGTTTTCGTTGGACTACGCCAACATCATCAGATACGAAGTACATTTCAGCAATATCAGTGCTCTCTACATAATCTCTACAAATACAAAACATATTTAATGGCATGCAAAATAAAACATACTAAAAACCAAAATGGTTATGATACGCATTGACATTCTTGCATGACTGCCCTTATTGTCAATTAATTAAAATACACGTGTAAGTTGCAAAATATGTATGTTTGCAAGTCTTCACACATGGAATAATGAAGTAACATGATATAAAAGGAATAAAAATATAAAATGTAAAACTAAGGTAATTATGTATTATGAGTGTGAAGAGTTGCAAATTACAGTATTTAATTACATTTATTATATTCATATCCCAATAATGCACATATTTCAACCATTCAGAACGTGTGTATCATGGTGTGTGTCTCGTGATTTGTCTTGAATGTTTTTCAAATTAATATGGTTGTCTTAAAAACGCCAATATATTATAAGTTGGGTTGTTTAATGTTGATACTAATGTATATTTAATTTGACGATGATGCTGTTCATCCAATCTGGAAATAATTGCAATCAGTGAGTTGATGACCCAATTTTGAACAATTTTAAAATTTTAATTTATGTACTATGTTAAATGGATAGAAACTTACATGGCAATATATGGTCGATATCCAATACTGTAATCGTAATAAACTGTATTATTTTGCATGTCACTAAATATGTTTTGTATTTGTAGAGATTATGTAGAGATTTTATTGATATTGCTGAAATGTACTTTGTATCTGATGATGTGGGCGTAGTCCAACGAAAACGTTCATACGTCTTTTAAACATGTAATGCAAAGATTTAACACCTTAAACATACGCTGTGAAGTCAGTGACTGAAATAATAGTACATTATGCAACGAGCCTATAATGATAGTAATTAAGAAGCGAGTATGGATGTTTATGAAACGAGAGCAAGCGAGTTTCATAATTTTCATACGAGCTTCTTAATTACCATTATAGGCAAGTTTCATACGACTTTTTATGCTCGACCATATTTCTAACTTGAAATTATTCAGATGTATACATTTTATTTGTATCTGACAAGATCGGAAGTGACCTTGTTCTAGGTCGTGAATTGTGAGATGTGCGCAGACGCGAAAGTATTGATTTTTTCCGAGGAACAATAATGTCATTGACCTTGATGTAATCCCGTTAAACTTGATATAACCTTGATTATTGAATTCGACACTGAAAAACGAGATGACAAATTGAATTTATTTGAATATTATTTACAATTAACGCTAATTATTATAGTAACAGAACATAACCTTCTGCGACAGTATTGGATTTCCAGCCTCCGTGACTTTTCGCTAATTCTCTTTCGATTGCATATCCGAGAATAATAGATACTTGCGGTTTTATAACGGTACAAAGCTGACTTGTCATTGGCTGAACACCTGTAAGCTTAGTTGTCATTGGCTGAACACCTGTACTTTAATGACTTTAATGAGTAGGTGTACTTTAATGACATGCATTAAAGGACTGCTACCAGGTGTATAATTACTACATTTCGGCATGGTCGAGCATAAATACTTTTAATATACAATACAGACTTCTCTGAAAACTATAAAATGAATTGCTTATTTGGAAAGTTCAAAGAAATTCAACCAGGGAAATTTCAACTCCACTTGGACGAATAAGGAAAATGCGTTGATATAATAATTCACCAGTTAGGATATTCTTTTGCCCGATTAGTTCCTTAATGTCTAATAAAGAATGACAATTTGCATGGATTTCCTTATTCATTATAACTTTGAGGATAACCACTTCCTGTCCAGTGCCCGAAGGGTTCCTTAATACCTAACAAAGAGTGACCATTTGCATGGAGTTGCTTGCTCATTATAAGGTTGAAGGTAACAATTTCCTGTCCACCATTATATGGTGACAGGACATGGATTCATCATTTTAAGCCTGAGACAAAAAGACAATCCATGGAGTGGCATCACACAAACTCACTATGGAAGAAACATTTTAAAACTCCTCATATGTAACTATGTAAGTGAGGCAATGATATTCCAGCTGTATGAGAGATGTGCATTGATAAGAAACGTAAAAAATTACATATTACAGTTATATGAACACTAATAATTATATTATATTTATTAGTGTTCATATAACTGTAACATATAATTAATTGGTTAACTAGCGGACTTACTCGTGTTAATTATGTAAGATTTGTGCAGCTTACAGCTGTTTCAGTGCTTCACGCACCATCCTCGGAGCCTAATAGATCTTGGCGTCATCTCGAACTTCTCTGCCTGTTGTGTGGGTGTGTTTGATTGTTGAAAGGTGTTGAAGTGTGGAGTCAAATAGTGTGTGTGTACTGAAATTGATCTGTGTGTTGAGAATTTGATTGGGGTGTGTTTTAGTGTGTCTGTATATTTCGTATTGTTCTAGTGTGTTGAGTTTTTAGTTCTTGGGTTGTATGTGTAGGATTTCCATGTCCGCATTTATGTTATTGTATGTATGGTTAGCATTAGTTATGTGATCGGCATATGTAGATGTATTGTGTCCTCTGGTTATTGCTTTAATGTGTTCTGACATGGAAATCCTACACATACAACCCAAGAACCAAAAACTCAACACACTAGAACAATACGAAATATACAGACACACTAAAACACACCCCAATCAAATTCTCAACACACAGATCAATTTCAGTACACACACACACTATTTGACTCCACACTTCAACACCTTTCAACAATCAAACACACCCACATAACAGGCAGAGAAGTTCGAGATGACGCCGAGATCTGGTAGGCTCTGAGGATGGTGCGTGAAGCACTGAAACAGCTGTAAGCCGCACAAATCTTACATAATTAACACGAGTAAGTCCGCTAGTTAACCAATTAATTATATTCAAGTGTTAAAAGTAGTGTACGCAAGATTCAAAATGTAATATATAATTTTTTACGTTTCTTATCAAATCTATGAACACTGTATAATTGGCCCAACATGTGTGGTTTATCTTTGAATAAGATGTGCATAGATGATACATATTCTCTGAATATGCCTGGTATGAGGAACAAGTAGGATTATTGTTCGGTGTTTTAATTATGTCATTCTCTCAGTATCAATGAGAAAAAGATAAGATTATTTGTTTCTTTAAGAAAGGAAACCTTAAAGAATAACTTAACTACACACCACTTGCAAAAATGTAATTTGAGGAAAATGATAAAATCTCGTGCTATATGAAGAAATGGCGTTTGCTTTGTCGTAAAACTTACTTTTCGGTGTTTAGTGATAAGATTCCCTGATGGATTCCATATCGTGCATGTGTTATAAAACTTCTTATTATCTTCTTCAGGAATGGAGCCCGCAACTAGGTACACATTGTGCTCTTTGGCAGCTGCAGACAGAGCCAAACTTGTCTCTCCTGATGGGACTGCTTCAGCATACTTCGGAAAAAATTCTGGAAAATAAAATTAAAATAATACTAAAATGTTTAGCTACTTAATCTTCTAAGGATGGAGATATATACTGCGAACTGCAATTACTCATGAAGGCAATATTATAATATATGATATATTTTACACTTGTATCTAGAATGTTTCACAAATTTTACTTTCACCTTTGAAAATAGCCTACTACAGTAGACACTCGTTAATCTGAAATCAGATAAACTGAACACTCAGTTAAATCAAACAAACTGTTTGGTTCCGGCTGAATTAATAGAGAAAAACCCACCACTTCAACCGAATTTTGGATAAACCATACTACAGACTGAAATGTTGCCCCTTCAGTACACATTACATAAGTTATTCCTTGGATAAACCGAACATATTGTACAGTGTACAGGAGTGTTTCATTCTTTGGGCTTTCAAGGCTTAGCCGTTTTGGTATTTATTTAATGTACGTAATACATGTTTCAATTATCTTTGTTGCAAATTCCATAGCTTGAAACACCTCAATTCTGACTGAAACTTATGTTACAGTACCTTTAAAATGTACTGTAGCATTGTATTCCACTTACTCAGTACGTAGGCCTATTGTTACTGAATTGTATTGTTGAAATTATTTTTTAGTGGGTTACTTTACGACGCTGTATCAACATCTCAGGTTGTTGTTGTTGTTTTTAGTTGGCTATTTAACGACGCTGTATCAACTACTAGATTATTTAGCGTCGATGAGATTGGTGATAGCGAGATGATATTTGGCGAGATGAGGTCGAGGATTCGCCATAGATTACCTTGCATTCACATTATGGTTGTAGAAAACCTCGGAAAAACGCAACCAGGTAATCAGTCCAAGCGGGGATCGAACCCGCGCCCGAATGCAACTTCAAACCAGCAGCCAAGCACCTTAACCGACTGAGCCACACCGGTGGCTGTTGTTGTTGTTGTTGTTGTTGTTGAAGAAGATGATCAGAAGGACATTTACTGTAGGTAGTATCATTTCTAGAAAGTTTGTTAATCATTAAAGAAGGCAGATATAAATACAATACTGTATAAGTATTTATTTATTTACTAGCCGTACCCGTGTGCTCCGCTGCACCTGTTAGAAATAAATATAAAGTAATTGCATAATTAAAATAGGACGTTTGATCCAGGGAACATTTGTGTTTGATAGAAGGATAAATCGTTTAATATGTTACTTAATTTAAATTGTATTTAAATAATTAAAATGAGGGTCATTTTGGTCCAGAGAGCAATCATTTGGTGCAATGACAATTCCTTTAACATGTTTCTTAATTGTTATTACATGCAACCATAGTTTAATGAAGATTGACATATCATTTAGTTTTAATGTGTATACTTTATATTACTTGCTATATGTTTCAGAAGTTACTGTAATAACATTGTAGAATTATGTTCATCTAGAGAAACTACACTTTCCAATGGTGAAATAATAATTATACAATTAATTAGCTTCCGATATTACTTCATACAAACACAGAAACATTCTCTGTAGGCTATGTTTAATAGCTTAAAATTGTTGTTGTCCAAGGCCCCTTATAGACGAAGTCATTTGTTATTATTTCAGTACAGCGCCTTAGATGGCGTTGTTATTGTAATTTTAAAACGCATTTATCTCATTAAATATCAGTCCTATCAAAATTTTGTATAGAATAAAACTTATCGAAAATTATGTTTAAAGAAACTTTTGTTATGTAACATTTTTCATGAAAATCAATAATAAGCGAGATATTTCGATTTATTTAATTCAGGCCCCCTTACAACCCCGCTTTTAAATAAAGTATTTTGAATGCCATATAGCCTAAAATCTAAGTTACGAACGAACTTAATTTATATTCCAATTTTCATATAAATTGGTTCAGCCATTATCGCGTGAAAAGGTAACAAACAGACAGACAGACAGACAGACAGACAGACAGACAGACAGACAGACATACATACATACAAACAAAAATTTCAAAAAAGTGATTTTCGGTTTCAGGATGGTTAATTATACATGTTAACACCAATTATTTTTGGGAAATCGAAAATTACCAGAAAAATTTTGGCTACAGATTTATTATTAGTATAGATTTATTTATTGATAGGGTACCCTGGATCGTGTTTATGAAACAACCCTGAAGTGCTGACTACCCACAGTGACAGAAATCAACTGAATATACTTATTTTGCCATTTTACATGATAGGGACCTATTTTTTACCAAAACCTCACTAGGTTGAACTTCGTTAAACCGAACTTATTGTTTTTCAGTCCCTTGGAATTCGGATTAACGAGGGTCTACTGTAACTGAAAGTTTGTGAAAAAAATATTTATAACTGTACAGAGAACAGTAAGTTTATGTTTGAACATGTTAACTCTTTCAATAACGAAAATAAAACTACTCACAATTACATGAAATAGAAAATGTCTCCAGTTTGTTTGCAAAGTACTACAGGACACTTTCCGACACAAAAAGAACTTCATTATTTTTCCCACAATATAAACACAGTCTAGTATATACAGTCACGAAGCTTGAGTTGTGATGGTGCTGGGAACAATAGACTGTGTCAGTACAATTTCGCATTGTCTGTAATGAGACGATATTAGCGATCCTAGTAGTTAGCAACTATCTATGGAAGCATATTTACTACATATTGAGCTTCATGACTGTATATACTAGACTGTGATATAAACATGAAAACAGTTATGGATATAAGATACGTAAAATTATCAGAAATGAGAAACATATAGCTTATATGGAATGTAGGATGTAAAGAAAAAAGGGCTACTAACTTTTTGGAAGAGAAATATAAAACAAATATTGAAACATAAACATACCTAACCTAACCTAACCTAATTAAATGTGTCTGTAATTAGTAGGTCCCGGAAGTTCATACCTTAAAAAACTATGCCTACTGAATATAGGCCCTTAAAAAGTGCAAAATGTGCACAAATAAATAAGAGTGTCCTGCAACAGCATGAACTTACATTACTCCTTAGAGGTCGAAGCAGAAGTAGTTTCATTGTCTAACAACAGCGATGAATTGCAGTGCACGACCAACATGTGACTGAAGTTTTCAATTAAGAAACTGCGTCTGTTGTCCCTGAAGATGCTCTTGTATCATGAAACCTTCTTTCCACGTCACAAGACGTTGATTTATTGTTCCACAGACAGAGTTAATTCTTTAGGTGCAATGGAGGATTTTCCTCCGAGAATGTCTCTAATATCGTACAACTGTTGGTATCTAAAATTGTTTAATATTGTTAGTCACTTATTCCTTTATTTTTTGCCCTTCACTAAAGAAACATCTCAGATTAGATTGAGTTTATTAAAAGGCGGCTTGTAACATATGTAAGGGAGTGCCAACAGTTTCAAATAATGTGATAGCTTTTGGTAAACCAAAAAATGAGCAGATATAAACACAAAATTCCTTTCCACCTCATTGTTTGCCAGCATATGTTGAGCTGTCTTAATAGATGTAGCATTACTAGAGTCCAATGAATTAACCATATCTTTACCTACATGCAGATGCTGAACATAATACAATGCTGCATTGAGCCACGTTCCCTATCAGGTGAACATTGGTGCAGGTGGAAATGGAGTATTAGGTGCTATTGGTGTAAGTAACTGAACTCTTTGATGGGCATTTAACAAAAACTTTCTTTATGGAGACATGCAAGTCAGCGACCTAGCACGTGATGTTTGACTTTTCGTATTTCATCACAGTGATTTACATATTCTATCTCAGTTCAGCTTTTGCAGCCACGAGGGGAAAAAACATTGTAAATTTTATAAATATGCAGTTTAGGTCTTGACGTAGCATGCATTTAGAAAACGAAGAAAATATGCACATAATGCAACAGAAAATCATGCTTAGTAAACTCAAAAATTCATTCGTATATTGATTAATTTAGAAATCTTCTCACTATTCGTGACCTGCCACAAGGGACAAAGAGTACTTAACCATATAAATGTTTACAAGTTCAGTGAACCATTAATTTTGTTTTGACAATGAAACTCCTACAAGTACATAGCTGCAAATACATTTTGTGATTGGTGTAAATATACCTAGTTTTAGAGAGGAAGTGTTACAAAAAAGTAAAGAATGCTAATGAACTTGGTTTCATTTCGAATATAGGTGATGCTTCAGGAGAGCAATTGATCCTTTCAATGCAGCTAAAGTTACAATCGGAATAATAGATGTCGGTATTCCAAGCCTCTTAAACACATCTTTCATGAAGAGAGTAGTGGTACCTCTTGCTCCAACCAGAAGTCCGATTACTTCAAGCCTTTTTAGCTGGTACTTTTGGAGGTAATATGGAATGGTAGGGTTGTAGATATTCTTTTTTTCCTTATCCACTTCTGCTGGCTGTTCCTCATTCATTTCGAAACACATAGTGGGATCAATTATGAATCTAGATCTTGTAGATTCCTTGAAAGCTATTATATCTATGCGCTGTGTACTCCCAGTGACTGAGAGACCATGTACTTCTTCAAAGGTGTTGTAATCGGCATCTTTAAGGGCAGTGGCTATAATTGATCGTACTTGGTGGTGTCTAGCGTTTCGCAGACCGTCGCTGTGCGGACAGGATCCCAGGACGTGTGCAAGAGTTTCAACCTCGTTGTGGCAATGCCACAATGTGGGTTTCATAAAATAAGAAAATAATTATGCTCTCCAGGAAAAAAATATGCAAGTACATGAACTTCCAAGCATACATGCAATTTCTTACCTACTACATATACTACAATAGAAATGAGAACCAAAGATAATTGTTTCATATTTACGCACTCGTTCCATATGGTGAGTTGAAGCATTCTGGTAAGGCAACCAGAGATGATCCATTTTCTTTTGCCTTCTTTATGAAGCTCAAAGCACGTTTGACATTTTCTGATTTGTCTTCACCAACAGCCAACTGAATTAAAGCAATACGAAATTCTATAAAAGAAATAAAAATGCATTTTTAATACAGTATTATAAAACGTAGAGTTTGAGAATACCAAAGTGCACAAAGAAGCTTTCATAACTGCATACTCGTTACATTTTTCTCTCTGAATCTGTGTTCAGTTACTACAGCTAGAGATAATATCCTGTTATGTGCCGTAAATGTGCTTATTAGAAGGGCAGGACTATGCCCTACACTGAAGAAATATTATGCTAAGGAAAATACAGCTGTCTTGAAGATCAACAAATTAGGCCTACCTTTTGAAATTGGTAGGTTTGAATTTTGGTTTTAGCACAGAAAAATTACATGCTACCCAGTCAAGAGAATCCTCAACAATTACGAGAACTTATCTGTGCACGTAAGGAGCATATGATAAGTGAGTAGCTACATATACCTGCAGAGTTTAAAAACAGTATCTTTAACTGTATTAGCATATTATAGTCTATACTTTCCTATGTAATTTCCAAGAAAAGTTCACTCTCGCATCTTCATTTAACACAACAAAACCCAGCCCAATCTAAAGGAATGAGACTAGTATAGATGGGCGACAAGAATATACAAAAGGAAAAAAGGGAACTTCCTTGGAAATAAACTTTTTCTTTCATTTCAGTAAAATATATTCCATGAATTTGTGTTATCAGCAACATTTTCAAATTTTATGTGCTACCGGTATTCTTCACCTGACATAATTAGGAACATTAAATCCAGATGTTTGAGATGGGCAGGGCATGTAGCACGTATGGGCAAATCCAGAAATGCATATAGAGTGTTAGTTAGTTAGTTGGGAGGCCGGAGAGAAAAAGACCTTTGGGGAGGCCGAGACATAGATGGGAAGACAGTATTGTACGAGAAATCGGGAGAATTACAGAAGACGAACTTGCACGTGTAAATGCCAATTTCCTTCGGAGATGTCAGGAATGTGTTGCAGCAGAGGGACACCATTTTCAACACCTTCTGCAGTCAAGGTTAGTAAACAATATGAATACTGTAATTTTATTTGCCGGTTCTAGCAACTGTAGCTGTCCCCGTTCACCAGAATGACAAGCGCTGATTCTGGGCCCGCCTGCTGCCGAGTGCCATAAAGAATATCATAGAATGCTCTGTACAAGTAAGGTAGGGGAAACTCGGAAATTTTGGCAATATGGGAAATTTGGCAATATTCTTGCATTTCTTCTATTGCCAAATTTCCTCCAGACTTTTAAGACATTCAATGACACGATCATAGAGTGCAACATCTGAGTGTACTTCTAGTTTTCGTTTCATTCGAATCCGCGCATTATAGTGGCACATATTGTTACTAATAAAAAGAAGTGTTGAATACTTCCTTTTGACGTGGTGGTTGTGTGGACGTGTGTATACAAAGACGGAAGAAAAGTGTTGTCCATTACCTACGTTGTTTGTGAATTACATATCAAAAGCTGAGATTCCATATAATAAGGTAAGCCATTTATATAATTAATATCTTCTGTCAATAACTCATCAGGCCTTAGCTCGTTTTATGTTCTTCTTAGCAAAAAATGTCTTCTCCAGGGTAATGTGAATTAGCCATTTTCCTTTATAGTGATATATTGCTGCTATCTTTGTACAAGAATGTGTACTCGATGGTAAAATTTAAGAATAGGGATGTATGAGGGATTTTACAGACTTCAATGCAGCACTGTGTGTGTGGTGTGTTGCAGATATGCCAAGGGAACGAGGACATTATTCTGAAAAATATTCCAAAGATGATTTGCGGGCTGCGATTGGGAGTGTTTTGAAAGTTAGATGATCGACTTATAGGGCTTCTAAGAAGTACAATGTGCCCTTTAACAACTTAAAGAGGTTTCTGTATGCATTCTCAGGACCCGATGACGTTGTCATTCCCAAGAAAGGAAGACCTCTAGCTCTAACCGTTGAGGAAGAGCAAAAACTGGTGACATATGTAATCAGAATGCAAGAACTTGGGTTTGGGCTATCGACAACAGAAATTAGAAGACAACCCTTCAATATAATTAATAAGAGTGGTCGGAAAAATCCATTCAATTTTTTTTCTTGCTTTTGTTTTGTGTTTATGGTATTTAGTGATTTCTTGTCCCAGTAAATTAAGTCTTATAAACCTTGTACCACTGTTTTATTTTGAAAATTTTATTTTTTAATCGTATTGCCAAATTACCCCTGTACTATTGCCAAATTATCCTGATGAAGTACCAAATCTGGAAACATGTAATTTGTTATTTATTAGTGTGTTATGTGCAAAGTAATTTAGATTTGTAGAATTTTCTTTCAGAGGTTTATTGGGATTTAATGTTTAAACACATTCCACAATAGAGGAATATTTAATTTCAGAATATGTAACTACAAACTGTGTCGAAATATAAAATATTGCCAAATTAGACGAGTCTCCCCTACATGTTTGGGGCGGGCTGGTGGACATACAACTTTCCTAGTGATCACTTCCAATTTCCACTAATCCACACTATAAATCCTAGCGATTTTGAAGGTATTTTAGAAATGTTTTCTAGTGGCGCATACATACTCAACCTTTACCTTACTTAGTTCAGCTAACGGCACGTTTTCTCGACGAAATTTATTTTGAACTCCTTGATTTGACTTAGGGAATATGTATTGATTTGACTTGGGGAATACGTACAAACTACTAAAATTGAGTGCAATAATAAATAACTCTAACCTTGTCACAGTCCTCGGTCTCCTGTCGCTTACCTATCTCCTCATCTAACTCTGTCGCATACCTCAGCCTCATGTCACTTGGCTATCCCCTGATTTAACACATTAAACCTTGTCACATTTCTCGGTGTCACTTCAATTAGCTGTCCCCTCGTCTAACTCAACCTAACGTTTAACATGCAATATTTACAGAAATATACGCTAGTGGAAGGTGAACCACAGTGCAACACGAATCGCACTAATATGTACCAAATAAAACAAACTCATAAACACTCCTTCTGTCACCCCCTGTCAAATATATAGCTAACATAAAGGCGTAAATACAAATTAGATTGCGCTCAATTTCAGTAGGCCTAGTTTGTACATATTCCCCAAGTAAAATAAAGCAGTTCAGAATCAATTTCGTCGAGAAAACGCGCAGACAGCTGAAGTAAATAATTACAATAGAATCCCCCCGCCCCCGTCCCCCAGATAACACTAAATTATTTTACAAATAATCTTATTATCACAGGATATGGATTTAACTTTTTAAACAAATTATTTGTGTCGTATAAATTATTATGAATACCTACTTCGTGATGCCATTCTTAATTCTTCATATATATTACCGGCTAAACACACCAAAATGTGGTTCAAAATGTTCCAATAAAACTATATTCCTCTACAAATCCGTCCGTATTAATCAACACAAGATCATCTGCAAGACATGTGACAGGACGTATATTACCACACATTAAAACGAAAATGGATGCAAGTAAACAAACGAGGGAAATAATATTTTGCACAAGAAACAAAGTGACACGTAAAATAAAGTTAACAATTTCCATTATAAAAAATAGTCATGAATATAACCCGATTACAAACTACTGATAATGAATTAGGTACGAAATTAACTTTAAATTAAGCGGCCATCGCTAAAACCAACATCGTTCATTTTCGTTGCAATTCAGTTTTGATTAAAGAAATTACCCTCTCGAAAAGATAACAATCAAAATTTCTCTCTGTATGCCATGTTGAACATGATACATTTAAATCATGTAGTTAGAATGTAGAAATGCAATGCAAATATTAATATAAATAGTTCGATTGAAATATTTATCACATATATAACTTCTATAATAGCATTGAGCGCTTGTTGTTCGATTTTTTTTTTCGTAGTTACAATTACTTGAACTAGATGGCAGACTATTACAAAGAATACAATTACTCGGACTAGATGGCAGACCAGTACAAAAAATACTGTATGACATAGAATCTAGTACCCTGTTCTATTTTCAGATGGAAATAAATTGATATTAACCAACAAGCAAAGCCACAGGATATACCATTAATTTGTCCATCAAAAATAATACGTACTGTACTAAAAAAAAAAAGTTCAATCTTCTAAGTCGTCTTCTTTCCAAGCTATTTGCTGCTGAATTGACAAATTACCATCTTGCACTTCCTTATCTGTGCAAGGTCACCTTCCAATCACAAATTTTTAACAGCTACATGTCTTTTCCTAAGTTATCAAAGTACCTACGGTATCGAAATCTTGGTCTTCCCAGTGGCTTGCGTCGGTGTGGTAGTTCTTTCAAACCATCCGTTCTTAATGTATTTTCCTTCCGAGCCTCTTACTGCACTTAATCTTCCAATCCACTTCGTCCTTTTAGCTTTAATTTTTTTTTTTTTTTTTTGTAATTGTCCCAGTTTCTGAAGTATTTGCATACCGAAATTATCTATGTACGTATATTAATTTCGTTCTTTTTCCATTTTCATCAACATTTTCAACTCTCGTTACAGAATGATAACCAAATGTTCTGAGACGTTAATGAATTTTACAGTAAAACATTTTACTACATTTCCCAAAGATTTAGTTTCATATTTTCTTCTCGTAAGGGTGGTTTCTTTCAACAGGGGCAACACCAACAATACGACTTCAGTGCATTAGCACACATCCAAAGTTATCTGCTATCCAGCCTTCTGTCACCTCCCCCGACTAATATTAAAATTGCAGTGAAAACATAGTCCATGGCACAGTCAACAAAGATTAGACATTCCTTTGTCATATTTAACTCACGATTTCCTTTGGAATTTTATTACTTCATAGCTTCTATCACTGTCTATTAACTATGTTCATAAATGTTATTCATTTAATTTTAGTTTTAGCATATATCTGTGCGTCTGTGTGTGTTTTCTTTTTTTTTCCCTTATTTCTTTTGTTTTTTATTTGTCACCTTATTTATTTATTTATCTTATTCATTTTGTTTATTTAAGATAATATACTTCCATAATAATTGCAATGCATTGGAGTAAAAGAAAAGTGGGTTGCACAAAGTAATGCCTCCTCAAATTAGAATGCTGGTGCCACTATTGCATTTTACCATGTCCTCTCAATAATACATACCTTTTTTATTATCTTTATAATAATGACTCCTTGCCGACGTGATAAAAAGGATCCTAATACAACAACACAGAACAAACATGAAAGCAAACAAAGACCAGAAAGGATTCTGTGTGGTGAGAAAGTGATGTATTTGTAAACGTCAATTTTCAGCAAAACCACTCAACAAATTAAAAATTGCATTAGACATTTTTTTTTTTCAAATAATATCCTTTAGTACCTGTTAGCATAAAGGCACTCCATGATCTTACACCCTATATAATATACTATATACTGTAAATGTCATTAAAAGAAAATACAGGCAATAAAATGGCACACTGTTACAAAACTACGAAATCTGCATCGATATGGGGAACTATTAATAATGGAATTCCTCAAGGATCAATATTAGGTCCCCTACTTTTTCTAGTGTTTATAAATGATTTTGCCCCCCTAATAAAAGATGTAGGTCATCCCATATTATTTACAGATGACACAAGTATAGTAATTACAGCCAATAACTCCAACACATTCCAATCTTCAACAGAGGAAATTCTCTTCAAAATATGTGACTGGTTCTCAGTCAATAAATTGGTATTAAATTGTAACAAAACTAACATAATTCAATTTAAATCCTGTCCAAATTCAACGTCGCAAATTTCTAGCAAAATAATTAATAATAGATCCCTATTAGAAACAACAACCAAATTTCTTGGCTTAAAAATCGATAATGTGTTAAATTGGAAAAATCATATTAAAGGAATTACCCCCAAACTAAATTCAGCTTGTTTAGCTATTAGATCTATGCAAAAGATAGTAAATATCAATACCTTAAAAACAATATACTTTGCATACTTCCACTCGGTAATGAGTTTTGGAATAATATTCTGGGGAAATTCCACAGATAGTAACAATATATTTCTATTACAAAAAAGAGTAATTAGAATAATAGTCGGTGCCAAATCTAGAGAATCGTGTAGGACTATTTTAAAAAAACTACAAATAATGCCCATGGCTTGTCTGTATATCTTTTCATTAACAATCTTCCTCGTATGTAGTCGTGAAAACTTTGTAACTAATTCAACAGTTCATAGCATAAATACCCGTCAAAAAAATATCTTTAATACTCCATCGGCAAGTCTATCGTGCTATCAAAAAGGAGTGCGTTATATGGCAGTAAAAATTTTTAATAGCCTCCCTACTGATATAAAAAATGAAACTCAAAACATAAAATTATTTAGGGCCAAATTAAAGAAGTACCTAATTTCTCACACCTTCTATTCTGTAGGTGAATTCATGACATTCAATAATACTTCATGAAATTGATACTAAAACTTTCTTTTGTACTAGTAGACTACAGTAGCGTGCAAATTAATCCGAACACGACATATTTTTACATTTTCTTTCATTGTTGGCCTCACAGCTGCTCATACCGCTTTAATTGACATCTGTAGTACGTGTAATTCCATTGTTGAAGGTCTGTCATTTTTTTATAATATGTGACATTTTGCCTGTCGTTTTGTACTTATAAGCTTTTCAGTTGTGTTGAAGACTTAATACTGCAATCCTGTGTACCTTCTGTCGTCTTCACAAATGGATACAACTCCACGAAAACGGTCTAAAATTATAACATTAGCAGAGCATTCTTCTATGTATGACACAGAGGCAAATTGCTGCAGAATGTCACATCAGTTTGGCTACTGTTAATTCGATCATAAAACAATACAGGGAGACTGGATCCATCACACCCCAGAAAAAAGGAAACTGTGACCGGAAAAGGAAGACTTCACCTGCAGATGATCGTTTAATTGTCAGGAAAAGTAAATTAAATCCTACACTAACTGCTGTCGACTAAACCCGCGAGTTAATGGCTACCACTGGGCGAATATTCACGTCACAACATGCGGCGTAGGCTTTTGGAAGCTGGACGAAGGGCTCATAAGCCTATTAAGAAGCAACTGCTAACCCCTGTTATGTGCAAAAAACGCTTAATGTGGGCAAAAGTACATCAACACTGGACAGTGAATGACTGGAAGAATGTACTTTTTTCTGATGAGTCTCATTTCGAGGTCCACGGCCACCGTGTTTCTTACGTACGGAAAGGATCCGAAAAAGTAACAGCAGCTCATCTCCAACAAGCACCCAAATACCCCCTAAAGTAATGTTTTGGGGTTGTTTTACACATGAGGGGCCTGGAGCATTAATACCTATCAAGGGAATGATGAATTCTGACAAATATATTCACTTATTGGAAACCAGAATCGTGCCCCAGCTGCAAAAATCATTTCCGGATGGCAGAGGTGTGTTCCAACAAGACCTGGCACCATGCCATATGTCTCGAAAAACTACAGAATTCAACAAGAAGAATATTCAGGTACTCCTCCCCTGGCCAGGCAACTCACCCGACATCAACCCCATTGAGAACTTGTGGTCAATTTGCAAAAGAAGAATGCAAAAAATGGATTGTTCTACAAAGGAGAAGATGATTTCTGCCCTCATTGGTGTATGGTTTCACGGTGAAGAAATGAAGAATATTTGTGGGAAATTAGTGGAATCCATGCCAAATCGTCTCAGAGCTGTTATTAGGAACAAGGAAGGCCACATAGATTACTGAGGTATGTCTTAGATCCTTTTTTTATCCCGTTTGAGTGTTTTTGCATAAGTAATTACGTTGTTCGGATTAATTTGCACGCTACTGTATATTGTAAATCTCGTCTGTATATATTTCATCTAGACTGTGACTATAAATTAAGATTTTATAATAGTATTAAGTTCTTTGACTTGTTCCATATTCTAGCTGTAAGCCATGTATGAATACCATGGAATGTTAATAAATACAATACAATACAATACAATACAAAGGCTTTCTTCTTTCAATTTAGAGTTCTGCACAAATCTTGTAATATTATGCAGTGGATGTAATAATGCTTTTATAATGCTAACGAACAGACTTCCTCACAAACCCCATGTAAATTATATATACAGAATTCAGATTTAGGCTACACTCAGATACTTAATTCTCAGTGTTTACAGGATTAAGATAGGAAAATAATTTGAAGTTTGAATCTAGGAAAGAGGGAAAACCCTCGGAAAAAACCTCAACCAGGTAATTTGTTCCAACCAGCATTTGAACCTAGGCTCACTTGCTTCAGTCAGCCATACTAACCGTTACTCCACGGCAGTGAACTCGTGAGTCAATTTTCATTTCATCAAAAGTTGTCTGGAATGTATCCATGCAGACAGACAGCAATTTGAACAACTTCTGCAACACAGGTTAGTACATGTAATTAAATAAAAATGTAATAATGTGCATGCAATTATTGATAAAAGTAACATACGTTGAACTACATGGGAGGTTACAGATCAAAATTGCCACACTCTATATCAAACATGTGCTTAATTGATTCAGATTCAAACCGAATATTCTTTAGAAAAAAAAAAACCGGTGAGATTATATTATAGTCTGGAACAAAAGGCACTCTTTTCAACACCAGTCTAGCAACATTAATTCCACTGACAAAAGTATATGAAATATATTCTTTAAAAGAGGGGGGGAGACACAGAATGTAAAAAACAGAGTACTGCATTGGAGTTAAATCGCTCGCTTGAACTCGGTCGAGTGTCGCACCCTCGAGTGAGATACGATCGGTCGTGATACGCTCGTAATAAATAGAAGCACAGTATAAGGTCATCTCACCGACATGGCTTATTTTGTATGGAAGGCGACAGATAAGATACACATATGTTCTGCTCACACGGTAAAAATAAGGCTTTATTTTCTGCGTTTATGACAAACGTTTAATGGAACAGTCAATGGAACGTACCAAAACAGGAACATGAAGTTATAAATAAAATAGTATGAAAAACTTCGATGTACAGTTATTATTGCTAATTAATAATTATTCAATATTTGATTTACCACATATAATGATAAGTCCATACATAGTGTTCTGCCTATATACTGCAACAATGTAGAAACGTTTTACAAAATATTATTGATATAGCAGTAGATTAATAACAATATTAGTATAGAGATAACGTCACAGAAAATATAATAAAACGAATAATCATGCCGCACAACTGTTACAGACGCAAAGATTGATGCACTAATTATTAGAGAATATTATTATTATTATTATTATTATTATTATTACTTACTGGCTTTTAAGGAACCTGGAGGTTCATTGCCGCCC
This sequence comes from Periplaneta americana, assembly GCF_040183065.1. Lineage (NCBI taxonomy): Eukaryota > Metazoa > Arthropoda > Insecta > Blattodea > Blattidae > Periplaneta > Periplaneta americana. Next base: position 172,357,238 of record NC_091126.1, on the reverse strand, counting down.
TCACACAAGCCCGCCATTGGTCCCTATCCTGTGCAAGATTAATCCATTCTCTATCATCATATCCCACCTCCCTCAAACCCATTTTAATATTATCTTCCCATCTACGTCTCGGCCTCCCCAAAGGTCTTTTCCCCCTCTGGCCTCCCAACTAACACTCTATATGCATTTCTGGATTCGCCCATATGTGCTACGTGCCCTGCCCATCTCAAACGTCTGGATTTTATGTTCCTAATTATGTCAGGTGAAGGATACAATTCGTGCAGCTCTGCGTTGTGTAACTTTCTCCATTCTCCTGTAACTTCATCCCTTTTAGCCCCAAATATTTTTCTAAGAACCTCATTCTCAAAAACCCTCAATCTCTGTTCCTTTGCTGTGGTCGTGCCGGAGAATCAGTCCCATTCCGAGGCTTATTGTTAGGTTTCATAACAAGCTGTTTTTTACGGTGATGGGTTGTTAGCCCTTCGCCCAACCCCCAAGCTGGAGGACCACCCCTTATCGGCTGTCCACGACTGCTTATTCAACATATTCGCACCTACCCTCCATATCTGGAGGCCGTCTCCTCTATCCACAACCTGAGGACGTGCCATTATTATTATTATTATTATTATTATTATTATTATTATTATTATTATTATTATTATTATAAAACTTGATACAGTTCTTGCATTATCGTGATTGTGTTCTCCGTTTATAATAATTACATTTACATCCAATAACATCTATCAGATGTGGCAAAAACAAAATCATTCCTGTGGGGGAAAAAGAAAACAAAAAAAAAAAAAAAAAATCATTTACCTACAACATTTATATTACATTTTTAAGCAAGTTTTGTAGTTGTACTATGGAGAGGTTAGTTAAACACTGCGAAGTTTTGAAATGATAAACATCTACGATGTTACTACACAGTTCTTCACTGTAACAAGAACGAATGTCTAACGCTCGGCTTATACCATTCGAGGATTTATCGCTCGTGACAATTTTACCCATCATGCATGTGCGCTACCTATCGGATTATGCTATGAACTACTTGGCGCTCGAGCGAAAACGTCCGATGCAGACCTCTGGTAGAAAAATGTTATAAATGCAACAAATTCTTTGTACTTGATTGAGTAGGAAACATGACACTGGATTAGGTTTCATTTGGCCGAGGAAGTAATGTAACATTAAGGATACACAGGGATTCAAAATTATTCATCATTTAGTGTCATGCAAAATTCTTTTTAATGTCCAACACATCGTGATGCAAGTGTTAAGAGACTAACAAATGGTAGCAGACGAGACATCCAACTCAGTTATAAAACATCTTCACTTTCCATACAATAATCCTCATGTTTTTGGAGGGTTTCACAGTAGGTGTCCAATTTTGGTGATCTTTGAGCAACTGCATGACATAGCAAAAGACACGGTTTATTTGCCAGCTGTGTTTATTGTAAAGTGAGATATAAATCAGCAACACTGGCAGCAAACAAGCCTTCCAACATGTGACGCAACTACTCAACTTTAGGTCAAATCACACAGTATTTGGGTACGAAAAATATGTCACATTTTTTAAAGAATTTTTAGTGTATTTGTCCAATGAAACATGGGTTTAGATCATGTGACAAATTAACATACAAAGAAAGTAACAGTTCATTTAAAATTAGTTAAGCAAAATGCAAAATTTAGTTATGGACCCAACATTACCAGTCTAGAAATGGGTTTCATTATATCACCACATTCTCTATCACAATAAGATCACTACACAATTTCGTCTCTTCAAACTTGTACAACTTCATCGTCATGCCTTCACATCAAGCACACGCGCACAATCACTCTTCCAGTACAGTAACTGACATGTGGGGAACACTACATAACACAACCAATAAAATTCAAGCACCTGATATTTGAGGATTATTGCTTAGCAAAACGCTTTTTAATATAATTAGAAAAGAACAAAAATTATAACAAGATAAGAAATAATGTACATTTTAAACTAATATCATTTATCAAGATTTAATTAAAAATACCTTATGTACATAACCACTGAGGAAGGAAAAAAAATGTCACTTTTTTAGGGTTTCTCAAAACAGAAGAGAAGTGACAACAGAGTAGTTAGTGTTTTGCTACAAAATATCTTATATATGTGTGTGTGTTAAATGCACATTTCTCTCTACTCACAAGGAGAGGACACGCTCTGTATATCACCGAATGGAATAAGATTGTGAGATGAAAGTACAAGACGTACTGTTTAAAGTCATACCTGATATGGGTGGCCAATGACCCCTCATTTTGAAAATATTGGCTATTGTTTGTGACATACTTCCATTAGGTGCTTAATAGGGAAGCATTAGACTGTGTAATGGCGTAGCCCATATGGTTGGATGCTGAGTTGTTATCCAGAAAACCTAAGTTCGAATCTTAACTGGTCCTATTTTTTTTTTCTTTTAATAATGATTAATATTGTGATCACAGTTATATATTTACATATATCATATTTCTCAACGCTTCATCATGTTTTAAACAAATTACTAATTGACTAACATTGTATTGTAAAGGATAAACAATGCAATATTGCTCATATAGCCAGGTAAGATGTGCCACTGGTGTCTGTTCTGTTTCTGTAGCAGCTACTATTCGACTTCATTTTGTACCCGAATCATTATGATGTTATAAAAACACACAAAAGATACATATTTCCTGCACCATGCACAGCAAATGAAAGAAGGTTGTCCACAGTCACACACATTTTTCCGCACTTCTACTGCGAAACAGAGATCCTTCACGTTCACAAACACTTCTCATTCGTTTATTAATTTTGATGCATACCACGCATATTTCAACATGGCTTTGAATATAGGAGCTGTCAACTGAAAGTGAATAAAAAAAAAAGAGAAAAAAGAAATAAAAATGATAATAATAATAATATCAAACTTTAAAAAATGAGAAGGCATTAGGATTCGAACTCAGGTTGCCTGGATGACAACTCAACATCCAACTGTATGAGCTACGCCATTACACAGTCTAATGTTTTCCTATTAGACACCTAATGGAAGTATGTCACAAACAATAGCCAATATTTTCAAAACGAGGGGTCATTGGCCACCCATACCAGGTATGACTTTAAACCAGACGTGGGCATCAGTAGTACATGTCGAACGGAGTCGAACGCAAGGACGTGATCTCCCTCACTCCACACCCCTAGCTGGGCTACCTGTCCGACCGGTTGAAGTACTATACTGGCAGTCAGCGGTGGATTTCACTAAAAAAAATGTCGCTCTCTAAGGAAGCTCCTGAAGTAAAAAGTCCAAAAATATTATTTCCACAAAGAATGGAAAAATTAATTATTTTGTTGCGAAGAACGGGAAAGCGTTAGGTGCTTATTATGCTACAAAATTTTACTAGCACGTTGAGCGACATTATGAAAAGACTCGTTTTAATGGAACAATTTTTTTTAATTTTATTTTTTATAATAATAGTAGTCCACACCTGTGGAGTAACGGTTAGCGCATCTGGCCGCGAAACCCCAAGCGCAAGTGCACAAATATGACTGGTTTAGAAGTATATAAGCTTAAACAACTTTGCAAAGTAAAATATTCACATCTTCGGAGTTTTGTTATGAAAATTGCTTCTATGTTTGGCTCAACCTTTATTTGTGAACAGTTTCTTTCTCAGTTGGCCACTGTAAAATCCAAATCAAGATCACGCATTTCAGACGAAAATTTATTCTATCAGCTCACAATTGCAATGTCTGACATAACTCCCAATTTTGAAACACTTGCTGATTTACGTGACGAAGAAGAATAAAAGAATCCTTTCTTTTAAGGGCACGAGTCAATTGACGTAAATTAACAAAAACAACAAAGAACTACAGTAAGAAGTTAAAAAAAAAATAGCCTAATTGTTGCTTTTCTGTTTCTTCGTAATGTGCTTGATATTTTGTTAAGAATCTATTTTTCCTTAGTTTCTTAATTTTATTTTCAAAGGATGCAAATTAGTGACTGATGCCCTTTCAAAACAAATAGGTTCAGATTATGGCATTACTTTTTAACTGTTGTGGAATTGTACGTTTTATATCATTTTAAAAGGTTTTTACAGTAATTGTTTAAATTAGAAATACAGTTATGTTTCAGCTTTTTGTAAAATAGTTTGTATTTGTTTTGGAAAATATGTTTTCTTTCATTGTCATTATTCATAAAAATAACATTTGTAGAAAACTGTGTATCTTTTTGTCCTCCTTAATTACTTAACTTTCCGTGTTTCAATATTTCACGCGATCCACCGCTGAGTATTATGTTAACAGGTGATGCGTGTTGCAGCAATCAGAGTAGTACGGCGCATCTCTTTAAATGCCCATGTCTGCTTTAAACAGTACGTCTTGTACTTTCATGTCACAAAATCTCATTTAATTCGGTGATATACAGAGCGTGTCCTCTCCTTGTCAGTAAATTAAACATCCTAAACTTCAAATACATGAGATTTAACAGTGATATTTTCATTTTAAGGCAACTTTGATTCATTTGAATTTCTGCAGTTTGTTACATATCTAGTTTTAAAAAGATTGCAATTAAAGGATCAACCCACACATATTCTGGAAGAAGCTGCCCGTCTGATTACTCCCTCCACTACAAAAGCAGCATAAATGTAACCCTACAGTGTTAGAACATACAACACAACACCCAAACTCCAAGTCACAGAAATTTCAGAACTCGGTGTCTGCGTGTAACAAGAGACATCACTAGTGTAACAATTTTGAATATACTTAAAAAGATATAGTACAAACTAACACAGCATTATTACATTCCGGATCTAGTTTGGAAGGCAAGGATGGCTTAAGAGACCCTACTACTTAAAATCTTATTAATGTGAGGGTTGGTTCTTTATTTGTAGCGTGCAAATATGCACCTGCACCTTAATTAAAGCAGAATAAGGCATACTTCAAGGTAAAAAAATGCATACTGAAAACCAAATACTCCTGTATCACTACTGGAATGCTCGCTAACAATAAACATGCTATTAGAAGCACAACTCCTTGCTAAAAATGCAGAATTGGTCCAGACTTACTATACTTCCTATAAAGGAAATGCACAGATCACTTAAGATCAATGTGTAGAATGTGTTCACTCAAAAGGTTTTATGTTGTAATTACATTTAAATCAGGATTGCGTAACAAGGGAAAATAAACTCACTTTAAAAATATATCTGTCTGATATCTATGTATAAACAATGATTTGAGAAAACCTAACAAAGTGACCTTCTAGTTGTTCCAACACGTTTGCCTTTCCAAGTCTATAATCACAGAATGAATAACATGTAAACAGAGCAAAACATCGAGGTATATGACTTTAAATACTTATTTCAGACCAAAATAAGGCATCAGCACAGCAAAGCTCTCAAGCTTTCACTCAACACTGATGATTATTATATACAGTAAAACCTCGATAAGACGAGCCCGCTTATTACGCTATCCCATGTAATACGGTTTTTTTGTCCCGTCCCTGCACATTTCATATATAACGCCTTTATAAAATACCCCGTTTGTTGTGCTCAAGTCCTGCATAATACGCTGTTTTTGTGGAATATTTTCGATGTAATTTTCAGCAATGTACTGTAACAGCAATGAAACATCTTGGTCACTGAACTCACTGGTGCCATTAACCTGAAAAGTATTGGTATTCGACCTTTTACCTGCACATTTAAACCTTCATACTTCATACCTCCCTTATTCGACTCTTTACCTGCGTGGTTAAAGTCTACATACAGTTACAATACCTCACCCTCTTGCTAACCCTTTCTCTCAAACAGCATTCTTCACTCGGCTGTAATAAAATTCTGGAAATTTTTGCTGGGCAGTTTGTTGTCCTTTAATGTATTAAAGTGTCTGTGAATGTCATTACAATGAGTGTTAAATGAAAAGCGCTTTCTGTGTCGGAAAAATTGGAAATCTTACGAAAGTACGATGAGAACAGTACTCTTACTCAGAAACAAATCTCTGATTCATTAGGAATCCCATCATCGATATTAAGAATGATAATAAAAAATCGCGACTCAATCACTACAGTTGCGACGTCGTCGGGAGGATATAATTGCAGGAAACTGAAGTGTGGTAAACATGAGGGCTTGGAGAACATGCACACGGCAAACAACTATAAATGACTTTTTTTCCGAAATAATTAAGTACAGTACATATTGTAAATGTCTTCGACATACAGTACAGTAATTCTAATTACATAATGGAGTAATACTATATTACCTTTCATGGATCATGTATTTCAACAAAGAAAAATGCTAATAGATACTGTATATAAGTCAAAATTAGTATACCCACCTAATACATGGTCCCGGTCAATATGCGGTTTACACCTGGTTAATACGCGGTTTACACCCGGTCCCTTGAACAGCATCTTATCGGGATTTTACTGTATCAAAATACATGTAATTCCTGCTTTCTAGGAAACATAAGTCCATTATCCCAAAAGTTCTTACTGAAATTGAAGTAAATTTATTTCCTATCACAGTTGACATTCCTTAAATTCATTCGCACCTGTGTTTCTAATAAGCTTAGCCATACCAACGAAACTTCATAGGTTTTCCTTTTTTCTGTCTGTACATTCTGTTCATATATCATTTAGGAAAGAAATTTTACATTCCTAATCGAGATTCGTCATTCTATCTTTCCTTCATCTCTACATATGTGTATTTCAATCCCAAACTACCACAACCATTTCTCCTTTTCAAAAATGTGAAGAAAAGAAATTTCTGGAAACCTCTTAATTAGATAAAGAATCATTTTCAAAATATCTATTTAAAGAGGATATTCTTCTCACCCCATTTTTCACCTGAAAACGAACATTGATCCTATCTTCAAAACGTTGTGAATTACTTATTCATTAACAGCAATGGAAAAGTTTAATCATACTTTTCGACTGCAAGTTATGCAACCTTTTCAAGGGCAATACAGTATGCTCTGCTCAAGTAATACTGTCACCTGTTTTGTTTGGGCAGTATTTACTTCGAAACCAGGGTATTAAATAAAACTGAATAGGATTCGTTCCTCAAAACCGTTCCATCTATCTCTAGTACATTAATTGCCTCAATGTAATGAGACCTATTCCATTAAGCTGGAAATTTTTTTCACACACAACACAAACGCACACTCACTGGGGGTGAAGACACCAGAAGATGCAGGGTCCTCACAGTTCTGAAGATGGCTCCCAAGCCGAAACTAGTCAAATAGGTATTTACAAACTTAGTTTAGATTAACACGTGAAAGTAATCAACATAATATTTATTGTATTTCCTTTTTTTCTTTCATTTTTCTGAACATATTTAAAACCAAATGTAGACTGCTACAATTTTTAAAAGTATGAGGTACAAAGTGATCTAAACCGGTTAATATTCATTAAACAAGTTTTCATTAATGCATTTTTTTCTAGACTTTTGAAACAATCTTCTACTTATAAGTTATATACAATGTTCTTTGTATCAGTAATGTGTAACTAACATATAAGATGAAAAAGATGCCCCACAAGGAAAGCTGAGTCCGATAGATGGGATAAAAAATGAGCACCATGAAGTTGAAGATACTTTCTCATGATATATCTTAAGCATTTCAAAACTAATCTGTTAATCATATTGGAAAATATTTCTATATAATTTCCTTTTTTGCACATCTGTCATTATTTTTAAGGTTTTCTTTGTTATTGTTTAATCAACTGTCTGAACCTCACAAGTGATATCAAAAGGCACCACTTATGAGGCAACTAGGCCAGGAGATAGTGGGGTAGGGTGGCCAGTTCCTTTCCCCCCTCCATTGCATACATCACTGATTAGCTACATGTCATACTAATCAGACTTCAGATGCATACAAACAAATTGTTCTTCCTCGTCAAGTGAGATGTACTGCCCAGTTTTTTTTACTCGGTTATTTAACGATGCTCTATCAACTACTAGGTTATTTAGTGTCGATGGGAGTGGTGATTGCAAAATGGTATTTGAGGACGAGGATTCGCCATAGATTACCTGACATTCGCCTTACAGTTGGGGAAAACCTAGGAAAAAACCCAACCAGATAATCAGCCCAAATGGGGATCGAACCTGTGCCCAAGTGCAACTCCGAATTAGCAGGCAAGCACCTTAGCCGACTGAACTATGCTGGTGGCTATATTTGAAATGTTATTAAATGCCATTCAAGTTATGTTTCTCTCACTTACGTGGTTTTTCCTTCAAATCCCATAAAAACGTGTAAATGAAGTTTTACTCTATGTCACTTTAATAGTGTTTATATCGCCAATAGAAGACAAGGATCTGACCATTAATGAGTTAGTAATTTAACTTTGATAAATTTATAATCGCGTATCTTCAACTTACTTTTACGAAATAATTAAGATATGTTATTTCTTTCATCTATAAATTTCACACAGTGCTGCTATATTATTTTCATGAAACATTACTGTATTTACTTGACTATAGCACCTTATTGTCTACAGCACTCCCGTTGCATTTTGAAAGACAAAATACAACATTTTGTAATAACTCGTGTCTTAATTAAATATTTTTGTAACGATTTCCAATGAACCGGATCTTGATAGTTACACGATTTTCCTTCTTGCTTCCCAATATAGGCTAGACCAAGTAAATACCTATATTCATTCATTCATTCATTCATTCATTCATAGTGTTCTGCCTAAAGATAGGTCTTTCAGTGCAAACCAGCATTCTTCAACCTTTCCTATTTTCTGCTTTCCTTCTAGTCTCCACATATGATCCATATATCTTAATGTCGTCTATCATCTGATATATTCTTTTGTCCCAAACTCTTCTCCCATTCACCATTCCTTCCAGTGCATCCTTCAGTAGGCAGTTTATTCTCAGTGACCCAACCAATTCCTTTTCCTCTCCTTGATCAGTTCCAGCATCATTCTTTCTTCACCCACTCTTTCCAACACAGCTTTGTTTCTTATTCTGTCTGTCCAATTCACATGCTCCATTCTTCTACATATCCACATTGCAAAAGCTTCTAGTTGCTTCTCTTCACTTCGTCATAATGTCCATGTTTCTGCACCATACAATGTGTCACTCCACACACATCACTTCACTAGTCTCTTTCTTAGTTCTTTTTCTCAGAGGCCCACACAAGGTGCTCTTTTTCCTATTAAAAGCTTCCTTGGCCATTTCCTGGCAGCAGTTCATTTTACTGCTTATAGTACACTTCAAGTATTTGAAGCTGTCCACTTGCTCTACTATAATAATAATAATTTGTGGTGCCACAGTCCTTGAAGGGCCCAGACTGACTAGCCAGCTGCTGGCCTCTTGCTCACATATGCTGAAGCAGAGATGAACGATCATCCAAGCAGATCCCCCCAGCTGTTATAGCTGGCTTTCATAACTGGATTTCGCTACCTATCGTAGCTCTACAAGTGCATCACGATGCTGAGTGGGCACCGGTCCCATACACTGGCCGAAATGTCATGAGAAAATTTATTCCAGGAGGACTCGAACCAGCACGCATTCCATAACGCGAGTCCTAAGCAGGATGCCTTAGAACTTGCTCTACTACCTCATTTAGAATTCCCAAGTTTATCTTGTGTTGCGATAATTCATACCACACAATTCGTACCACGGCTATTTCGTACTGTATTCAAATTAGTCCCAGCCACAAAATATCTCAAGTTAAAATTCGTACCATGACGACTGGTCACAAATACTATTATGTCGAGACTTTTGGTACCATATTAGAAACATTCATTTGAGTCTAAGGTTTTTACGATATTTATTGCACACAATGTTAGTTGTTAATTATTGTTAATTTCGTTACCCAGTAACATCAAAATCAAACAGTAACAGCAAACTTTCCGTCTTCTTGCAAATACGAGTAAATTGCATTGATCTACTACAAGCCAAAATCAAATACAAGCAACTGTCCTCATCTCACAACCTCTGAGAGAGGACATCCAAAATTAATTTATAAGGATTTTTATACACCCGACATTGTGCTGGGGAGAGCAAAACAGAATGGCATTGCGAACGCAGGAATGAATGTTCGGCAAGTGTCCACATAATCACTAAACACACTTAAAATACTCCTATTCATAGACCAAAGTCATGGTCCTGATTTGGGGATGTCTAATATTACAGAAGTTATGGCTTCTATCAGAGAAAAAGCACACACCTCAGGTGAGTCCTCCACTTCCATTGTTAATAGTCAGGTCAACAACATCACAAGTGAAACATACATGAAGCTTCCTAAGACACGGAGTATGAAAAAGACGATCCAACAGATAAGGGTACGAAATTTACCACCTAACCCAAAAAATTTGAGTGACCTTGTGATGATACACGACATATTTAAAATGAATAAGGACGGTCGTCAATGGCTACTAAAATTTAACATAGATTCCAGATTAATTATTTTCTCCACTGATGTGCATCTACAGAGATTATGTAGCTGTACATATTGGATCTGTGACAGAACATTTAGTTCAGTTCCTGAAATAATGTGCCAGTTGTACACTATACATGGCAATATAAGAGGCGATTGGTTTCCACTAGTCATGACGTTAATGAAAGATTAAAGTCAAAATTTGTACGAAGAACTGTTTCAAACACTTGTTGATGAAGCTAGAGAAAGTTAGAGTAGATGCAAGAAGAGCTTGTCACGGTATGATGCGCGAACTTTCAGAAACGTTCGGGTGCACTCGACCTCGCTTCGATTCGATTGGCAAACTGTCGACAATTCTCAGTCATCTGCTGGCTTGATGTTTCGAGTGAGATTTATCACAGCGCATGTAACGGAACCTAAACCTTGTTGCAGAGTAACTAATAACATAACATTGTTGAAAATACAGAAGCACGAATTTGTTTTTACATATAAAACCATTGAATGAAATGGCAAAGATGTTATAAGAAATATGTAATTGTTGAAAATACAGAACCGCGAATTTTTTTACATATAAAATCACTGAATGAAATGGCAAAGATGTTATAAGAAATATGCAATCGTGTAATAATTGATATTTGACATTGTAATAAAACACTAATACTATGTGATTTTATTAAAATGTTCCGATAACTAGGATACTATGGTTGGTTTATTTTAATCTGTATATACTCCTTATGTTACGAGTGGAGCTTGTTTCGTTTTTCATAACTTTATGAACATTATATAAATAATTCCCTAGTTTGACTGTGTAACGTTTTATTAGCACTTCCTAATTTAGAGCGAAACGGGGGGCATTGTTAAGTACATAGAATGTTATACAGAACTCTGTTATTTAACAAACACACTTTGAACTACATAAAACTCCTGATATCAGGGATAAAACGCAGAATATGTATTGCAAACGCTAGCTTCTACCCGCTCTGCACAGCAACACTCCACGAAATGAACAGTTCAAGACCGCACTTTCGAATGTGCCCTGTAATCAGCATTAGGTGATTCATAGCAGCCCTGTAACGAGCATGGCGGCACGAGGACCGAATATCGTTCTCTGCGCATCAGTCAAATGGGCAAGCTTTCTTTGCGCTTCCTCTATCATATATATATATCCACAGACTACGAAATTGCAGCGACAAATGCATTGAAACTCGTCTTCCCACAATACAAATTGGCTGGATACTTGTTCCATTTAGTCAAATCTTACGGCGCAAACTTCAGAACGAAGGCCTTGCACAGTTGTATATGCAAGAAGATCAGTAGAATTACGACTTAGTTCCATGCTGCAATAGCACTGGCGTAGGTTCCCTACAGGGAAATGGACAATGGACTGTCTGCAAGAGAAACATTCCAACAGTTGTGGGAGGATTTCGCTAATATTCTGGAACCAGTACTTCAACACTGGGTCAATAACTTCATATTAGGGCGCTGGAGAGGACGTGAATGTAATGAGTCCTCGATTTCAATGGAGACATGGAACTGCAACAAACATTAGTTGGTTTACCAAGAACTACAAATCCTGTTGATTGTGAATGGATTGGGTGAGAAATGCTGACTCATAATTCGCACATGGTTGAAAATATTTCATTTACATTGTGATCATTTTAATGATAGTTTCGATTAATTTATTTGTCAGGGTGGCATTACCGACTTAATATGCTAATGGGGAAGTCACACCCCTCTGTTTTTTAATTTTTGGAGAAGCTCCAAAAAAGGAGGCTGAAATATGTTGCCAGACTATTTGCTTGGAGGTAGGCACATTCCCTAAAAAGAAGAAGAAAATATATGCTGAGGTCACCAGAAGATTACAGAGAAATATTTGATTAAATGGCGATCTTATTCGTGTTAATTGTGTAAGCATGTGCGGCTTACAGCTGTTTCGGTGTTTCTTCACACCATCCTCAGAGCCTACTAGATCTCAGCATCATCTCGAACTTCGCTGCCTGTTGAGTGGGTGCGTTTGATTGTTGAAAAGTGTTAAATGTGGTGTCAAATAGTGTGTGTGTTCTGAAATTGATCTGTGTGTTGAGAATTTGATCAGGGTGTGTTTTAGTGTGTCTGTATATTTCATATTGTTCTAGTGTGTTGGGTTTTTGGTTTTTGGGTTGTATGTGTAGGATTTCCATGTCTGTATTTATGTTATTGTATGTGTGGTTAGCATTAGTTATACTATTTGTCACCACATTTCAACACTTTTCAACAATCGAACGCATCCACACAACAGGCAGCGAAGTTCGAGATGACGCCGAGATCTAGTAGGCTCTGAGGACGGTGTGAAGAAGCACCGAAACAGCTGTAAGCCGCACATGTTACACAATTAACACGAGTAAGATTGTCATTTAATCAATTATTTATATTCAAGTGTTAAAAGTGTACGAAAGATTCAACATGGATTACAGAGAGTTGTAGAATGATACGAGGGGTATAAAAAGAGGAGAGATAATTCAGTACCTGAAAGCATTAAGCCCCATTACTGCAGGTCACATTCTGTGAAAGAAATAGTTTTTATTAAATCATTTGGCGAGAAATTGCATTCTTTAATTTTCGTTGAGACCAATTGAAGTCAGAGACAAATAGTAGCCGGAACCAACTGTATTCAAGACATACTTGAATGGGACAAATTAGTATCTGGGACCAATAATTGGAACTAATCTGTTCCAGTATGAATAAACCAATACAAAAGCACTTGGTACGAATCTGCTGGGATGAATTGTCAGTACTTCAGTTTACCTCCTTTGTTTTTCGTCTTGTTTGCATTTATCATCATCCCATACTGCTCACAGCTGTCATTTAGCTCCAGTAACATCTCACTCACAAGGGAAGTATCAACCGATGCATGCCGGAACTACCTTGAAATTTCTCTCACAGAAACGATGTGATATAACAAGGCCATATCCAAAAACATTTCCAGCCAATTTTAACTGCAAGGCACTAAAATTGAGCGCCAAATGACCCATTTAAAATACAGGAAAATAATATTACCGTTTACTGGCTGGAGTAGACAGCCCTAACAACCAGCAGAAACTCTACAAGCTCGCGTGGAGATTGGGGTGACGGGAAAGGGGATCATGCGAACATAGGCTAGATGTCAGCTGCTTATTGACTTGTACTGATTTCCTGTTAGTGGCACAAAATAAAGAAGACCGCAATGTTGTGGGGATGTTAAGAGGTAAAGGAGACAGTCACAATGTTTTCCACTGAGCGAGAGCTTCTAAATCCAATTAATATCGTTGGGTTTGTGTGGAATTATTTTCGTGAAAGAGGTTTTTCTTCTACCGGAAATAAAAACACGAAAGGAAATGGGCCAGTATATTATAGAACTTACAGAAACTAATTATGTGGATGTTGACCATTATGAGGAGACGGTTCTGGGGGTACATGAAGATAGTGAAAGTGATGCCAGTGATACCGATCATGAAACTCAATCTCCAATCGCAGTTAACGTTACAGGTCCAAGTATGAGATGATACCAGAGTCTGAGTCTTCAAAATGCAGTGATACAAGTGAGTTACCTTGGAAATCCTCTGGATTGAGTTACATTCCTAGTCCTGTTCAAAACACTTTCAACATAAGCAATGCTTATAAGAGAAAAGCTGTTAATTTCTAGCCGAATGAAGGTGGTAAGAAGCGACGTTCTTTTTCACATGTCCGCAGAAATTTCTGTTTCTTATCAATGGAGCGACAACTTTATTTATGAGGGAAACAAAGTCTGTTGTGTCACTGAATCAGTTGTGCGTTACAGACCGATGAAGTAGAAGCAGGTGACGAACAGTTAATAAGAGGTAAAAGGACAAATAGAAGGAGTGGATCAGGACAGCTCGTTTGCACATCTCCTTTTTATGTTAGGTTAGGTTCTTTTCAAACTGAAATGACGAGTGAAGTGTACAGTTAAAATTACTCTAACCTAATCTAACCTTTTTATGTTAGGTTAGGTTAGGTTAGGTTAAGTTAGAGTAATTTTAACTGTACGTTTCACTCGTCATTTCAGTTTGAAAAGAACCTAACCTAACATAAAAAGGAGATGTGCAAACGTGCTGTCCTGATCCACTCCTCAAATAGAAACTTTAACAGAAGTAAAGTAAATTCAATCAAGGATATAGACACTGAACGAAACTACCTACTAAGAGATAGGCATCAACAAAGATTAAATTTTCCTAAAATTAGAAAAACTAATTATTAACTAAATAAGATAAGACAGGTTTTGAAAATAAGATAGAATAACGTCAAGGTTTTAAAATAATAAAAAAAAAAATTGAAACTAGAGAATTAATGAAGTTATTAATGTATTCCGACAGCTATATTAATTAGTAAAGGTTCAGAAGATAATTTGACTTTATAAATTGGTTAACTACTATATTTTAAATTCAATAAGAATGCATTTATAATAAATTTATTAGTAATCATAATAGCAATGAATTGAAAATGAGTGCATGCGATACAATGATGAAACTAAATTGAGGATGATTATGTAAGCAACTTGTCAAGTTTGTGTTCAAACAGGTATGCGGTAGTCTTCATAGAAGTTACGCAAACGATTCTGCTGACAGGAAAATATTGCAAGAGTAAGATTAACCTACATATGGAATGTATAGATTCAGCTATTTCAGGCTCATGACTTACAGCATGTCAACATCTGCTCACCTATTTGAAATAATAAGTTATTATGTAAAATAAGACCTAAGAATTAAACATAAATACTGGATAAATAGAGCAACAGGAAATATTGTTTTACACTTATTTATTGTAGAGTTAAAATTTTAAAAAGTATTAAAAATATTTATGGTAGTAAATTGTGAAAAGGAGCAGATAAATAAGGTTTAAAGTCTTAGGCCCGGTTGCAGAAACACCGATCAAAATATGATTGGCGATCAAGGAGGGTTTGATTGGCCATCAGTTCTATTTCTGTTGCAGAAAGAACAATCAGTGTTTGATCGGAAATCAGTCTTCCATCAGATTTGATCAACAGATTTTTGCTGGTTAAGTCACTGATCATCGATCAAGCAGGCTATTTATGTTGTTCTGTTTATAATGCAGTATTATATAGTAAATAGTTATAGCGTAACAATATTGTTTTCGACATAATGGATTCTTCTGATGAAGAAATTTTAGAATGAAAAAAATATTAAGAAGAAAGCGTTTCCGTGATAGACATGAATTGTTTTTATGTATAATGACAGAGAATTTGAGCAAAGATTTAGGTTAAGTAAGGATTCCTGTGTTTTGTTACTTTCAAAAATTGAAACAAATATATGCAGACAGACAAATCGAAACCTTCCACTTTCTCCTATGAACCAAGTTCTAATAATGCTGAGATTTTATGCTGTTGGAATTTTTCAGGCGGTCTTGGGTTATCTTGTTAGGGTCCACAAATCAACTATTTGCCGAGTAGTTAGGAATGTTACGTATGAAATTGCTTTGTTATGGCAGGGTCTCATAAATCCCCAAACTTCAAATAGGGAACGATTTGAAATCCAGAGAGAATTTTCAGCCATGTCAGGATTTCCAAGAGTAGCCTAATATTGGTTGTATAGACTGCTCACATCCCCATCCAAGCACCTAGTTGAAATGATGCCGAACTTTATCGAAATAGAAAAGGTTTCTTTTCTGTGAATATACAGGCAATATGTAGTATACGCCATCATTGAAATTCTGGAATGTTGTAGCCCGTTTGCAGGGTTCTACACATGACAACACAATATTTTTAATGAGTAGGTTACGAGCTCCATTTGTAAACAGAGAGATGGGAAATGGAATTATTTTGGGTTATGGAGGCTATGCATGTTCCAATTTCTTGTCGATTCCCCTAGGAAATCCCACAACAGAAGCCCCCTCACTTTTTTTTTTGTTTTCTTCATATTCTTTCACTATATTGTAGTCTATATACAAATAGAAACCGCCTGTTTCCTTTCTACAAAAAGCAACAAAACAGCAAAACATTCACTTGTTTTCCTAGTCACCGCCCACTTGATGCATTCCTTTCGCGACTTTTAAAGAGCATCAAATTGGCTGTGGTTGCTAAATAGCGCTGTTGTCAAATGTATTTCTTTCTTAAATCACCAATTAGTAAATTGAGACAAGTTGATTGGAGATTCATGTTTGTGCAACGCAATGAACAATCAAATAAATCAGACATCAACTGATTGGCGATCAGGGACTGATTTGATTTGCGTTTCTGCAACCGGGCCTTAATGGTTATCACGATTGGTTTAAACATGTACTAAAACCAGACGTAAGTGCAAGCTTGAACCAATAAATTATTGAGATTTGCAATAAACAAATTAGTTCAGGAAATTGTATATTTATTATGTATAACTACTTTCGTACATTGAGCTTTTTGTTAAATTATTAAGGCCCGGTTGCAGAAACACTGATCAAAATGTGATTGGCAATCAAGGAGGGTTTGATTGGCCATCAGTTCTATTTCTGTTGCAGAAAGAACAATCAGTGTTTGATCAGAGATCAGTCTTCCATCAGATTTGATCAACAGATTTTTGCTGGTTAAGTCACTGATCATCGATCAAGTAGGCTATTTATGTTGTTCTCTTTATAGTGCAGTTACTATAATGCATATAGTAAATAGTTATAGCGTACCGTAAAGAGGGGTGACTTTGAACGGCGAGGTGACTTTGAACAGTAATTTAGCGCCTTTCTAAATTAAATGCTGTGCCCAATTGCGATAAAACTGTTTAAGTTGTCAATAAACTAGTTCAGTTCTTTCGCAATAGGGTACAGCATTTAATTTAGAAAGGCGCTAAATTACTGTTCAAAGTCACCTCGGCGTTCAAAGTCACCCCACTTTACGGTAACAATATTGTTTTCAACATAATGGATTCTTCTGATGAAGAAATTTTAGAATGAAAAAAATATTAAGAAGAAAGCGTTTCCGTGATAGACATGAATTGTTTTTATGTATAATGACAGAGAATTTGAGCAAAGATTTAGGTTAAGTAAGGATTCGTGTGTTTTGTTACTTTCAAAAATTGAAACAAATATGCAGACAGACAAATCGAAACCTTCCACATTCTCCTATGAACCAAGTTCTAATAATGCTGATATTTTATGCTGTTGGAATTTTTCAGGCGGTCTTGGGTTATTTTGTTAGGGTCCACAAATCAACTATTTGCCGAGTAGTTAGGAATGTTACGTATGAAATTGCTTTGTATGGCAGGGTCTCATAAATCCCCAAACTTCAAACAGGGAACGATTTGAAATCCAGAGAGAATTTTCAGCCATGTCAGGATTTCCAAGAGTAGCCTAATATTGGTTGTATAGACTGCTCACATCCCCATCCAGTCACCTGGTTGAAATGATGCCGAACTTTATCGAAATAGAAAAGGTTTCTTTTCTGTGAATATACAGGCAATATGTAGTTTACACCATCATTGAAATTCTGGAATGTTGTAGCCCGTTGGCAGGGTTCTACACATGGCAACACAATATTTTTAATGAGTAGGTTACGAGCTCCATTTGTAAACAGAGAGATGGGAAATGGAATTATTTTGGGTTATGGAGGCTATGCATATTCCAATTTCTTGTCTACTCCCCTAGCAAATCCCACAACAGAAGCCCCCTCACGTTTTTTTTTTTTGGTCTCTTTTTTTTTTTTTCACTATATTGTAGTCTATATACAAATAGAATCCGCCTCTTTCCTTTCTACAAAAAGCAACAAAACAGCAAAACATTCACTAGAAAAATTCACTTGTTTTCCTAGTCACCGCCCACTTGATGCATTCGTTTCGCGATTTTTAAAGAGCATCAAATTGGCTGTGGTTGCTAAATAGCGCTGTTGTCAATGTATTTCTTTCTCAAATCAGCAATTAGTAAATTGAGACAAGTTGATTGGAGATTCACGTTTGTGCAACGCAATAAACAATCAAATAAATCAGACATCAACTGATTGGCGATCAGGGACTGATTTGATTTGCATTTCTGCAACCGGGCCTAAGTTTTGTACTTTTGTGAACTAATATCAATAAATCTATCTCTATCACTGAATCAGCTGGAACATAGGAAGATGTTATACGAGAAAGTTTAATCTCGTTTTGAGGAAGGTAGAAGAGCTAAGCAAAATGTTAGTGATGACTTGCGATTAAGGGTCTTGGAAATTGCTCCAGGACTTAATATAGAAAAAGTTTTCTCAGCATCTCAAACTTGGACCAGTCTTTTCAAGAAAACGCACAAAATTAAGAGCAGGAAAATAACTAAATTCATAACCCGCTCCCACGTTTACGATGAAGACAAAATTAATAAGGCTGTGGAGAAATTTCTTCAAACTGCCAGGGAGCAATTTATCAGTTGCATCCCCTACTCAATTTATAACACAGAACAAAATGGTTTTGAACGCAAAATGTGATCAAAAGTGACTCTTTATTTTGGAGGAAAGAAACATTCACACTATAGGTGAATCTGTTAGTGCGTTAACACATTCATACACAATCAGCATGGATGGCTCATTACTTCCAAAACTGTTTATCATGCTTCAGGAATTGACAGGAACTTTCAGACCCATAGTCGCTAAAAAGTTGTTTAAAGCTGACAATATTATCAACAAAATCAGAGAAAATGGGAAAAAGAGAGATCAAACAATGATTTACAGAAGCGTTCTTCCCATACTTTGAAGACGGGTTGGGGACAACTGGCCACAGAAAATTGGCCACAGAGGCAACTCGCCACATAATTGAAATTCGTATCAAAGACAATTCGCCACACATTAAAGTCAAGGCAATACTCAAATTCGCAACAATTTATAATATATTTCTATGGTAACAAAAGACAAATCCAGAAGCTGTAAACTAATTCGGAACTATGAAGAAATTCACTTCACAAAATCAGAAAGAGCCTCTGACAAATTAATATATCTTGGCTACATGTACACCAGACTTAGAGAAAATAAGAATGGAGTTGTTTGGCGCTGTGACATGCGTGGCGGGTGTAATGCAACAGTCACGTTATCAGAAGATGGAAGCAGTGTCGTCAAAGAACCGTCTGAACACAAGAATCATTCTGCAGACTGGGGAAGGATTAAGGCAAAGGAATGTGTGGAGAACATGAAGGCAAGGGCGGGGACTTCCCGAGAACCAACGTCTGTCATTATTCAAAATGAGTTACAGAGTATTGCAAGCGAAGCCAATGTGAATCTACCGAAGAAACCATGTATTAAAAAAGACTGTGCACCATGCCAGGAAGCTGCATCTACCATCTGAACCACGGAATATTGACGAACTGAACGTTATATCCGACAGATACACTAAGACTGTACAAGGAGAAAGGTGGTTGTTGTATTTTGAACCGGAGGACAATGTGAAAGTTATATTTGCCACTAATTCACATTTAAATAAATTGTTACGGTTCCATTTTTGGATAATGGACAGTGTGGCAAATTGTCTATTTGTGTCTATCTGTGGCAAATTGTCTATCTGTGGCGAATTGTCCCTATTACCAATTTCCTGTGGCGAATTGTCCCTATTACCAATTTCCTGTGGCCAATTGTCCCAGTTACCAATTTTCTGTGGCCAATTGTCCGGAATTGTTTGAAGACACCTGGCCCTGCTTTTCGATTCCTGGACATTATACAGTGACACAACCTGTCTTGAAAATATTCCTTCAGGTAAGACCATAGAATTATTCCAAATTCCTCCTGGCACTACCGGACAAATCCAACCACTTGACAAGTTCTTTTTTCGGCAGTGAAAAGCTCTTTACCGCCACTTAACAGAAGTAATTACATCAGATGATAACATTCACGAAGGGATTTTTCATATAGACAGCATCCTGAAATTACAATCTTTCATACACTTTCAATTTTCATCTCCAATATTTCGAAACATGATAAAATATTCTTGGTTTGCAAACAGATACACGATGGACCGACCTTCCAAGTTCACAGTGCCTGTGAAATATTGTATGGAAACAAAGAAGAAAACAGTGTGAAGAGCAGTGTGACAATAAGGTGCTGATACATTGTGCATGGTGTAAAAAGAATTTGTTTTTTCCACCATTCAATTAAGAATAGTCACTTTTGTTATTCTTTCATCGCTGACTGAAAGCTTGTGGTGGTAGCGACATATGTTATGTGTCGTGTCTCCAAATGCAGTGCATTCGTAATATGTGCCTCACTCAACATCATTCAAGCAGGGATGTTCCAACTGCTCCGCACACTATAATCTTTTCGCTGTAAGAAAAACCTTAATATAAACAATAGCACATGACTGAAGTGAGGCTTCATTGGCCGCTGTTTGGCGCCATGGATTCTCAGTACGTGCCCGCCTACTGTTGTACATTCTGTTTCATGTTAAACATTTCCCGTTACTCATCAAGTAGGCCTAACCTCACTACTATGCATTCGTTTGCTTAGGAAACATTTACTTTATAATATTACTCTAATTAAAACTCACATAACTTATTATATACATTTAAGACTATTTGTTTTTCTCTGCTTTTGAGAGGTTTTTTACTCTTATGTTTAATAACCAAACACACCGAGGATGCAGAAACCATACTTCAGTACCACGTACTTACTTGAACAACTACCAGGTCAAGTGACGCCAGCTTGTTACAAGAACAGACTACTTCAGTATTACTGTTTGTATTCATCCGCGTTCATAGTACATAACAAAATATAAAAGTAGCTTTTCTTTTACATATCGTTTTACATATGAGTGAAGTTATATGTTTCATTGTATTTAACAACTAGAATTCAATTTTTTATTTTCAAATAATACAAGATGATAGTTCCAAATACGGGCTATATTTTCCTGCGTCGTGTGAGTGTTTCAACTGGGAGCCAATCACGGGTATGACAGCCATGTGCTTGTGTTTACATTAGGATTTTTCTTACAGCGAAAACGGTATAGGTTGGCATCGCAGAATTCTGGATTCGATTTCAGTGCCTCGCAGTTAAAACTGGCAGGTAATTTTATTGTATATGACCTCCTTACACCAGACTACATCTGTGAGGGAAATTTCAAGGTAGATTTCGATCTGTAAGGGTTGATACTTCCCCTGTTAGTATTATCTCCTCTTCTGCTAACAACGCCTTATCATCAGAAAATCTTATGCACTTTCTTCTCCTTCCTTCTACTATCACTCCTCCCACGTTCTGAAATTAGTTCTTCACTAAATCCCGCACCCTTGTCGTATTTCTCTCCCTTTTTCAGTTCCTTCTGACATTTTTATATCTATATTATGTGGCATACTAAAATAGTGTATTCTTAATCCACTCCCAATGGTTGCAAAGAGTAGACAAGTGTATTCTATAACATCACCTACTCAAATCCTATCCTCACCTTCCTGTAGTGCAACCTCTTTTTAACAAAGCTCTTGGGACCATGTCACAGCAGTGCAACTGTTCCATTGAAAATGGAGGAAATGCCATTTCAGCAAGATGACATGTCATGGTGTGCATAAACGTCCCCTCAGTGGTGAAGAGGGGATATAATCAGTGGAGTTGTCTGACAGTCCTCCTGGCTAGGTCATATGGACCCGCTAACCAATGGCAAGTGTGGTCCTCCAGACAGTTTGGGGATTGTGTCTATGTGATATAACCTGCAATAACATAAAAATATGGTGCCTACATTAAAACACATACTTTTTGCTACATCACTCTCCTATATTGAACAGCGACTTAAAGGCTTTATTGCAAAGAATTCAGCATTAGTAACAACAAACCGCTCCCCCCCCCCAAAAACAAATGATTTTATTAAAAGTTCGCGCTTACAAAACCCTCCACTAATTGTGGAAGTAAAAATAGAGAAAAATGGTTTCTCACAGTAAATATGAGGTTCGTTCCAACAAGCAGTTCATGGATCAGTTCATGTACAGTTCCTGTACCATCTTATGTGCATGCGCTAGTTGATCATCTGCTATGGGATTGAAACTGAACTGGACGCTGTTGGAACGCTTTCACTGATCGTTATGTACTAAATCCAGAGATGCTATAACTGTGATCATCTTTGCTAAGACCGGGATGCTTATTATTATCATTTCGCAGCTAAATCTAATTGCAGAAAATAGAATTTCTGGAAGGCAAGAATTCCGCTAATTCAATGTCATGTACCGGGGGACTCTCATCTAAAAATAGTTATTTTTTTAATTATTAATTTATGTACGTTATTTATTATACATTTAATCAAAGATGCATGTTGAAATTGCAATTAACTATTTCAATACCCAAATAATTTCCATTCCATTAAATCTCTAGTTTTATTATTCGTCTGTACTGTCACTTTTCATCTTAACCTCAATGATGTGAACAGTCGATCATGTCTTTCTTCAGTATCCAGGAGACGGTGGTAAGCGTCTTGTGTAGTCTTCCGTACATGCCTCAATCCCCGGACTATTTCTGACCGTTCCGAACCCGTATCAAAAGCTTGTTGGAACGCCCGACTGCAGTACATGTTTCCGGTTCAGGACTGGTTCGGATTGTGTTGGAATGCTTTTTCTGTACTGCGCATGCTCACGATGGTTACGGACGGTTCCTGACTGTTGTTGAAACGAACCTATGGTATCTTCAAACAAACGCTTCTGTAAGGTAAACTGTTATTAAACATTAAACCCTATTCTAGTACTTGGTCTGCAGCTTGTAATATTTGTAATACTCTGACAGAAATGTACTATTACGTCTAGCTTACAATCTTCAAGTATTTAAAGTCACACACCTGGTTTCACTCTGTCATTAACACGAGAATGGCATAAGGTGTAAGTCAGTTAGCCAACTGAACTGTGCACACAACTAAGTGAACTCTTAACAAAACAAGAACCTTTTGAATGAAGACTTTAATGTCAACCTTGGTTTTGGAAAGGCACCTGAATAGTGCACTGTTCATAAAGCATTATCTAGCAGGCAGAAGTCATGTAGACAAGTAAGATTAAAAAGATCTGAGATGGTGGAAGCAAATTACCTGCATTACTGCTCTACTATAAATGGTTATTTTTATTGATTTTTTTCTTTATTCTTTTTATGTAGAAAAAATATTTTAAGACTAAGTATATTTATATCCTGAAATAGTAATTAATTGTGTAAATACAACTTCAATTTAAAGAATTCTGTACGCAGTGTAAACTAAAATTTCGGAGTTATCCTCTTTTTAAAATACTTATTCTAATAATTAAAAAATACACCAAAATGGTTATCTCTGAATTTCAAATCAAAAAAAAAAATCAGCCTTAAAATTTTTAGTGTAAATAACAGCTTATTCTGTAATCACGCAGAATATTTAACTCACTTTATATTACTCACCTGCATCATGTATTCCATAACATTACTCAAAGATCAAAAACAATTTAGAGATAATTTATCTTCTGCCCTGAGGTAGCATTTAGAGTAGTTAAAATGTACTCTAATCTAAAGGGTGCAAACACGTCTTCCTGCTCACTAAAACCTAGGAAACCTGGCAAAATAAAATCAACATTATTTCAGAAATACTGTCATGGGACAATCAATTTTAAAGTTTCACTATACACACATATATGAAGTACAGTACTACAGGAGAAGAGAGATTTACGGGAACAAAGAGGATATAGAAAACAAACTAAGAATAAAATGAGATATTATATAATATCTTTCATCCTACAACATTAAAATTAAAACTGTACAAGTATAAGGCTTTCAAATACATAGGTTGGATAAAAAGTAATGGCAACACTGCTGTCACGTGACGATGGTACGTTCGAGAGCTGCCAGCTGTGTGGACATGAACAAGGACTGTTAGATGAGTTAGTGCAGCCAGCGGCAGGAGTACTCTGTCAATCTACTGCAGTGTGTAGAATGTTGACTTTCATAGGGATAGTGCGAGCGCCCTAAGACCATGTTTACAAAACTATAGCAACATTCCTGGATCAAAATTGAAGTGGCACGAGGTCGTAGTGCACAAGAATATTTTCAGGGACTGCGTGAAACATGTGCCGATGCAGCGTTGCCATATTGCACAGTGGCACGATGGGTTAAAGCATTCCGGGAAGGCAGGGATGCCATTCAGGACAACCTCTGTACAGGACGACCCCGCGTGGAGGACAACTCCTTGCTTCCCTGTAGGATGCTGGTCGCCGATGGACTGCGCATGAGTTAGCAGCGGAAGTCGGAGTATGTCACAAAACTGTGCTCCACATTCTCCAAGATATTCTGCGTTACTGCAAAATTACAGGGCATTGGATATCTCATGAAATTTCCGAGGTTTAACAATGGCACCGCTATCCAGTCGCACAGGCCTTGTTGGACTGGTACCAAAGGAAAGATGACGACTTTCTTGGACGAATTGTCGCTATGGACGAAATCTGGGGTCGCTCATACGAACCAACCAAACTTGAAAGTCAATCAAATGAATGGAAGCATCCAGGTTCTCCTCGTCCGAAGAAAGTGCACCATACACAAAGTGCTGTGAAAATGATGTTCATTGTGGCGTATGACATTGATGGGGTAATACTGCACCACGCTGTACCTCCAAGGCAGACGGCAAACGCGGACTACTACTGCAGGTTCCTGCAGGTTCTCCAGCCCTCAGGAGGAAACGACGACACTTGGTGATACAGAATCCCATCATTCTCTTTGATAATGCAAGGAGTCACACCGCTGCTGCTGTCAAGGACCTCTTGCGCTGCTGGCAATGGGAGATTCTGGAACATCCACCGTACTCACCCGATATGAGTCCAAGCGATTACGATCTTTTAACCAAAGTGAAAGAACCACTGCGAGGGACCCGGTACAATACCAGAGATGAACTTATCTGTGCTTTAGGGCGGTCAATACGGAACATCAAGAAAGATGGACGCGCTGATGGTATACGACGCCTTCCAAACATTTGGCAAAAGGTAATAAATAAGGGGGGCAACTATATAGAAGGTACGTAAATGTTGTACCCCTGTGAATAAAGCCATGTCAGAAATATCTAACTGTTGTCATTACTTTTTATCCAACCCTAGTACATTATTTTTAAGGCAACCCTTTCTATACATCTGAGAGTATTTTTAAGTAAATATACTACTAATATTGTGTGTAATTTTCAGGAAATTAAAAATCTTATCAGAAAGTCTGTCAACAGCCCATTCACTTCATCTGTACAATTGTAGCACACAATTACAGCAAGTGCAATGCCTCTAAATGCCACCTCAACGCTCACAGCTAGATTCAGACTAGAAATACTGCTACTAAAATCAACTTCTCTTTCAGGCCTAAGACCCTACACCGCGCAGTGCAATCAAACACCGTTTCCTGAAATATAAGCGATCTAGTAAGAAAACACATCAACTTTACACACAGAGTAAGGATTGCACATAAAACAACGAATCTCACAGTTAAATGGTTCTGCATAAAATTAAATTCGATTGTCAAAAGCTGAAAATTTTCATACTGAATGGGTATTGCATCACATCACGCCGTATGTTTCTGTTACCGTCCAGTAACAATTTATATTAAAATAAGTCTATGTTCCAAAGAAACATAGATGTCCATATTGACGAGGAAGGTTCATTTATAACACAACTTGCCTGTCAACAAGTGCAATGCTTGTGGAGAAAATCGCTTAAATGTGTTTTAAGTAACTCACGGCACTGGGACGAGAGCTTTTCAAATAGTTGCTTACTTCAGTGGACAATAATACTTTTTTTTATTTAAACTCTGTTTTGCTAAATTATAAAGGGTCTATAAACGTGGTATGATGGTAGCACCAAGAAACTATTACTCAATATCCCTGGAGTCCTACTGCAGTTTTCTCGTCGACGCAGGTTCATATATATACTTCTTTACATTACATTAAGTATAACTAGCATAAATTATCACAACATTCTTTAAGTCTAAGCACTTCTGCAGATGATACGAAAATAAAATGCCTATTCTCTACATTGGCATGTACTTTTATCATGTCACATGAAAGCAGACAACACTTTATTTTTTTTTTCAGCAAATCTGGATGCGATGTAACGTCAGATCTTGTGTACCCTGCTTATATTTCCTTCCCTTCCTTATCACACAGATTTATTTTTACCATCACAGTTGCGTAATTTTGGAGACTGGAGTTACGTTTCCAGATTCACCTCCACTTTGGTCAGTCTTGGATCTGAGGATGACGACGCTGGTGTCGCCACCACCACCACCGCCACCACCAACACCACTCTTGCCACATAGCTGCACCATCTGCCCGCGCCTCCTCAGATAGGCTAGTTGGTCTCGTAGCTTGTAAGCAAGGCCGCATCCACTGGTTCCATGCATGAAGGACATGTGAAGCTTCGCATGAGCCAGTCGTCAATGCATTCCACATGATAGGTGTGCATGCAAGGCAGATAGCGGACTGCATCACCGATCATGAACTCGATCATGCAGATCACGCATCTGTCAACAAACAGAAATTTAATTAGTCTTCATCTGGACAAACAAAGAAAAACTCTCGAGTGACGTGAGATGAAGTAATATAAGGTAATAATATGAAGAAAGAAGAGTAAAAAGGGTGTTCATAGAGACTCCTTTAAGGCTCGTCTCCACTATTAAGCATTTAACAACAACATTTGTAAAGTTTCTTTCAAGCCATAAGCAGTGCTGACTAGATCAGACGCTATGGGCAGTACTCTATAACAGAGTCGCCAGTATGAAAGGATAATTCCAAGCCTTTGGCGTGAGACGAACTCGATAGCTCAGTGGTAGAGCACCTGACCGGAGAACAGGAAGTCGGAGATTCGATTCCCACTCGAGGTTGTGAAATTTTTCTTTCATACCATGGCATGATTGTGACTATAATAGTATTTAAATTCATTAACCTGTTAAATGTTAAATTGTTTACCATTAACATCCCAACATGTTGATTGAACATGTTAATGCTAATTTCATTTAACACTTTGTCCACACTGTTAAACATGTTAAACTTGACTTTCTTTGCGTAGTCCACCATAAAGAGTCTGAGATTTTAATGTAGATAGTGTTTTATTTTCAAACCTTGGCCAATGGACTCAGATGATGATTTGGCTTTCGTAATTGCCTCTGTTGCTTGTTACAAGGTCTTGAAAAGGAAGAAAATGAGAATGTGGGTGCGGCAATATCTTAGTAAAAGACACTATGCAGAAGACATTCTAAACGAGCTTAAATTTGAAGATCGATTTGGATTCAAAAACTTGCTGAGAATGTCAGAACACGATTTTAATATAGTGCTGCAAAAAATACTTCCTGTTACATCAAAGAAAGACACAATTTAAGAGCAGCCATTTCATTTCAATTAAAAAAATTACAGCACGAGTGATTGACTATCATAGGACCTACGACATGATAGATCTTAAAGGAGCAGGTAATATCATATAATTATTCTTGCCAAAGTTTTACGAACGTTAACATACATCAACAAATACAACCATTACTGAAGTCAACATAGCATTAACGTACTACGAGAGTGTGAAAACTCTCTATTGTATTCTAGAGAACAATTAAATAATAATTCCAGTTCTCTAAGACAGTCGGCCTTCTTAGTTTTGCCCGTGTATTCTATTGCAGACACATCCCACAGACAAGGCCTTTCCATCAGTGCATTAATCTTATTCTAACGTATTTTCATTCGTCCACTCCATTCCTTCGAACAATTTACAGCCAACACCAAGGACCAATGAAGTATAAAAATGATCAAGATACGCGCCACAAAATCGGAAGTTAGTTGTTGCTATGGAAACTGTACGAACTTTGCCGAACTGTACCGACGCAGCATGAGCAAATGAATTGACTTGACATGTTTTCCATTACTGCTGGAAAACACGCCAACATGTTAAAAGTGTTAACTTTAACATACTCAGTCAACATGTTATATCAATTGAGACTTAAAATGTCCATATACATGTTAAATTCAACATGTTATATTTAAAATGTTGTTAAATGTTTAATAGTGGAGACGAGCCTTTAGGGATAACAACACTGGGAAGATCTAGGCTTAGATGTCTGGACAATGTGAAGGAAGACCTAATTTTTTTTAAATTTATGATACCTGGAAAATTGTTTGTCAGGACAGAGTGCAGTGGTATTATACTGCAAACTTAGCAACAAAGAGTTTTAGTGCCTTATAAGACTTTGTAGTAGTGATGATGATGATGATGATGATGATGATGATGATGATAATAATAATTAGGGCTGTTGATCTACTAAAAATTTTGACTGGTTAACCAGATGTGTTTAATCAATTTTAAACAGTGTTTGCAGGTTTGAACAAAAGCACCTAATATCGCTAATCATATAGCAGTTCCATATGTTATGAAGAAAAAACAAGATTTACAAATGTTTTTAATTTTATTGATGTATATTGCAAATAATAATTATTAGGAGGTAATTGACAGTGATGTATACAAAAAGTTGAGAAGAAGAATAACAAACTTTTCCAGTTTATACTTCTTTAGTCACAACTCTTTGCTAAACACATCAGTACATTAATAATACTTTACAAGTTTGTTATTTCAGAGTTATATAGTTGTCTGTTGTTGTCACTATCCAGCTCTCGCATAGACACTGAAGACTGCTAGATGTCGACTGTACAGATTACAGAGCTATCTTTTTTTTTTTTTTTTTTTCAGTGGGTACGAATTATATGCACTATCTATAGCGAGCAGGCATCACCAACTGAATGTGGTCGACTTGATATAACATATCTTAGTCGTATTGAATACAGTAAAATTAATATAAAAGGAAAAAGCAGTGGCGTAGCATCAATGTAAGCTAAAAAGCTTAGCTTCCCCAGTTAATAATAATTTCATAATAAACCGGCAGTTTATGGAGAAAATTATTTACTAAATTTAATATAATTTATATTTACGCGTTAAATATTGTGATGCGGCAGCTCAGGATGATTTGTGATGCAGCAGTAAACAAGAAGCCTGCACACACCAGCTTCCAAGCAAACTGGTTTCTTCTGTGTAACCCACCCCGCAGATTTTCCATCCCTTTCTAACTAAACTACCCTAGTCGCAAGGCTCGCAAGAAGCTAGCTTTGACATTTAAAATAAGTAGTTTCCGAGTTATCCCTTTTCGTCAATTGTGTTCAGTTGAAGTGTTAGTGTGCACTGTGGCTGATATAATAAATAATGAGCGAAATAACAGTTCCTGACAACAATTTACTTGAATTTTTTTAGGACAATTGTATTATCAAGACTGACTTCCAAACAAAAGTGTGATTTAAAAAACAAATGACCGACTCCCTTGCTGTCAATGAAGGACACAACCAAAAGACAGACGCATACTTACGTAATGATACTAATATTGTGATTTCTCTAAGTATGACAGGGAGTGAGCTAATGTTATACATATACGTGTCTATTCGTTAAGAGATATGTGTAAACCGTGAAATCATATTTTATTACGTATCATTTGAGGTCATGCCTGATTGGTGTAACTTACGAGGTTCCAACCAATCTTAGACTGCTGACTTGAAATCAACTACTATTTATTTTAAAACTGTATTTTTGTAATACGTTTTCTCATATTGCATGAAAGACAACTTGAGTTAGCTTCCCCTGGAGGTTTTGGTAATTGATTAGTACCATTAATATTAGGGGCTCCAGATATAGCCTTCCCACGAATAAATAATATAAGATTCTGATTATCTACACCACTGGGAAAAGGTCCGTCATTTGCTATAACTTGTCTATAATCTTAATTCAGCTGGAATTAATACTAATCATACTGTATTCTGGTAAAACATTAGGGGCGGTACACCTTCCTTGCCTCCCCTGAAAATCCACAGCTCTGATTTACCTAATTTTAAACTGAAATGATGTTACAGTCATGTTGTTGTGAACCTAAGAACAATTTATACAATAAAGCAGTCATTCTTGGACCATTATGCATAATTCACATTCAGTTCATTGTAAGTTTTGAACTGACATTTATTTATTATATTTATAGCATTTCCTGATTTTGTAGCGAGATAACTGATACACAGAACTGACATTGAATGGAAACAGATTCAATTCTTCTCTAGTTTATGTAAGACTCAATTGGAAATTCATCACATACGTTCCATTGATATTCGCATTTGTAACAGATTGCTTATTCAGGACATGCAAACTGAGGTAAAGTTCAATGTCATAATAATTCATCTCAGGGTGTGTGTAACATGTTACAATGACGGGGATTTCTTAAGAATGTGTTTGCTGAAAGACAGATAAATGTCTGCCTACCAGGAAAACAGTATCATACACTCCTAGATCCAATCTTGTAGCTAACAGAATTCACACAAGTGAAAAAATGTAATGAAATGTTTATTTCATTTTAGTAGACATCTCTCGAACCTATAGAATTACATCATTGCTTGGATAATGAATATTTCCAATGAAATATTATTCTCAAGGTAAGTAAATAAATCTAATTGAGGACAGTTTTTGCAAAATTGAGATTTTGGTGGATTCGTTAACATAAAGCACGCCTCTACACGATGTTAAAGTTATCTTAGTAAAATTGAATTATTTCTCTTCATTACAGTGTGTCAAAGTGTGATGGTTGCATTTGTAACCTACTTGTCTCCATTCAGTTTTTTGTCTCTCCTGTAAAATTTAGTTTTTTCAGTTAGCAAGTTTTGCAAAAACGGTCCTCAATTCTACCGCTTTGAGAACTGACTTTCCTTAACTTATTGTGTTCAGTATGTACGAAAATTCCTGTTTCCCGAAGTTTAGCAATTTAACAGCAGAAGTTTCGAGCCACTTGCATTCAGGGGCTGCACCAGCAGGGAACTTTGGAGGGCTGGAGCCCATCCTAAGCTATCCAACATGAAAATGAATATCATATGAATAATTTCAAGGGAAAAATTGTTCCGGGGCTGGGTATCGAAATTATTCAAATCTGCTTTACAGGGAGCTTTACCTGAAAGACTAGACTTGCATAATATATACGTCACTGTGTACGTTAACAGAAAACCACAATTCCAAGTCACACAGAGATTGTGTGCACTCGATGTGGGTCTCTGGCATTTCGTCAGCCCACGCGAGTTGTGTGGATATAAAGGGAAAAGTTGAGACGGTGTCGGATGGAGTTCCCGGGTAGCTCAGTTGGTAGAGTGCTGGTACGTTCAACCAGAGGTCCCGGGATCGATACCCGGCCCCGGAACAAATTTTCCCTTGAAATTATTCAAATCTGCTTTACAGGGAGCTTTACCTCAAAGACTAGATTTGCATAATTATTATGTATTTTTCATCAATTTAACGAAAGTGTAATTGTTTAAAATAGTACACAATAATGTAATAATGACTCTATAATGAACTTTCAATAGTAGATCTCTATTAAGGGCTTACTTTATTCAATCCACTATAAAGAACTTTATAGTTAAAAGGCATTGCGTCAGTTTTCATTGCCTGGCTTTCTGTTGAGCTGACGGTTTATTACTGCAACTCAACACTTCCATGGTTTGAAACTATGAGTCGAGTTTGTTAGAGTTTACAGTATTTAGTTTATTTAGTGGCCAGCAGCAGTCAGTTCTGCATTCTTACAGTTTATTGTCAAGCTTAGAGTCAAGTGTTAACAGTACAATAAACAGTAGTTGTACTTTTACTATAATTATAATAAAATTACAAATATGCAAGTGATATTTTAACTTATATATCACTGGATGACTTCCCACAATGCCTGGGACATAGACCGTACCATACTTGAAATCAGTGGCGGTTCCTCGGGGGAGGGAAGGGAGGAAAGTCCTCCTCACATTTTCTTCTTTTGAAAGTAAATACCAAATAAAAGATGTGCCTTGAAATTCGAGGAAGATTCGATAATTTTTAAGTTCACAGCTATAAGAAAAACTAGGTTGATCGAGTTTTAAACGACGCGCGCTCATGTGCTGTAGAAAACTGTGAGAAAGATGCGAGATTGTCTGTGTGGAGGAAAGGCACTCCATTCCTCCTATACTGCAGTTAACACACATAGACAACAGCGCACTAGCGGCCAGAGAAAGAAGCAGAGTTTTAAAGCAAGTAAATGAATGGAGAGGGAGGAGATCCTCCTCTGAATCAGTCATGGGCAGGAAATAGAAACCGATTGGTCGTGCAGCAAGCTCGCTACCGCTGCCACCTAACGATGTTGCATTCAACCGGACTGTAACACATCTAGGAGGAGACACAACAAAAACAGTTTTAACGCAACACTATGAAAGACACCATGTAAACTTTTTTTAATTATAAATCAAAAATATTATTCATTCCACTTTGTATAGGCTACTATTCATACTTTGAAACTTTCGTGGATATTTGAAAGTTAAAGTCGGGTTTATGTAAAACAAAGAGGAAGTAGTTCTACGTAGTTGGCCCCTGAAATTCACTTCTATTCATTGTTTACTAGACAGGGCAACAGCCAAGTTGTCAGTTTTGTACAAATATATTGGAAACTGAAAGTAGGTACTCCAAGCTACATTATTTTTAACATAAAAAATTAATCGGCCACCGGCAGCTTTGAACAATAATGATAGTATGACTTTACAAGAACTGACATTCTTCAAAAGCATGTGATACTGACCTTGTAAAATGTACATGTGGCAACACAGACCACGTGGGTGGGAGCAGTGTTCTCGCTTTCCTCAGATTATTTCCCATTCCCATTTCCATTTCCGTAAAACGGTTCCGGTTACAAGTTAGTAGCTAGTCTCTTCCAACACGTGTGATGCTGTAGTGTGCTCGAAAAATGCTACGAGGTTGTGAATTTCCTTGTAATTGTTAATTTTCGCAATTATTCAACAATGAATGGAAGTGAAAACATAATATATTTTGGACAATTTAGGAAACTCAGTTTACAAGAACAGATTATTGCTATACAGAAAGGAAGGCCAACCCCAACACTACCTGGTCTTACATGTATGCATGTAGGCTAATTTGTAGCATGTTTCATTCAAGAAGGTGTCATTTCGTGCTGTTAACTTCTTTCCTCCTCTTAAGAAATATGCAGGAGCCGCCACTGCTTGAAATTAAATCTGATCTTTCTGACAGGGTATCATAGGCATTCTGAATTAGCTGCCATAATTCATTGGTGGTTGCAGCAGTGGGTGCATATCCACAATTCTTCCAAGGCATTGAGGAGAATGCGTTTCAATATCGCAGACATGTTTTTGAAAAGATTTACCAGTATAGTTTAGATTTACCTAGAGTTTCTCTTAAAAAACTGTCATGTGATCATGTGTCATACAACAAAAAAAAAAGGATGTAAACTTAGAAATGATAAATCATAGGGAATGAAAAATTATACAATTAAAAAACTTTTTCAGCCAGGATTGAAACCCAATCTGCTGCATACGAGACCAGAGTTCTATCCACAACTAAACCACAGACAGCGTTGTGAAGAATATCTATGTAATGAACATTCAATTAACCCTCGATTATCAATGAGGAGGCCACATACCCATCTTCCTTTGAAACAACAATGATTGGTCCAGGGAGAATTTTGATTTTGAACCAAACAAGAGCCTGGTCATTTTTTCTTGGATGACTGTACATGGTGCATCAACTGAAATGGATATCAATTAACCACAGAACAGTTGGCTTAGCTATCAAGTGCTTGGCTATGGAAACAAACAAGAAGACATGTCAAATATCTGTCCATAATTCGCTTAAAGTATTTCTAGACCTAAATATTTATGAAGTCAAAATTGAATCTAAACATTATTTAACTATTGTCGGACCATCGGATCTGTGCCCCTGTAAGATATGCGAACTGAACCCTAATTCCTTCTCAGTCTCGGTAATACCACAGTCTACTATATACAGTCGCGAAGCTCAATATGTAGTAAAAATCCAAACATGGGTAGTTGCCCACCACTAGGATCGCTACTATCGCCTCATCATCACAGATCTCTCTCCTAGCAGACGTCAAAATATGTTACACTTTCGTTGTCGTGTTCTTTTGGAAAAATTAACACCTTCCTTCCATTATTGAAATATTAAATGCATAAAGTTAATTTATTACTTTAATGAAGTATATTAAATTCCACCATAAACTCGAAGATACCTGCAAGAAATAAGTAATATAATTTTTGTTTGTGCAAAACGAACTGAAATTTACTATAATCGCTTCACTCATTCAAGATTATAGCGATAATTAACTATGAAACCAATAAATATTAATTTGCATTTCCCCTTACAACAATAATAATGGAAATATGAATTAATGGAGTAACTTACGCGTACCGGTACTTGTAGTGTAGGCTTACGTAGTTAACAAAGTGGGATGAGGTTAAGCAATAATAATCACACCAAAATTGGAAATAAAACGTGATCAATAAAGTTTATTGTAACAGACTTTTTCTACGTCTCTAGTAAAGCAACAAATAAAAATTACAACAAAATTAACAGCTATAATTAAAAACATATCCTTTGAAAAAAATAGGCCTAAGCAATAATCCCACCAGAATTGAAAATAAAACGTGATCAATAAATGTCATTAAAACAAACTTCATTTTTCTACGTCTTTAGTAAAATAACACATAAAAATAATAACAAAATTAATAGCTACAATTAAAAATATATCCTCTGAAAAAAAAAAAAAAAGTAGACCTAACCTTTATTTCTCTGGAAATTTAGCAGCCTAAGTGACAGAACTTTAACCGATATCTAATGTCCTTTCGGTTAGACTGAAACATTTCATTGTGAAATTTAATGTATTCTAACAGTCACAAAGAACTTCAAAATTAAGAGTTTTGTTTCTGCACAGCATTCTTGTGGAAACCCAGGAACCTTTCTGAATCTTTCGGAAATCGGACAAAGGATAACTCTGGCCTCTTTCTCTTACTGTTGCTACAATTTATAGCACTACAAACGTCTCCTCCTTGTCCCATATTATTATTCCAATTATTATATTTTAGCCATTAACATTTTCATTACAACCAATAACGAACATTTCACAAGCATCAATGTGAAATACGCAACGAGCTAGCACTCGATAGAAATACGACACAGTTCAAAGTCGAACATGGACAGTCTATTGTTTCTAGTTGCTAACCGCTTGGAGCGCTTTATCACGAGATTTGCAAAAAAACACCTCAAGCTTCGCGACTGTATATAGTAGACTGTGGTAATACATTTCTCTCCCTGCATTTCTATCTCTCTCTTTTCTATCTCTCTCCCTTTCTCTCCCCAATTACTCACAATTTTGGCCTTCTTGAGGGACAGTTTATTTGCACTTGCAGTCCAGTGTTGTCAACTCATCACGAATATTGTAGCACAGAGTGGCGAAAGAAATATTATTAAGCAAGTATGTAATAGCATTTTGCGATGAAGACAAACAAACAGGTCAATATCTGTTTCCTATAAATCAGGCAACGAAGAAAGCAGCTGCTATCACAGGTGAGGCTTATTTTATTTCAATTGATTACATATTAAAATGACTTACTTAACTAATACTAATAATACAACATTTTATGTAATTTATATAGACAGGTCAGAGATCCTAATAAAGAAAATCAGGAGAGAGGGAGTCTGTGCAGGAGATGAAAAGCTAGAATCACCAGGGAAGAACAGACCAAGGAAACTTTTAATTCTTGTAGATGATATGAACCGATGTATTTTAAGAAGAAAGATACAAGAATTTTATAATATGCAGAAAGAAGTTCCAACATTGAAGAAATTACTGAAGGTTGCGAGAGAAGCAATAATTTCCAAGGTTGGTGAGAAACGCTACGGAAAGTGATTCGAGACATAGCATTTAGGTTTTAAAAATGTAGAAATACAAGATGTATTTTGATTGAAAGAAATGATATTGTAGCATGGAGGACCAGTTATTTATGATACCGTTTGACGGAAGTTTGGCAACATCCCTGTTCAGCAAGGTTCGCGGCCTGCTGTTTAACGTGGTGGGAGGAAAAAGGGTGGAATGGAGTACAGGTGTTAACTTTTCCAAGAACGACGACAGCGCTGAAGGGGCACAGATCCGATGGTCCGACAATACAAAGTTTTTAATATACAGCATTACTAAATGTTTCTGGTTATAATACTCGGCATAAAATACTTACTGCAATATGAAAACTTACTCTCTATTCTTCTTACAGCCATCGTAGGTTCCTGTAGGAAGGTGCTGGATTAAACCAATCCGTTTTGCTATCTTTACTTGCTCTTCCTCAGTCAGCTGTGCTGCAGGTCGACTTACATTGGGGGACGGATAGTAGACTGGCATTCCACCCTCCTGAAACACGGTTTCATTTCATTGGTGTAAAATATTTTACAAAATCTTTTACCATGTTGGAACTGATAGAAGTAACTTAAATCCATTAAAAATTTCTGATCCAGAATTTTCCTAATCAAACAACCATGACGAATCGTTTTCTCAGCAATACTTCTGAATCACAAGTAACCACTGTGTTCACCGCTGTGGAGTAACAGCATGTCCCACCATGAAACAAGCGGGCCTGGGCTCAAATGCTGGTTGGCACTAGTTACCCGGTTCATGTTTTTTCCGAGGTTGTCCGTCAACCAACTGAAGCAGAATTGAATAATTTCGAAGGAAAAATTGTTCCGGGACCGGGTATCGAACCTGGGACCTTTGGTTAAACGTACCAATGCTCTACCAGCTGAGCTACCCGGGAACTCTACCCGACACCTATCCAATTTTTCCCTCTATATCCACAGACCTCAAAGTGGGCTGAAACCGTCAAGCAACCAACATTGAGTGCACACTAACTCTGTGTGACTTAAACTGTGGTTTTCTGTAACGAACAGTGACGTGTATTATGCAAATCATGCTTTCAGGTATAACTCCCTGTAAAGTTGATTTGAATAATTTCGAAGGAAAAATTGTTCCGGGGCTCAGTTGGTACATTTAACCATAGGTCCCGGGTTCGATACCCGGCCCCGGAACAATTTTTCCTTCGAAATTATTCAAATCATCTTCCGTATGATGTATTGTTAATGAAACTTGCATACTACGGCATAAGGGGGATAGACCAAACATTTTTCCGTTCATATTCGCTTGGACATTCCCATATTGTTGATGTAAATGGAAAAAGAAGTGCTGTAGCTCCAATTAAGTGTGGTGTTCCTCAGGGCTCTATTCTTGGTCCATTCCTGTTTCTTATTATGATAAATGACTTGCCATACAGTGTCGGCTAAAATTATAATGTATGCTGATGATACAACTTTTGTTATCACACATAATAATACTGCTGAGTTAGATTTTATGTAGCAAGCTGTATTTGCTGAAATAAGAAAGTGGTTTTCAATTAATGGATTTATTGTTAATGGTCAAAAAACTCCTGTGTTAACTCTAAGTTTGAAACAAACCCAAAATAATGTGATAAATGAATCTGTAAAGATGCTGGGTATGTATCTGGATCCTAAATTAAGGTGGAACAGCCATGTCAGTTATGTATGTAAAAGAATTTCTAGAGTAATTTATCTCTTGAGAAGTATCATGTACAAGATTCCCAAACATTATTTAAAACAAGTTTACTATGCACTATTTGAAAGTGTTATTAGATATGGATTACCGGTACTTTTATATGGAAATAGTTCTGATCTTCCAAACATTTTGTTACTGCAGAAAAAGGCAGTTCGTATTTTAACAATGCCACCATCCAGACTATCATGTAGATCTCTTTTCAAAAATGAAAAGATTATGACAGTCTACAATCTATATATTTTTGAACTTTTAATGTATGTAAACAAGAATATTATTAATTATGCAAGTATAGCTGATCTGCATCGCTATGAAACCAGAAATATTGATCAATTAAACGTACCACATGTCAGGTTGCAAAAAACACAATCAAGCTATGTAATTACTGCAATAAAAGTATATAATAAGATACCAACAAATATAAAGACACTTAATGAAACACAATTTAAACTTCAGCTTAAGAGATGGCTACAAAATAATCTCTTTTATAGTATGAATGAATTTTTTGAAAATGATGTAGTA
Organism: Periplaneta americana; assembly: GCF_040183065.1. Classification (NCBI taxonomy): domain Eukaryota; kingdom Metazoa; phylum Arthropoda; class Insecta; order Blattodea; family Blattidae; genus Periplaneta; species Periplaneta americana. The sequence goes on along the minus strand of NC_091126.1, from coordinate 172,318,998 downwards.
TTTTAGTTAAATTTTATTATTTTTTACTCTTTTAATATTTTAAATATTGACATGTTGTTTTTTATATTATTACATTGACGAGGCCTCTTGTATTCTTGTATTTTCAGGCAAATATAAAATATGAATATGAATATGGATGCAGTGTGCTGTATTCTTACAAGAGCACAACTGTTCAGCAACAAATATCATTCACATAACAGGAATGGTAAGCACAATAAGCCTCAGGCTGCAGTGTAAGCCTTCAGATCCCTCCTATGTAAAAGGATTTTTAACCACTAACTGTGAACAACGTTAGTTAAGAATGTAATTCTCTGTGGCAAAGCAGATATGGAAGAATTAAGACACAACAATTAAGAAACTCGATAAACGAATTATCCTTGCACCAAAATGTATGCCTCCTGGACAAAAATGATCGTATTTTAATTATATAAATACATTTGCAATTAAGAATCATGTTAAATTAATTATCTTTGTATCAAAAATGGATTTCCTCTGGTCCAAAATGATCGTATTTTAATTATTTAAACAAAATTACAATTAAAAATCATCTTTAATGAATTGAGGACCTAACATTCTAAATGTGCTAAGACTGGTTTCTAAAATATTTTTGAAATATGATTACTGTTATATTGAGCTAAACTAATGAAATACATTCATTCTCATTTACTACTATGAATACAAAGCCAACACAATCTCTCCATCTCTCTTTTTTACTTAATTATGTTTATTATTATTTTAAGTTAATATTTGTATATCGGTATGTATTTTTTTGTATGTGATTTGATCCTGGTTGAGTGGAAGAGAAGGCCTAATGGCCTTAACTCTGCCAGGGAAAATAAAACCATTATTATTATTATTATTATTATTATTATTATTATTATTATTATTATTATTAACTAACACAAGAATCATTTATAATCGACCAACAGAGGCTTAAAAACTTCAATTTTATAGCCATGGGCAATTCAACACACTACACACATCACGTTTACTTCATTAAATCATAGCACTGAGTTGACCTTCATTTGTAAGCAGTTTTAAATTCAGAATTTATTACTGCACACGACATTTTTGCATGAACCCATTTTTCGGAATGCAGGTTGTATGAAAAATTCATAGTATAGTAAACTAAAGTAATAAATCATATTATGTGGAGACTAAGAGGATGGCAGAAAATAAAAAAGATTGGAGAAAGCTGGGTTTGCAGTGAAACACCTGCGCTTGGGCACAACAGTGTGTGTGTGTGTGTGTGTGTGTGTGTGTGTGTGTGTGTGTGTGTGTGTGTGTGTGTGTGTGTGTGTGTGTACAAATATGCCATAGCACTCACATGGTCCAAATGATACAGATATGCCGAGGTCAAAAGCAACAGAATGCTGAGAGACAATGTCATTGTCTAGCATTGTGCGGGACACGATTACAAGGTTACTCAAATTCTGGGTGCCAGGTCGCCATGGCACATAAATATTTTAATTTTTTAATTCATTTCAAGATGTAGATTTCTTTTATGTCACTACAACTAACATTGTACATAATTTTATGACAAAAATGGTCATAGCAAGAAGTTCGAGTGTGCTTTTTAAATTAATACTGCTATATTTCTTTTGCATTTTAAGATAATTGTCACTATATAGCTTCAGTGGAGGACGACAAAGGACGTCTCTGAGGGAGTGTATTAGCAAAATGTAGATATTTAATATTGTTTAATACAGCGTTTCTCAAACTATGGTCCGCAGACCACCAGTGGTCCTCGGTGTCTGCCCTTGTGGTCCTTCAAAAAAGACAGAAGAAAAAATAAAATTCAATCAAATTGCATATCACACTATAGCTGAAAATCTCAGAGTTTGTAAATGACACATGGCAATCGCGTTTCACTTTTTCTCCCAGTACTGACATTTTATGAAATTTATTTAACATATGTGTCTATCGCCTTCCCACTATACTCTCAGCAACAAAAGAGGGGTTTAGAGCACTATGAACGTGGTGTTTCTCGGCATCTTTTCCGTGCAAATCTGGCGCTGTGCCTGTTACCCAGCTAAGGACCACCCGAATTCATAACAGGACCAAAGTACCGAAACTTTTCATGTATTTATGACTTTCTTAATAGTTTTCCTGACACCCAGTCTTCACATTCAAATGGTCACATACTGTACGTCACACACCAATAAAAGAACATGCAAAATTGCATCTTTATTTGTTGAAAATCGGTCATGTTTCTGCATTAATTTTTTTTATTTGTTTCTGCAATGACGATATAAGAAATTTTCATCTATTAACATTAAATTAATTAGTTAATACTAATAAAAAATTAATTGAATTAAATTAATTTTAATTAATCATTTCTACATTAAAATGTAAGTATATTGGTATTAAAATATGCTACATACATGATAAATTTGCTTTTGAAGGGAACAACAGTAAGGTGGTCCGCGGAACTGTTCTGACTGAAACAAAGTGGTCCCCACTTCAGAAAAGTTTGAGAAACACTGGTTTAATATATTTTAGTGAATGTAGCTTTATCTTAACGTGTGTGTGTGTGTGTGTGTGTGTGTGTGTGTGTGTGTGTGGGGGGGGGGGGGAATGTCCTGGGTCCTGAAAATTTTGACGTTTTGTCTATCCTTGCATGATTAGGAGCTAGTGTGAGAATGGAGGGCTAATTTCATACGGGCATGTTATGATTCAAAATACAGAAGCCACAAACACTGGAAAGAGCTGGGAGGTGGACGGTTGTTACTGCAGGTTTGTTAAGCCGTACTGTTAGGCACAAGTGGCGTTTTGTTCATAATTCTCCTCTAAAATAATAAATATGTCAAACACTTACTACTTACTTACTTACTGGCTTTTAAGGAACCCGGACGTTCATTGCTGCCCTCACATAAGCCCGCCATTGGTCCCTATCATGAGCAAGATTAATCCATTCTCTATCATCATATCCCACCTCCCTCAAATCCATTTTAATATTATCTTCCCATCTACGTCTCGGCCTCCCTAAAGGTCTTTTTCCCTCCGGCCTCCCAACTAACACTCTATGTGCATTTCTGGATTCGCCCATACGTGCTACATGTCCTGCCCATCTCAAACATCTGGATTTAATGTTCCTAATTATGTCAGGTGAAGAATACAATGCGTGAAGTTCTGCATTGTGTAACTATCTCCATTCTCCTGTAACTTCATCCCTTTTAGCCCCAAATATTTTCCTAAGCACCTTATTCTCAAACACCCTTAACCTATGTTCCTCTCTCAGAGTGAGAGTCAAAGTTTCACAACCATAAAGAACAACTGGTAATATAACTGTATTATAAATTCTAACTTTCAGATTTCTTGACAGCAGACTGGATGATAAAAGCTTCTCAACCGAATAATAACACGCATTTCCCATATTTATTCTGTGTTTAATTTCCTCCCGAGTATCATTTATATTTGTTATTGTTGCTCCCAGGTATTTGAATTTTTCCACCTCTTCAAAGGATAAATTTCCAATTTTTATATTTCCATTTCGTACAATATTCTGGTCACGGGGCATAATCATATACTTTGTCTTTTCGGGATTTACTTCCAAACCTATCTCTTTACTTGCTTCAAGTAAAATTCCCGTGTTTTCCCTAATCGTTTGTGGATTTTCTCCTAACATATTCACGTCATTCACACAGACAAGCAGCTGATGTAACCCGTTCAATTCCAAACCCTCTCTGTTATCCTGGACTTTCCTAATGGCATACTCTAGAGCAAAGTTAAAAAGTAAAGGTGATAGTGCATCTCCTTGCTTTAGCCCACAGTGAATTGGAAATGCATCTGACAGAAACTGACCTATACCGACTCTGCTGCAACTAAGTAGACAATCATAAAAAAAAACTTTCATACTCAACAATGGATCTCAGAACTTGCAACATTTTAATAAGAGTATAAACCAGACGTGGGCATGTTGTGACTCAAAATACAGAAGCCACAAGCACTGGAAAGAGCTGGGAGGCGGACGGTTGTTACTGCAGGTTTGTTGAGCCGTACTGTTAGGCACAAGTGGCGTTTTCTCCATAATTCTTCTCGAAAATAATAAATATGTCAAACACAATTTACAGAATATTTAAATCAGAAAACTTATAATATACAGCCATTCATTACAATAATAATCTATATATAAACAAACATGACTAAAACAAAGCTTCAATTATATTACAAATATTTTGTTCCTTCAAGCAATACCAAATCCCTCCTATTACTACAGTCCACTGATTTCTTTGAAATCGGGTTCTGTGTCTGTGAGAGAAATACAGTAAAACTCCGTTTTTAAGGAATAATCTGTCAAGTCCCAGTCAAATTACCATACAAATAATGTAATTAATGCCAGCTTTTAAGGAAACCGGATTTCAGGGAAATTCCCTTTTTACGGAATAATTTTCAAGTTCCTTTTGTTATAATGATGCACGAAATAACTAATCGACTTTCAATAATCAATAGTACCAGCATATTCAATAGTGTGTCTCAATCGATAGTAATGCAGTACCATGCAGCGATGTTATTTTTTACAGTTCTTCATGGTCTTGCTTTGCATTGCTTCCACAGAATACGGTAGTTGTTTTGCTTGATTTTTATCGCGAGTTGTGTGGATCCTGTTTCCAAGTTTTTTTTGTAAGTTTACACTGTTCATGCATCGTTATAATGGCGACTAAATTGAAGAAATTAACAGTCGGACAGAAAGTGAAATAATGAGGGATGTCGACGCTAATCCTCAATTAACATTATTGCATATGGCAAAAAAAAGCACGGTTTGCCAACTACTTCATTGTCGGGAATAATGAAGGAGAAAGAAGAAACTTTCAATGCCGAGTTTCAGTGTGGTTCGAATTCAACCAAATTGAAAAACATTTGTGCCTCACCATTTAAAGCATTAGAAAATACTGTAATGAAATTTATTGTAGGTAATAATTATAGGCCTAATTAAACGATTATAATGTTTGGTAAATAACACACGTTACTACTAGTTATTTTAGCCTTTTCTTCCCATTTTATGTAAAACTCCTTTTAAGGAAAAGTCCTATGTAAGGAAAAAATAATAAATAATCCCTCAGAGAATCGTTAGAAAGGGGTTCTATTGCATTTCTTATTGCCAACAGGTGCTCATTAAGCAGGACCAGGGCTGGGCAGTATTTGAAATACATTTGTATTTTGTACTTTGTAATTTGTAAGGATTTTCGAAAGTATTTTGTATTTAAATACATAAAATTGATGCATTTTGTATTTCAAATACTCAAAATACTTTTTTCTTCTTCTTGTTCTTCAAGTTTTGGATTTCGATTTGAAGAATGAATTTTTGTCTTATTTGCCTTCCCATTTCAGTTGTGCTAGCCATACACTTAGTTTTCTTGCCACAACTGATTTCATTAAAGTTTCCTTGCCCAACTCGATGGAATTCTCTTTATGACTCAATCTCTCAAATATTGCAATTCAAACATGATATAAACCGTATATGTGAAAAATTGGGATTGCCAACCTTCAAAGATGTTGAGTTTCAGTACCTTGAAGAAAAACGTCCAGTTCTGAAATCCACTGCCGTAGCCCTTAATTTAATGCAAATGAGAAGACGTGCTATTATGGCCAACTCTTGTCCACATTAATTTCCCTTAAAAACAGATTACATATTCTGTTACCTAGTAATCTACGCCATCTATTCCAAGTAACTCCAATCCTAATAAGTTCACTTTCATCAAGATTTAAAGTGATGTTTGATCTGATCCCAGAAGAAAATAGAGCTATTTTGGCAGCTTGCTCCACCCATCATTGAAGATGAGATGGCTACCTGACATTTCCTCACTAAGTGATAAGAAGAGGACACAGAATATGTGTTGTGTAATCAGCTGAGCAGTTGTCTGCTACACCTTTGGTCAGTTCAGACGATGAAAACAATTTTTACGTTTTCAACTCAAGTAAAACAGATTTTGAAAAACAAAAAGAAAAAAACTTGTCTGCTGTGGAGTATGAGCTCATACAATTCTTCAATGGCAAAGGGACAACCCTGTGCACACTAGAGAATTACCCAATAGTGAAACAAGCTTTTATAAATATAGGCCTAATACAAGTTTGTGTTTCTCTGCACCTGTAGAAAGACTGTTCTGTTTTGCAGGATTTATTCATTCACAAGCAAGGGGATCCTTATCTTATGAACATTTGAGGAACTGGTTGTTTTGAAAGGGAGCAGTAATTATTCATATGTAGCATAATTTCATAGCTGACTGGGAAAAGGAAGAAGTTCAGTTACAGTGTTTATATAAAACTTCGAAGTAAAAATACTTTTAATGTTAGCATAATATTTTAGATTTTCAGTAATATTCTTATTTCTTTAGGCCTATATACTTTATCGAGTATTTGAAATACAAATGTATTTTGAGTATTTGAAATACAAATGTATTTTGGTTAATTTTTTAAAAGTATTTTGTATTTGTATTTCAAATACAATTATTTGAAGTATTTTGTATTTGTATTTGAAATACTTGGATGTCAGTATTTTGCCCAGCCTTGAGCAGGACCTACTCTCTCAGTTGACAAATTTCATTAAAGAAGAAAACTGTTCATATAGATAAATAGAACACAATATAGCTAACATTTTGGAACCAAACTCATGAATTTTCTTTAGTTTTGGAAGTATTTTGAATAAATGTTGTCCATATGAATCTTGACATCTGCTTTTGATAAATAGGGTCTGTATCATTTGGTAACTCTATCCTCTCCATCTGTAAATAAGATTTAGCATAACCACCGGCATAGCTCAGTTGGCTAAGGCGCTTGCCTGCCGATCCAGATTTGCACTTGGGTGCGGTTTCGATTCCCGCTTGAGCTGATTACCTGGTTGGGTTTTTTCCGAGGTTTTCCCCAACCATAAGGCGGATGTCAGGTAATCTGTGGCGAATCCTCGGCCTCATCTCATCTCGCCAAATATCATCTCACTATCACCAACCCATCAATGCTAAATAACCTAGTAGTTGATACAGAGTCGTTAAATAAACACGCAAAAAAAAAAGATTTAACATACATGGGATTAGGAAAGACGAAACAATTATATTCAAAACAAAAGCTTCAAAATCCCTAAATCTGTGAACACTAAATTCTCTTTTTAGAATTTCCAATATATTGCAGTTAATATTAGTTTTCCTGCTCAGTAACATTTTCTAATGATTTCAGAAAGCAAAGTGATGAAGATCTTTCTGTAATAGTTGAGTTTTCATGAGTCCAGCCTCGTAAGGAATGCTTTTACATCTCCATAAGCATCAACCACTTTTTTGTTCTCCTCACAGAAGTCTATTAAAGCCATTCAAATGTTCACATAATATCAGTCAAAAATCCCACATCACTCAAACTTGAGTAGTGACCGAGACATTGCCTATGAGTGGTGTAAGCTGACAACCATGAGCTAGAAACCTGAATCAAACATGCTTCTGACATTTAAATTCCTGTTATGAATATCATCTGCCATGGGCTTTGAACACTGACAAATGTTGATAACAGTCCATGAAGAAGACTATAAATTCACACCCATCAGTGCAATACTATAGTAGTGTGTTATATGGATATAGCATGCTAGCCCTCTGATTCAAGGTTTATGCAATCAGACCTGGATGAAAATAATGGAAAAAATTCCTAACCTCACTTCTTCCATGAGAGAACTAAAGCTATGGGTACCATGCCATACAAGAACCTTGTCAATGATTGAGAGTTCCTAGCAAAATTGTGTATCATTTCTCACCCATGTTGAATTTAGATGTTGAAATTTCTGCAATTAAGCATTAGACCAAATAATGGTCTATGTTACAATTTTTTCAAAATTGATTTTTTAATGGAATAATGCTCTATATAGTCTTACACAGCTGTCACACAAATTATTTTTCAATATCTGTACCAGAGGCACTTCTACACGAGTTACAACCATGGTTGAAACAATGGTCTATGTCACTAGTCACTTGTAGCATATCCAGTTGTTTACATTGTATCGGGAGTTATTGCACGGGAGTTTGTTCTCTTTATGAATACTGGGTACTTGAACTCTGTGTATCAGGTTTCGGTTGATCTATTGCATAAAATTAACGACTGTAAGACTATTTCTACAGTAGATATTGACCAGCTAAAAAAAAAAAAAAGAAAAAAAAAAAAAAAAAGTTCCAGACAAATTAATATTAATAAGTGGAAAGATGTGTCACGAAAGTCGCTGAGGGATAATGGCCTTGAGTATACAATAAGGAAGACAAAGTCGCAAGTTATTGCAAAAGATCGGTGTGTTCTGCTGTATTGTTTGTAATGTGCACAGCATAAAAAAATATGTTAATGGCTTATGAACGAGCATGTCAACGGACCACTTATTACTACAGGTTCAAGAAATAAATTGTTTATGCTCTCTTTTCTTTGAGCAAGATGAACAAAGCACAATAACAACACAGTCTACTATATACAGTCGCGAAGCTCAATATGTAGTAAAAATGCAAACATGGGTAGTTGCCCACCACTAGGATCGCTACTATCGCCTCATCATCGCAGATCTCTCTCTCCTAGTAGACGACAAAATATGTTACACTTTCGTTATGTTCTTTTGGAAAAATTAACACTTCCTTCCATTATTGAAATATTAAATGCATAAAGTTAATTTATTATTTTAATGAAGTATATTAAATTCCACCATAAACTCGAAGATACCTGCAAGAAATAGGTTAATATTATTTTTGTTTGTGCAAAACGAACTGAAATTTACTATAATTGCTTCACTCATTCAAGATTATAGCGATAATTAACTATGAAACCAATAACTATTAATTTTCATTTCCCTTTACAATAATAATAATGGAAATATGAATTAAAGGAGTAACTTACGTGTACCGGTACTTGTAGTGTAGGCTTACGTAGTTAACAAAGTGGGATGAGGTTAAGCAATAATAATCACACCAGAATTGGAAATAAAACGTGATCAATAAATTTTATTCTAACAGACTTTTTCTATGTCTCTAGTAAAGTAACAAATAAAAATAACAACAAAATTAACAGCTACAATTAAAAACATATCCTTTGAAAAAAAAAAGTAGGCCTAAGCAATAATAATCCCACCAGAATTGAAATAAAACGTGATCAATAAATTTCATTAAAACAAACTTAATTTTTCTATGTCTCTAGTAAAATATTATTATTCCAATTATTGTATTTTAGCCATTAACATTTTCATTACAACCAATAACGAACATTTCACAAGCATCAATGTGAAATACACAACGAGCTAGCACTCGATGGAAATACGACACAGTCCAAAGTCGACCGTGGACAATCTATTGTTTCTAGTTGCTAACCGCTTAGAGCGCTTTATCACGAGATTTGCAAAAAATCACCTCAAGCTTCGCGACTGTATATAGTAGACTGTGATAACAACTTGTAATGTTAATGTTATGTTTTATTTAACGACGCTCGCAACTGCAGAGGTTATATCAGCGTCGCCAGATGTGCCGGAATTTTGTCCCGCAGGAGTTCTTTTACATGCCAGTAAATCTACTGACACGAGCCTGTCGCATTTAAGCACGCTTAAATGCCATCGACCTGGCCTGGGATCGAACCCGCAACCTTGGGCATAGAAAGCCAGCGCTATACCAACTCGCCAACCAGGTAGACAACAACTTGTACAACCACCATGATAGCCATTGAACCTTCCAGCAGTTTTGTTCCTATTCTGCTGCGGCGTGACGTCATTGATGTCCACCGGTCCGGTGAGATTCGGAATATGCTGTCACTAACTAGCAATGACGTCATTCATTCAAATTGATTGGCAGGAAAGGCCGAAAATATTTGATTACATGGTATGTATGTAGGTCTAACATACAGGTTCTGTTAATGTATTTTATAATGTTAAATGTCTAAAATAGAGTTAAGAATGATAATGACCTTACAACATAAATAATAAATTACTTTATACTAAATCCCTGGGAAGTTCTCATATTATATCTTTCTTATTTTTTGTTAAAATCTTCCTTTTCTCCTAATCAAATATGGCAACTCTAAGGGACTTTGATCTCATTCGATAATAGACCATAATATATAGTGCAGTGATGGCCAACTGGTGGCCTACAAGCCACATCCAGCCCACAAGAGTCTGAGGTTTACTTTTCAAAATAATAACTTTTACTACTGTACCGACATAATACTCAGTTCTTATCAGGATGCTTCACGATTTAGGCTACAGTTTTCTTCAGTAGATTGTGTACATCCTCACTGTGTTTTTATTTTATTTTAGTAGGTTATTTTACGACGCTTTATCAACATCTCAGGTTATTTAGCGTCTGAATGAGATGAAGGTGATAATGCCGGTGAAATGAGTCCGGGGTCCAACACCGAAAGTTACCTAGCATTTGCTCACATTGGGTTGAGGAAAAACCCCGGAAAAAACCTCAACCAGGTAACTTGCCCCGACCAGGAATCGAACCCGGGCCACCTGGTTTCACGGCTAGACGCACTAACCGTTACTCCACAGGTGTGGACTCACTGTGTTGAATGTTCTCTTTCAAAGCTTCACTTTTCTAATAACCATGGACTTGTCTTGAAGTTACAGGAAAGAGCAAAACAAGCCCTCTCCAGCTCTAAGTGTTATGAAATGATGAAACTAAACAAAAGACCTTAGAGGTTATGAAGGAAGGATCTATAACACCATCCATACCATTGTGATCTCTCCCTGAAAGCTGGCTCATGGGAGATGGAGTTTTTACTGTCTCTTAACATCTTATTTATTAAGAAATTTTTGGAATTTCTTTACAATTGCGCTACCACGCTAGGGTACAAATGTATTTACGTACTTGGCTTCTATTTGAGTCATATGTACCTACTGTAAACAAAGCAAAAATTGAGTGCCAACACCAATTTCGCACCGAAATAAGGATGGAAATTTTCTCTGAAAATGGGAGCTGACAGAAGTATGGGCAGGCAGGATTGCTCTGTCAAGGTGGAAGGGATAGACAGCAGGGAAGGGCAGTACATTGGATATGAGCTTAAACGATATTTTCATGGCAATTGTGAACGTGAAATTTAAATATGTGACCTTTATCTGTGATTTTGTCACACTTACAAAAATTAACATGAAATATTAAAGAATAGTGAAATGTGAATACGATTTCTCTGTACATGCCACAGATCAGCGATTTATATGGAAAAAAAAATAAGTAAATAAATTATGTACACGTAGGCTACCATTAACAAATACTGTAAATACCAACTGAACACTAAAGTGCCAAAAACTAAGTTCATGTACCAAGAGGTTATATTGTAGAAATTGTATCAGTTGATAATTTCTAAATAGATTTGGTTATGGAGACATTGAGGTTATGTAATTATTTTTCATCATTTTAATATTGATCCTTTTATAGTATATAATTATAGTGGATAAATTATTTGAAATCGTGCATTAACATAATATTTTAATACCGATACCGTATATATTGAGTCGTGGAATAACATTTAATGAAGCATACAGTATTAGAAAAAATATTGAAAAATTATTACAAAATAAAACACAGTGTTCAGACAGGATTATACACAAGATAAGTACTGGTAACTAATGGTGGTATTATTTAAATCGATTAATCAGTACAGTAGAGAAGACAAGACCTGTCCTGTGACCTTATCATGTATCAATCACCAATAGATATGGAGGGGGAAGATAGGTTCTAGCCTTGAGATGGACTTCCGTGTCAGTAGATTCGTATAATATTAACATAATGAAACAAACACTCTTTCTCATGGGTCATTCTTTCCCCTATCACACAGTTCACATGCCAGGTCCCGCCTCATCTGTACATAATTTATAAAAAGTTTGTTACCAGTACTTATCTTGTGTGTAATCCTGTTTGAACAACTGTGTTTTATTTTATAATTATTTTCCAATGTTTTCCGAATACTGTATGTTTCATTAAATTTTAGGCTGATCTAGCGCTGAGGTAGTTCCCTTCGTACTTTCCTTATACACTTTGCATGTATAAAACTGTGACAGGTTAAGTTTGGTTAATTTAGGCTTTAATTATGCCTTGCACATACGATCAACTGCATCTCCACAAAAAATCCCTTATAGATTCAACGATTTTCACTTCCGAAATCGTCGGAACTACCTCAGCGCTAGTTACACTAAATTTTATTCTATGGCTTAATATACAGTATATTATAATATTATTATGTTAATGCACAACTTCAAATAATTTATCCACTATATTGCTGTAACAATAAAAAGGATCAATTTTAAGACGATGAAAAATAATCACATAACCTCAATTTCTCCATACCCAATTCCATAAAATTATCAACTGATTCTGTGATTCTCCAGAAATGCTACACCAACGGAAGACAAAATTTCTTCTTCCTTCATTGGTTTGTGTGAGATACGTATATATAGTGGTAAATACATGATCTGAGTTTGCAACCATAAATACTTTCAACAAAAAATCGTTTGATAATACTTGTAATGCACCATTGTAGCCTCCCCCCCCCCTCCACACTTGTTACTAATTACCAGCATGAGATGCGAGAGGTCCAGGACGAATTACTAGGGAAATGATCAGTTTCTCTGGCATTGTGTCCCGGACCTCTCGAGTGTTATATTTGTAACAAGTAGGGAAAGGGGGGCTATAATAGTGCACTAGAATATACAGGTACTAGTAAGGTATCAAACTACTTTTATGTTGAACATAAAGCAATATCAATGCAAAGTAATATCAATGGGATAGAAATGTGTACCCCATGTGTAAATTTACACATTGAGATAGATTTATTTTTATACTCAATAAAAAATAAAAGCACCTAATTAATGTTGTTCTGATTAACTCATATACGAAAATTAAGCCTTAAGAAATTGCCTGAAGTATGCAAAAACCCTACCTCTATTTAGAACATTATACATCGGAAATGGTTTCGTTTAAAATGCTGTGATCTTCATTACCATTCAAGAATGTCAGTCTCTTTGTCTAGACAGAAATAGCTAGTTCTGTCCTATTCAGTTTTAACACAATAGGTAAGCTACTGGTATCGGCTTCTGAGAAATGCTTTGAAAGGGTATAACAGTGACACAGAATGAAACCCGTTATTTTCCAGTGTAATTAATTTAATTATCCTGTTTATGTGCAAGTGTAGTCCTAGTCTGAAAGTGTGCCAGGACAATGAAGACGATTTGATGGAGCAATTATTTTTTTTTATATTTTTTTGGAATTTATAAAATTGCTAGTTTTTTCTAACTAACCCCATGATATTATATTTAAAACTTGAAAATTACTTGCAAGTTGATTTTAACAATATCTAGACAAATATTACTACATAATAAAATAAATATCAAGCCCAAAACATTAATTAGGCCCATTAAGTGAGGTGTAGTAACAACCAACGCGAGTACTAAGTTAATATTAGGAAGCACTGCACTACTTCTAAGATTTAATAATCCATAAACATAATAAACTTGCTAGAAATAAATTTTAAGTTCAGTTATTTAAATTAATACTACCCTGCACTGATATATTTATGTTAATGGTACACATTCAAACTGGATCATACCATAAATGAGAGTAATACAGGTAATCAAGTTATTACAAAATTAATGTTGGAGGCTCCTTATTTAGGCCTAACTATTCAGTTTCTAATTAAAAACTGTAACTGGACAAATACTGTTACTACATAAAAATTAAGCGGTACATATAAGTTAATATAAATTCACAGTTACATGAAAATGCAAAGAGTTCAGGGAATACATAAAATAGGCCTACTTAGAAAACATACAATATACAGCACTTCTGATTGAGGTTCTGGCTGATATATACAGTACATCTACTGTATTATCAGGCAGTACATCCCACTTGATATGTGTCAGAGGAAGAACAATTGTTTGTATGCACTTTTATTTTAGTGGGTTATTTTACGATGCTGTATCAACAACTCAGGTTATTTAGCGTCTGAATGAAATGAAGATGATAATGCCAGTGAAATGAGTCCGGGGTCCAGCACCAATAGTTACCCAGCATTTGCTCATATTGGGTTGAGGAAAAACCTCGGGGAAAAAACCTCAACCAGGTAACTTGCCTCGACAGGGATTCGAACCCGGACACCTGGTTTCGCGGTCAGAGGTGCTAACCGTTACTCCAAAGGTGTGGACTTGTATGCATCTTAAGTCTGATTAGTGTAACATGTAGGTAATCAGCGATATATGCAATGGAGGGGGAAAGGAACTGGCCACCCTACCCCATTATCTTCTGGCATAGTTGCCTCATAAGTGGTGCCTTATTGGTATCACCTGTGAGGTTCAGACCAGCCTTCCGACAGTTGACTAAACAACAACATAATATATAGACGGTAACTATAAAAATAAAATGTCAGACTGTGGATGTAGAGTATCCAACGCCCACTGAAAGAATATTTCACTTTTATCACTGCCAATGTTGCGCTATAATCGTAGGCCTAAATGCAAGGTAGGCTATAACAAAAACCTAAAGTAACCAAACCTAACCTGTCAAAGAAGCAACAAGTTATACTAAATATGTGTAAAATTGGCCTATGTGTCTATAGTTGGCGGGACATAAGTAACATTGACCAATAACATTGAACAAAGTATCACAAAAAAATAATCAAACATCAGAGCCAGAGTGTTATTATTACATTACGCGCATGCGCGAACTCATGGGGCACAGAGAAGTGGAGGAAGTGGAATAAACAAGGTCAGAGTCGTAAGAGTACTGACACAGTCTACTATATATAGTCACGAAGCTTGAGTTTTGAGGGTGCTAGAAACAATAGACTGTGACGGTACTATTTTGCATTGCCTGTAATGACGCGATATTAGCGATCCTAGTGGTGAGCAACTATCTAATGTTTGCATATTTACTACGTATTGAGCTTCGCGACTGTATATAGTAGACTGTGGTACTGATTAATACTCTTCGATCAGATCACAGAAATCGATAGTGATATTTTGTCACAGATATTTCGCGTCTTCAATCATAGATATGTAAATGACAGCCTCGTATCTGTGACAAAATATCAAATTGTGATTTATCGACCATCTCTACAGCACATACATCTCATTTCCGTGCGTTTCCTTACTGATCAGAGAGATCAGTAAGTTTTCGTAAGGTCGAATCAGTGACAGATTAGACTAGTTTAAGCTTTTGGTATGCCTTCCATATACTCACAATTGCCTAAGAAAGTGTCATTTCTTCTAAGACACACCAAAAGCCTAAACTAACCTGTCACCAATTCGAACTTACGAAAACTCGCTTTTTCTTTGCGATCAATAAGGAGACCCATGGAAATGAGATGTATATGCTGTATTTCCCTGCCGTCTATTCCTTCCATCTCAACAGAGCTATCCTGCCTCCCACCCCTCTCCGCCAATCCAATTTTTTCACAGTAATTTTCCACCCCTTATTTCGGTGCGAAATTGGTGTCGGCACTCAGTTTTTGTTTTGTTTTCAGTACACATGACTCGAATAGAAACCAAATAACCTATGTAAATACATTCATAGCTTAACGTGGTAACGCAATTGTAAAGAATTATTTATTTTTTTATATTGAATATAGACCACAAAGTACAGCATTTAATATGTATTCAAGTGCTGGCAGTTTATTTTTAATTGGTTATTTAACTACGTTGTATCTACTAACATGTTATTTAGCAGTGATTGAATTAATAGCGAAATTTAATTGGCGAGATGAGGCCGAGGATTCGCCACAGATTAACTGACATTCGCCATGTTAACACATATTCTTCGAGTAGCAACTTCACAATTAGCAGTGGATTTTAAATCACTGGTTTCCCATATTCAGAAACCACAATGTTCTCATTAAACAGCGTGTGTACAAGAATTTAGGTTTAGAAGGATTTCAATTATTTAAGGAAGAATCATAAAACAATTATGTTCCAGAAGATTTTTTTGCACATATCTGTTCAGATAGGAAGACTTTTCTATTATTATTTTGTGGTGAGTAATGACAAATTTCCAAGAAGTTTGAGATGAGTAGGGCATATAGCTTGTATGAATGAATCCAGAAATGCGTATAGAGTGTTAGTTGGGAGACCTGAGGGGAAAAATACCTTTGGGGAGGTCGAGACGTAATGGGAAAATAATATTAAAATAGATTTGAAGGAGGTGGGATATGAAGGTAAGGACTGGATTAATCTTGCTCAGAATAGGGACTGATGGCGGGCTTATGTGAGGGTGGGAATGACCTCCGGGTTCTCTGAAAGCTATTTGTAAATAAAAGTATATGACAAATTCTAAGCATCTAATCTTTGTTTATTAAAGGACATGTATTATAACTTGTATTTTTCTTTCTGCATGGATAAAACTAAACCTAAGACCCTTGATTAATGTGGCTAAATTAAATTTCTTTCCCAAGAGCTATTAAGTTGCACAACCATGATACAGTACACTTTCATCCCTTTTTGCATATTACATCATTCCTTCATGCATCATATCTCTGACAAATATTTCGAATGTATCGGACCTTATATACAAAATTAAAAAAAAAAAATAAATAATAATAATAAGTTCAAATTGACAGATGGTTGCCGAAATTCGAAACCAAACTTCAGCTTATAATAATAATAATAATAATAATAATAATAATAATAATAATAATAATAATAATAATAATAATAATTCCTATGTAAACCAAATTGAAAATATAAATTTCCGTAATTAAAACAAAGAAAAAATGCATTAACAGAAGTCTCGTTTTTGTTAACAGAGGGCAATTTTTCGAGGTAATCCAACAGAAATTTTCGTCATTTCCGGAATCATGTTCTAATTTCAAAATTAAAGAATGATTTTAAACCTATTAGCCAATCTGTCTGCATTAGAATTCCTATTCTGTAATCCTAATGATGCTACAACTCGCAGGAACGCTATAATTTATTCTCTTCATTTAATTTTGATCTTGGTCAAAGCAGACCTATGACAAACTTATCCGCCCTTGACCAAGATTAGTGCTCTCACCAACAACAATTACAAGAGCCACTTTATTCGGAAGAGAAAATTACAACTACCGCTAACACAAAACTGACAGTGATGGTTAATTGAACAACTAGCTACTTTCCATTTTCTTCTTAATAATGGGTTGATTGAAGGATATCGATATGGGGACAAGTTACAAACTAAAGATTTAGCTAATATGAATGAAATACTTGTGTAGCCTTGGTTAAATAACAACCTATGCCTACTTTAAGAAATTTCGGCAACGAAACTGTTAATGCTTTTCAAATTATAAATTTCGATTCTCCTCTCTTGAAGAAATATCAATAGAAGCTCCTCAATAGAAATGGTGTTTTTAAACAAGCCATCCCCTAACAGTTAATAATTACAAACTTATTGAACAGTAGAGCTACTAAAACATAAAGGCCCTACAATTTTTACCGGACCTTCTCGCAGATTTACTTTTCTGCTAATCAGAACAATGAAAAATATATACAGTGAAACACTGAAGTGGTTTCAGGCTAATGGTTTCCGTCTAAATTTAAACAAATTACAGAGTGTATTGTTTTAACAACAACAATAATAATAATAATAATAATAATAATAATAATAATAATAATAATAATAATAATAATAATAATAATAATAACAACAATAATAATAATAATAATAATAATAATAATTCTTGGCCCTTTAAGGGCCCAGACCTACCATCCAGCTGCTGGCCTAACGTCTACATAATTCATTAAGGGATATTATTATTGAGGGTACTCAAACACAAGTTTATTAGGCATTACATTGGACACCAAACTGACATATGTTAAACTCTCAAAAGTCATTTATTTACTAAGGCATTTAAAATTCCTATACCACAAACATATCTTGAAAACTAATATTATGCATTTTTCAATAGTGTAATGTCTTACGGCATTTAAATATGGGGGCATAGTAATATATCCGAAGTTATTTTAAAAAACAGGCTACCATTATACGATTATTAGCAGGCTCTTTTTACGATCTACATTATATACCCTCATCCATAAGAGAAAAAAAAACTCTTTTAAATCTATACATATTAAAGTGTTTAGACCTATTAGATGTTAAAGGAAACCTAAACAATTATATTAACAGTACGTAACGAACTTCACAATTACAGCACAGATAGGCTACCTATAATTAGGCTATTTTGTGAATCCAATGTTAGACTGAGCAAGTCAAAGAATTATTTTAGCTCGGTACCAGTTGCTATTTTCAATAAATTGTAGACTTGAGTAATATCTAGTAGTGTATTTTGTTAATGTTACTTTTGTTTATATTTTATTTTAAATGCACGTGTTCTATCTTTGCTTTGTATTCACCTTTCATAACTATATCATTACTCTCGATGCTCATGGTA
This sequence comes from Periplaneta americana, assembly GCF_040183065.1. NCBI lineage: Eukaryota > Metazoa > Arthropoda > Insecta > Blattodea > Blattidae > Periplaneta > Periplaneta americana. Next base: position 172,300,653 of record NC_091126.1, on the reverse strand, counting down.
TTAAATACTATAAATAACACACTTAACACAGAAGTTTTTTAGCATTAGGAGCAAATTCGAAGACAGAAATGACAGCATCTATAGGTTACAAAATTTCATACTGACAGTAAATGTTACCTCTGATTGAGGTTCTGGCTGATAAATACATCTATTATCAGGCAGTACATCTCACTTAACAATATGTGTGAGAGGAATAACAATTGTTTGTGTGCATCTGAAGTCTGATTAGTGTAATATGTTACTAGTCTGAGATGTACGCAAAGGAGGGGAAAAGGAACTGTCTACACTACTCCATTATTTCCAGGTTCATTTGCCTCATGAGTGATGTCTTATTGGTGTCACTTATGAGGTTCAAACCTGTCTTCAGACAGCTGACTAAACAACAACAGTAAATGTAGCTAATAATAACATAAACAGTAAAATGTGTATATTACAAATATGGGGGAAACATAATGTAAGCTTAAACCTACACTGTAGAAACAAAGATCTCAATACATACGTAAGGTAATTTCTGTTAACAATGAATCTGCATTCCGAAATTCTTTTGTAGATCTTTTCTGTAGTAAGTTGCAAGTTTTAACTTCCTAGAGTGCGAAGCAAATATTATAATAATAAAAGAAATGCGCACATTCTTTGGCAAATCCTCGGGTCTCACCTCATCTCACTACATCTCGCCAAAATATTGTAGAAAGCTGTAAAAGTTATTGTAGAAAATTGCAGAATTGTAAAAATTGTAATTGTAATCTTGTAAAATTTTGACTTGTTCCACATCTAAAAGCTGCATTGATAATGTAAGATCTATGGAATATAATAAATGAAATATATGAAAAATGAAAATGAAATAGTTTGATATCTTGCTTCAGGTCAAATGTCTTTGTTACACGATATCAATGATTTTATTTTTTTAGTGCATCATAAGGTACATATCACACCATCTCTGAAACAAATACCGTACCTTCTAAGAGTGTCACCAAGAGCTAGAGTTCGTATTTCACATTATTGTTTAGTCAACTGTCCGAAGACAGGCTGAACCTCACGAATGATACCAACATGGCACCATTTATGAGGCAACTAGGCCAGGAGAAAATGGGGTAGGGTGGCCAGTTCCTTTTCCCCTTCATTGCATACATCGCCGATTAGTTACATATTACACTAATCAGACTTCAGATGCATACAAATAACTCTTCTTCGCCTGACTCATATCGTCAAGCGAGATGTACTGCCTGATAATAGATGTACACACCTATCAGCCAGAACCTCAGTCAGAGCTAGTATTTTACATTAAACCTGCAAATTATATCACTAACACCTATAGGCCTACTAATGATCCATCACCCATATTGATTCGAATTATCATATATGCACTATTTCTTTGCAGTTCGACATCAAAGACAATGCTGAGGAAAATACTGGCAATGTTTCATACGAAGCAACTTGCAGAAAGACGGCAGAGGGCAGTACTGACGTGAACTCCTCTTAGTGCAGAGGTCCAGGAAGCATTGGAGCTCTACCCATCTTCCTCCTGCAAGCCTCGATTTTGTGTGTATGTGCAATGACACTGTACATTCTTAAAACTTCAATAACAAATCATTTTTTAAAATTGTCTCCTGGGATTACTCCTTGATATTACAATCTTTAACTGACAATGTTGTCAATAAAATTCTGCTGACAAGTAGAAAAGGATCAAAGAAAAAATACCAATTATGGACAAATATCAGTAATACCTTACGAGGTTGACGAACGAATACAGCCAGGTCGACTTCTTAAACAAAAAAAGGAATAAAAATAGTAACCACGCTAATTTCCGGTGATCGTTTACAAAAGTCAACAAAGAACCATTGCTAACCATACAAAAGAAGTGACAACAAAAACTGATGTGGCTTCAGACAGATAATATAAAAGTGTTACGTGTTATTCAGAATCAATTATTCAATCATCTTTGGCATAAACAACAATGCTTAACACCAATACTAATCCGTGCTACCATTGTCATTCTGTAATACAACATAAGCTATGATAAAAAAATCCCTTGCCATTTTTTAAATTGCACTGTTTAGACGAAATCCTACAAAATAAGATGCAATAGCGAATGTATAAAATCTGCAAATGACGGAAGAGATAATTATGTGCACGAAAAGAAAAGCGTAACTATTAAAAATGAATTTTCATTATGTATTCATTTGGAGCTATAGTGTCTTATTCAGTTTCATTATCTCATATTACATTTAAATAACTGTTACGAAATGACAATTCCTCTTTCAATTCATTTATAAACCCCTACTGCTCAAAATGAACTAACAGAAATATAATACTGTGGCATATCTTTTGTACTGTTGCTTGCATTTTTTTCAAGGTTAATTCTGACAACTGATCAGCTACTTCCTACATACCCTGTAATGTCTTTTTCATGCAAATTAAGTACGCTAGTATTTTTACACAAGGTTATTTCAATTGTCAAGCAGCATTTAATTGTATTTAATTTGCGACCGTTTTAAAATAAAAATATTACCTGGTAAGGTGGCGGTGGACCCAGCTGATCCGAGGAAGACGAATCCCTAGTGCCATCACTACCTCTCAGTAGAGATATGTCATCAGCTGTAGAACCTTTTAGGCAGTTCCCCATTTCCTTTCTTCCTCTCAAGCTGACAAAGGAAAGGCAAAACACCTGCCACCGCGAGGACACATTTACTAATCAGTGTGACAAGCTGACAAGCTGCAAATCAGACCGTGGTCTACTAATGCTGTTTCATCTCGAAAGCTATACTGCATAAAAATTAGTACGACATCAAATAGATTTCACCTAATCTTGTCGAAATGGATGGTTTGCCTACGCTGACTGTTATCTTACGTTTCCAAAATAACAATTCATAACTTCAATAAGAAGTTACGTATCACAATGGAGCTTTCGTTAGCTCCAGCGGATTGATACAGCAGACACAAAGAAAAACAATAGACAACGAAGACAAACAAGTAAGCTAAGCAGTCAAAGAAAAAATGTATACTTTGTGACCAATAGTACGGTTCACCACCACTGCTTGGGACAATGCTGCCATCTATTTTGTTAATGTCGTACTTTTCGCGCACGTACATACCTATATTGTTATTTCAGAATATGCACTTAATTTCAGTATCTCTTTTATGATTAAGGATCTATATTACGTAACATTACAGAAATTAAACGAAAAGGAAAGCTATATATGCATTCTCTTTTGGAGTGCTAACAGGCGAAAATGCATATGCAATGTCATTAATGTTATTCAACAAATATTTTTACATGTAGCAAACAATATTAAACTACAAAGAAGTCTTTAGGCAAAATATTATTCACACGTGACCTTTTAGTAATACAAAATTGACACTAGAGCAAAAGCTTCTGCTAGAATTCCGAGAGATGGCAGAAGCTACTGTATCGCACAGATGTGTCGGCATGTTAGAACGCTTCTTATTCGACCTGTCGCGTGACTCCAAACAATAGGGCTATAATATGGCCCTTATGAGCCAGTGCACTTAGCAAGTTGTCGTTATTACTAAAGTATTACCGATTTTGAATAACTTTTCTGTTAATTAATTTATTTTGTAAATTATTTTTTTAAATAAAGTGAATCGATAGAGGACACGTATTGAGGATTCCCATAGGCTACATATTATTATTATTATTATTATTATTATTATTATTATTATTATTATTTTATTTTTTATTTTTTTTTTTATTTTTTTTTTTTTTATTTTTTTTTTTTTGCTGATGTGTCTTGTTGTCCCGAAGGAAGAGGTTTTCGGGACGTGTTTAAGTCCCGTATTTAAGAACTAATGACTGAAAAAAAACAAAACAAAACAAAACAAAACTGGGAATATCATTGGAACAGTGGCAGCTGACTAAAATATTCTAGGGCTGCGATCCCCCCTCCTCCTGAAGAGAAAGAAAGGAAAGTAAGTATGAAGATTCATATTAAGGTCAAAATGTATATCCGTACTTTTCTATTTTACTTCTCACGTTTTGATTAAAATGTTTTCACAACGCTTGATAGCAAATATAAGTCAATGTTTTCAGCAAGCAGTTGCATGCGGATTGCGTACTCTTTGAAATCTGTCATAATTCGAGGAATTGTTTACGACTCACGCAGTGTCAGTGGAAGGCACGTGTTATAGTTGAGGGGAAGGGGACGACGTACTTGAGCGACAGAGTCCTATTTCAAAGATGATCGTTTGTTGGTGCTTTTCTTATTTCAGATTTAAATTTCATTGTCAAACTGTCAAGACAGGATCAACACCACTCCCACAAAAAACATTCTTGGTCCACTCTAGAATATTTAATTTATTTGTGCAAGGATAACATTAGTTAGGCTAGTTTTAACATTTTAAACAGCAATGTGCTTTATTATTAGTCGATTCTACTATAATTGCCGATGAAGTGGAAGATGCTTGTGAATGTTTATGTGTGATCCTATTGACTGGTCTGAGATACGAATATTGTATGCTTCGATTCTATGATAAATGGAACACTGCACTGAATTACCGCCGCTCGTGAGGGAGAATAAAAAAAAAAAACATTCATTCACATTTTTACTGTATAGTAATCGTTTCGAACGACTTGCACTCCTTCCTCGGCGATACTTACCTCGTCAGCTGTGTCCATCGAGCTATTGGTGACGTCAGATAGCCTAATGTGAGTTGACTTTCGCACGTTTTCATCCGTTTTACGATACAAGCCTTCATTAAACGAATCGTCGCTAACAACACCTATATTTATTACTTTATCGTAGGTCTTCTTCCCGTCTTCCTTTGTGATGCTCTTTATAGCATTGTGTGTCATTACTTTACCACTCGGAGATTAACACTGCCAACATTATCTGATCCTCATGATAAGACTCATTTCACTCCCGCATATGCAGCCCTAGACATAAAAAGAATGGCTGATCATGGATGTTGCAGTTTTCTAACGACTCTCTGCTGTTTTCCTATAGTCGTTCACTACATTTCATACTGTCCTTACACTTTTCCCTACAGCTGCAGCCGCTCTTTCCATTGCTCTTTTCAATGGAATTACTAGTAGGCCTATCTTTTCCTGCGTGCAGAATTGCACTGCGTTATTTTTTATTTCTTTTTCGTCTGACCGGACTTTTGGACAACGGAATGGTAATTTGCGTTTTGAAATTCCCACGTACTTCATATAAAATTCAAACGGTGATGATGCACTCACTGTGCCACTATGCATAATGCACCGACTGTCCTCGAAGTTTCAAGCGATAACGGTGGCTCGTCTTCGACTATGTTTACTGTTTAGTTTCATCATCGGCAATTATAGAGGACGTGTAGTATGAAGTTACCGCTGTATATTTAATGTTTTATATATAATAATTTATTTAACCTGGCAGAGTTAAGGCCATACGGCCTTCACTAACACTCAACCAGGAGCAAAACTGCGTTACAAAAAAACACTACAAATTTACAACGTACACTACAATTCTACACACAAAACTGAATAAAATAATAATAATAATAATAATAATAATAATAATAATAATAATAATAATAATAATAATAATAATAAAATGTAAACAACAAGTAAGTATAAATCAGACATAATATATAACATACAGAAAGAAAGGAAAATGTATAATAAAATGTGAACAGCAGGTCAAAATAAATGAGACATACAAAGTATAAAATATAAGACAATTATTGATGATAATAATAATAATAATAATAATAATATTATTATTATTATTATTATTATTATTATTATTATTATTATTATTATTATTACTTGATGTTATTCGCCGTGACTCTCCGAGCGGCTCATAGATGTCGCTAGTACCGAGAAGTCTAGACCACCTAGTTCGTCGGAGGGCACCACAGGCAATGGGTTTACGTTGTACGTTGTAATTATTGTAAGAATAGTGTTGATGCTGGGGGTAGGGATGTCACAGAGGAAACCGTGGATACCCCGAGAAAACATCTTTGTTGCCTAATATAAGGTATCGCCACCGTTCTTGAAGAATGACCACTATCCAACCAGCGAGCTTCTTTAGCTTATCGCCTGTCCACATGATGGCACAAAAACAAACACCGCTCTTTTAGGTAAATTCCACTGCAAGTACATAAATACAGTCTGAGTTAATCCAGTTCCATAGCGAAAGGAGAAAATCTTATAATTAGGGGGTGGATGTTGATGAAAAGTCATCATCTTATTTTTTCACATTAGGACGATACTTATTAATATATAAATACTTTCTATGTTAATATCAACGTAAAAAAGTAATTTCTTATATTGAATTTTTTGCATTTTTTGACGTTTTTTAACTAATAGGACAATTTTATAATTTTTTCGGCATTTTTTGTTCATTTTTAATACTTTGAAGAACTTTTAGATCATTTGAAATGCATTTTACTTTTTTCTTTACCGATCGGTCTGTTAAATCATTTTCTAACCAAATAGGTCAGTAGTAATTACCTACTGAATAAGTGAATAACAGTGAAGTTTGGGTTTTATAGTTTGGAACAGACTCTAAAGTCCATCCCTCATTCCACTGAAGGCTTCACTTCACACAATGGAAATAACATAAAATGCTTGACAGCAGCTTAATTTAAGTGAGGACTTTGACCGCTACTGTTCTTTTGTCGGTACGAGGGTGTCTTTAGAATTTATCTTTGGAAGAGGGGAAACTTTCACCATGTCCTGGACAGGACGTTGTGTTCTCAACATGATTCGGGAGGGATGTCTACTGTAGTAGACAGTATTTTTAACTCGAAGATTGCAAGAATGCACGCTGCGCCCACAATTTGTTTTATCACTCACACTCCCTAATCTGGGAGATCTGGTAACAAAAATAAAGCGCGGAAGTAGGAGACGGAGAATGAAGGCACTGACATGGACCACCCCTGATTGAAACACATTGTAAACCCTCATTAATATCTAAGGTTTTTCCTTAAAACCTTTATTTTGTTGCATGTTCTTTTCCTTTATGTTAGCCAAATTCTAGGAAGTTGTCTCCTCTCTCCGAGATTTGCAAGGCAGTCGTTTAAACAAAGTGACTAATTTTTAAGAAGTTGTGGTGCGAATACGGTGAATAATATTTAAATGTAATTTTCTTTTAATTTCATGTCATTTTTGATTACTTTAAGGGCATTTTAATGATCATTTTAAGTAGATTTTTAGATCATCAACATCCACCCCCCCCCACTTATAATCGTTTTCGTCCATGTAGGTGAAAGCAAGGTTTCTTACCAAATGAGATTTTCATAAACATATGAACGCCGAAAATTACATGGCTCCGTACAATGTTAATACCTAATTTACCTCCTAATGCCATCCTAGTTGTTGACAATCATATCATAACACCCAAGTGGAACCCCTCCCCCCCAACATCAAATTTAAAAATAAATGACATGAAAGCCTGGTTAACAAGACATCACATCCCATTCGATGAAAACATCACTAAAACAAAATTATACGATTTAACTAAAATCAACAAACCAACACAAAAAAAAACATATTTCATTGATCTGATATTAGCTGAAAATAATCACAGAGCCTTAATACTTCCAATTTACTATCCAGACTTGAATTCCATTGAATTAGGCCTAATTTGGGTTGGTAATAAGAATGTGACATTTAAAATAAAAGACGCAAAGATCTATGTCGACAAAGGTTCCAGCAAATCGGCCAGAAAGAATGGGAAGACGTATGCAGTCACGTTGAAAAAAAAAATGAAAAGCATTATTATGAGAAAGACGTATTGTGGAAGAAAGAATTGAAATTATCATAATTGAAGACAATGGACTGGAAAACAGTGAAGAAAGTATAGAACATGAGAGGAACACAACAGATGACATGCTAGTTGATGAAGAAGTACAGGACGATTAATTTTTGGTGTAGGTAAATGTATGTACTGTTAGGTGTACAGTTTGTGATATTGCAAGTGATTAAAACTGTAAACCAGAATAATGTCCATTATATTTAGTAGTGACTGTACTGTTGCTGTTTCAATGCGCACGTGTTACTGGTGACATCATCATCCAGCGGATTCGAAAACTTATGCGTAAGGTAAGCAACTAGCATCTATGTTTTCATTAAATATTTTCAACCTTCCAGAACACTGGCGATACCTATACCACGGGCTTGCCCGAACACAAGTTAAATTTAGGGGGAGCACTGAGGCTCCATGTCAGTGGGATATAGGCTATTAGTTAATTAGGCGCTTCGCTTTTACTTTTTGCTTCGTAGCTAAGTAAAATTTATCAATATATTTCAATGAAACTTGAAAAATTGTATAAGTTTATGTTCATTTTGCAATAATAACAATTGTTTGGTCGGCGGAAAAAGGCACATAAGTAAAAAAAAAAAAAAAGTCGATTTTTCTGTTCTACTTAATCACATAAGTTTAATATTTTTTTTCTAATTTTTTAAATAATAAATTTACTTTTATTTTAAACTGAAAAGGGTCTTACTTTAACATACTTGAATTTCATTATTATACTTATATTCAGTTAAGAGTAAATTAAAAAGAAAGTCTCTCCTGAAAAATTATTATTTTTTTATTCTTGTGCCTTTTCCCGCCGACCAAAGAATTATACTGAGCCACCGGCGTAGTTCAGTTGGCTAAGATGTTTGCCTGCCGATCCGAAGTTGCGCGTGGGCGCGCGTTCGATTCTCGCTTAGGCTGATTATACGGTTGGGTGTTTTCCGAGGTTTTCCCCAACCGTAAAGCGAATGTCAGGTAATCTACGACGAATCCTCGACCTCATCTCGCCAAATACCATCTCGTTATCACCAATCCCATCGACGCTTCATAACCTAGTAGTTGATACAGCGTCGTTAAAAATACATCTAAAAACAGTTGTAGAGTACAGGGGAGAAACGATCGAAATCTTAGGGATCCGCACCTTGTTACCTTTTTGTTTACTGCATTTTCGATAGATATTCTACATATAGGGTTGCATTTACCGCGATCTCTCGTATTTGCCCCTAATTTTTTAACAGTTTCCCGGTTCCCGTATTTTTCTTCTCTTCGAGCACTTTTCTCCCTAATTTTCGCATAAAAATCATTATTCTAAATACTGAATTAGCCGTGAATGATGATTTTTTATAGGATGAATTTTGTTGTTCAAGAGATAGTAACATTAAAATGTGCTTGCCAGAAATGAGTTTTAGTGCTCACCGTTTAAAATCAAACAATATTAATATTATAAATTTGAAAAAAAAAAAAAAAAAAAACTGGCTAGTTTTGTTCTAAGCTTACCAAGTAGTAATACTCCCACAAAGAGGGTATTTAATATCACGAACAATAATTGAACAGATGTTCGAAACAGGAACACGACACATCTAACCAAATCAGTGCTGCAAACTGCAGCCGACTTCAACTTTTACGAGAGACAAAATCTGTCTCAAAGCACTTTTAATTTTAAGCCCGGCTACCAAAGTTTAGATTAGAATAGGTACAGTTGTTTTCTAGTAGGATTTATAACTGAACGGAATAATTTGTCAATTTTCTATGCGAAATTTTGTCGATTAATTAGTCTCTCGTATTTTCTTCAAAAAAAGTTGGCGGTCCTATGTATATCCAATAAGAAACAAGTACAGATCTCACATGAGAAGATACGCTCTTCTTACATTACCAATATTAATCTCCAATTTCGTACAATATTTTATTTTAGGACTCATGTTTTTAGACATTTTTCTTGTTTCAATTAATAGGTCTACTACAACATTTCAGGATAATGAATGCTTTTTAAAAATGGTAAACATGTTGATCACCTCCTATGATGTTGATGAACAAATACTCATCGAATCGGAAGATATTAATTTTTGGACCCATGTTTATTAGGTTTCTTTTTCTTGTTTCGATTAATACTATCACCTCGCAGAATATTGAATGTTTAAAAAAAATATATAAATCATATTGAGCATTTCGTATGATGAATAAAGTAGTCTATTTAGATCTTGGAAAATGTTAATTTTAGGGTGGCTACCGGCTCCCTCCCGCTGTTAATTTTTCTTTCTGATTCCCTCCGAAGCAGTGATTGTAAATATACCGATTCCCTCCGCGCCAAAAAAGAGCTGCTGGAATTAAACACTCCGATTCCCTCCCATAAAGTCTGGCTGGCTGAGTGGGTGGATGGATGGATGTCCTGGAGTATCTGTTTTTGGTTACATATAGTTGCGCACATGAATGCTGTTAAGTACACTAGCGTCCACGTAAGCAGTCCATCTACTAGTGAATCTGAAAACATCGTAATGTTTTCATTTAGAATTAACTAAGGAAAATGTAGAAAATATTGGTTCATAACAGTGTTCTTGACTACTTCAACATATTATACTCTATGGAGTGTATGTTTATAGACGGGACGTTTCAATTTTGCCTCAGTTTTTAAAACAAATATTCACTTTGCACAAAATGAAAAACGGATACTAACTTATATTCCATTCGTTTTCACATTATTAAATAACAAATCAGCCGAGGCATGTTTTACTGCACTATCTTCATTAGTAGAAGCATAGGCGGAGAGAGAACCGTTTCCTTGGGGGGGGGGGAAGAAAAACAATAAAATCCACATATAAGGGGTTGGGGGGGGAGGACATAATTTATAGCTTGACCGTGGTACAGTATATCGGAATATGATTATTTAATAAAAGTATTTTCGAGGGCATGTTTCTTACACATCCGTGATGTTTCGGACAGAGTTGTATAGGACTTGAACTGTAGGTCTACTACAAATTATAATAGGGCATAACTTAAAACTATCCCCCTCTTTTTCTCTCTCGTACAGAAACACATGCATACATCAATAGAACTACGTAACAGTGCTAACAGAAACTTTTTACATGAAGTTTACCTTCCTGAAGATATCATATTGAAATGTGAACTCTATTTTATTTAATCTCGTCTTTAAGTTTACACATTATACCGGGATACTTTTCCTTTTTCTGCATGCATTGTTGTGCAGTATGTTATTCATATTTCTCCAAGCGGCGGCCTGAACACCTGCAGACTTCTAACACATGAGTACAGGCTGTTACAAAAAAAAACACTACAGAGCTTCCATTCCTCAAATGAGGTATAGAAATTCTTATACATTCAGAAATTAAAAATAAATATTATAGTCCAGACACATGGTCTGAAGACATTAATTCACCAATTTAAGCACAGAAACTTAATCATAAACGAAAGCAAAAAAGATCTTTTGAATTCAATATTTTCTAATGTTAATATATAAAAAAAGAGTTGAGATAAGTTTGGGGGGCAGTGCCCCCCCCAAGCCCCGCATAACTCCGCCTATGAATAGAAGAGTGTGCAAAACTCAATCTTACGTTAAAGCCGTTAGACTTAGATATTCACACCATTAGACAGGTCGGCTTTCCCAAACATCAATAGGTCGGCTTTCCCAAACATCAATATAAAATGTTTTCGTTTCCATCCCTGCCAAGAATGGTGAAGGAAAATTCAGAGTTTAGGATTGAGACCTACATACAAAGACTGTAACTCGGATATTGCTAAATATCTAAGGCACTTATTTGGATTAACATATGAAGAGTCCACTGCAAGAATGATGGATGTCACTTTCTTGTCGAAAATGAACCAAGACTGTCAATGATTAATAATTAATAATTAATTTTTTTAATCTGGCAATGTATAGCTTAAGATATATAGAAAGTACATACAGAGTTATATGGCATTAACACTGATAGTCATTGACCAGTAATGATCGGGAAATCACAGTTAAGCTTTGAGCATTAAGCATTTCAAACTTTCAATTGCGTCTCCTGCAAAATGTGTTCCAAATGACACCCATCATTCTTGCAGTGGACTCTTCATATTTAGACTCCACTGACATCGGAAATTGTTTCGTCGATCAATTTGCTTCGCAGATGCCTAATTGCGAAAAAGTAAGAGCAATCTATGACTATCTAACAGACAATTACATAGACGACGATGCTCTTTTCCCACCAATTCTAAGGGCTGAAAAAAATGGTACTGCAGTTCGTACTACGAACGCGTATGAAAGTTTCCACGCAAAATTTAACGGAAAATTGTGTGTCTGGTTAAGACATGGAGGGGATCGGACTACACTGAATTCAAACAACAAAAAATTGGGAGGGAATAGGGTTGTACCCTTTTTTGGGAGAGAATCGGAACGTCATTTTTGAGATGTAATCGGCATCCCTCGTAATTTTAGGACCTATTACATTTATTAGAATTGTTTATTGTTTTGATTAATACTAGGCCTACTACCTCTCAGAACAATGAATGCTTTTTAAAAATGGACATCAAAATGAGCATCTCCTATGATGACGAATAAGTAGCCTGTTCACATCATGGAATATATTATAGGATTAATGAATTATTTGTTAATGAATTTGCGCAGCAAATATTATTTCCAGCATCTCAATGTGGTCTGCAAAGCTCCGTCAGCAAAGATGGAGTTCATTTCTGCTGGCAAGCGACAGGGGACAGCTTGCTAGGGTCAAAGGCCGAATGGAGACGTGCATTCCAGAGCAGAAAACCTCATTGACCTTGTAACTCCTTGCCGCTAACAGAGGTGAAGGGAAAGGACCTGCCATCCCACACACGAAGAAAGGACATTTGTTAAGGTTATTTGGAAAATAACATTTTTTTTACCGCCTACCGGCGCAGCTGAGGCGGTAGCGATCTGGGATCTGGAGATTGGAGGCTGTACGGGTGCTTCCCTCCCAGTTAATATTATAAGCTACCAATCAATAGCTTTAAAACTAGATTTTATAATTGGTTATTAAATAATTATTTTTTTAATAATAATAATAATAATAATAATAATAATAATAATAATAATAATAATGGCTTTATTTAACCTGGCAGAGTTAAGGCCGTAAGGCCTTCTCTTACACTCAACTAGGATTAAAATTTGCTTACATAGTTGAATATAAAACTGGATCGGAATTAAGTAATTACATACTGATACAATTTAGGTACATAATGAGATCAAAAGAGGTAGTTACATAAAAATTTACCTCCTAAAATAAAAATAAACATAGTGGAATACATATTAAAGTTGTTAGAATCAAATACGAATCACATAAAAACAGAAGCCGATAATTCAATAAAAAAAATGTACACAGTAAAAATAAAAATAAACACATTAGTATACATATTAGTATTAGATTATAATTAAGTAGGCTTTACATAATTAAATGAACCAGAAACCGACAATTGAATAAAATGTACACAAAAAATAGGTTAATACTAAAAAAAACGACACAGTGGGATACATATTGGCGTTAAGTGATAAATGAACACGATTTACATTATTACACAATAAAAATAAGAAACAAAAAAATTAAATAAAATAAAAATAAATACAGTGGAACACATTCCATTAAATATTTGCAATATGTAAATACATATTTTCAGGAAATCTATTATAAACACATGAATCTTTGAGTTTTTTTACTTAAATAATTTTTACAAGAACTTTTAAACATTTTAAAACTAAATCAATTACATCACTCAGAAATACGTTATCTTTTTATGAATTCTTTGTTGCTTCGTGTTTCTATGGGCTGTGTGGTGTATCCGTGATCCATTTTTGTAATAGTATCGCCTCAAGTTCTGAGAACTGCTAGGTAGCATAGCAGTGTAATTATATGAGATTAAATTAAAATGGACAAAAAGGAGAGATTTTACAACACATAATTAATGTTTATTGTTGCTGAAGATGATTTCATTCCGCGCTTTGTTTGTGAAACACAATGGATAAGAGCTCGGGTATAAACATTATTTAATTTAAACAAATCTCTCGCCTCTTGTTCATGCCTATGAAGTGAAGAAATACATCTTGTTGTGATTCCCCGTTATCGGACCTAAGCATAAGCTGCGTAGTATAGACGTGGTGGCGTCGCTATAGGAAGCTTTTCTCCGACATTGTCAGTCAGTAGCTAGACGTTAAGACGTGTATATATTAGCCTCTTAAGATGCCTAAAATCAAATCGAGTTTAAGATCGCATCTACTGCAATATGTAGATGAATTTAAAAACATTTTTACTACCGACGGAAAAGTAAAATTTTGCCAACCATGTGGTAAATCAGTAAGTGCAGATCAGCGCTCTCAGGTAACCCAACATTTGTCTGGAAACAAGCACATTGCCACTGCTTCATGGCAAAACAGTGGATATAAAAAAAAATGTGTAAAGTTGCTCAAGTATTGGAGGGTGTGCCTGTAGGTGAAATTGACGCTGTATGTGTTTGTGACATTCCTCTCTTTAAATATGCACGTCTGACGTCCTGTGATGTGGAAAGATCGTTTTCACAGTATAAGTCGTTGTTCAGAGATAATCGGCATGCATTTGTGATGGAGAATTTGGAAATGACCTTTGTTGTTCACTGCAATTCTCGGACAACTACTAGTAACTGATACTCAAGTGTGATTGGTGAGTACCTAGTAACATTTTTTTTTTCAAGCTAAGTAAGGTATTTTTGTCATATTTAAAAAGAATATTTTATTTTTATTTTTAGCAAATATTTTCGTACTTTTTAGCACATAAAAATAAATGTATTTAAAATTTTTAGCACATAAAAATCCGCTTCCTAATGATAATGATTTTGGTCACGTCTTTCTTTTCATCTATCTTCCTACTTTACACGGACGTATTTTGTTCAATTTTATCATGTAGGCTAAATTTATGCGTGAAGGTAGCATGCACTAGCAGTTCGTACAGGAAGAAATTATTTACAAGGCATAGGCATCAATTAGGGAGATTTCCTCCTCAGTTTAAGGTTTAAAATACTTGGACGAATAATTGAGTAGTACTACTGAAGAAAAAATGTGAGAACTGTAAATTTAATACTCAAATATTCGCTTAAGGTGTATGTACACCTTTATATACAAAAAATTTTGTTTTGTATAATTTTGCTCTGTAAAATTTTTATTCAATTGGGAATGGTACCAGAAAGAGAATGAAGTGAACAGATCCCTTGAAATTATGTCTAAATTGTTTTTACATAATTTTGACATGCAACTTGAAACATGATAGCTCATGCAGTTTTTAAGATAGAGCCACAGTTTTTTTTTCACTGTTTTATAGCTAAAACTATTTTTTAGTGCCTGACATAGAGCTATTTTTTATTTTTATTTACATTAATTAAATATTACCATATATGTAACTTACAATAATATTTTATGTTGCATAAATCATGTAAAAATCCATAGATACTTATTAATTATATTAATGTTATTTTACTCATTGTCAGGCACTGGGGTACATTTCAAGCTTCAAAATGACACCAATATCTTCTTGGTATCACCATATTTGGCTGAGATATCATGTTTGAAAGAATAAAATATTATAAAATTACTATTTACAGGAAATGAGCCACAAACTTTCAGAGCCTAGAAGACTCCATCATATGTCACCCCTTAAGCAGCTTCATGTCGGTCCAGTTTCAGCTTCTTTCTGCCTCTCAAATACCTCCGCCTTGTTTTAACTTCAGGTGTTGAATGTTTTTTTTTTTTTTGGCATTTTTGTCCCTATTTCCATTGATGCAACAAATCCTGCGATGGTGTTTGTCCCAGGGTTTATGCCCATCCTCCTCAGAATTGTAATTTCTACTTTTGGACTCTTATTAAAATGACGTACAACATCATTGACACACAAATTTACAGTTTTATGACTAACAGTAAAAGATTATAAATTACTTCATTATGTAAAAAAGTTCTTTCAATCTAATGATCATGCCCAGATATCTATGCATCTATTTCGGGACTAGGAAGAAGTTTATTTTACAAGCAATGCTGGACGAGGGGATTGACTGCTATGAAGATCACTCCAAAAGTAAGTGACCGTGGTTGATGACGCAGCATTTTGGAAAATGGGACTT
Source organism: Periplaneta americana (assembly GCF_040183065.1). Taxonomy (NCBI): domain Eukaryota; kingdom Metazoa; phylum Arthropoda; class Insecta; order Blattodea; family Blattidae; genus Periplaneta; species Periplaneta americana. The sequence goes on along the minus strand of NC_091126.1, from coordinate 172,284,805 downwards.
ATCTGAAAAACCATAAGGCATAAGTCGAAAATTCTTATATCAAATTAAAGAGGAGAAAATTCTCTATTAAAATAGTTATATTTTGAAAATTCTAATTTTTCATCATTTTTTGCGTTTTTGGGTGTATATATATCATAAGAGAAATGACTACAGTCGATTGAAATCAAGGCATTACCCTCTATTACATTAGTGTTTGTTACCTATTGTAAATAAAGGTACATTAAACTATTAACTTAAATGTTTTTTTTTCACACCCACAACTTTCAACATGCAACCCACTGAAAAAAAAAAGAACTTAAACATGTGCTAATGCCTTCAGTTTTATTAGATAAAGTTGTCTATGCACAAAGTAATTTTATTTCATTTTTATTCGCAAATTAATTTTTGTAAATATTACATATATACAGGGTGTTTCATTAGTACAAGTAGAGGGGAGGTGTGACAGCATTTTGCCGTCACAGCTCCGCATTGTTCTTGGCGATTACGGATATTTTAACGCCCTGGCATTCACAGAGTCATTCAATAAAGATGATGGCAGGCAATACATGCCACTTCATGTCTTCGATTCGTGCCATTTTACAAAATTAAGGAATATATTAACTGTTCTTTGCAATGAGAATACATATCGGAACAAAACCGGAATGATTTCGAATATTACGATCAAAACGCACAGTACAGCCAGTAATGTACCGAACACAAATCTTCGTTTTGAGACCCAAACTATTATTACACTGGTGACCAGTGATGTGTTTGGTCTTTTCTTTCACATATTTCATAATATTCGATTATTTGAGATTTTATAGAAATCTGTAATGAGTGTTAAACTGTTAAAATCTTCTAAATTAATCGGCAATATGGACTACATAAATTAACAATATATTTAATCAAAACATTTTAAGATAGTTAGTTAGTTAGTTAGTTAGTTAGTGGGGTTTAAAAAGGGCGCATTAGCTACTATGGCTATTTGCGCCCTTATCTAAAATCTTTCCCAAAACACAAACACAATAAAATAACAAAAATGCTAAAACATTTTAATTTTTCCCATCTCATGCTTAGAGTTTTTTTTTATGTTCAACTCACTTTTGCGAATTGAATTGATAGGGCCTATATAGGTCTCGCAAGTACGGATTACCGATGCAAGGAATGCGAATCAAACACTGCGATAAGGAAGAGCGGACGACAGGAAAGGTCACGAGATAACTTGAATGATATTCAAGAGTACAGTCGGAAGAGAAATGACATCGATAGAATCAGTCTTGAGTTGTGATGGTTACAATACGACTTTAGTTCGTTCCACTGCATGTGAATACGTGTCTTGTATTGCACGGTATTATTATTTCATTCGTAAACATATGTTGAGCGTTTAATTAGCTTCGAATTTTTCTCTTGCTACGTTCTTTATTTCCACAGCGATGTCCTCATTTGTTCATCTTCTTGGAAGAGACAGTACACCCATCGGCTCGCACTTCTCCCCCCTCGGCGTGCCTACATACACACGTCAAAACAGACAGCAACGCCACCATTGCTTTTCGGTAATCGTTTCTCGCGCGAGCTATACCGCTGCCATGTCTTGTAAACAATAGCGATTAGCATGGCGAGTTACTAAAAACAAACAACACGCTGGCCTGTGTTATCTGTGATGTGACCCAAGATTGTTTACAAATGTGAGTCATTCGTGGAAGAATATAGCCGATGGCGAGTGCTTCAGTATCGAAGTCGTTAACCTCTAAGTTAATTAGATCCCAGATATAGATATGTTGTCCGTTAAGCTCAGACTTGCAGTTGTCTGCACCCTGGAGCTGTCGTAATCTCACACCGATACGTGAGAAATGTTTGTCGTGATCACTGAACGTTTTAGACTCCTACTCATCAGTGCTATCTAGCGGCAGGGAATATAAACAGTGAGGATAACGTGACACAGCGCGGTAAACTGCAGCAATAAGAAGAGTTTTCTACTTCAACACGTGGTGCAGGTCATGAGGATTATTCTCATGGTTGTTGCACACAATGTCAGGGAAAAGTGGAATTGTTTGTTCTGTGTTCTCCAAAAACTACGCTTGGCAAAAAGATGCTAGATCGTTCTTCAGATTTCCAAAAGATATACATAGGTGAGTGAGTAGTCATGTAAACACGAGTAGTCTATTACTTTTCTCCTACAAGATTATTATTATTATTATTATTATTACCGTATTATTATTATTATTATTATTATTATTATTGGTGAATCTTGAATTTGGTATCGCCAGTATAGGGAATTAAAAACAAACACTGAAAATACCTTAGTTTTGTAGTCTGGAGTAGTAGAAACTCGATGTGATCACTGAGAGAGCTGTGGTCCCACCGAACCCGCCCTAAATAGGTTCCTTACTTATATAAGAAAATCGTCGTACTTGAAGGAAGAAGGCTGCCATATTTGAGGTGGAGTGGGAGAATGATTGCAGTGTCGCGAACTGTGGTAACCATTCATATTATCTTACATACCTAACAAAACTTAACCTAACCTAACGTGCTACACATCTATTGTAACATTCCTAACGTTTAGCACACCTGTTGTAACATTCCTCACAGTTTCATTTCGTTTGCCGATATTGGCGTTCCTGCTACACCTATCTGCTGGAAATGAGAGTCATCTAGTGGAAGTGAAGTGAAACTGCGACTCTGTTAATTGCGTTTTCTAAGTTGATTCTGTGTTATTGTGTCACTGTAGTGATAATTGCATATATATTGTACAATAAAAATTGAAATGTGTCGCGGCTGTGATAAAGGTGTTCAAAATTGATTTCCAGCACCACAATCCCAGTGATAAACGTGTGAATATTCGTTTGGATTCCGTTGGAAGTGGCAATAGGAAACTGCAGATATTATTATTATTATTATTATTATTATTATTATTATTATTATTATTATTATTATTATTATTATTGCAGCAGAGGAGACAGTAGACAACATCTCCTGTAACTTTATCATGTGTCGTGGCTGTATCACCAATGGGTATGGAGGGGGAAGATAAGTTTTAGTCTGAGATGAACTTCCCTGTCAGTAGATTCATACAATATTGACCATCATGAAACTAGTGTTGTGGAATTTAACCGATTAATCGATCAATTTCTGTTGTAAGACTAATCTATCAAAAATATTTAATCGAATAATCGAGCCGATTAAAATTAATCGATTGTAGTCGATATTAATTATTATTTTGTTAATACAAACTCATACTAAAAATTCCGACAATATTCCTCTCTCGCAAATTGCTTACTTAAAAGCACAATAGTACTGTTATTTTCTACTGTATACAACTATTATAATATATTAGAGACAAACCGCGATCCATTATGAAGATAGTAAATTCGAAGGTGGCAGCTTCTACACATCCTCTGGTTGGTTTATCTTCTTTGTCCCAGTGTATAAAGACTCATAATCTGAGTATTTCCAAGTAATCATTTCAATGGAAAGACGCGACGCTAAGGTTTCATTAATCCATGAAACTGTACGCTTCAAAATATAGTCCCGTAAATATTTCATTATAACTAACATTCTGACGCATATTATATAAATTCAAATCAATGTACGTAATTAACCAATATGCTAGGTTAAGAGATACCTAATGTAAAAATGCATTAACGTATTCTGGATGTTTTTCGTTCACCATGTGCGTAGTGATATATATTAGCGAGTTTCTTGGTGTGATTACATAATAGATTTAAGTGAGAAAATACATGTTATTGTACATTTTGTGCGATAAAGAACGTGGTAAGTAATGTTTAAAAGTAGCAACGGAGAACTGGGGTTAACGTGTGATATAAATTTCCTAAAATTAATATGATTAAATTGGTGAAAGAACAGTTGTACATCGCGGGTTGTTGTGGATGCCAATATGCCGTATGAAAATGCATTATAGCTTCCACAAGACTGAAAATACAAGGAGAATTGAAGACGAATATCAAACGTTGTGGACCAACATAAAGTTCCTGCGTGGAATAGTGATAACAGTGGTGTTGACGATTTAATATTCAATTTAGGCCCTATATTGCAGGTTAAGAACTTCCGAAGGGAAAATTCGGATGAATTAAACTACCGTGTAAGTAATACAATTTAACTGAAATATCAGTAATGTTATTTTGTTCTGTCAATTGCTGTGACAAAATATGTGATATGCTGTTGTGATAGTTATGCGGCGTTTGGATGACTTGCTCCACTAAAAGTAAGGGAGACAAGTATGGCGTATTTAATATATTCAATGACAATATCAATTTATATGGCAGTATACAACTTCTGTAGCCTATATGAGACAAATCACGATCCATTAGGGAGATAATAAATTCGAAGGTGACAGTTTCTGCAGATTCCCAGGTTTGCTTATCGTCTTTGTCCCAGTGTATTTAAGACTCATAATCCGAGTAACTCCAGATAGTCATTTCAGTGAAAGGACGCGACGCTAAGGTTTTATTACCCCATGGAACTGTACGCTATAAAATATAGTCCCGTAAATATTTCATTATAACAAACGCTCTTATGCATATTATGTAAATTCAAATCGGTGTAGACCTATGTACTTAGATTAAAAGATAACTAATGTAAATATACTTGTACATTAACTTATACTGCATGTTTTCTGATTACCACGTGCGTAGTGATACATTATTGTGTTTCGTAGTGTGGTTACATAATAGTTTCAAGTGAAAAAATAATTGTTATTATATAAGTTCTAGACGATAAAAGCTTGGTAAGTAATGTTTAAAACTAGCAACGGAGAATTGGGGTTAACATGAGATATGAATTTCCTAAGATTAATATGATTAAATTGGTGGAAGAACTGTTGTTGTCCATCGCGGATTGTCGTTGTGGATGCCAATATGCCGTGTGAAAATGCATTATAGCTTCCACAAGACTGAAAATACAAGAAGAATTGAAGACGAATATCAAACGTTGTTGACCAATACAAAGTTCCTGCGTGGAATAGTGATAATAGTGGTGTTAACGATTTAATATTCAATGTAGGCCCTATATTGCAGGTTAAGGACTTCCCAAAGTCATCGGTGTTGCTGGGCCGTCTCCTGACCTGATTGCGGATTTCTACTTCAACAAGGGAAAATTTGGATGTATTCAACTACCGTGTAAGTAATAAAATTTAAGTAAAATATCAGCGATGTTATTTTGTTGTTAATTCTGTGACAAAACATGCCATAGGCTATGCTGTTGTGATGGTATGTTATGTGGCGCTTGGATGACTTGCTCGACTAAAAGTAAGGGAGACAAGTATGTTGTATTTAATATATTCAATGACAATATAAATTTATAGGGCAGTAGACAGTTTTTGCAGATTCCCAGGTTGGTTTATCGTCTTTGTCCCAGTGCATTAAGATTCATAATCCGAGTAACTTCAGGTAGTCATTTCAGTGAAAGGACGCGACGCTAAGGTTTCATTACTCCATGGAACTGTACGCTATAAAATATAGTGCCGTAAATATTTCATTATAACAAACTTTCTTATGCATATTATGTAAATTCAAATCGGTGTAGACCTATGTACTTAGATTAAAAGATACCTAATGTAAATATACTTGTACATTAACTTATACTGCAAGTTTTCTGTTTACCACGTGCGTAGTGATACATTATTGTGTTTCTTGATGTGGTTACATAATAGTTTCAAGTGAAAAAATAATTGTTATTATATAAATTCTAGACGATAAAAGCTTGGTAAGTAATGTTTAAAAGTAGCAACGGAGAACTGGGGTTAACATGCGATATGAATTTCCTAAAATTAATATGATTAAATTGGTGAAAGAACTGTTGTTGGCCATCACGGATTGTCATTGTGGATGGCAATATGCCGTATGAAAATGCATTATAGCTTCCAAAAGACTGAAAATACAAGGAGAATTGAAGACGAATATCAAACATTGTTGACCAACAGAAAGTTGCTGCGTAGAATAGTGGTGTTGACGATTTGATATTCAATGTAGGCCCTATATTGCAGGTTAAGGACTTCCCGATGTGACCGGTGTTGCTGGGCCGTCTCCTGACCTGGTTGGTGATTTCTTCTTCAACAAGGGAAGATTTGGTTGTATTCAACTACCGGTAAGTAATAAAAAATTTAACAAAATATCAGTAACATTGTTTTGTTGTGATAATTGCAGTGATAAATGTGATATGCTGTGCCGGTATGTTGTGAGACGCTTGGAAGACTTGCTCGTTATTATGAGTTAGGCCTAGGCCTAACCTAAAACTTATTAAACTATGCCAATATCTGAGAAATTAATAGGCAGCCCTATAAATTGGAGAATGAGAGAAATGTGCTTTCCTAAACATAATTATTTTCCTTAGACCAAAAATGTAATACAACGTAGTGAAAGTTAGTACTTTACAGTGGATAAAATTTGTGCAAAAAGCAGCTTACGTACACAACTGTAGATCACTGTAGCTTTTCCAATCGGTTATAGTGTTTATGTACGAGAAGTGATTCGGATTTGTGTTGTAACACTTTGGAAACTTACCCGATTTTATCAATTTATTTTAAATTAAACTATCATAATATATATAATGTACAGGCGTATGCACAATAGCGCATCTGAAAAACGTAGTATTGGTTGTACTGTTAATTTATATCGAAATAGCTTCGTATGAGTGATGCAATACTAATTTTCTTAATTTTAACAGTTAATAGAAATTCACTGCTTTCTTTAGACCAATTCCAACTGATTGACTTAATGCACGTTATGCATAATTATCTATGAAGCAAATTCAATGTAGTCAACTTGGAAGTATTCTCCCTGGACCAACTAGGCCTAATGGTAACTACTGTAAAACTCTGAATACAAGAATATTTTTCTAAATGCAAGTACTTTGCCTGGACCAAAACAATACAAATTGAGAATAAATTAGTATTATGCCGTGAACCAAAATAATGTAAGAATAGTATTTTACATCGGTATAATTTGCGTCATGTACACTTCCAAATACTATGGTGCTGGTGAGAATCTGGTGTGAGTTTTTTTTAATTTAATTTGATATATTTTTATCATGTTGTATGATTAAATCTTCCTAAAATAGGAGTATTTTCCCTGGACCAAAAATGCAATACTAATGCAGCAATATCAATATTTTACCGTGGACCAAAATACTCAATATCAATGATTGATTAATCAATATCAAACACTCTTCCATATAATATTCTGATGTGTTATGTAATATCTCTGTTTCTTTTTTCATTGACACTGAATATTAGTCTAGTTATCTATGAATGAAGAAAGGCAAATTGGCAAAGTATTAAACATGGCAGTAAGAAATGTTCTAATATGAAGAATTCTCGACGTTCGACTGTCACTGAAATATTTGCATCATCATAAAATTTCAGAAAATCATATCATTTATACTCTTGGTGGTCAAACTGTAATACGTGTAAGCACCGTTGTGACAAAATATATTTAATGAAATCACTGCCATCATTCACAGATCTCGGAATTATATGTCACAGACCTCTGTGTCAGGAATGTTTTAAGGGAATTTTATTTTTGGAAGGGACCAAAATTGATGCAGTTCGCTGTAAATAAAAAGAATCATGAAGCATGACATTCATATTTTTTATAAATAAGTTACAAGAAAACTATTTAGAATTTTAACTGTTTTAAAGCAATGTCTAAATTTACATAATATGAAATTTGATGTTAATATTATGCTGTATTATTAAAACGATAGGCCTAGGCCTATATTTTATTACACACATGCGTCAAAGTGAATTGAATACAGCGTGGTTTTGAGAAGAGAACTCTATGATTGAATATGGTTCACACACAGATGTCCAGTGGTAACATTTCTTTCTCCTTGGTTGAGACAAGTAATACATTACTGAGGGCCTCTCTGATCATAGTTCTGAGCTATGGTTTGGTAGGTGTACCATTGCTGTAATCATCGGAAGAACCATTACGATTTTAAATATAGCATAGGCCTACCCTTCCATCCTGCTTAGTTTTTAGAAAACTTGGGTTCTTTTTGACAATCCTTATTCACAGATTTTACAAGACAAATTTGATAATTTAAAAGAATAATTGTTTGTCATCTACCTTAAATATTTTAGCTTAGTTACAGAAAATTTTTGAGTTCATAAATATGTTTGGGAAAAGATTGCAGACAGATATGGCATGAAGTAGGGCGTACAAATTACTTCAATTTTCATATATTCTGTTAGGCCTATTAAGTAGTATGACATAAATGTAGAACTGAGTTTACGTTGACCTATAATTTTCCGTCTTTGAATGACCTTCATCTAGGGGTTAAATTTCAAAATTAATTTATAATATAATTTATGCATTCTCGAGAACGGGAACTGCACCAACCATTTCCAAATTCTAAAATTATGATTATTTGCAATATCTATTGTTCCGTTGTACTATTCATTAATTTAACAGAATGCTTTATGTAGAAAAATGAAACTCTTTGGGATCCAAGAGCTTCATGCTTTGTCTGTATTCTATTCTCGGCGACTGTAGATAACTTATAGTGAAAGGGAATGAAAGATAATGACCACATGTACAGGGAGACCGACAATGTGGATATCCAACGTTGGTCCAATAATATAAGCTCTTTTAGGCGGCTTCCACAACTTGTCAATATTATTATTATTATTATTATTATTATTATTATTATTATTATTATTATTATTATTATTGCATTGGAAGAGACTGACATCAGAGGATGCGTTGCCAGGACAAGCTTGAAATAGCTATGAATAGGGATACAGGTCAGAAGGCCTGCACGGTGACGCATGTTACTATTATTATTATTATTATTATTATTATTATTATTATTATTATTATTGCATTCGAAGAGACTGACATCAGAGGATGCGTTGTGAGGACAAGCTTGAAATAGCTATGAATATGGATACAGGTCAGAAGGCCTGCACGGTGACGCGTGTCACTATTATTATTATTATTATTATTATTATTATTATTATTATTATTATTGAATTGGAAGAGACTGACATCTGAGGATGCGCTGTGAGGACAAGCTTTAAATAGAATAGCTATGAATATGGATACAGGTCAGAAGGCCTGCACGGTGACGCGTGTCACTATTATTATTATTATTATTATTATTATTATTATTATTATTATTATTGTTATTATTATTGAATTGGAAGAGACTGACATCTGAGGATGCGCTGTGAGGACAAGCTTGAAATAGCTATGAATATGGATACAGGTCAGAAGGCCTGCACGGTGACGCGTGTCACTATTATTATTATTATTATTATTATTATTATTATTATTATTATTATTGAATTGGAAGAGACTGACATCTGAGGATGCGCTGTGAGGACAAGCTTTAAATAGAATAGCTATGAATATGGATACAGGTCAGAAGGCCTGCACGGTGACGCGTGTCACTATTATTATTATTATTATTATTATTATTATTATTATTATTATTATTATTGTTATTATTATTGAATTGGAAGAGACTGACATCTGAGGATGCGCTGTGAGGACAAGCTTGAAATAGCTATGAATATGGATACAGGTCAGAAGGCCTGCACGGTGACGCGTGTCACTATTATTATTATTATTATTATTATTATTATTATTATTATTATTATTGAATTGGAAGAGAGTGACATCTGAGGATGCGCTGTGAGGACAAGCTTGAAATAGCTATGAATATGGATACAGGTCAGAAGGCCTGCACGGTGACGCGTGTCACTATTATTATTATTATTATTATTATTATTATTATTATTATTATTGAATTGGAAGAGACTGACATCTGAGGATGCGCTGTGAGGACAAGCTTGAAATAGCTATGAATATGGATACAGGTCAGAAGGCCTGCACGGTGACGCGTGTCACTATTATTATTATTATTATTATTATTATTATTATTATTATTATTGAATTGGAAGAGACTGACATCAGAGGAAGCGTTGTGAGGACAAGCTTTAAATAGCTATGAATATGGATACAGGTCAGAAGGCCTGCACGGTGACGCGTGTCACTATTATTATTGTTATTATTATTATTATTATTATTATTATTATTATTATTATTATTATTATTATTATTATTGAATTGGAAGAGACTGACATCAGAGGAAGCGTTGTGAGGACAAGCTTTAAATAGCTATGAATATGGATACAGGTCAGAAGGCCTGCACGGTGACGCGTGTCACTATTATTATTATTATTATTATTATTATTATTATTATTATTATTATTATTATTATTATTATTATTATTATTATTATTGCATTGGAAGAGACTGACATCAGAGGATGCGTTGTCAGGACAAGCTTGAAATAGCTATGAATAGGGATACAGGTCAGAAGGCCTGCACGGTGACGCATGTCACTATTATTATTATTATTATTATTATTATTATTATTATTATTATTATTATTATTATTATTGAATTGGAAGAGACTGACATCTGAGGATGCGATGTGAGGACAAGCTTTAAATAGCTATGAATATGGATACAGGTCAGAAGGCCTGCACGGTGACGCTTATTATTATTATTATTATTATTATTATTATTATTATTATTTATTTTTATGTATTTATTGTTTATTTATTATTACAATTACAGGATTTTCCTTCGTGAAATTTTTATCATAATATATTATATTGTACTGTGGCATAAGTGTCCTTTCTCCCAATACACCTGTGTGTCGGAAAGTCCGTGCACTACTACGTTTAGGTTTGAAAGCTCTGCTAGATACATCTAATTTAACTATTAATAATTTAAGAAAAATTAAATAAATCTATTTTAATATACCTGTAGAGGATAATTTTTCAGTGACATTTTTTTCCAGGCTTTATTTTTTTCATTGCGATTGCTATATTCTTTGAGAGTATTATCATAAACTCCCGCGTATTTCTTCAAGGTTTTCTAGAATATCGAAATGTTCTTTATCCGGTAGTTTTTTTGTGAATATATAGTTATAAGTAACTACCCTGTAATCGCATTATAACAAGTGAATACCTAGGCTCTGAAATCTGTGCAGAGGGTACACTAGACACAGCGTATATGTTGATTGAATTGATCCAAAGCGCATGCGTAGTCAAGATTAGCGTGGCAAAAAATATGTCCAGATCTATGTGGTAAGTCGCATGTCGCCTGCCACGCTACTTAAGTGTGAATGCTTCTAGTTGTTTGCGCAGGTTTTAAAAAGAGTAGCATGCACCGTGCATCCACGTCACATGTCGCACGTGGCATGCTACTTCGGTATGAAAGCCGTCTTACACTGCACAGACTTTTAAGCCGGTATAAGATGAGGAAGTCAAATTTAACGAAATATTAAAAAAATTGTTAACAAATTAAATGGTTTCACTTTTATATAATAAATGCGGTAACTCAAGTGTAAACGATACTAAACCAACAAGATAAAAATCTGAAGTTTTGTCAAATGTATAGTACAGACGTGGACAAATTATTAACAAAATTGACGATTTTTATGATAATTCTGTTTACAAAATTTGACTTTTCAATTTACACTACAGTTGACAATTTTTCATATTTCTATCATTATAGTAGACAGAAAAATGCAAAAATGTCAACTGTAGCTTAAATTGAAGAGCCAATTTTTGTAAGAATATATAATAAAAATCTTCAGTTTTGCTATTTATTTGGAAATATCCAAAATGTGAACTGTAGTCCAAATTGAAGAGTCGAATTTGGTAAAAATATACAATAAAAATCTTCAATTTTACTAATAATTTGTAAATATGCAAAAATATCAAATGTAGTCCAAATTGAAGAGTTAAATTTTCTAAAAATATACAATAAAAATCTTCAATTTTGCTAATAATTTGGAAGTACGCAAAAATGTCAACTGCAGTCTGAATTGAAGAATCATATTTTGTAAAAATATATAATAAAAATCTTCAATTTTGCTAATAATCTGTCCACGTCTGTACTTTTATCTAAAATAATTAAATATATTATTATATTATTACGATGTACCGAAGTAATTAAACTGACAGGATTCAATCCGACAACAGATGGGAATCCGATGTAGCTTAGTGGATAGAGCTGAAAACCCGAGTTCAAATCCCGGTGCCGGAGAGAATTTTTCTCTGTTCCACTCATTCTTCATCATAAAATAATTAAATTATTATTTTAGCGTAACGTTCTTAAGTGAAGATGGGTTTCTGAACTGATTTCGAAGAAAATATGTTAAGGAAATGAATACGCAATTTCACTTGGCAGATATAGTTTGAAATTATAAATGAAAAGAGAATGCATAAACTGCATTGAATGAAATTACTTCCATTGCAGATACCATTGTTTCCTTTTTTTTAACTTACTGTGAGCAAGAACTCTGGTTGGCCGATGAATGTCTGTGACACCTTGGCAAAAAGAATTAAAGGAAATCATTTGCTGCACCTCTATTGTTCATAGGAGGAGAAGTCGTAAAATGTAAGAAACAAAATGGATTCCATAATGGAGGGGATATTTATTGCCTGTAACTGTAGTCAGCCATCATGATTGGCAGCAACGATGATGGCAAAGGTTACAGCGGCACGAATTGTTCTTCGCTGTGATCTCGTCTAGTTTTGTATGAAATGAAATCATTATAATGCAACCAAAACTAAGAAAACTTGCTTTGAAAAGCTACCGGCAGTTAAGTTGGAGAAATTATCGTTGATAGTAGGGTCTAATATATTTACGGAAATGAATTTCAAATGGTGTAAAATTCCCCATATCAATAGAAAAAAAAACTAGCGAAGTCTACGGTCGTATAAAAAGAAGTTTGTAGTACTATTAATTAATTAGAAACTATGGACCTCGTTGCATTTCCATAATTCTCTATTCAAAATAAGGAAGAAGAGCATGTATTTGATAGCTACAAAGAGATTGTAAGAGCTATTCTATATGAAATCGATCAGTAAAATACCTGGCATTTTTTATACTCTAATTTTTTCCCTATTTATACAAGGTGCTGAGGACAGTGCATTTTCAAAAATATACTATCGAATGTCAGACGGTTTTCGTATTATTGAGCGACAAATTTAGCGTATTTTATAAAAACAAGCCTCTTTCAGCGCTTAGAACTCTGGAACCATTTACTGCAGAACATTGAACGAGAGCTCATTGTGAAGCTGACATTTGGTAGGTTATGTTAAGAAGTAATCATTATTTTTATTGTATACAGAGAGACATAATCTAATTTTACTTACTTTTAGGCTTTCTGCCCATTTGTAAAAATGTAAAAAAAATATTGAAAAAAAAAAACCTTGCATTATTAAGAGGGATTTGGCATTGCTTGCTTAGTGGTACGGCAATAAGTTTCGGGGGTATTAAATAGATTATTTTCACACGCCTAGACTTGAACGGCGCAGTACCGCACGCACTGGCCGAGAGCTGAAGATAAGCGAGAGTTGGGCGTCATTTTACTCCTGTGTTTATGAAAACCTGTGATAAAGCTAGTACAGCCATGACTGCTAGACGATACATCACGTGTTTATGTCTCCTGGCCTTGCTTACCTCGGCTAGCTCCCGCCTCACAGTCAGCTGGTTAGTTCACGCGCGTACTACTTATTTTATTTATTTGATATTTTCAATACTCTTTTATCAACGTGCCATCAGTAAAAAATATGTGTTTATTTGTACTTTCAATGCGGAATCTAACTATACATTTTTAAAATATGTTTTCCTTGGCAAAGGCGTCTTAATGAGGAAAAATCTAAATTTCTCCATTTCCATAAAAAGTAAGAAAATCTGTTTATATGTCAATATAAACTTTAATTTCTCAGCATAAAAATAAACCATGATTTTGATCATTGGGTGAAAGGGTTTCGGAGCTACAACAGTTTAAATTTGCAAATTTTATGAAAATACGAAAAATTTAAATATTTTTAATTTAAACACTACGAATTTATGATGCTTCAAACTTTGCACAAAGCATTGTATCACAGTTCTCTACGTACAAAAAAAAGTTTTATTGTATTTAGAAATTGTAAGGTCAGTTTCCTCTGTATTTCGGTCGATTTGAGATGGAATAGCTCGTAAGTTTGTAGGAACGTGAACCCTTATATTACAGAAAAATCGCTATTCCTACCTAATACAGATCCCTAGGTACGGTCAGTTGGAGGCACGCTTGGACAAGTAAACGGAAGCGCCCGCGTGGCCAAGCGTGCCTGGAGAAACGAAATTCGCGAATGTAAATTTGAAACAACAGGTGGCGCGGCGAAATTTTTCACAGTGGCTGCAAACCAGAAGCGCAAACTTGTACCGCACACGCTTGTTCACCCGTCACCGCCAATCAAATAAATTTGTTTTCTTCCATCACTCTTGCTCACTTGCTTGTGTGACGTGATTTGTTTGTAGCTTATGGAAAACGGACTTTGATCATTTTTTCCTAATTACAGATCTGTATAATAACTAATTTCAATTAATATCTAAAACTGAATTAAACAAAATCTTACCTCTAAGTAACCATGATCTTCTCTTCTGGAGATGAAAACATTCTGAAGTTTGGATGCTGTGATATTTTTGATGCGTTTTTCTCATGTATGCAATAAAATGATTTTTCGCATTATTCTAAAATAATCAAGTAATAATTCTGTCTCCTTAAGAGGACCGGGTAAAGTGCTTTTATTTTCTCAATCTTCCTCTTTGTCGTTAAAACATTAGTGCACTCATTTTTCCTTTAATTTTTCCGCATCTACCATTAAAAACGTCATCACAAAATGTTCTTCGTCCGAGGAATAGATTTGGTAACAAGACTAGAAGTGGTTACTTGTACCCAATGTGACTACACAGCGCAAGCTACTTCAGGCAGGGTGGGCCTTGCATATAGGGCAAAAAGTAAATATTATAACAAATATCAGAACGCCCCCTAAATTTGTTCATTATAGTGAGAAAGCAATTCCATTAAACTATTGCGTTAATGGGACAAGAGAAAAATAAATTAATTAAATAAAATAACAAAATGAAATAAATAGAAAACATATTAAACAAATTAAATTGCTATAATAAAATAAATAAAACACAATAAAAGTAATACATAAAATGAAATAAAATAAATTAAATTGAATATATTAATCAAGTGAAGTCCGCCACCGTCCCGTCATTTTTACTTTCTGTAAATATATAATTCTTAAACAAATTAAATTAAATTAATTGAATAAATTGTATAACTAAATTAAATGAATTTAATTAAATTAATAAAATGAATAAAATAAATAATATAAATTAAGTGTTATGAAATAAATGAAATAAAATGCTGTACATAAAATTAATTGAATTAGATAAATTAAATAAACTAAATTAAATGAATCAAGTGAACTTCGTCACCCTCCCATCTTCATTATATCCTGAGTTCGAGCCCCGTAAATGTACAATCCTTAAATAAATAAAATAAAATTAAATGTTATACATAAAAGTAATTAAATTAAATTAATTGTTATATAAATAAAATAAAATAAATAAAATAAAATAAATAAAATGAAATGAATTAAACTAGATACATTAAATTAATCAAGTGAAGTCCGCCACCCTCTTGTCTTCATTATTTCCTGAGTTTTAGCCCCGTAAATATATAATTCTTAAATAAATTAAATCAAATTAATAAAATAAAGTAATAAAATAAAATAAATTTAATAGAAAACGAAATAAATGAAATTAATTAAATGTAATAAATTAAAAAAATAAAATGAAATAAATTAAATTAAAATAAATTAATGAAATAAAATAAATAAATCAAATAAATAAAATTAATTAAATTAAATTAAATCAATTAGATAAATTAAATGAAATTAATAAAATTAATTAGATAAATTAAATTAATTAAACAAAATAAAATATTGTAAGTGAAGTCGGTCACCTTCCTGTCTTCATTTCATCCTGAGTTAGAGCCCGGTAAATGTATAATTCTTAAATATATTAAATTAAATAAATTACAGGAAATTAATTGGCGTTGGCGCGCTCAAGCAAAATTCTCTGGATCGATACCCGGCCCCAGAAAAATTTTTCCCTTGAAATTATTAAATTCTTTGTATGTAAGACAAGTTTGAAAAACAAGTATTTTCTTAAACATGAAAGAGGATTAATTAGAAACGATATATTATCTACTTATTTACAGTTGGCTTTTAAGGAACCCGGAGTTTCATTTCCGCCCTCACATAAGCCCGCCATCGGTCCCTATCCTAAGCAAGATTAATCCAACCCCTACCATCATATCGAATCTCCCTGAAATCCATTTCAGTATTATCCTTCCACCTATTTGTTGGCCTATCCAAAGGTCTTTTTCCCTAAGGCCTCCCAATTAACACTCTATATGCACTTCTGGATTCGCCCATACATGCTACATGCCCTGCCAATCTCAAACGTCTGCATTTAGTGTTCCTAATTTTGTCAGGTGAAGAATAAAATGCGTGAAGTTTTGCGTTGTGTAACTCTCTCCATTGACGATGACGGAGATAATAACTATGTTTAAATTGACAGTGATAGGAATGTTAATTATGGTTAACTCGACGATGACAGAAATAATAAGTATTTTTAAATTGGCGATGATAGCGATAATAACAATTTTTAAATTGACGATAATAGCGATACTAACTATTTTTAAACTGTCGATGATAGCGATTATAACTATTTTTAAATTGACGATGACAGCGATAATAACTATTTTTGAATTTACGATGACAGCGATAATAACTATTTTTAAATTGACGATGATAGCGACAATAACTATTTTTAAATTGACGATGATACCGATAATAACTTTTTTTAAACTGTCGGTGATAGCGATTATAAATATTTTTAAATTGACGATGACAGCGATAATAACTATTTTTAAACTGTCGATGATAGCGATAATAACTATTTTTAAATTGACGATGACAGTGAAAATAAATATTTTTAAACAGTCGATGATAGCGATAATAACTATTTTTAAACTGTCGATGATAGCGATTATAACTATTTTTAAATTGACGATGACAGCGATAATAACTATTTTTGAATTTACGATGACAGCGATAATAACTATTTTTAAATTGACGATGATAGCGATAATAAATATTTTTAAATTGACGATGATACCGATAATAACTTTTTTTAAACTGTCGATGATAGCGATTATAACTATTTTTAAATTGACGATGACAGCGATAATAACTATTTTTAAACAGTCGATGATAGCGATAATATCTATTTTTAAACTGTCGATGATAGCGATAATAAATATTTTTAAATTGACAATGATACCGATAATAACTATTTTTAAATTGACGATGACAGCGATAATAACTATTTTTAAACAGTCGATGATAGCGATAATAACTATTTTTAAACTGTCGATGATAGCGATAATAACTATTTTTAAACTGTTGATGATAGCGATAATAACTATTTTTAAACTGTCGATGATACCGATAACTATTTTTAAACAGTCGATGATATCGATAATGACTATTTTTAAACTGCCGATGATAGCGATAATAACTATTTTTAAACTGTCGATGATACCGATAATAACTTTTTTTAAACAGTCGATGATAGCGATTATAACTATTTTTAAACAGTCGATGATAGCGATAATAACTATTTTTAAACTGTCGATTATACCGATAATAACTATTTTTAAACTGTCGATGATACCGATAACTATTTTTAAACTGTCGATGATACCGATAATAACTATTTTTAAACTGTCGATGATAGCGATAATAACTATTTTTAAATTGACGATAGCGATAATAACTATTTTTAAATTGACGATGACAGCGATAATAACTGTTTTTAAATTGACGATGACAGCGATAATAACTTTTTAAGTTGACGATGACAGCGATAATTATTTTTAAATTGACGTTGATAGCGATAATAGCTATTTTACAAATTGACGATGACAGCGATAATAACTATTTTTAAATTGACGATGATAGCGATAATAATTATGGTTAACTTGACGATGACAGCGATGATAACTATGGCTACTGACGATAACAGTAATGACAATTATTGCTATACTGACCAAAATAATAATGATAATTGGAGTTACGCAATAAGAGACCAAGCGCCAAAAACCTGTTTCGAGATACTGGCCATTGAAATAAATCTGTTTTTTTATAAAACATTTTATGCAAGAAGTATTATAACATTCATACTATTACAAAAAATAGCACAAATAATACAAAAAAAGTCTAACCGATTTTTAATAAGAGACCTGCCGTTGAATTACAACTTCAAAGCAAAATAAATTAATTTTGTGGAATAAACGAATTTTTGCTGCATAAAAATTCAGATATCGTATTCTTGATTTTTTTCCGAGTTAAATTAGCCTGCCATCAACGGATTTGTGCAAGTATCTCATTTTTTTTCAAATTGTCGATTGGTCTGTTATTGCGTAACTGCGTTCAATTGTTGCCCATGATTGACAATTCTGGTTATGGTCACGATGGCAGCTATGATAATTTCGGTTTCGTTGATGATGAAAGAGGTGAAAATTATGACAATGTTGACGATGACAGTGATGATACTCATGAAATGTATTAGTAGGTGGGCGAATAGCAGAGGTCATTCTGGATTTATATTGTTATGTGCTATCATTTGTCGTTTGCACGATAGACTGTTTAATTTTCCTGGCCTAGCGCAAGACCCATTCCACTTCAAACCTATCAAGCTTTCATATTTCTATCTCCATTTTTTTTTTGTTCCGGGTAGGCCTACTTTAAACTATAAAATAAATTTGATCCGTGTATATAGGCCTATATATTTTTTTTCAGAAATCTAATTTCAGTAAATAGGCCTATTAAATTACAAAATTTTCGAAAAATCGTATTTACCAATTCCTCGGATCTATCTATCTTCGGCTCTAATCATTCATATCATTTAGTCTTGGGCTGAGATGAAAGGTAAAAATCCCAGTGAAATAATGAGATAATTTACAGGATTTGTGGTTTGACCACTTCTTTCACTGGACCCCTCAATAATTTCAAAAGAGACATATTTTTAGGTTATTGACATTATAAACGAGTCCATCGAGTTAGCTCTGTGGTAGTAAAATTTCTACCTCGGGATTAGGAGAGTAGGCTACGTGTTGGTACCGGGTTTTCCCTTCTCTCTTCCTCACCATCATCCCCATCCATTCCCTACATTACACTTATACATGCACTCACCCTAGTACACGACATAACGCTTCACAAATATATATAATGCATAACGTTGCCCGCCGAAGTAGTGCCCAACTTTAAATTGGGCCACAGTCCTGTCATCTAGCCGCAGTATGCGGAACCCGAATCACGCAAGTGAAGTGGGTAGGCATTAGACACACTCACACACACATTATAAACGAACATGCTGAATATTTATTAATTACTAGCCGTACCCCTGCGCTCCGCTGCACTTGTTAGAAATAAATATAAAGTAATTACATAATTAAAATAGGACATCTGCCCCAGGGAACATTCGTGTTTGATAGAAGGATAAATAGTTTAATATGTTACCTAATTTAAATTCTATTAAAGTAATTAAAATGCGATCATTTTGGTCGAGAGACCACTCATTTGGTGCAATGATAATTCCTTTAACATATTTCTTATTTGTTATTACATGAAAATAATTAAAATATGATCATTTGGTTCAGAGAACATCCGTTTTTGATGCAACGATAATCCGTTTAACATTTTTCTAAATTAGTCTTGAATGCATCTTTAATAAATCACTCCAAATTAATTGAGTGGATTGTGTACGAAGATAATTTTTCTGTACGTAAAGATCTATTTTCATCTTACCTCATTCCTTATATGTAGTATTACATCCATCTAGAGAAACTACAAATTTCAAATAGTGAAGGAATTATCCAAATTAGCTTCTGAGATTACTTCATACAAACAGACAAATTTAATATTCTTTGTATATTAATATTGTTAAACGTCAAGGCCGCATTAAATAAACGGAGTCATTTGTTTTACTTTCATTATAGCCATCGATGTCGTTCCTGCAATAACTCCTTTGTGACATATCGATTTTCAGATTTTTGCTCTATTAAATAACTTAAATAGTTATACAGAAAATAATACAATCTCCTATATGTAATTATATTTTTTTCTTTCGAAAATGTAAGAATTCACGATC
The DNA here is from genome assembly GCF_040183065.1 of Periplaneta americana. Taxonomy (NCBI): domain Eukaryota; kingdom Metazoa; phylum Arthropoda; class Insecta; order Blattodea; family Blattidae; genus Periplaneta; species Periplaneta americana. The sequence continues at coordinate 172,264,724 of NC_091126.1, read as the reverse complement.
TCCTATGTACCACTGCCATAGAATGAATAAATCTGTTTTTTCTTCCTACTGAAAAATTTTATATTTTGCACATAGGAATTACGGAACAACGACGCTATAATCTGAGGCGGCTTTGAAAATGTATTGTATTGTTATTTTAAAACTCTTGTATATCCTTAAATATCAGTCCTATCAAAATTTTGCCTGGAATAAAACGTATCGAAAATAATGTTTAAAGAAACTTTTGTTATGTAACATTTATCACAAAAATCAATAATAAGCGAGGTATTTCGATTTATTTAATTCAGGCCCCCTTATAACCCCCTTTCCAAATGAAGTATTTTGAATGCCATATAGCCTAAACTCTAAGTTACAACGAACTTAATTTATGTTCCAAATTTCATCGAAATCCGTTCAGCCATTATCGCGTGAAAAGGTAACAAACATCCAGACAGACAGACAGACAGACATACAAACAAAAATTTCAAAAAAGCGATTTTCGGTTTCAGGATTAATTATACATGTTAACACCAATTATTTTTGGAAAATCGAAAATTACCAGAAAAATTTCGCTTACAGATTTATTATTAATATAGATATAAAATATTCTTATTTGAATGCATACCTGAACATAGTGTACTTCATTAAACTATTTTTGCTGACAATTTCTGGCACGTTCGAAACCCGCCATTGGGCCTACTGGAATACTACATAACCACAGTCTAGTATATACAATCGCGAAGCTCAATACGTAGTAAATATGCAAACATTAGATAGTTGCTCACCAGTAGGATCGCTAATATCGCCTCATGACAGGCAATGCAAAATAGTACCGTCACAGTCTATTGTTTCTAGCACCCTCAAAACTCAAGCTTCGTGACTGTATATAGTAGACTGTGACATATCCGCCAGCAGCCACGGATGCACTGGTAAGCGACGCTAGCACGAGATCACATTGCGCTGATGATCGCTGCCGTACAGTCTCTTATTTTTTTATTGGGTTATTTTACGACGCTGTATCAACATCTAGGTTATTTAGCGTCTGAATTAAATGAAGGTGATAATGCCGGTGAAATGAGTCCGGGGTCCAGCACCGAAAGTTACCCAGCATCATTCTCTTAATACGCATCCCATTTGCGCTCTTTACTTCTAAATATAGCGTCCCACGATTCATACATAAGCAGCAACGTAGATCTACAAGTGACAGAGGCATAGTAGGTAATTGTCACTCAGTTTGTTCGGAGCCGTGTGAGGATATAGTTTTCTTCTAATTAATTTCCAGAATAAAGGCTGGTTCACAATAAACCGAAAACGAGAATCGGAACGAAAACGAAAACGGTAAAATTGTTAAAATGTGTACATTTAAATGTGAGCATTCACAATTAACGAAAAGCTTGCCGGAGCCCAGGATCGGGAACGGAGAGTTGGCCAAGTTTCAACTTTGGCGTTCACGTTTCCGATCACAGCCAACTAGATTCATTCTATTGCCATCTAAAAGCTATTTTGTCGTCATATATTTTGTAGCAAGAAGACCGTGACATAACCTATGCATTATTTTGTTCTGTGCTGTGTATCATGGAGCAAGTTTTATTTGATGAGATTCTAATATTGAGTGTTGAAAATCCTCACGTTTACGATAAGCGGCGAGAAAATGAAGGAGAATACGTGGCTTTCAATAGCTGCATCTTTGAACACCGATCGTAAGTGAATCATATTTTATTATTCATGTTTCAATTAAATAACTGTTGTTGTGTTCATTTTTGTTCTATTACAAATGTTTCTTCTCTAATTATTTTACGTTATGGTAGACTTAGAATAGGTTGTGATAATAAAGATGCATGGGCATATTTATAGTACCGTACCTAATGAAATGTTTCAGTTGAAATTTCGAAGTTGGTTAACCTGTGTTTATGTTGGCTGCCTTGTACTCATGAGAGGACGCCATTGGACAATTATACACAAATAACATCAGAATGCGAAATATCGACTTTACATATCGTTATAGACATGCATATCGATATGCATAGTCGTCTACGTTCTCGGTTTATTGTGAATCAAAAATTTTCATATTCACGTCCTCTGCTTCTCGTTTTCATTCTGGTTCTCGTTCCCGGTTTATTGTGATCCAGCCTTAACTTAGAATAAAAATTAATTTTAAATCTTATCCGCTGCCAAGTTAGATTTATCGTTAATAGTAGTATATTTACGGGAAAAGAATTTCAAAATGTGTAAAATGCGTCACACCAGCAAAAACAACTTGTGCAGTCTACTGTATCAGAACGAGGAACGGCGTGTATGACTTTTAATGAATAAAAAGCTTTGAAGCCCGCTACATTTCCGTGATTCTCTACTCAAAATTAGGAAAGTAAGTCTGAACAAGTTGTCTCTCTTTGGGACATAATAATAGTAATAACAACAATAACTATGTTTGTATTATAGATTTTACTATTGTTCAGTATTTGATGACAGGTATATACAGGGACATCATTTTATTTTTACTTCAATTTTTATTGTACCTGAGTTTTTGAATGTACTTCACTCCCACCCCTTCTACTAATGAAGTTCAACCGTTCTCCACACAGATCCAAGACCGCGTATACAGTCATAGTAGCCTCACCGTCACACTACGTTCCAAAAATATGTTCGCGTTTTCCAATGACGAAAGAGCATTCAATATTGCATCATTTTCGCACAGGTACTGTCATCCATTTGCCTACGTCGCATTCCGGTTTTCTCCAACAGCTTCTATTCGCCTCTCTGTAAAGGCTAGTGACTGGGCTGTCTTATCTCTTTTCTGAGAACATTAATTTCTGTTAGGAATTGGACATCTACGTAATATTATACCCATAAAACTGTTTAAGATAACTTAAATAAAAGGGCCTCGTTAAGTAATTAACTGTCACGTGATTTCCCTCCTTTCTACGATCCTGCGACATAACCACTTGGACGGACAGTAGATAGCATGTCTGAGTAATTTTATCTTTTCGGATCGAGCAGAAGTGAAGATTGAAATTACAGTACGTAAGGTACTCTTTTACAGAGTAGGTACAAAATTATTTCAACATGAATTACTAGTACGAAGGACGAAACTGGTAATTGGAATTACACACATTAGAACTGGAGTCTGTATCAAAATGAACCGCCACCATTTTGAAAAATGTGTTTAAATATCCATATTATGATTATTTTTCAATTTAACTTCATTCTCTATAGTGTACGCTAATGTGCTGTAGACAGTATAATATACACTGCATAATGAATACGTCCGTATGGACAGCTCAGTTCGTGAGTAAAAACACTCATTGTTAATACTGTACTGTATTCTGATTAAACAAAAACGTAATGAAAATTATAAAACTCAAAAGCGTGATATTTCCTAGTTTACGTGAATGGATGAACTACTTTTCTTCCCTCCTATACCTAGTAAAGTGATTTGTTTGTATATTACGCCATCGAACTTCAGTCGTGGAAGGGAGTAGCAACCGTTGATCCAAAGGTATAGCCAGGTTAATATCAGAAATGTTAGTAAATATAAAATGATATCCCTGTAGTTTGTAACCGTAAGTAATTTTGTTTTTATTTCTTTACTATTGCAAATCACCTATATATTGGGTGTTTAATTTGTAACTAAGTCAATTTTGAGCATTATCTCTTTACTATTCCTTAAAATTATGTATAAAATCGCAAATTTATGTCATATTCTTGCAATCTCTCTACACCTTCGATTATAATTCCTAATTTTATTTAATTTTGTTTTAACTGAATGTAATTATTGCATAACATATTTAGTATTGTTTACTGTCTATTAATTAGTGTATTTATATTGTAACTATGACTCATGCCTACTACTACTTCTTTAAAATTGTGTATTATCTCTACATAATGTATTTCACATGTAACAAACTACCACCCTAATATACCAAAGGGTAAAATAGGGTTTCAATATTTGGATAACAATAATAATAAGTCTGAACTTTATAACATCAGTGACATTGTAAGTTTGTCTGTCCCTGAAATCGTATACCACACAAAAATAACGGTTCTTACGTTCTATAGATTCTTAGATTGGTATATCATCTTTGTCGCATACCGAAGGCCGCGACTAGACTCCTATAGTAACCACAGAAAAGCATAATATCATTGGAATGACGCATAGGTGAGCGAATAACAGATTCAGCTTCAATAAATCGAAGTTTAGTAATTGTACATGTTGGACAATAAAAACACTAGATATGTAATGACAATGTATATTTAAAATCGTAACAGACTACTGAGGTTAACACAGTGCTATGAATTGCCGTAAATTAATTATGAATAAACGTAAGAAACTACTGTCTTTTTCCTTCATGCAATGTCGACAATGTTCTACATTTTTTTATTTATTTAAATTTAAATATACGGAATAAAGAATATAATTACAAAACAAACAAGAGAAATAGAAATAAAATAATACAAGCAATATAAAAAGGAGATACAGTAGTATTAACAATATTTGAGACCGAATGAGCAGCGCTCGTGTTCGGTCGCAGTTCAGATATAATATTAATAGGCCTATAAGAGAATATAAAGTAAAATAAAATAAAATAGGAAATAGAATTAAAATTACAGTTACAGAAATTATAGGTATAATACAATATTAATATAAGAGAAATATAGAAAATAAAAAAATAATAATAAAAATAAACAAGTAAAATAAAATAGGAACTAAAATTTAAATCACAGCGGCAATGGAATTATATAATATAATATTAACACTACAGAAGAATAATATCGCACGTGAAAAGTAGGACTAATATATATTTCAAAATTATGGAATACAAATATAATATAGGTTGATTAATTCATACACATAGGCTATAAATTTATTTAATCAAATTGAAGATATTAACACGTTTCTAATTTACATGAAAGAGCACTTATTGTTGTTTCCAGTAGGCTGAAAATATAACGCGATCTTGTCAAGAGGATTGAAGACGGATAACTAAATATTTGTTTATGAATAGTAAATTGTTTCGCAGAAGTGTGCTTACAATAGTGCGGTGACGATTGTGACATTCAATGAGATGTAAATAAAATCGCGATATCGACAGTGTTTTTGGTCCGTGTTCTGAACTGGTGGTTTTAACTGCACGAAGAGAAGATCAGGGACCTGTTTCTCAAAACTCACGGACTAGTAATACTAGCCTGTACAGTAGTAATATTAGTTTATTTTACAAGTCTGTGTTTCTAGAAACTACAAGAGTAAAGTAGTAGTTACCAGTTCACAGACTAGTAATATTGGCCGATTTCACCAGTTCATAAGTGATTCTGTTTCTCAAAATGCTAATCTAGTTGATTATACTAGTATTCAACAGGAATATTCCTACAAGACTCTTAAAGAGTGGTGATTTCTTATATTATCAGTTACCAGTGGCAATCTTTCTCAGATAATCAAAACAAAATATTGTAGTTATTTTTTTTAATATATGTGGTTTAGTGATTTCGATTGAAGTGGTAAAGAAGTTGTTGTGAGAAGAGCTAAAACTATATCGAGAAGGAACAATTATTATTCCTTTACGGGAGCATTGTTTAAATATAATGAACGGTTTAAATAAAGTTCTGAAAAGCTTGGAGAGTTGTTAAATACAGTGGGACCTGCCATAACAAGACATACAAATAGAAGTCATGCATTACCAGCAAAGCTTCAAATACAAATTGCTCTACAAATCGGGATGTTGATTATTTTCCAATGCCATCTGGTTTTTCTGCCCTAGACCAGCAACACATGCAGAATTTTTTTTCCTAATAATCTAATACTAATTCATCAACTGCAGTAATTTTTACTGGCTTTCCTCCTCCACGCCAGTTCTTCTGACATTGTCAACTTTAGCCTACAAATTAAATACAAAACGACACTAATTTATGAATAGATCAAACGTAAAACTGAAAAAAAAAAATAGCGAATTTTTCAAGTCATAAGTGGCATTCATGTCGCCAGTAGACCCACTAGCTACATAATGTGTTCATATTATGATACTGTGAACTTGAATTGGTACTCGTCAAAGTTGGTTTCTTAATGTTGGGCCAATAAGTGTCCCTAACGTAATCATAATCTTTGTTCTGAAGTATCAGTTCCATAGCCTCATATGTTACAAATTTTTTGTCCATTCGTTTACTTTATCATTTTTTGTTGTTATGTTTGAAAAAAGCACTGAATGATATATTCTTTGATTCATTAATCATGTTGAGTATATAGTTAATTTGCTTTCAATTGATGGAATTTCAAGAGAAGAGAGAAGTAAGAACCAAAACACAAACAACTTAGCCTTCTAACCTCAAATAACAATACCTACCAATGGCTATTAACAAATGAACTCTAATCAGCTGACTAGTGAAAGAGATCATGTGACTAGTGAAAAATTGTCACAAGTTACTAAACTGGTAAAATAGTTTGAGAAACAGAATCTACTAGAGCTGGTGAAATATACTCTGGTAACTAGTAACTGGTGAACTGCTAAACTAGTATTTTAGAGAAACAGGCCCCTGGAAGTATTAAACTAGGGTAAGTAATAAAATTTAAGCATATTAGAGTGTGTCGATATTTACTGTGCTGTTGTAATACCGGTCACACGCGGTAATATTATAATGCGAATTATGTTCGGATATATCTTGCAACGTTTCGAAAATTAGCTAGATTTTAACGTTCTGGCGAAAATTACCTACACTAATATCTTAATTCTTGGGTGACAAAATATCCCAGAAACGATTATCGACAGGCCTAAGATATAATTTTTCACGGTAATCGTTTAAATCAGTGAATGGTCAATCTTTATTACTCTACTGCCACTTCCAAGGGACTCCTAACGAATATTCACATGTTTATCACTGGAATTGTGGCGCTGGAAATCAATTTAGAACACTTTTATCTCAGCCGCGACACATTTCAGTTTTTATTGTACAATATAAATGCAATTATCACTACAATGACACAATAATTCTTGCAGTTAACACAGAAACAACTTCGGAAACGTAATTAACAAAATAGCAGTTTCACTTCACTTCCATTAGACCTCACTAGATGACTCTTGAGTTCCAGCAGACGCCACGCTATAGCGTAGCAGGGATGCCAATATCGACAAACGAAATGAAACTGTGAGGAATGTTACAACAGGTGTGCTAAACGTTAGGAATGTTACAATAGGTGTGTAGCACGTTAGGTTAGGTGGTTTTTTTTAGGTGTGTAAGATAATGTGAATGGTTACCACAGTTGGCGATACTGCAATCATTCTCCCATTCCACCTCAAATAATGTCACAACGACGCAATATGGCCGCCTTCTTCCTTCAAGTACGACGATTTTCCTATATAAGTAAGGAACATATTTAGGGCGGGTTGGGTGGGACCACAGCTCTCCCAGTGATCACATCGAGTTTCTACTACTCCACACTACAAAACTAAGGTATTTTTAGTGTTTGTTTTTCATTTCCTATACTGGCTGTAAAGTAGTAAAAATTCACCTCGTAAACAAAGTAAAACATAGTATTCCTCCATTGGCGAAATTTGTGTAAAAATGTCAAGTACAATGGCTGTTTCTGCAGCAAATTTGTGATGATTTTACAACTGTCCGAAAATTGTTCCAACCTCAACTACTGCGCATGATCATTCAAACCATCTCTGCAGAAACGCTCATGTACAGTAAAATAATTTACTAATCTCGTATACTGAAAATATAATGTAATTAAATTTCGCAGTATATTTTAATAACGAAATACAGGTAATATGATACTTCCGTGTAGGAATTCTGCTTTACCATATGATGAAGGATGGATGGATGGAACAGAGAAGAATTCTCTCTGGCACCGTAAGTTACATGGGAAGATAATATTGAACTAGATTTGAGGGATGTAGGATAAGATGATAGAGACTGGATTAATCTTACACAGGACAGGAATCGATGGCGGGCTTATGTGAGGGCGTCAATGAACCTCCGGATTCTCTAAAAACCATTTGTAAGTAGGTTTTGGTAATTTTGTATGGTCAAAGAGTAAAGTTTTGTGTTCCAATGTAATCAAGTGTAGTCTAATATTGTGTGATCCAAGTGCAATGGTAATGGCGTGTGGTCTAGGGTAAATCAATCGTTACGCATTAGTAGATGTAATGGTGTGTACTGTATTCCAACCACGAGAAAGTCTCTGGGGAATGAGACGAAGCGGGGTAACGCTGTGAATGAATGTTGATGTCATAAGGTCACACACGTGGGTACTCGTATCTCTATTGGCTAGCTCTCATAGAACAAACGATAACATTGATACACACATATTTATAATACCCTAGTTACAAAATTAGATCACTGTTAATCTCCTGGACTTTTAATCCCTCCATACAGGAAATAACATATGCAGGAGAGCGCATGGTTTTTAAATTGACGTTGTAACGGCAATATTATCTATCTACTTGGTTCCAGTAGATGAAGCAATAGTAAGCACATTCCTTTCACGGTTGATCTTCTGGTTGGAGAACAGTAGTGCAAGATGAATATACAGTAACTTATACAGGGACATCATTTTATTTTTACTTCAATTTTTATTGTACCTGAGTTTTGGAATGTACTTCACTCCCACCCCTTCTACTAGTAAACTTCCAACCGTTCACGACACAGAGCCGAAGGCGCGTAAACAGTACTGAGTTACTGAGTATAGTACGTTTCAGAAATATGTTCGCGTTTTCCAGTGACGAAAGAGCTTTCAATATTGAATCATATTTTCGTACGGGTACTGTCGTCCGTATCCCTATGTCGCATCCCGGTTTCCCCCACCTGCTTCTGTTCGCCCCTTTGTAAAGTCTAGTAGCTGGGCTATCTTAGCTCTTTTCTGAAAACAATAATTTCTGTTAGGAATTGGACGTCTACGTAATATTATTCAAGTGTTTAAAATAACTTAAATAAAAGGGCCTCCTTAAGTAATTAACTGTCACGTGATTTCCCCCCCCCTTTCTACGACAAAAACCACTTGGACGGACAGTAGATAGCATTTCTGAGTGATTTTATCTTTTCGGATCGGGCAGAAGTGAAGATTGAATTTACAGTACTAAGGTACTCTTTTATAGAGTAGGTACAGAATTATTTCAACATGAGTTACTAGTACGAAGGACGAAACTGGTAATTGGAATTAGGTACCATAGTCTATAGTGCGATAATATGCACAAAAGAACTGAAGCCTCTATCGAAATGAACGGCCACCATTTTCTAAAATGTGTTTAAATATCCATATTATAATTATTTTTCAATTTAACTTCATTCTCTATATAGTACGCTAATGTGCTGTAACAGTACAATATTCACTGCATAATTAATACTTCCGAATGGATAGCTCAATTCGTGTGTAAAACACTGTTAATACAGTACTGTATTTTGATTAAACAAAAACCTAATGAAAATTATCAAACTTAAAATTGCGATATTTCCTAGTTTACATAAATGGATGAACCACTTTTCTTCCCTCCTATACCTAGTAAAGTGATTTGTATTTTACGCCAGTATCATCGAACTCCGTCGTGGAAAGGGTAGCAAACGGTGTTTCCTGTTTCAATCGTTAATAGAAAGGTATAGCCAGGTTAATAGTAAAAATGTTAGTAAAAATAAAATGATGTCCCTGTATAACGTACTGTTGCGTAATGGTAATTCTTTCTTTCATGGTGAATTATGATGTTAATTTTGCTTATCTTGACGATGACAGCGATGCTAATCATGGTTTTGCTGACCATGAGTTATGGCAATTAGGACTACTTATTATGTTGACGCTAAAACTGGTTATAATTATGCCTATATTTATGACAATAATGGCAACTATGCTTACAATGAGGACATTGGCGATTATTATATTTATGCTGACGATAATAATAATAATAATAATAATAATAATAATAATAATAATAATAATAATAATAATGGCTTTATTTAACCTGGCAGAGTTAAGGCCGTAAGGCCTTCTCTTACACTCAACCAGGATTAAAACTTGCTTACACAGTTGAACATAAAACGACGATGACAGCGATGATATTTTTTCGTTATGTTGACGGATGACAATTACAATTGTGGTTATGTTTACGAAGTGTCTTGATAATTATTAAAGTTATTATAATTATGATCTTGTCAGCGATGACAGTTTTGGTAATTACATTTTTTTCATTAAGTGATAATTAACATGTTAACGATGATAGCTGTAATAACTACGGTTATCGTGACAAAATTTCGAACTTTCCTGAGGTACGCAGAAGAGTGTTACTCTAGACCGGGGCATCGTGCCTCACTTGAGAATTTGTGCCTCACTGACCTTCACAGAGCTTATCGCTCTCAGTGATATCTTCACAGTCCCCGTCCCTCCCTCACGTAGCTAATAAGGGCGTGGGCAGGTTCTATATTAGTTTCATAAGCAATATCAGTGGTGGCATAATGACATTATCAAAGCAGTGTGTACACGTTAGAAAACGATTATTTCATGAGAAAGGAGAGGAAGAGTTTTTTTTCTGTTTAGAAGGGGAGAACATACGATGTATAATATGCTCGAAAATCCTATTAGGCATTAATAAATTTAATATACAACGACATTACTCCTAATGTCATAAAGAGCATGCTGAATTAGAAGGTAAGACAAATTAAATGTTAATTTTTCGTACTATTCCGAAGAAAATTTACGATCTTAACATTTGCATAGTATACTAAATACGACATTATACCTTAAACACGCTGCATTAAAAGGTAGCCTACGAGGAATTAAATGTTGTTTGTACTATTATTTCCAAAAGAAATTTATAAAAAAAATATATCAAATGTGCGTAGAAAACGAAATATGATTTTCTGAAATTATTTTAGGTCGAGAACGTGCAAATCTATTAAGTAATCTTGATAAACGCCAGAATATTCAAGAAAATAAACGTAGACAACGTGATGGAATATTATTGGCTAGTTGCGTAATTTCTCGCCTGTGATTTAAATCAATTCAATGATGGAGAAATAGTGAAGAGGTTTATGAATAAAGCTGCCGAATTAATTTGCCAAATTGAATAAAAGTTTTCGAGTCTCTCACGTTAACCAAGCGCTTTCCTAATAATTTGCCACTGACCGCCTTAGCGATTACGATAAGGTGACGCAGGTCACAGCAGTTTATATTTCCCATCCTACTCTGCAGTCTCCTCTCCTAGTAAACAAACTATTTCAAATCGAGTGCCTCACGTAACCGAAAATTGTGCCCATGTATGCTCTAGAGGTCAATTAATTCCAATAATTAATTACTTACTTACAAATGGTTTCTAAGAAACCCTGAGGTTCATTGCCGTCCTCATATAGGTCCGCCATCGGTCCCTATCCTGAGCAAGATTAATTCAGTCTTTACCAGCACCTTATGCTTGCAAAGAGGAAGGACGAAAACTTATTCCGAATGTTCTGCCGTGGCGAGTGCATAACCCCCCACACCCCACCCTACCCCAAGGCTTGACCCCACCCCACCTGTTAAAATAGGGTGCGGGGAGAAGTTAAGCTCTCTGAGGTAGTTCCCCATCGCTGTTGTAGGTTAAATTACACACCCTGCTTGTCGTCTTATCATGCCTCATTTCCAACTTCAGGGCCTGTCCCCACCTACAAATCACATTCCATCTTTGAGAGCCTATTAGTTTCTCAGCTGCTTCATATACCGTGTTTTCTTTCCGCGTTTCGGAAAACAGCACGTTTTCTATTAAGTCTTCCAAAAATATATGTACAACAGGTTACATGGAGCTATTTTTTAACGTCGAATTCTTGACCCCACAGAGTTGTTTGTCTCTTGCATCACGTGGCAGATGTAACTTGGTGATTCCCCTACTCCTGCCTGTGAGATAAAATTTGGAAGCCAGTAATGTATTGTGGCAATCGAGTCTATACCTTTGTACTAATATTCTTCGGACTGCTGGTTAAACCCAACAGTACAATAAATTTTTCTGTGTATAATAATAATAATAATAATAATAATAATAATAATAATAATAATAATAATAATAATGATAATAATAATAATAACAATAACGCAGAATAAATATGTGAAATGCCTGTTATTATTCGGTTGAGAAGCTTTTGTCATCTACTCTGCTGTCAAAAAATCTTAAAAGTTAGAATTTATAAAACAGTTCTATTACCGGTTGTTCTTTATGGTTGTGAATCTTGGAATCTCCCTTTGAGAGAGGAACAGAGATTACGGGTGTTTGAAAATAAGGTGCTTAGGAAAATATTTGTGGCTAAGATGAAGTTACAGGAGAATGGAGAAAGTTACACAACGCAGAACTGCACGCATTGTATTTTTCACCTGACATAATTAGGAACATTAAATCCACACGTTTGAGATGGGCAGGGCATGTAGCACGTATGGGCAAATCCAGAAATGCATATAGAGTGTTAGTTGGGAGGCCGGAGGGAAAAAGAACTTTAGGGAGGCCGAAACGTAGATGGGAGGATAATATTAAAATATATTTGAGCGATGTGATTATGATGGTAGGGACTGGATTAATCTTACTCAGGAAATAGATTGATGGTGGGCTTATGTGAGGGCGGCAATGAAATTCCGGGTTATTTAAAAGCCATTTCCATCCATCCATCCACCCATAATGAAAAATAAATATGTGAAATGCCTGTTATTATTCGGTTGAGAAGCTTTTGTCATCTAGTGTGCTGTCAAAAATCTTAAAGTTAGAATCAATAAAACAGTTATATTACCGGTTGTTCTGTATGGTTGTGAAACTTGGAATCTCCCTTTGAGAGAGGAACAGAGATTACGGGTGTTTGAGAATAAGGTGTTTAGGAAAATATTTGGACTTAAGATGAAGTTACAGGAGAATGGAGAAAGTTACACAACTCAGAACTGCACGCATTGTATTCTTCACCTGACATAATTAGGAACATCAAATCCAGACGTTTGAGATGGACAGGGCATGTAGCACGTATTGGCGAATCCAGAAATGCATTTAGAGTGTTATTTGGAAATTCGGAGGAAAAAAATGACCTTTAGGGGGGGCCGAAACGTAGATGGGAGGATAATATTAAAATGTATTTGAGCAATGTGATATACGATGGCAGGGACTGGTTTAATCTTACTCAGGAAAGAGACTGATGATGGACTTATTTGAGGGCGGCAATGAACTTCCGGGTTACTTAAAAGCCATTTCCATCCATCCATCCATCCATCCATCCATCCATCCATCCAATAATAATAATGCAGAATAAATATGTGAAATGCCTGTTATTATTCGGTTGAGAAGCTTTTGTCATCTACTCTGCTGTCAAAAAATCTTAAAGTTAGAATTTATAAAACAGTTATATTACCGGTTGTTCAGTATGGCTGTGAAACTTGGACTTCACTTTGAGAGAGGAACAGAGGTTAAGGGTGTTTGAGAATTAGGTGCTTAGGAAAATATTTAGGGCTAAGAGGGATGAAGTTACAGGAGAATAGAGAAAGTTACACAACGCAGAACTGCACGCATTGTATTCTTCACCTGACATAATTAGAAACATTAAATCCAGACGTTTGAGATGGGTAGGGTATGTAGCACGTATGGGCGAATCCAGAAATGCATTTAGAGTGTTATTTGGGAGGTCGGAGGAAAAAAGACCTTTAGGGGGGCCGAAACGTAGATGGGAGAATAATATTAAAATGTATTTGAGCAATGTGATATACGATGGCAGAGACTGGATTAATCTTACTCAGGAAAGAGACTGATGATGGGCTTATGTGAGGGAGGCAATGAACTTCTGGGTTACTTAAAAGCCATTTCCATCCATCCATCCATCCATCCATCCATCACACGCGCGTTTTCTTACGTCTTTTCTCTCTTCGTCTGAGAGGACATCGTCCGCATTCTTTGTATACAGATATAGTTGTAGCCTACTTAAAATTTAATTTGCATTTCTTTATGAAATTTAAAGTACTGTATAACTTCTCTCCCACTATAAATTCCAAATCACTTTTAGCAAAGTTGAGACGTTTTCCTAATGTTGGGATGTATTGTTATGCCATACACACCAGTGCCTGTAGGGGAGGGACAGACTCACACCAGTGCCTGTAGGGGAGGGACAGACTCACACCAGTGCCTGTAGGGGAGGGACAGACTCACACCAGTGCCTGTAGGGGAGGGACAGACTCACACCAGTGCCTGTAGGGGAGGGACAGACTCACACCAGTGCCTGTAGGAGGGACAGACTCACACCAGTGCCTGTAGGGGAGGGACAGACTCACACCAGTGCCTGTAGGGGAGGGACAGACTCACACCAGTGCCTGTAGGGGAGGGACAGACTCACACCAGTGCCTGTAGGGGAGGGACAGACTCACACCAGTGCCTGTAGGAGAGGGACAGACTCACACCAGTGCATGTAGGGGAGGGACAGACTCACACCAGTGCCTGTAGGGGAGGGACAGACTCACACCAGTGCCTGTAGGGGAGGGACAGACTCACACCAGTGCCTGTAGGGGAGGGACAGACTCACACCAGTGCCTGTAGGGGAGGGACAGACTCACACCAGTGCCTGTAGGGGAGGGACAGACTCACACCAGTGCCTGTAGGGGAGGGACAGACTCACACCAGTGCCTGTAGGGGAGGGACAGACTCACACCAGTGCCTGTAGGGGAGGGACAGACGCACACCAGTGCCTGTAGGGGAGGGACAGACGCACACCAGTGCATGTAGGGGAGGGACAGACTCACACCAGTGCCTGTAGGGGAGGGACAGACTCACACCAGTGCCTGTAGGGGAGGGACAGACGCACACCAGTTGCATGTAGGGGAGTGACACACACACCAGTGCCTGTAGGGGAGGGACAGACGCACACCAGTGCATGTAGGGGAGTGACACACACCAGTGCATGTAGGGGAGTGACACACACACTAGTGCATGTAGGGGAGGGACAGTCTCACACCAGTGCCTGTAGGGGAGTGACACACACACACCAGTGCATGTAGGGGAGGGACAGACGCACACCAGTGCCTGTAGGGCAAGGACAGACGCACACTCACTATTACAGACACACACAATTTTGAGCTTCCATTAGCCTAGGGTCAGCAGACCGTAGGGCCCTCCATTAAGACAGACACACGACAGACTATTAACAAGGCACATTTACCGAGGTGGGATTAGACCCCACTAACCTTCGGACCGCGACGCATGAGGAGCGCACCTTGCCCGCGTGACCCGGAAACATTTATTAAGAAATCAAAAATAAATACAATAAAAATGTAACAATTAGGGGGAAATTTTCAGGAACACTTATAATTATGTCTGTACAATTACAAAACTTGGCAATGAAAAGAACTTAATAAGCGGAAAATATTCAGAAACATGTCGACCTGGTTGGCGAGTTGGTATAGCGCTGGCCTTCTATGCCCAAGGTTGCGGGTTCGATCCCGGGCCAGGTCGATGGCATTTAAGTGTGCTTAAATGCGACAGGCTCATGTCAGTAGATTTACTGGCATGTAAAAGAACTCCTGCGGGACAAAATTCCGGCACATCCGGCGACGCTGATATAACCTCTGCAGTTGCGAGCGTCGTTAAATAAAACATAACAATTTTTTAACAATTCAGAAACATATACATATAATCGTTTCAGCACAATTATAAATTTAGCAGAGTCAGAAAGCTAAAGAAATTTCTTAACGAGGGGAATATCTTTAGAAAATTTATAATTATGTCCGTACAGTACTAAACTTAGCAAAGTCATAAGCAAAAGAATAGAAACAGAAGAAAGTAGAAATGATGAGCTGTTGGGGGCAATACCTAAACGAGCGAAGGAGCTGAAAAAGAAGAAAGAGTCGGAGAGGGGAACTGGTGAGAAGGAGTATATAGCCTAAGAATGTTAAAAAGGAGAAACATTACGATTGAAGAAATTGGTGTGAAGAGTTCAAGTGAAAAAGAAAAGGGTCAAGGTTAACGACTAGGCGTGAGGTTATTAGGAGTTTGGCCAAGGTTTGTTATGTGGAGAAGTGTTTTGTGAGTGTGGTACGTATGTCACGAAACGAGGGTAAAAAATAATAGAACTGAGAATGGACCAATAACAATAATAGTGAATTTTGTTGTGTTGATTGTTATTATTATGTATAGGGAAGGATAGTAATCTACTTCGAGATGAAGGGGGAATAATTAGATATTAGAGGAATCTGGAGGGTGGTCGTTAGAATAGATAAGGTTGGAAATGTGTTAAGTTATAGGCAGGAATGTAATTTTGTGAACCGGTCAGTTTTAGTAAAGAAATCTGTAAATAGTGATGGTGAGTCCCTGAATATAGAACTGTGAAGGGACATCAACCACCTGGATCTTTTGCTCAATGAAAATATATCATATATCATATATCAAATCATATCATATCATATCATATCATATCATATCATATCATATCATATCATATCATATCATATCATATCATATCATATCATATCATATCATATCTCATATATCATATATCACATCATATCATATCACATCATATCATATCATATATCATATTACATATATCATATCACATATATCATATCATATCATATCATATATCATATCATATCATATCATACCATATCATATCATATCATTTATTATATCATATCGCACATAGGATACAAGACTGGCACAACTCAAAAAAATTGAAAATTGAGTTAGTATCATAACTGGATAGCTATAACAATGTTCTACCAACTATAAGACTGACACATCTCTAAGTCAACTGTTTCACGACAGATGGGGCAAAATTCAGTGTTTCACTGAAGTAAAAATTATTTATATTAGCTACAAAACAGACACAACTCGAGTTGTATCAAATTATTCAAGTTTGAGTTGTGCCAGTCTTGTATCCGATGTGCGATATATCATATCATATATATCTATCGCATCTTATATCATATATTTTTTATTTTTTTATTGGCTTATTTTACAACGCTGTGTCAACATCTAGGTTATTTAGCGTCTGAATGAAATGAAGTTGATAATGCAGGTGAAATGAGTCCGGGGTCCAGCACCGAAAGTTACACAGCATTTACTCGTTTTGGGTTAAGGCAGACCTGCAGAACTGTAGCTCTTGAGAGCGACTGCTTTCCTCTCCTTTCTTACCCCACCCACCTTTTCTACCTGTGCGGTCAAGGCGTCCTAGTTACGCTCGGCTGCATCAACATTCATTCTCGCGGCGGAAGTCGATCATCCCCAATAGAAGTGGAGTGAGGCTGACGTCATATTTCCCCTACTTGCGGGTTCTGCAGGCCTGGGTTAAGGGAAAACCCCAGAAAAACATCAACCAGGTAACTTGCCTCGACCGAAATTCGAACCCGAGCCACCTGGCTTCGCGGCCAGACGCGCTGACCGTTACTTCACAGGTGTGGACATCATATCATATATCATACAGATCATATATCATACATATCATATGTTGTATATCATACCTCATATCACATGTGTGATATATATCATACCTCATATTATATATATCTCACATATCATACCATATCATATATCATACCATACCATACCATAAAATATCATATCATATCATATCATATCATATCATATCATATCATATATCATATCATATCATAGCATATCATATCATATAGCATATCATATATCGTATCGTATCGTATCGTATCATTATCATTTATCATATATCATATCATATCATATCACGCCGAGGGAGGGAGAGGTGAGAGCCGATGGAAGTACTGTCTCTTCCAAGAAGATGAACAAATAAGGACATCGCTGTGGAAATATAGAACGTAGCAAGAGAAAAATTCGAAGCTAATTAAACGCGCAACATATGTTTACGAATGAAATAATACCGTGCGATACAAGACACGTATTCACATGCAATGGAAAAATTTAAAGTCGTAATGGAACTATAGGCTAATTCATACGCGGATAGTTTACATGAGTCAAGTGCTTGGAGCAAGTCGACTTTCCTTCAACTTCCCCGTGTTAAGCAGAATTTGAGTTGACGACCCGTCAACTTGTGTGTCCACTTTCCCGTCACGTGACCAACTTGACTCCACCACTTTCCGAGTGTGAATGCGAACTTGTAGCAACTTGGCAAGTAGAAAGTTTGTAGTTTTAGGCCTATTGTCGAAGTAAATTAATAATTATTAATAATGAGCGGCCCTAAGTGGAATTCCAACGATATCATAAAGTTTTTGGAAGTGTATGAGAAGTATGAACTTATATGGAATATACGTGACAAAGAATATCTCAATAAACACAAGCGGGAATTATAATTCCAGAAACTAGTCAGTGAACTCATGGAACAAGGTTTCGAAAACATAGATGTAGAAGTGGTTTAAAAAAAGTTAAAAACCTTTAAAACAGGACTCATTCTGAAATGTTTCCTGTATTCTGCAGGATCTTCTTCAGCTAATTCTTTCAACAAGGTATTAGATGCACCGTGCATAATTCTTCTACGAATCCATTTCTTAACCCATGTTCTCTTTTCTTTTTTTTCAAGAATATTTTATAATTCATAGAATAACAAGGCGCCAATTAGCTGCAGTCATGCTTGAATATGTGCTGGTGGCATCTTCAGCTTTCACCAAACTAAAAATGCCAGTTAACTATTGATTTTTATTAACTATAACAGAATACAAGAATTCAAACACCACTACGAATACAACATTCAGCGTGCGCTTTTTTTCAAGCATGGTTTCAAGTTTAATGTCTCCCTGTGATCACAAATATAGCATCAAGTTTAGAGGCTTCAAGCACTTGACTCCTGTAAACTATCCCCGTGTGACTCGGGTTTATCGCAACGCAAGACTGATTATATCGATGTCATCCCTCTTCCGACTGTACTCTTGAATATCATTCAAGTTATCTCATGACCTTTCCTGTCGCCCGCTCTTCCTTATCGCAGTGTTTCATTCGCATTCCTTCAGTCGCACAGTGGTCTAGAATGCAAATTTAGTGGGATATATTAATAACTTTTCAGCTACCTAACAGATTTTTATGAAATTTTACACAGTAGTTACAGGTAGCATATATGTTTTGTATGCAAGCTCTCGTTACGTTGGTATAAGGGGAATTATCCCTTATAGGGGGGCCCAATTAGACAAAATTAGTAACTTTTCTCCTATTTAACAGATTTTTATGAAATTTTGCAAAGCAGTTACAAGAAGCATATATGTTTTGTATACAAGCTCTCGTTACGTTGGTATAAGGGGAACTACCCCTTATAGGGGGGCGTAATTAAACAAAATTTGTAACCTTTCTCCTATTTGATAGGTTTGCATGAAATTTTACAAAACAGTTACAAGGAACATATATGTTTTGTATACAAGCTCTGATTATGTTGGTATAAGGAGAACTACCCCTTATAGGGGGCACAATTATACAAAATTAGTAACTTTTCTCCTATTTAACAGATTTTTATGAAATTTTACAAAGTAGTTACAGGTACCATGTATGTTTTGTTTTATACAGTAGTTACACTTAGTACATTTGTTTTGTGTACAAACTCTGCTTACGTTGGTATAAGCAGAAGTGCCCCTTACAGGGGGATGCATTTAGACAATATTAAGGGGGTAAAATGTACTATTTTGGGTACTATTGCACCTTTTGGGCACTCGGGAAGCTTATTTGGTACATAATTAACAAGCTGTCATCTTGAATTCCCTGAATTATACTGCGGAAGCAGATTCGGTTCACAGATATTGAAATAACTGCAACCGAGAAAAATTGCACTACTGCACCTCGAAAGAATAGTGCTCATACATTATTACTTCCGCAAATCTGCGTACCTTAAGACTAGATTTAAAATAGAGGTAAATAGTGGGGGAAGTGAAAAAAAAATCATTTTTGGACGAAGCAAAGGGTTTTTTTTTTCTTTACCTTAGCAAAGTCTGCACTCAATGGTTATATTTATATTTTGTCCCCTGTCCATTCTTGCTAATTTTACATACTATAATAACATTAAATGTAACAAAAACAAACAGTGTTACATACCCAAAGAACTATTTGACATGTTGATACCAAATATGAATGGAATCGACCACTTACAACAGAGTTACAGCACAAGGAAAACGGCAGACTCGCGGCGCTTGCTGAGTAAGAATGCTGGGTGGCGAAATGTGGCATGTTACCGGCTTCTTATCTCGCTATGCAGCCACCTCCGCTGATTAAGATAATCAATTGAGTGTTACTCAGTTATATAGGAAAAAATAATTTAAGGGTTTAATTTCATTTTTTTACATGCCATTTTTCTGCATTTGTCCTCCTAAATATGGATTTTAGACCACTTTGCGTCGGTATTCCGTGCTTATGAGACTTGTAACTAATTTCGACAGTGTTAAACTGTATCGAAATATTATTTAGGCTCGACCATGCCGAAATGTACTAATTATACACCTAGTGGCAGTCCTTTAATGCATGCCATTAAAGTACACCTACTCATTAAAGTACAGGTCTTCATCCAATGATAACTCAGCTTACATGTGTTCAGCCAATGAGAAGTCAGCTTTGTACCGTTATAAAACCGCAAGTATCAATTATTCTCGGATATGCAATCGAAAGAGAATTAGCGAAAAGTCACGGAGGTTGAAATCCAATACTGTCGCAGAAGGTTATGTTCTGTTACTATAATAATTAGCGTTAATTGTAAATAATATTCAAATAAATTCAATTTGTCATCTCGTTTTTCAATGTCGAATTCAATAATCAAGGTTATAATATTATAATATTATCAAGTTTAACGGGATTATACATCAAGGTCAATGACACTATTGTTCCTCGGAAAATAAATCAATACTTTCGCGTCTGCGCACATCTCACAATTCACGACCTAGAACAAGGTCACTTCCGATCTTGTCAGATACAAATAAAATGTATACATCTGAATACTGTAATTTCAAGTTAGAAATATGGTCGAGCATAAAAAGTCGTATGAAACTCGCCTATAACGGTAATTAAGAAGCTCGTATGGCGCTCGTTTCATAAACATCCATACTCGCTTTCTTAATTACTATCATTATAGGCTTGTTGCATAATGTACTATTATACGTCCCATATTGTTACAACGAAATTAAAAATATTTTTTTTTTCTA
This sequence comes from Periplaneta americana, assembly GCF_040183065.1. Taxonomy (NCBI): domain Eukaryota; kingdom Metazoa; phylum Arthropoda; class Insecta; order Blattodea; family Blattidae; genus Periplaneta; species Periplaneta americana. The sequence goes on along the minus strand of NC_091126.1, from coordinate 172,243,693 downwards.
GAATCCGTTTGGTGTACATATCTGCAGGTTGAAGTCTATGACCCGTACCACCTGTTACGTCACAATGTGAACTAACGCCTACAACGCAACACTACACGTGCATTTCGAAGAAGTGAACTTTGATGTTTGTCAGGAAACGCTACGAGACACCCGGGCGCATTAAAGAACTAACTTCATCGGCAAAATGTCTTACGGTTATTAGGGTAGGTCTCCCGAAATAGCCTCGAAGGTTTCTAACGAACTTTTGGATTTTATTTCACACACGACCGAGGATTTTGCCGCTGTGGGGGTGGATCCTTTCTCGCAGGACTGATTAGAAGACGACTCATAAACATGTCAACTTCGGTTTATTTCGTAGGGGACATTCTCGTTTCTCTCCCTGCATGGCAGTGGGTCAGTTTGCCGCTCACTTGGTCTAGGTTAGTCGGGGTAAGAGAGTCACACATGAAGGTTGCTTTCACGCGTGAAATTTAATGTTGTGTCATATTTAGATTCGTCACATAGGCCTATTCAGAAGACGTCTTACTAAATTTAATATTCAAGCGTTTGCGAGAGCTTTTCCGAAATTAATAACAAATCTAAATCGCGAATATCCTAATTCTCTCGTGCAAAAGATTGCAAGCAAAGAAGATGATGCCGCGTGAGCAGAAAGAAGATAATTAAAATTGACAAGAAAGCGTTGAAAGATAACCTCGGTTTAAAAATTAATTTAATTTAATAATTTCTTTTTTAATTTTTAACTCCGGCGATGTTGACGCCTGCAGCATCCAACTGATCGTCATTACTACAGCTCACCCTCAAATGATGAGGTAAGTTCATATGAACTGTCCCTATTTTAAACTTCGACAAGCTTTTTCCAATACAATTCTATCATTTACATTAGGGTTATTCCATTGTTACGGATGTGACAAATACGAGTGTTGTTATCTTGACTAAAAGACTTAAGGGGAGAGGATTGTATTTTTTGGTGAAAAATGAGTAAATTAAAAAACAATTCTTTAAAATACTCTTTGATATGTGTGGAATGCATAGCATAACATTTTGTGGGTATTTGTGCCCTTATCGGATGTTGAGTCGCCATTTTTAAACTTCCTGTGTTATGGATTTTTAAATCACTCGCCCACTTTTATTGTTGTTCCCGGTAAAATAAATTTTCAACATTTTTTTTTTCTTTAAAGTACCCTTTGATATGTGTGGAATGCATAGCATAACATTTTGTGGGTATTTGTGTCCTTATCGGATGTTGAGTCGCCATTTTTAAACTTCCTGTGTTATGGATTTTTAAATCTCTCGCCCACTTTTATTGTTGTTCCCGGTAAAATAAATTTTCAACATTTTTTTTCTTTAAAGTACCCTTTGATATGTGTGGAATGCATAGCATAATATTTTGTGGGTATTTGTGTCCTTATCGGATGTTGAGTCGCCATTTTTAAACTTCCTGTGTTATGGATTTTTAAATCACTCGCCCACTTTTATTGTTGTTCCCGGTAAAATAAATTTTCAACATTTTTTTTTTCTTTAAAGTACCCTTTGGTATGTGTGGAATGCATAGCATAATATTTTGTGGGTATTTGTGTCCTTATCGGATGTTGAGTCGCCATTTTTAAACTTCCTGTGTTATGGATTTTTAAATCACTCGCCCACTTTTATTGTTGTTCCCAGTAAAATATATTTTCAACATTTTTTTTTTCTTTAAAGTACCTTTTGATATGTGTGGAATGCATAGCATAACATTTTGTGGGTATTTGTGCCCTTATCGGATGTTGAGTCGCCATTTTTAAACTTCCTGAGTTATGGATTTTTAAATCACTCGCCCACTTTTATTGTTGTTCCCGGAAAAATAAATTTTCAACATTTTTTTTCTCTAGAGTACACTTTGATATGTGTGGAATGCATAGCATAATATTTTGTGGGTATTTGTGCCCTTATCGGATGTTGAGTCGCCATTTTTAAACTTCCTGTGTTATGGATTTTTAAATCACACGCCCACTTTTATTGTTGTTCCCGGTAAAATAAATTTTCAACATTTTTTTTCTTTAAAGTACCCTTTGATATGTGTGGAATGCATAGCATAATATTTTGTGGGTATTTGTGTCCTTATCGGATGTTGAGTCGCCATTTTTAAACTTCCTGTGTTATGGATTTTTAAATCACTCGCCCTCTTTTATTGTTGTTCCCGGTAAAATAAATTTTCAACATTTTTTTTTCTTTAAAGTGCCCTTTGATATGTGTGGAATGCATAGCATAATATTTTGTGGGTATTTGTGCCCTTATCGGATGTTGAGTCGCCATTTTTAAACTTCCTGTGTTATGGATTTTTAAATCACTCGCCCACTTTTATTGTTGTTCCCGGTAAAATAAATTTTCAACATTTTTTTTTCTTTAAAGTACCCTTTGATATGTGTTGAATGCATAGCATAATATTTTGTGGGTATTTGTGTCCTTATCGGATGTCGAGTCGCCATTTTTAAACTTCCTGTGTTATGGATTTTTAAATCACTCGCCCACTTTTATTGTTGTTCCCGGTAAAATAAATTTTCAACATTTTTTTTTTTTTTGTACCCTTTGATATGTGTGGAATGCATAGCATAATATTTTGTGGGTATTTGTGTCCTTATCGGATGTTGAGTCGCCATTTTTAAACTTCCTGTGTTATGGATTTTTAAATCACTCGCCCACTTTTATTGTTGTTCCCGGTAAAATAAATTTTCAACATTTTTTTTTCTTTAAAGTACCCTTTGATATATGTGGAATGCACAGCATAACATTTTGTGGGTATTTGTGTCCTTATCGGATGTTGAGTCGCCATTTTTAAACTTCCTGTGTTATGGATTTTTAAATCACTCGCCCACTTTTATTGTTGTTCCCGCTAAAATAAATTTTCAACATTTTTTTTTCTTTAAAGTACCCTTTGATATGTGTGGAATGCATAGCATAACATTTTGTGGGTATTTGTGCCCTTATCGGATGTTGAGTCGCCATTTTTAAACTTCCTGTGTTATTGATTTTTAAATCACTCGCCCACTTTTATTGTTGTTCCCGGTAAAATACATTTTCAACATTTTTTTTCTTTAAAGAACCCTTTGATATGTGTGGAATGCCTAGCATAATATTTTGTGGGTATTTGTGTCCTTATCGGATGTTGAGTCGCCATTTTGAAACTTCCTGTGTTATGGATTTTTAAATCACTCGCCCATTTTTATTGTTGTTCCCGGTAAAATAAATTTTCAACATTTTTTTTCTTTAAAGTACCCTTTGATATGTGTGGAATGCATAGCATAATATTTTGTGGGTATTTGTGTCCTTATCGGATGTTGAGTCGCCATTTTTAAACTTCCTGTGTTATGGATTTTTAAATCACTCGCCCACTTTTATTGTTGTTCCCGGTAAAATAAATTTTCAACATTTTTTTTTTCTTTAAAGTACACTTTGATATGTGTGGAATGCATAGCATAATATTTTGTGGGTATTTGTGTCCTTATCGGATGTTGAGTCGCCATTTTTAAACTTCCTGTGTTATGGATTTTTAAATCACTCGCCCACTTTTATTGTTGTTCCCAGTAAAAGAAATTTTCAACATTTTTTTTTCTTTAAAGTACCTTTTGATATGTGTGGAATGCATAGCATAACATTTTGTGGGTATTTGTGCCCTTATCGGATGTTGAGTCGCCATTTTTAAACTTCCTGAGTTATGGATTTTTAAATCACTCGCCCACTTTTATTGTTGTTCCCGGAAAAATAAATTTTCAACATTTTTTTTCTCTAAAGTACCCTTTGATATGTGTGGAATGCATAGCATAATATTTTGTGGGTATTTGTGCCCTTATCGGATGTTGAGTCGCCATTTTTAAACTTCCTGTGTTATGGATTTTTAAATCACTCGCCCACTTTTATTGTTGTTCCCGGTAAAATAAATTTTCAACATTTTTTTTCTTTAAAGTACCCTTTGATATGTGTGGAATGCATAGCATAATATTTTGTGGGTATTTGTGTCCTTATCGGATGTTGAGTCGCCATTTTTAAACTTCCTGTGTTATGGATTTTTAAATCACTCGCCCACTTTTATTGTTGTTCCCGGTAAAATAAATTTTCAACAATTTTTTTTCTTTAAAGTACCCTTTGATATGTGTGGAATGCATAGCATAATATTTTGTGGGTATTTGTGCCCTTATCGGATGTTGAGTCGCCATTTTTAAACTTCCTGTGTTATGGATTTTTAAATCACTCGCCCACTTTTATTGTTGTTCCCGGTAAAATAAATTTTCAACATTTTTTTTCTTTAAAGTACCCTTTGATATGTGTGGAATGCATAGCATAATATTTTGTGGGTATTTGTGTCCTTATCGGATGTTGAGTCGCCATTTTTAAACTTTCTGTGTTATGGATTTTTAAATCACTCGCCCACTTTTATTGTTGTTCCCGGTAAAATAAATTTTCAACATTTTTTTTCTTTAAAGTACCCTTTGATATGCGTGGAACGCATAGCATAATATTTTGTTGGTATTTGTGTCCTTATCGGATGTTGAGTGGCCATTTTTAAACTTCCTGTGTTATGGATTTTTAAATCACTCGCCCACTTTTATTGTTGTTCCCGGTAAAATAAATTTTCAACATTTTTTTTTCTTTAAAATACCCTTTGATATGTGTGGAATGCATAGCATAATATTTTGTGGGTATTTGTGTCCTTATCGGATGTTGAGTCGCCATTTTTAAAATTCCTGTGTTATGGATTTTTAAATCACTCGCCCACTTTTATTGTTGTTCCCGGTAAAATAAATTTTCAACATTTTTTTTTCTTTAAAGTACCCTTTGATATGTGTGGAATGCATAGCATAATATTTTGTGGGTATTTGTGTCCTTATCGGATGTTGAGTCGCCATTTTTAAACTCCCTGTGTTATGGATTTTTAAATCACTCGCCCACTTTTATTGTTGTTCCCGGTAAAATAAATTTTCAACATTTTTTTTCTTTAAAGTACCCTTTGATATGTGTGGAATGCATAGCATAACATTTTGTGGGTATTTGTGCCCTTATCGGATGTTGAGTCGCCATTTTTAAACTTCCTGTGTTATGGATTTTTAAATCACTCGCCCACTTTTATTGTTGTTCCCGGTAAAATACATTTTCAACATTTGTTTTCTTTAAAGAACCCTTTGATATGTGTGGAATGCCTAGCATAATATTTTGTGGGTATTTGTGTCCTTATCGGATGTTGAGTCGCCATTTTGAAACTTCCTGTGTTATGGATTTTTAAATCACTCGCCCATTTTTATTGTTGTTCCCGGTAAAATAAATTTTCAACATTTTTTTTCTTTAAAGTACCCTTTGATATGTGTGGAATGCATAGCATAATATTTTGTGGGTATTTGTGTCCTTATCGGATGTTGAGTCGCCATTTTTAAACTTCCTGTGTTATGGATTTTTAAATCACTCGCCCACTTTTATTGTTGTTCCCGGTAAAATAAATTTTCAACATTTTTTTTTTCTTTAAAGTACCCTTTGATATGTGTGGAATGCATAGCATAACATTTTGTGGGTATTTGTGTCCTTATCGGATGTTGAGTCGCCATTTTTAAACTTCCTGTGTTATGGATTTTTAAATCTCTCGCCCACTTTTATTGTTGTTCCCGGTAAAATAAATTTTCAACATTTTTTTTCTTTAAAGTACCCTTTGATATGTGTGGAATGCATAGCATAATATTTTGTGGGTATTTGTGTCCTTATCGGATGTTGAGTCGCCATTTTTAAACTTCCTGTGTTATGGATTTTTAAATCACTCGCCCACTTTTATTGTTGTTCCCGGTAAAATAAATTTTCAACATTTTTTTTTTCTTTAAAGTACCCTTTGGTATGTGTGGAATGCATAGCATAATATTTTGTGGGTATTTGTGTCCTTATCGGATGTTGAGTCGCCATTTTTAAACTTCCTGTGTTATGGATTTTTAAATCACTCGCCCACTTTTATTGTTGTTCCCAGTAAAATATATTTTCAACATTTTTTTTTTTTCTTTAAAGTACCTTTTGATATGTGTGGAATGCATAGCATAACATTTTGTGGGTATTTGTGCCCTTATCGGATGTTGAGTCGCCATTTTTAAACTTCCTGAGTTATGGATTTTTAAATCACTCGCCCACTTTTATTGTTGTTCCCGGAAAAATAAATTTTCAACATTTTTTTTCTCTAAAGTACACTTTGATATGTGTGGAATGCATAGCATAATATTTTGTGGGTATTTGTGCCCTTATCGGATGTTGAGTCGCCATTTTTAAACTTCCTGTGTTATGGATTTTTAAATCACACGCCCACTTTTATTGTTGTTCCCGGTAAAATAAATTTTCAACATTTTTTTTCTTTAAAGTACCCTTTGATATGTGTGGAATGCATAGCATAATATTTTGTGGGTATTTGTGTCCTTATCGGATGTTGAGTCGCCATTTTTAAACTTCCTGTGTTATGGATTTTTAAATCACTCGCCCTCTTTTATTGTTGTTCCCGGTAAAATAAATTTTCAACATTTTTTTTTCTTTAAAGTGCCCTTTGATATGTGTGGAATGCATAGCATAATATTTTGTGGGTATTTGTGCCCTTATCGGATGTTGAGTCGCCATTTTTAAACTTCCTGTGTTATGGATTTTTAAATCACTCGCCCACTTTTATTGTTGTTCCCGGTAAAATAAATTTTCAACATTTTTTTTTCTTTAAAGTACCCTTTGATATGTGTTGAATGCATAGCATAATATTTTGTGGGTATTTGTGTCCTTATCGGATGTCGAGTCGCCATTTTTAAACTTCCTGTGTTATGGATTTTTAAATCACTCGCCCACTTTTATTGTTGTTCCCGGTAAAATAAATTTTCAACATTTTTTTTCTTTAAAGTACCCTTTGATATGTGTGGAATGCATAGCATAATATTTTGTGGGTATTTGTGTCCTTATCGGATGTTGAGTCGCCATTTTTAAACTTCCTGTGTTATGGATTTTTAAATCACTCGCCCACTTTTATTGTTGTTCCCGGTAAAATAAATTTTCAACATTTTTTTTTCTTTAAAGTACCCTTTGATATATGTGGAATGCACAGCATAACATTTTGTGGGTATTTGTGTCCTTATCGGATGTTGAGTCGCCATTTTTAAACTTCCTGTGTTATGGATTTTTAAATCACTCGCCCACTTTTATTGTTGTTCCCGCTAAAATAAATTTTCAACATTTTTTTTTCTTTAAAGTACCCTTTGATATGTGTGGAATGCATAGCATAACATTTTGTGGGTATTTGTGCCCTTATCGGATGTTGAGTCGCCATTTTTAAACTTCCTGTGTTATTGATTTTTAAATCACTCGCCCACTTTTATTGTTGTTCCCGGTAAAATACATTTTCAACATTTTTTTTCTTTAAAGAACCCTTTGATATGTGTGGAATGCCTAGCATAATATTTTGTGGGTATTTGTGTCCTTATCGGATGTTGAGTCGCCATTTTGAAACTTCCTGTGTTATGGATTTTTAAATCACTCGCCCATTTTTATTGTTGTTCCCGGTAAAATAAATTTTCAACATTTTTTTTCTTTAAAGTACCCTTTGATATGTGTGGAATGCATAGCATAATATTTTGTGGGTATTTGTGTCCTTATCGGATGTTGAGTCGCCATTTTTAAACTTCCTGTGTTATGGATTTTTAAATCACTCGCCCACTTTTATTGTTGTTCCCGGTAAAATAAATTTTCAACATTTTTTTTTTCTTTAAAGTACACTTTGATATGTGTGGAATGCATAGCATAATATTTTGTGGGTATTTGTGTCCTTATCGGATGTTGAGTCGCCATTTTTAAACTTCCTGTGTTATGGATTTTTAAATCACTCGCCCACTTTTATTGTTGTTCCCAGTAAAAGAAATTTTCAACATTTTTTTTTCTTTAAAGTACCTTTTGATATGTGTGGAATGCATAGCATAACATTTTGTGGGTATTTGTGCCCTTATCGGATGTTGAGTCGCCATTTTTAAACTTCCTGAGTTATGGATTTTTAAATCACTCGCCCACTTTTATTGTTGTTCCCGGAAAAATAAATTTTCAACATTTTTTTTCTCTAAAGTACCCTTTGATATGTGTGGAATGCATAGCATAATATTTTGTGGGTATTTGTGCCCTTATCGGATGTTGAGTCGCCATTTTTAAACTTCCTGTGTTATGGATTTTTAAATCACTCGCCCACTTTTATTGTTGTTCCCGGTAAAATAAATTTTCAACATTTTTTTTCTTTAAAGTACCCTTTGATATGTGTGGAATGCATAGCATAATATTTTGTGGGTATTTGTGTCCTTATCGGATGTTGAGTCGCCATTTTTAAACTTCCTGTGTTATGGATTTTTAAATCACTCGCCCACTTTTATTGTTGTTCCCGGTAAAATAAATTTTCAACAATTTTTTTTCTTTAAAGTACCCTTTGATATGTGTGGAATGCATAGCATAATATTTTGTGGGTATTTGTGCCCTTATCGGATGTTGAGTCGCCATTTTTAAACTTCCTGTGTTATGGATTTTTAAATCACTCGCCCACTTTTATTGTTGTTCCCGGTAAAATAAATTTTCAACATTTTTTTTCTTTAAAGTACCCTTTGATATGTGTGGAATGCATAGCATAATATTTTGTGGGTATTTGTGTCCTTATCGGATGTTGAGTCGCCATTTTTAAACTTTCTGTGTTATGGATTTTTAAATCACTCGCCCACTTTTATTGTTGTTCCCGGTAAAATAAATTTTCAACATTTTTTTTCTTTAAAGTACCCTTTGATATGCGTGGAACGCATAGCATAATATTTTGTTGGTATTTGTGTCCTTATCGGATGTTGAGTGGCCATTTTTAAACTTCCTGTGTTATGGATTTTTAAATCACTCGCCCACTTTTATTGTTGTTCCCGGTAAAATAAATTTTCAACATTTTTTTTTCTTTAAAATACCCTTTGATATGTGTGGAATGCATAGCATAATATTTTGTGGGTATTTGTGTCCTTATCGGATGTTGAGTCGCCATTTTTAAAATTCCTGTGTTATGGATTTTTAAATCACTCGCCCACTTTTATTGTTGTTCCCGGTAAAATAAATTTTCAACATTTTTTTTTCTTTAAAGTACCCTTTGATATGTGTGGAATGCATAGCATAATATTTTGTGGGTATTTGTGTCCTTATCGGATGTTGAGTCGCCATTTTTAAACTCCCTGTGTTATGGATTTTTAAATCACTCGCCCACTTTTATTGTTGTTCCCGGTAAAATAAATTTTCAACATTTTTTTTCTTTAAAGTACCCTTTGATATGTGTGGAATGCATAGCATAACATTTTGTGGGTATTTGTGTCCTTATCGGATGTTGAGTCGCCATTTTTAAACTTCCTGCGTTATGGATTTTTAAATCACTCGCCCACTTTTATTGTTGTTCCCGGTAAAATAAATTTTCAACATTTTTTTTTCTTTAAAGTACACTTTGATATATGTGGAATGCACAGCATAACATTTTGTGGGTATTTGTGTCCTTATCGGATGTTGAGTCGCCATTTTTAAACTTCCTGTGTTATGGATTTTTAAATCACTCGCCCACTTTTATTGTTGTTCCCGCTAAAATAAATTTTCAACATTTTTTTTTCTTTAAAGTACCCTTTGATATGTGTGGAATGCATAGCATAACATTTTGTGGGTATTTGTGCCCTTATCGGATGTTGAGTCGCCATTTTTAAACTTCCTGTGTTATGGATTTTTAAATCACTCGCCCACTTTTATTGTTGTTCCCGGTAAAATAAATTTTCAACATTTGTTTTCTTTAAAGAACCCTTTGATATGTGTGGAATGCCTAGCATAATATTTTGTGGGTATTTGTGTCCTTATCGGATGTTGAGTCGCCATTTTGAAACTTCCTGTGTTATGGATTTTTAAATCACTCGCCCATTTTTATTGTTGTTCCCGGTAAAATAAATTTTCAACATTTTTTTTCTTTAAAGTACCCTTTGATATGTGTGGAATGCATAGCATAATATTTTGTGGGTATTTGTGTCCTTATCGGATGTTGAGTCGCCATTTTTAAACTTCCTGTGTTATGGATTTTTAAATCACTCGCCCACTTTTATTGTTGTTCCCGGTAAAATAAATTTTCAACATTTTTTTTTCTTTAAAGTACTCTTTGATATGTGTGGAATGCATAGCATAATATTTTGTGGGTATTTGTGTCCTTATCGGATGTTGAGTCGCCATTTTTAAACTTCCTGTGTTATGGATTTTTAAATCACTCGTCCACTTTTATTGTTGTTCCCAGTAAAAGAAATTTGCAACATTTTTTTTTCTTTAAAGTACCTTTTGATATGTGTGGAATGCATAGCATAACATTTTGTGGGTATTTGTGCCCTTATCGGATGTTGAGTCGCCATTTTTAAACTTCCTGAGTTATGGATTTTTAAATCACTCGCCCACTTTTATTGTTGTTCCCGGAAAAATAAATTTTCAACATTTTTTTTCTCTAAAGTACCCTTTGATATGTGTGGAATGCATAGCATAATATTTTGTGGGTATTTGTGCCCTTATCGGATGTTGAGTCGCCATTTTTAAACTTCCTGTGTTATGGATTTTTAAATCACTCGCCCACTTTTATTGTTGTTCCCGGTAAAATAAATTTTCAACATTTTTTTTCTTTAAAGTACCCTTTGATATGTGTGGAATGCATAGCATAATATTTTGTGGGTATTTGTGTCCTTATCGGATGTTGAGTCGCCATTTTTAAACTTCCTGTGTTATGGATTTTTAAATCACTCGCCCACTTTTATTGTTGTTCCCGGTAAAATAAATTTTCAACAATTTTTTTTCTTTAAAGTACCCTTTGATATGTGTGGAATGCATAGCATAATATTTTGTGGGTATTTGTGCCCTTATCGGATGTTGAGTCGCCATTTTTAAACTTCCTGTGTTATGGATTTTTAAATCACTCGCCCACTTTTATTGTTGTTCCCGGTAAAATAAATTTTCAACATTTTTTTTTCTTTAAAGTACCCTTTGATATGTGTTGAATGCATAGCATAATATTTTGTGGGTATTTGTGTCCTTATCGGATGTCGAGTCGCCATTTTTAAACTTCCTGTGTTATGGATTTTTAAATCACTCGCCCACTTTTATTGTTGTTCCCGGTAAAATAAATTTTCAACATTTTTTTTCTTTAAAGTACCCTTTGATATGTGTGGAATGCATAGCATAATATTTTGTGGGTATTTGTGTCCTTATCGGATGTTGAGTCGCCATTTTTAAACTTCCTGTGTTATGGATTTTTAAATCACTCGCCCACTTTTATTGTTGTTCCCGGTAAAATAAATTTTCAACATTTTTTTTTCTTTAAAGTACCCTTTGATATGTGTGGAACGCATAGCATAATATTTTGTTGGTATTTGTGTCCTTATCGGATGTTGAGTCGCCATTTTTAAACTTCCTGTGTTATGGATTTTTAAATCACTCGCCCACTTTTATTGTTGTTCCCGCTAAAATAAATTTTCAACATTTTTTTTTCTTTAAAATACCCTTTGATATGTGTGGAATGCATAGCATAATATTTTGTGGGTATTTGTGTCCTTATCGGATGTTGAGTCGCCATTTTTAAAATTCCTGTGTTATGGATTTTTAAATCACTCGCCCACTTTTATTGTTGTTCCCGGTAAAATAAATTTTCAACATTTTTTTTTCTTTAAAGTACCCTTTGATATGTGTGGAATGCATAGCATAATATTTTGTGGGTATTTGTGTCCTTATCGGATGTTGAGTCGCCATTTTTAAACTCCCTGTGTTATGGATTTTTAAATCACTCGCCCACTTTTATTGTTGTTCCCGGTAAAATAAATTCTCAACATTTTTTTTCTTTAAAGTACCCTTTGATATGTGTGGAATGCATAGCATAACATTTTGTGGGTATTTGTGTCCTTATCGGATGTTGAGTCGCCATTTTTAAACTTCCTGTGTTATGGATTTTTAAATCACTCGCCCACTTTTATTGTTGTTCCCGGTAAAATAAATTTTCAACATTTTTTTTCTTTAAAGTACCCTTTGATATGTGTGGAATGCATAGCATAACATTTTGTGGGTATTTGTGTCCTTATCGGATGTTGAGTCGCCATTTTGAAACTTCCTGTGTTATGGATTTTTAAATCACTCGCCCACTTTTATTGTTGTTTCCGGTAAAATAAATTTTCCAATTTTTTTTTCTTTAAAATACCATTTGATATGTGTGGAATGCATTGCATAACATTTTGTGGGTATTTGTACCCTTATCGGATGTTGAGACGTCATTTTTAAACTTCCTGCGCTATGGATTTTTAAATCACACTCCCGCTTTTATCGGTTTCCAGTAACTTCATTTATTTTGCTACATTGCGAGACGAAAATTCATATAGTTTCTGAATTATTAAAGATACATGCATGAAAATTAGAACACACATTCTTTATACAATTAGAAACTTTTCTCTGTAACAGAATTTTAATTGAATTCGTTTTAAAAATACATCCGTTTGTTTGCAAAAAGGAAATCAGAAAATGTTTTATTAATCTTTAATTGTTTATTTTAGAAACGTAGGGACTAATATCAAAATTCTGTTACAGACAGTTTGTAGAACATGAAATTGTTTGAATCTATCTTTAAGAACGGTTTAGATATATCGGTTTCAGTACAATCCTGCACTGGGTATTTTTTTTTTTCAAATTTGGACTCCCAAATAATTTTTTTTTTCAAAATACTTTTATTTGGTTGAGTTTCCACAGGCATAAGCTCTCTGCATACAAAAAATTAATATCTTACACTAAATAGGATACAAGTTTAAAAAAATACCATCATCTCCCCTTAAGATCGTCAATTTCATAACTTGTAGGCAGTTTAAAAAGCTATGGTATTTATTTCTAATTATCTAGTTGTTGATCCATAATTATGAAATCCATATCTTTAATCTAAGAAAACGGGGAGGGGGAAGACTGAAAGTTACGGTTGTGATAAAATTTTAGATTGGAATTGCGCATTCTTGTAGTTCATTCAGTAACTCTCCTAATTGCTAAGTTCTGAAATAGTAGGGCATTTTTTCTGTATTGTAAGATTTTCAGAACAAGATTATCTTTTACAAACTTGGATTTGCGTTTGATCAAGGGCATACAGAATATTTATATCATGTTAACGGGTGTGACAGAATAGTTAAAATATGAAATTTCAAATATTTTATTATTATTATTTTCTCCAAATATCTGAAAATACAACTAATTGGCGGTATAAAATGAAATAATAATGCAATCACAAAGTTTTACTGTTTGATTTTACTGTAAAAATTAATCATTTTCAAACAAAAACGAACTGTCCATGCTTATTTATAATTCTCGGATGTTTTGCTTTTTTAACTACGACAGAAGCTTTTTCCATAGATACATCGTCTTTCTTTGGCCAGAAACATGAACTCCCACCATAAACATAGGAAGCAAATCACGATTGAAATGATCAATTAATTAATAAAGTTTAACTCTGCTGTTTATGGTAACATGTAGACTTTTATTCTAAAACTAGTCGTACCCGTGCGCTCCGCTGCACCCGTTAGAAATAAATATAAAGTAATTAAATAATTAAAATAGGACATTTGATCCAGAGAACATTCGTGTTTGATAGAAGGATAAATCGTTTATTATGTTACTTAATTTAAATTGTATTAAAAAAAATTAAAATGCGATCATTTTGATCCAGAGACAATTCATTTGGTCATAAAAGTTATTTAAGGAAATACAGGAAACGAATGTACGGAATAACCTATGAAGTTTTCTGTGCATAAGAAGCTATTTTAATCTTACCTGTTCTCGATTCACTAGGAAGTTACTGTAATAACATTATAGCATTATGTCCATCTAGAGAAACTACACTTTCCAATGGTGAATTAATAATTAATTATACAAATCGGTTAATTTAGCTTCCGATATTACTTCATACAAACACAGAAACATTCTCTGTAGGCTATGTTTCATAGCTTTCGATTGTTGTTGTCCAAGGCCCCTTATAGACGAAGTTATTTGTTTTTTATTTCATTACACCGCCTTGGATGGCATTGTTATTGTAATTTTGAAACTCATTTATCTCATTAAATATCAGTCCTTTCAAAATTTTGCATAGAATATAGCTTATCGGAAATTATTCTTAAAGAAACTTTTGTTATGTAATATTTTTCACGAAAATTAATAATAAGGTAGATATTTCGATTAATTTAATTGAAGCCCCTTTATAACCCCCCTTTTAAATAAAATATTTTGAATGCCATATAGCCTAAATTATAAGTTACAACGAACTTAATTTATATTCCAATTTTCATATAAATCGGTTCAGCCATTATCGCGTCAAAAGGTAACAAACATCCAGACACTTACTTACTTACTTACAAATGGCTTTTAAGGAACCCGAAGGTTCATTGCCGCCCTCACATAAGCCCGCGATCGGTCCCTATCCTGTGCAAGATTAATCCAGTCTCTATCATCACACCCCACCTCCCTCAAATCCATTTTAATATTATCCTCCCATCTACGTCTCGGCCTCCCAAAAGGTCTTTTTCCCTCCGGTCTCCCAACTAATACTCTATATGCATTTCTGGATTCGCCCATACGTGCTACATGCCCTGCCCATCTCAAACGTCTGGATTTTAAGTTCCTAATTATGTTAGGTGAAGAATACAATTCGTGCAGTTCTGTGTTGTGTAACTTTCTCCATTCTCCTGTAGCTTCATCCCGCTTAGCCCCAAATGTTTTCCTAAGCACCTTATTCTCAAACACCCTTAACCTATGTTCCTCTCTCAGAGTGAGAGTCCAAGTTTCACAACCATACAGAAGAACCGGTAATATAACTGTTTTATAAATTCTAACTTTCAGATTTTTGGACAGCAGACTGGATGATAAGAGCTTCTCAACCGAATAATAACACGCATTTCCCATATTTATTCTGCGTTTAATTTCCTCCCGAGTGTCATTTATATTTGTTACTGTTGCTCCAAGGTATTTGAATTTTTCCACCTCTTCGAAGGATAAATCTCCAATTTTTATATTTCCATTTCGTACAATATTCTGGTCACGAGACATAATCATATACTTCGTCTTTTCGGGATTTACTTCCAAACCGATCGCTGTACTTGCTTCAAGTAAAATTTCCGTGTTTTCCCTAATCGTTTGTGTATTTTCTCCTAACATATTCACGTCATCTGCATAGACAAGAAGCTGATGTAACCCGTTCAATTCCAATCCCTGCCTGTTATCCTGAACTTTCCTAATGGCATATTCTAGAGCGAAGTTAAAAAGTAAAGGTGATAGTGCATCTCCCTGCTTTAGCCCGCAGTGAATTGGAAAAGCAGCAGATAGAAACTGACCTATACGGACTCTGCTGTATGTTTCACTGAGACACATTTTAATTAATCGAACTAGTTTCTAGACAGACAGACATGCAAACAAAAATTTCAAAAAAGCCATTTTCGGTTTCAGGGCGGTTAATTATATATGTTAGGACCAATTATTTTTCGAAAATCGAAAATTACCAGAAAAATTTCGGCTACAGCTTTATTATTAGTATAGATACTATATAGGCTATCCACGTCTCCTGGACCATGTTGCGTATTTTAACATACAGCATTAGACTTTTTATGAAAAATATTTTTTTTAGCTACAAGACCAGCTGACAATGTTTTCAACAGAACGTATTGTATTTGATTCGCATTTGACTCCTGGTCTGTTGTTAGTGACGCTAGCCCTACCCGAGAGGTTTCAGGTTCGATTCCCGACTCTGCCAAGAGACTTTCCATTGGTTAGGAATTATTTCTTGGTATGGCCTACGTGCTTGTATTGTCCTTAGGCTTAAGTTTAGAAAGAAACTGGTGCACAATAACAAAAATCCTCTATGAATGATATATGGGTCAAGGATTCACCAGAGGTCGCTCGCGACCTGACGAACTTACGTCATCTATTCACCGTCGCTATTAGGTTTGTTCGCACAACAGCTCCGAACTGGTTTGAACGGTTCCGGTCATGCGGACATGGATTTCACTGTTCGCACAGCGCAAACTTCAAACTCAAACTGTTTCTGACTAATAGTCACGCGATTGTACAGCACGTCAAACTGATCTCAAATCGATTCCTGACAGTCAGAATTGATTTGCGAATGAAGTGCAGACCAATATCAAATCATAGATGATGCATGCGCATCAAGATAGTTTTGCCATTGTTTTCTGCATGTTATTTACAACAAACCTACACGAATATGCCCTAAATGAATAATCAATTGTGTTTTAGTTCTGTTGTTTTCGTATCATTGCCATTTTTCAAGAAGGTAATACTATATATAAGCGTGCGTACTATTCGTAAGTTTTACGGCATAAGTTATAAGGGTACTATTATTTTTTATTCAGTAGCTGTAACATTTAATTCTCTTGATACGTCATGTCAAGCTATTTTTATTTCATTTATAAAACCAATATATAGTATAGATGAAGTTAATGTTTTTAATTTGGTTCACTTTTAAAATAAAATCCACAGTTTGTGATTATGAGTATGCTATTGATAAAGATTAACGCTATTCTTCAGAATACCGTGTAGGCCTACTTATGTATGTACAATGACTGTCAATTAACTCTAAAGCTATACTTCAAAATACCGTGTAAGTACTTACGTAGCAAGACTGTGCAAATTGAAAATAATTAAAAAACGTGTTTTTTAATGAAGATACAAGGGTAGATAAATAAGTAAGTGCATAAAAAGATATTTTGCACTAATGATGAAATAACGACATATAGGTTATGTATTTACGCGATATTATTCTGAAGTCGTTTCCAGATTAATTGTAATAAAATTATTTTCCGGAAGTGTTTTAAAATAGAAGTTAGGCTTATAATTGTTCTTTCAGATGTCTGATTCAAACACATATAGTGATAACGATATGGAATATTATATCCAATGGGGATGAGTTGGACTTGGTGGAATTATCTGAGGAAAGAGACTGGCCGTAAAATGAATCTTATTTTCAACATATTTCCCCTAGGTACAATAACAGCGACCTATTTCCGTGTAACCCGTCATGTTGCAGAGAATCTCTCTCAACAATTTGAAGTATTACAATATTTTAATTAATTGATTCTCCAGTCGTAAGTTCAAATAAGTATCTAGACGGCAGTAGTTCCAACCAGTTTGGAAATACGTTCGTACAGCTCAAATCACGGATGGTTTGAAATTGGTTTTCAAACCGATCATGCGCATTAGGTGAAGTTGGGACAGTTTTCAAACAGTTCTCAAACCATCACAAACTTGCTATGCGAACAAACCTATTAATCGATGAAAGAGTAATGGAACGGAGAAAAACTCTCTCCGGCGCCGGGATTTGAACCCGGGTTTTCAGCTCTACGTGCTGATGCTTTATCCACCAAGCCACACCGGATACAACCCCGGCGTCGGAAAGAATCGTCTCTGAGTTCCAACTCTTGGGTTCCCTCTAGTGGCCGCCCTCTGCACTACGTCATAGATATCTATGAACATAGGACCGAAGTCCACACATGTGCTGAGGTGCACTCGTTACGAGTGACTAGTTGGCCGGGATCCGACGAGTGCAGTTAAAAAAGATTGGCTTGATTTTAATTTTTATTACATATTAAAAATACATTAATCTCTTTTTCTTTGATTTCTTTTGTTCAATGATCTTTGAAATCATTGTAGTAATATATGTTTAATAATACTGTATTTACTGTACTTTTCTGTTTCTAATCTTAAATGTCTCTCTTTGAAGGAAGGTTCAATTTACTCATCCGAACTAATTGAGACCGAGGGTAATTCGGATTATATATATATATATATATATATATATATATATATATATATATATATATACACACACACATACACACACAGGGACATCATTTTATTTTTACTTCAATTTTTATTGTATCTGAGTTTTTGAATGTACTTCACTCCCACCCCTTCTACTAATGAAGTTCAACCGTCCTTCACACAGATCCAAGACCGCATATACAGACATAGTTGCCTTACGGTCATAGTAAACAGTACGTTTCAAACATATGTTAGCGTTTTCCAGTGACGAAAGAGCTTTCAATATTGAATCATTTTCGCACAGGTATACCATATGTTATTTCAAGGAGTGCAGTTCGGTGGCTCCTTTGAACACCGAACTGCACTCCTTGAAATAAAATAAGGTATACTGTCGTCCATTTGCCTACGTCGTATCCCGGTTTCCCCCACCAGCTTTTATTCGCCAGCTAGTGGCTGGGCTATCTTAGCTATTTTCTGAGAACATTAATTTCTGTTAGGAATTGGACGTCTAGGTAATATTAATACAACTGTTTAAAATAACTTAAATAAAAGGGCCTCGTTAAGTAATTAACTGTCACGTGATTTCCTCTCTTTCTACGACCCTACGACATAACCACTTGCACGGACAGTAGATAGTATGTCTGAGTAATTTTATCTTTTCGGATCGGGCAGAAGTGAAGATTGAATTTACAGTACGTAAGGTACTCTTTTATAGAGTAGGTACAGAATTATTTCAACATGAGTTACTAGTACGAAGGACGAAACTGATAATTGGGATTAGGTACAATAGTCTATAGTGCGATAATATGCACATTAGAACTGAAGCCTGTATCGAAATGAACGGCCACCATTTAAAAAAATGTGTTTAAATATCCATATTATGATTATTTTTCAATTTAACTTCATTCTCTATATTGTACGCTGATGTCCTGTAAACAGTACAATATACACTGCATAATGAAAACGTCCGCATGAATAGGTCAGTTCGTGAGCGAAAACACTCATTGTTAATACTGTACTGTATTTTGATTAAACAAAAACCTAATGAAAATGATCAAACTCAAAATCGCGATATTTCCTAGTTTACGTAAATGGATGAACTACTTTTCTTCCCTCCTATACCTAGTAAAGTGATTTGTTTGTATATTACGTCAGTATCATCGAACTCCAGTCGTGGAAGGGGGTAGCAAACGGTGTTGATCCAAAGGTATAGCCAGGTTAATATTAAAAATATTAGTAAAAATAAAATGATGTCCCTGTATATATACAGTGTGTTCATTAAAGTATGGAATATTACTCAAAACTTGATAAATTTTAATTTTATAAAAAAAAGTTTTATAGGCCTACATAAGCTGTTTAAGACAGAACCATGTAATACGATACCACTGCAAACTCAGTTTTCTCCAATCTTCCCTATTTCCTGCCTTCCTCTTTGTCTCCGCATATGACCCATATATCTTAATGTCGTCTATCATCTGATATCTTCTTCTGCCCAGAACTCTTCTCCCGTTCACCATTCCTTCAAGAGCATTTTTCAGTAGGCAGTTTCTTCTCAGACAGTGACTCAACCAATTCTTTTTCATTTTCCTGATCAGTTTCAGCATCATTCTTTCTTCAGCCACTCTTTCCAACACTACTCCATTTCTTATTCTATCTGTCCACTTCACACGTTCCATTTTTTTTTCCATATCCACATTTCAAATGTTTCTATTCGCTTCTCTTCACTTCGTCGTAATGTCCAGGTTTCTGTCCCATACAATGCCATACTCATTACAAAGCACTTCACTAGTCTCTTCCTTAGTTAATTTTCCAGAGGTCCGCAGAAAATGTTCCTTTTTCTATTAAAAGCTCCCTTGGCCATTGCTGTCTTCCTTTTGACTTGCTGGCAGCAGCTCATGTATGTATGTATGTATGTATGTATGTATGTATGTATGTATGTATGTATGTATGTATGTATGTATGTATGTATGTATGTATTTATTTAACTAGCTAGCTAGCTAGCTAGTGTTCCATCTCTAAAAGCAGTACTGGCAGCTAGCTAGTTAAAACTTAATTCCGATTTTTTTCTGGAGATATTGAGTTATAAAGACACGAGTGTGCTTTCCAAAAACAGGAAATATTAAGTTTTGATAAAATTTATATTTATTTTGATGTACCGAAGTACATATGATATTTCCATGCAGATATTCTGCGTCATCACATGATGAAAGAGTGATGGAACGGAGAAAAATTCTCTCCGGCGCCGGGATTTGAACCCGGGTTTTCAGCTCTACGTGCTGATGCTTTATCCACTTTGTGATTTAAGACGGCGCCCATACCGTCGGATCCCGGCCAATCAGTCACTCATCTGAGTGCACCTCAACACATGTATGGACTTCGGTCCTGCGTTCATAGACATCTATGACGTAGTGCAGAGGGCGGCCACCAGAGGGAACCCAAGAGATGGAGCTTAATCTGAGACGATTCTAAACGGCGTCGGGATTGTATCCGGCGTGGCTTAGTGGATAAAGCATCAGCACGTAGAGCTGAAAACCCGGGTTCAAATCCCGGCGCCGGAGAGAATTTTTCTCCGTTCCATCACTCTTTCGTCATGTGATGACGCAGAATATCTGCATGGAAATATCATATGTACTTCGGTACATCAAAATAAATATAATATGCGTAATAAATCACTTTGTGATTTAAGACGGCGCCCATACCGTCGGATCCCGGCCAATCAGTCACTCATCTGAGTGCACCTCAACACATGTATGGACTTCGGTCTTGCGTTCATAGACATCTATGACGTAGTGCAGAGGGCGGCCACCAGAGGGAACCCAAGAGATGGAGCTTAATCTGAGACGATTCTAAACGGCGTCGGGATTGTATCCGGTGTGGCTTAGTGGATAAAGCATCAGCACGTAGAGCTGAAAACCCGGGTTCAAATCCCGGCGCCGGAGAGAATTTTTCTCCGTTCCATCACTCTTTCATCATGTGATGACGCAGAATATCTGCATGGAAATATCATATGTACTTCGGTACATCAAAATAAATATAATATGCGTAATAAATCACTTTGTGATTTAAGACGGCGCCCATACCGTCGGATCCCGGCCAATCAGTCACTCATCTGAGTGCACCTCAACACATGTATGGACTTCGGTCTTGCGTTCATAGACATCTATGACGTAGTGCAGAGGGCGGCCACCAGAGGGAACCCAAGAGATGGAGCTTAATCTGAGACGATTCTAAACGGCGTCGGGATTGTATCCGGCGTGGCTTAGTGGATAAAGCATCAGCACGTAGAGCTGAAAACCCGGGTTCAAATCCCGGCGCCGGAGAGAATTTTTCTCCGTTCCATCACTCTTTCGTCATGTGATGACGCAGAATATCTGCATGGAAATATCATATGTACTTCGGTACATCAAAATAAATATAATATGCGTAATAAATCACTTTGTGATTTAAGACGGCGCCCATACCGTTGGATCCCGGCCAATCAGTCACTCATCTGAGTGCACCTCAACACATGTATGGACTTCGATCCTGCGTTCATAGACATCTATGACGTAGTGCAGAGGGCGGCCACCAGAGGGAACCCAAGAGATGGAGCTTAATCTGAGACGATTCTAAACGCCGTCGGGATTGTATCCGGCGTGGCTTAGTGGATAAAGCATCAGCACGTAGAGCTGAAAACCCGGGTTCAAATCCCGGCGCCGGAGAGAATTTTTCTCCGTTCCATCACTCTTTCATCATGTGATGACGCAGAATATCTGCATGGAAATATCATATGTACTTCGGTACATCAAAATAAATATAATATGCGTAATAAATCACTTTGTGATTTAAGACGGCGCCCATACCGTCGGATCCCGGCCAATCAGTCACTCATCTGAGTGCACCTCAACACATGTATGGACTTCGGTCTTGCGTTCATAGACATCTATGACGTAGTGCAGAGGGCGGCCACCAGAGGGAACCCAAGAGATGGAGCTTAATCTGAGACGATTCTAAACGGCGTCGGGATTGTATCCGGCGTGGCTTAGTGGATAAAGCATCAGCACGTAGAGCTGAAAACCCGGGTTCAAATCCCGGCGCCGGAGAGAATTTTTCTCCGTTCCATCACTCTTTCATCATGTGATGACGCAGAATATCTGCATGGAAATATCGTATGTACTTCGGTACATCAAAATAAATATAATATGCGTAATAAATCACTTTGTGATTTAAGACGGCGCCCATACCGTCGGATCCCGGCCAATCAGTCACTCATCTGAGTGCACCTCAACACATGTATGGACTTCGGTCCTGCGTTCATAGACATCTATGACGTAGTGCAGAGGGCGGCCACCAGAGGGAACCCAAGAGATGGAGCTTAATCTGAGACGATTCTAAACGGCGTCGGGATTGTATCCGGCGTGGCTTAGTGGATAAAGCATCAGCACGTAGAGCTGAAAACCCGGGTTCAAATCCCGGCGCCGGAGAGAATTTTTCTCCGTTACATCACTCTTTCATCATTTGATAAAATTGTTATATAGAAAGGATATATTAAGTTTTGATAAATGTACTGTCGCTACTTATTTTCAATGTGATATATTTAGTTTACGCAGAAAACACTTTAACCATTGTAGAGCCCAAGCAAGTGTGGCACAGAAAGAATGAAAACCTTAACCCAGATAAGACTGACGTCCTACATATAGGACACCGGACGTTTCACACAAATATGATAATAACATTGACTACGACAGACTAAATATAAGAAAAAAAATTGGAGGCAATTTATAACATATAAGGATTATGGTATCATGATTGACGACTATGAAAATCTTACACAGCAATGTTAAAAAAATAAAACGTCCGGGTCCTATATATAGGACGTCAGTCTTATCTGGGTTAATTCCGATTTTTTTGGAGATATTGAGTTATAAAAAGGAGTTATCATCTCAATGCCACTCAAAATGTCTTTATTTTCAAGTAAAATACACAAAATTCGATAAAATAAGTAATTATATTTTTTGCGTAAATTATTATTATTATTATTATTATTATTATTATTATTATTATTATTCTATCTGATGATTTTCCAATTGACTGCGGGCTAAAGCAGGGAGATGCACTATCACCTTTACTTTTTAACTTCGCTCTAGAATATGCCATTAGGAAAGTTCAGGATAACAGGCAGGGTTTGGAATTGAAAGGGTTACATCAGCTTCTTGTCTATGTGGATGACGTGAATATGTTACGAGAAAATCCACAAACGATTAGGGAAAACACGGAAATTTTACTTGAAGCAAGTAAAGCGATCGGTTTGGAAGTAAATCCCGAAAAGACAAAGTATATGATTATGTCTCGTGACCAGAATATTGTACGAAATGGAAATATAAAAATTGGAGATTTATCCTTCGAAGAGGTGGAAAAATTCAAATATCTTGGAGCTACAGTAACAAATATAAATGACACTCGGGAAGAAATTAAACGCAAAATAAATATGGAAAATGCGTGTTATTATTCGGTTGAGAAGCTCTTATCATCCAGTCTGCGGTCTAAAAATCTGGAAGTTAGAATTTATAAAACAGTTATATTACCGGTTGTTCTGTATGGTCGTGAAACTTGGACTCTCACTCTGAGAGAGGAACATAGGTTAAGGGTGTTTGAGAATAAGTTGCTTAGGAAAATATTTGGGGCTGAGCGGGATGAAGTTACATGAGAATGGAGAAAGTTACACAACACAGAACTGCACGCATTGTATTCTTCATCTGACATAATTAGGAACATTAAATCCAGATGTTTGAGATGGACAGGGCATGTAGCACATATGGGCGAATCCAGAAATGCATATAGAGTGTTAGTTGGGAGACCGGAGGGAAAAAGAAATTTTGGGAGGCCGAGACGTAGATGGGAGGATAATATTAAAATGGATTTGAGGGAGGTGGGGTATGATGATAGAGACTGGATTAATCTTGCACAGGATAGGGACTGCTGGCGGGCTTATGTGAGGGCGGCAATGAACCTTCGGGTTCCTTAAAACCCATTTGTAAGTAAGTAAGTATTATTATTATTATTATTATTATTATTATTATACAAAGGAAACTTCATCGCTTTCCTATGTATAGCCAGCAGTCCGAAAACTGTTATTAGTAAAGACGCAGACTCGATTGCACAATGCATTACTGGCTTCCAACTTCTTATCTCGCAGGCAGGCGAAGGGGATTCACCGAGTTAGATCTGCCACGTGATGCAAGAGACAAAGAAACTCTTTGTGGCGTCTAGAAGGCGACGTTAATAATTAATTCCCTGTTATATATTTTCGAAAACTTAATGGAAAACGTGCTGTTTCCTATACCAGGAAAGTTAATACGATATACGAAGCATTTGAGAATCTAATAGCCTGTCAAAGAAGGAATATGATTTATAGATGGGGACGGGCACTAAAAGCAGGTCGTGTAAACTAGCCTATATGGCTGTCACAAATCATAACAGTCACACACGCTTAGGAATGTGATCTCATGGAATTCCAACGCTACTCAGAACTTCTTTTGTTTATGTTTGTGTATAGGGATATCCAATGTTCATATTGTGAAATTATGATTGTACATGAAAGGAATGTTGAATGTGTAGCACTAATTTGGGAATAATAGCATTCAAATTTGACATTTGAAAAATTCTAGATTTTTTTCCTAAAATATCCGACCTCATTCCAAAAAAGTCGCTAATTCCAAAATTTTAGTAGCCGCGATATTTCTCAAATACCCTAGATTCAGAGACGTTTCCCTACAAATTGGCATCATTATCCGGGGGAGCAATATCAGTGATGGCATAATGGCATTATCAAAGCAGTGTGTACGCGTTAGAAAACGATTATTTCATGAGAAATGGGAGGAAGAGTTTTTTTGCTGTTTAGAAAGGGAGAATATACGATTTATGTTATGCTCGAAAATCCTATTAGGCATTAATAAATTTAATATGCGACATTACTCCTTATGTCATAAAGAACATGCTGAATTAGAAGGTAAGACAAATTAAATGTTATTTTTTCGTACTATTCCGAAGAAAATTTACGATCTTAACATTTGCATAGTATACTAAATACATTATACATTAAACACGCTGCATTAAAAGGTAGCCTACGAGGAATTAAATATTGTTTGTACGTATTATTTCCAAAAGAAATTCATAAAAAAATATCAAATGTGCGTAGAAAACGAAGTATGATTTTCTGAAATTATTTTAGGTCGAGAACGTGTAAATCTATTAAGTAATCTTGATAAACGCCAGAATATTCAAGAAAATAAACGTAGACAACGTGATGGAATACTATTGGCTAGTTACGCAGTTTCTCGCCTGTGATTTAAATCAATTCAGCGACTGAGAAACAGTAAAGAGGTTTATGATTTAAAGCTGCCGAATTAATTTGCCAAATTGAATAAAAGATTTCGAGAGTCTCACGTTAATCAAGCGCTTTCCTAATAATTCGCCACTGACCGCCTTAGCGATTACGATAAGGTGACGCAGGTCACAGCAGTTTATATTTCCCATTCTACTCTGCAGTCTCCTCTCCTAGTAAACAAACTATTTCAAATCGAGTGCCTTACGTAACCGAAAATTGTGCCCATGTATGGACTCTACACACTGATCAGTTGATCATATCATTATTTAGGTAAGGACTGTTATGTTGAGGTCCTGCGACCTAGAAGACCGCGCCGGTAGCTAGGGCTTCGTTGGTGCTTGCGCTCATGCAAATATGATCCGTTCGCACATTTCAGCCTCACCCACAGAACATAAACCTGCAAAAGTGCACTTGACCTTATTTTTAGTTATAACCCAAGTGACTCATACTCTAACGAGGTTATTCTTAGCAAATGCTGCCTAGCTTTTATACTCACGCCTGTTTCAAAACCGACAGTGGCCATAATTGTTAAAGGAAGTCTTAAACTTAACTCTAGGCTTGTTTAATTTTATTTCCCTTTTATGTGGTGAGCAAATTGAATACGATTTTTTTCTTAGCAGTTGCTTCACAACTTTTATTCATAACGCTGTTCATAAACAGACACTTATGGCTTTTAGGGAACCCGGAGGTTCACTGCCGCCTTCACGCACCCTGCCATCGGTTCCTATCGTGAGCAAGATTAATCCAGTCCCTACCATCATATCCCACCTCCCTCAAATCCATTTTATATTATCCTCCCATCCACGTCTCGGCCTCCCCAAAGGCCATTTTCCCTCCGGCCTCTCAACTAACATTATATAAATTCGCCCATGCGTGCTACATGCCCTGCCCATCTCAAACGTCTGGATTTAATGTTCCTAATGATGTCAGGTGAAGAATACAATGCGTGCAGTTCTGCGTTGTGTAACTTTCTCCCATTCTCCTGTAACTTCATCCCTCTTAGCCCAAAATATTTTCTTAAGCACTTTATTCTCAAACACCCTTAACCTCTGTTCGTCTTTCTAAGTGAAAGTCCAAGTTTCACAACCAAACAGAACAACCAGTAATATGACTGTTTTATAAATTCTTTCAGCTTTTTTTTAGAGCAGACTGGATGACTAAAGCTTCTCAACAGAATAATAATAATAACAGGCATTTTCCATATTTATTCTGAGTTGAATTTCCTCTCGACCTTTCAACTTTTCAAAGGATAAATTTCAAATTTTTATATTTCCATTTCGTATTATGTTCTGGTCACGAGACATAATCATATACCTTGTGATGTTATCCATCAGTTGTGTATAAATGGTAAATTGCATGACTAGTTGTGTTGCCACCATGAATTCGAGTCCCGAATAATGTAAAACAATTCATATACTTTTTTTCTTGATTTCATCTGATGATATTTTGAAATAAGGACGTTCTTATAACATTAATATAACTTATAAATATTGAAATATTATTAATTATTAAGTTGAATTACAAAAGTGCACACTTAAATCTGAATTAAAACCAATAACTCTGCATGCGAATATATTAAAATATATCTTAAAATTTTAATCATTCCTAGAGAAAGTCGAACCCGGTCTTTGGAACGAGGAGGAAGAGCTCACCGCTAAGCCCTATACTTCGTAGTGAAACTGTCTTATCGTGACACAAATACACGCCGCTTATTGTAATCATGGATAATGTTATCACTTTTATGAATTTCCGTACGGAGAGATACCAAAATTTTGCAAAAAATATTGTTTAATGCAATCAATAATTCAGTTTATCTTACCGCTTTTTGGAATTTATGTATTTTTTCCATGAATACACGTCTCTGGTCAATGTTACAAACTGTCAAGGACAATCACCAGTTGAAGAGGTGCTTTTCCCACTCAAATAATAAAATGCACATTGTCTGGGCTGTACCATGGATAAATATATAATAGGATGCGAAACTGCGGTCAGCACCATCTGGCGGCAGGGGGCTGAAATAAGATGATCAGCGCCCAACGTCGTAGGTGGTGAACATTAGAACTACGTGTTGGGTACATTACCCAGAGTTCTCTATTTATCCATTCGAGATATTGCTCGAGGAACAAGATGGCAGACAGAAACTTGTTAATAAGTGAACATAAAGTGATACTACGTGTGTGTATAAACAGTGATGTTTATGGACGTTGTAAAAATAGTGTTGTTGAATGTATTGCAAAGTAATAGTAATATAATAAATTGAACTATCTAAGTAGTTCTTACAGACTTTTCCATTGCGCTGTACAATAAATAAACAAAGAATACAACCCCAATTATCTAATCTTTTGCTTTATTTTTTGTCTCTGTCTGGTAATATTTTAACTGGGAGTGTAAAATAGATCGTCTCTTTTATCTTCCTGTTTGCTCCGGTAAGAATTTTCAGTAGAAGATGTTGTGAGGAATAAAAATGTAAATGTTTTATTTTAAATTGGGTTAGTTTTGAATATCGATGAGGGTAGGAGGAAATACTTTCTGCACAGTTTGACATTTTCGTCACTAGGTGCGCTGCTAAATGCATGGAGTAATTAGTTACTCTTTGCACTACTTGGTGCGCTGCTAGATATAATAACGCCCCTCCTGCCAACAGGTGGCAGCAAGATCAATTTCTACAACAGCGCCTCTAGTATGGGTTACGGGAAACTCAGTAAGTTTCGCATCCTATTAAATGTTTTTCCATGGCTGTACAAGCTTTCAAGAAAAGAATGGACGGTGATTTAAACACAATACATTCACATTCGCTTTCTTTCTCGAACACCCTAATAATTTTATGGACGCTACGGTCGCTTTCCCTTTTTGAAATAGTGTGCTAACAGCTGTGAAACAAAATATATTAAGAGTATAGCTTCAGTTTTGGATTTTTGATGGTCATATTCGTACAGTGAAACTATGGCAAGTGTGCAAAATATACGTAAAGACTTGAACATTAAAAATAAACTTTCAATTACTGAACGCTATGACAATTTACTGAAAATGAGTCAACACAATGCAACAGTACAGTTCAAATTTCACAGCATCTTTTGTGCAAACGGTTAAAAAACCGAGACTGTCCTAAGAGCTGCAAAGGAATATGGAAATTTAAAATATAAGCGGAATCGAGATGGGAAAGTCAGTCAGGTGGAGTCAGCTTTAAATCTATGGTTTACCAATGATCGTGAACAAGATGTTTCTGTTGATAGACCCCACATGCAACAAAAAGCTGAGGATCTTGCTAAGAAAATGCGAAAAGACGATTTTGTGGCAACAGAAGTATGGTTTCACCCATGAAAGAAAAGGGAAAACATCGTGTATAAATGAATGCATAGGAAGGAGACGATTTAAGTGTTGATATTGTGATTTTTCCTCCTCTTTATAGTTGGTTATTTAACAACGCTATATCAACTACTGGGTTATTTAGCGTCGCGCGTCGATAGGACTGGAGGGATGGTATTTGACGAGACGAGCCGAGGATTCGCCATAAGGTACCTGACGTTCGCCTTACGGTAGAGTAAAACCTCGGAAAAACTGAACCAGGTAATCAGCCCAAGCGGGAATCGAACCCACGCCCGAGCGCAATTCCTCATCTGGTGCATCTCTTCGTCACATTTCGCGTTTATAATAAAAAACAGATCCTGACAATAATATATAATAGGTAGCACGGCAATAATATTATTTATTTATTTAATCTGACAGGATTAAGGCCATAAGGCCTTCTTTTCCATCCTACCAGATAGTACATAAAATACAAAAAAGAAATACTAACACTGATGAAAGTAATACAAATTAAATTAAACCCCTATAGAGGGTCAACAGGTCAAAAGAACACTATAGAGCTCTCATCGAGCTAATACACGAAAAAAAAAAAAAAAAAGAAAGAAAAACAGAGATAGCAATGATAGTGATAACTAATAATAATAATAATAATAATAATAATAATAATAATAATAATAATAATAATAATAATAAATACATTACATAGTGTCAATTTTACAACAGCATAGTTACAATATTTACTGTATGTCATGGGTTAAGCTGAAGTTGCGCAACCTGACAGGTGTTCAACAAGCAATTCCATGAACTAGAATGTGATTTTTAAATTTAAATTTGAATTTTGATATTGTCCGACAGTCTGACATGGTCAGGGAGAGAATTCCAGAGGCGTGGAATCTATATGCTGAAAGATGAGTAGAAGGATGTTCATCCATTCATTCATTCATTCATTCATTCATTCATTCATTCATTCATTCATTCATTCATTCATTCATTCATCCATCCATTCCATAAATCTTACATGAGCAATGAAGCTTTAAGATGTGGAAGAAGTCAAAATTTTACAATATTACAATTACAATGTTTACAAATTTTTATAGTTTTACAATTTAGTAATTTTCTACAATTTTTACAATTTTGTGCAATTTTTTACATTTTGCCGAGATGTAGGTGAGGTCCGAGGATTCGCCAGATTCTGTTCAGAGGAATAGAAAGAAGGTACATGTTCCGGGTTCGAGGTAGTGAAAGGTATACAAAACGAGATGCTAGGTAAGAGGGTGTGGATGATTTTAAATAGTAATAAGAGGGAGTTGAGGAATCTTCTTTAAGTGGACTCCAAGACAACAATTCTATTGACGGTGTTACATGATCGAATGTTTTAATGTTACAAACGAAACGAACGCAGATATTGTGAACACGCTGTAGTCTATGGGCAAGATCAGTATTTAGATTCGTGAATAGAGAATCGCAATAATCGAAGTGGGGCATCACTAAAGTTTGGATCAGGTTCTTTTTAAGGCTGAGAGGTAAAACGTTGGTTAAGTGTCTGAGGGAATGAATTATGGAAAAAGTTTTCTTACATATGTAGGTCACTTGACTTTGAAAATTTAAATTTGAATCTAAATATACTCCTACAATTTTTACTGTCTTACTATGGTATTATTTATTTTTGTATTTGATACAGTGGCTAGATCTATTTTGTTTAATGTTCGCTGGTGACCCATTATTATGGCTTGTGATTATGAAAGTAATACAGTAAATAATGCTACTTTTACTTACAACATCGAATAACTTGTTTAAAGAGAGAATAATTTTTAATAAAACCGTTGGTTGTCATTTTATTTCATACTAGCCGTACCCGTGCGCTCCGCTGCACCCGTTAGGAGTAAATATAAAGTAATTACATAATTAAAATAGGACATTTGGTCCAGGGAACATTCGTGTTTGATACAAGGATAAATCGTTTAATATGTTACTTAATTTAAATTGTATTTAAATAATTAAAATGCGATCGTTTTGGTCCAGAGACCACTCATTTGGTGCAATGACAATTCCTTTAACATGTTTCTTAATTTTTATTACATGCAACCATAGTTTAATGAACATTGACATCATTTAGATTTAATGTGTATACTTTATTTTACTTGCTATATGTTTCCATTGAATTATGGTAATAACTTAATTTTAACCCTTGTTTTCTACGTATTCAGTAAATGCCGCTTGGTCCATTATGGTTCTGAACCCTTCAAATAACTTATATGATTTAAATTACAGTATATCATATTATTATATCATTATATTAGATTATATTGTATTATATTATATTATATTATATTATATTATATTATATTATATTATATTATATTATATTATATTATATTATATTATATTATTATATTATATTATATTATATTATATTATATTATATTATATTATATTATATTATATAAAAAGTGTGTTGATAACAGATGTACTCCGATAAGTAAGTTTTTAATTTGTTATGGGGGCTCTTGAATCTCAGTAGGAACAACTTTTACAACAGCGCAACATAATCTGCTTGGCTCATTACCCAATTTTTTTTGCATTGCATTTAATGCATATGTATTTTATCACGATTCAATTGAGCATAGTTAAAATTTGGATTATAAAATGGAATGCTAAGCTAACATATTATTACTGCATACTAAATTAATACACTCTCGTTGTTCGTTAATTCTCTGAGATTAAAATGAATGTGCAACTTACATAAACATTATTTTAAGAAATACAGGAAACGAATATACAGAATAGCCAATCAAGTTTTCTGTGCATAAGAAGCTATTTTAATCTTACCTGTCCTCAATTCACTCAGAAGTTACTGTAATAACATTATAGCATTATGTCCATCTAGAGAAACTACACTTTCAAATTGTGAAATAATAATTAATTATACAAATCGGTTAATTTAGCTTCCGATATTACTTCATACAAACACAGAAACATTATCTGTAGGCTATGTTTCATAGCTTTCGATTGTTGTTGTCCAAGGCCCCTTATAGACGAAGTCATTTGTTTTTTAATTCATTACACCGTCTTAGATGGCAGTTATTTTAATTTTAAAACTCATTTATCTCATTAAATATCAGTCCTATCAAATTTTTTCAAAGAATAAAACTTATCGGAAATGATTTTTAAAGGAACATTTGTTATGTAACATTTTTCACAAAAATCAATAATAAGCGAGATATTTCGATTTATTTAATTCAGGGCCCCTTATAACTCCCCTTTTAAATAACGTATTTTGAATGCCATATAGCCTAAAATCTAAGTTACAACAAACTTAATTTATATTCTAATTTTCATCGAAATCAGTTCAGCCATTATCGCGTGAAAAGGTAACAAACATCCAGACAGACAGACAGACAAACATACAAACAACAGTTTCAAAAAAGCGATTTTCGGTTTCAGGGTGGTTAATTATATATGTTAGGACCAATTATGGTTGGAAAATCTAAAATTACCAGAAACATTTCGGCTACAGATTTATTATTAGTATAGATTTAACAGTTTAAGAGGAATAATTCTTTACAATCTGAACGATTATGTTCAAATAGAACCATTTTATAATAAAGACAACTAAAAATGCAACATTATGAAATTAAACCACATTTACACTTCAACTTGCTACTTTACTAGCAATTCGTCACTATTTATTTTCCCTGGAATGTTGAAAAAAAAAAGTCTGCGTCTTCAAATTAAATCACACTTCAATTATTTTACGTAAGGAATGTCACGTGTCAGAGTTCAACTAGTGCTGTTTGCACCTTTTGTTACTAGAGGGCAACGAATAACAGTTTCATTGATTTTCGTACTACACATGTATTTCCGGTAGTATACTTGGTCGGTAAGTCAGGGGCTGCATTATCTAAACCAAGAGACATCTTCCGAGGACGCTCAGAACTAGGAACGTCGCGGCGGTATGATATCGAAGGCGTCACATCATAAACGGAGACGAAACGAGTAGTCGATTTTTTAAATTCTCGATGTGTTTCAATACAAGAGCGCTAACTACACGAACTGAGAGACACTTCAAGGCGCGCGTCACGTTGAAATATTAAATTCTACTAACGCAATGAAACTCGTATCGCACAAAAATTCCCAAGCATTTCAGTTGCCCAAAAATGTTCCAGTCATGTAAAACTAATGATTTTGCCCATCTAGTCAGCGATCTTGTGTTGGGACACACATACAGGGACATCATTTTATTTTTACTAACATTTCTAATATTAATCTGGCTATACATTTGGATCAACGATTAAGAACCGGAAACACCGTTTGCTACCCCCTTCCAAGGCTGAAGTTCGATGATACTGGCGTAATATACAAACAAATTGCTTTACTAGGTATAGGAGGGAAGAAAAGTACTTCATCCATTTACGTAAACTAGGAAATATCGCGATTTTGAGTTTGATAATTTTCATTAGGTTTTTGTTTAATCAAAATACAGTACAGTATTAACAATAAGTGTTTTACTTACGAACTGAGCTTTTCATGCGAACGTATTCATTATGCAGTGTATATTATATTGTCTACAACAAATTAGCGTACACTAGAGAGAATGAACTTAAATTGAAAAATAATCATAATATGGATATTTAAACACATTTTTGAAAATGGTGGCCGTTCATTTCGATACAGGCTTCAGTTCTAGTGTGCATATTACCGCACTATAGACTATTGTACGTAATTCCAATTACCAGGTTCGTACTTCGTATCAGTAACTCATGTTGAAATAATTCTGTACCTACTCTATAAAAGAGTACCTTATGTACTGTAAATTCAATCTTCACTTCTCCCCGATCCGAAAAGATAAAATTACTCAGACATGCTATCCACTGTCCGTCCAAGTGGTTATGTCGTAGGGTCGTAAAAAGGGAGGAAATCACGTGACAGTGAATTACTTAAAGAGGCCCTTTTATTTAAGTTATTTTAAACAATTGTATGGGTATAATATTACGTAGACGTCCAATTCCTAACAGAAATTAATGTTCCCAGAAAAGAGCTAAGGCCACCGGCGTGGCTCAGTCGGTTAAGGCGCTTGCCTGCCGGTCTGAAGTTGCGTTCGGGCGCGGGTTCGATCCCCGCTTGGGCTGATTACCTGGTTGGGTTTTTTCCGAGGTTTTCCCCATCCGTAATGTGAATGCAAGGTAATCTATGGCGAATCCTCGGCCTCATCTCGCCAAATATCATCTCACTATCACTAATCTCATCGACGCTAAATAACCTAGTAGTTGATACAGCGTCGTTAAATAACCAACTAAAAAAAAAAAGAAAAGAGCTAAGACAGCCCAGCCACTAGCATTTATAGAGAGGCGAATAGAAGCAGGTGGGGGAAACCGGGATGCGACGTAAGCAAATATAAAATGATGCAATATTGAAAGCTCTTCCGTCACTGGAAAACGCGAACATATTTTTGGAACGTACTATTCACTATGATCGTAAGGCTACTATGACTGTATATGCGGCTTTGGATCTGTGTGGAGGACGGTTGTACTTCATTAGTAGAGGGGGTGGAAGTGAAGTACATTAAAAAACTCAGGTACAATAAAAATTGAAGTAAAAATAAAATGATGTCCCTGTAGTTATAGAGACTAGAGGAGGCAAATGAACCACTCGAGAAAATATAGATTAATGTTTGTGTTACAGAAAACTATACCGGGTGGAAGTGAAATGAACCTGCATATTTTCAGAGGGAGTAGCTCATGTTGTATGTAACAAAAATGTGTAATACCATATTAGTAGAAAGTTCATAGTTTTCTGAGAATTTTTTTCTTTTCAAATATTTAACACCCTCTTATTCGGTAACTATTGCGAGTACGATCGTGAATTTTGTCCATATCGATAGAAAATGTATTAAAGAATTATTACTCCCTCTGGCGTATTTCAATAGCTTGGACGGTTTTCGTGTAAATTCAATTTTAAAACCAATTTCAAGCCACTGAACGATGCGAGCAGATTGCAACGTCGTAGTGAGAGAGCGAGGCTCGCGTACAGAGACAGATCTGAGTTCGTTGACCTCTAATATCTGTATTACAGAAAAAAGACAGCGATGTTGCCAGACAGCTGAAACTTCCAACTTAATTTTCTAATTAACAGTGAATTTAATCACGTAACATAGGTTTTCTATTTCTTTAGGTGTACCCTATCTGCCCTTTCAATCTGCAGGGTTATTTCACTTCCAGCCTGTATAACAAATTTGAAATAATTTTAATACTCAATAATTAGTAATTCGCATTGAGAAGAGATCAAATTATTATCTTGAGTGTTAGTAGGTAAGTAGTTGATATGAGTTACATGATGTATTTTTATTTTATTGCGTTATTTTACGACGCTGTATCAACATCTAGGTTATTTAGCGTCTGAATGATATGAAGGTGATAATGCCGGTGAAATGAGTCCGGGGTCCAACACCGAAAGTTACCCAGCATTTGTTCGTATTGGGTTGAGGGAAAACCCCGGAAAAAACCTCAACCAGGTAACTTGCCCCGACCGAGATTCGAACTCGGGCCACCTGGTTTCGCGGCCAGACGCGCTGACCGTTACTCCACAGGTGTGGACGCTACATGATGTATGTCCATATTATTTTCTTCTTTTCGTTGCTCCTCTACCTATAATTTCATCTACAAAACGAAACTAACCTAAAGAAATTAAAACTATTCTGAGAAAACAAAAGCAAATCTATACAAGAAATCACGTATACAACCCAAAACTAACACGAGAAAAATAAACTTAATATTAATATTAAGGAAATTTATTCTTAGTTTTTGCAGAAGTGAAATTTACAATATGAAAATACGTTTCGCCTTCGTGAAATCCAATTTTTAAGTAGTGAACTCTGAATTGTGTCCATTTATTATCCATAATTAACCATTTTATTGGCAATACTTCAAATTCCCATGCTTAAAAAATACAACCACTTTCATTAGACAAATAGTGTATTTAAATATTGTACACTTAGCCAAAAGGTTGCTCGAAGCTTGCCTGACACAAGCAGGAACGGGTACTTTCAAGACATTCATCTTTCATATTCAAAATTACTTGTGTTGCGTAATAAGGTTACAGTGCTCTATTGTTTGAATTATTCGTTGCATCATACTGCATGCAGCTGTGCTGTAGGCTACTTGAAACTTTAAAGTCGTAAAATTTTATAGCCTCAGAGTGGCATAAACTCTGAGGTATGTTCAGATTTCATCCTACGTTTTGAGACATGTACTGCGACATCAAAAGACCGTAGACGGGACACGCATCTCTTACGTTTGCGAGAGAATGCTATGCTGGAAGCAGAGTTGCCAGATTAGAGAAATATTCTAAAAAAGAGGGAACTTTTGAGGATTTGAAGAAAATGCAAGACTTCTGATGAATTTTTGGCTTTCATTTGATTCTATGGAAGAAATGTGCATTAAAAAACTGAAGATTATATGTTTTGATCTTTGATATGCACATGTTTTAATATCCACACTCTCAATTATCAAATGAAATACTATAAGATCCCTGAGACAAATAACGCCATGTATATCTTTAACGCCACTCTATTAATTCTTGTTAACGACACCTGATTACGGTAGTGCACTACTTTAGCCTGCATTCGCTTGCCATGTAGTGATGAAATGAGTTACTAGCTGTCCGCTGACATTTACGAGTGACATGATATTCCACCATTTTGCTGTTATGTGTTGATAGTGAAAGGTTGTTCTTATATCAAGATAAGAGAAAAATATTTTATTTTGGGTGTTGAGCAAATAATAACTATACTAAACTATATATTTTCGTGATCCTTAAACACGAAAATATTTGCTATCTATAAAATTTGAAAATGTTAGAGAAACAAGCGTGTAATATTATCTAGTACTCAGTAGCACTTTAACGCCAGATAAAATTTGAAGTTATGTTAATACGGTACTCATTTGTTTAACGATAGTCCTCAGTTTTTTAATAGTACTTACATTGCTTTTATATTCATATTGTAAGAGGTATTTACATGGTAAGTGTGGAAACGTAAGGAAAAACACTAATCTTTCAACTTACAAATGTTCAAAATGTGCACAGTGATAATATTGGTTCAATTCCTTATCAAACTCTTAATTTTTTTTTATTTATGGAAAACATTCAAATTTAACTAAGGTTAATGATTTTGTGATTATAACTTTTTGTCTCGTCTCTTTTTTTTTTTTGAAAGTAAGAAATTACCGGAAAACATATTTTCCTAATCCGTCTGGTGTTTCAGCTTCAGATCAAGCATATTTCAGGTGGCCCGGGTTCGAATCCCGGTCGGGGCAAGTTACCAGGTTGAGGTTTTTTCCGGGGTTTTCCCTCAACCCAGTACGAACAAATGCTTGGTAACTTTCAGTGCTGGACCCCGGATTCATTTCACCGGCATTATCACCTTCATTTCATTCAGACGCTAAATAACCTGAGATGTTGATACAGCATCGTAAAATAACTCAATAAAAAATAATAATAATAATAAAAACATATTATTACTTTATTACAACCACCACCACCACCACCACCACCACCATCATATCATAATTAAATTATAAAAACTAGTATATTCTTCAAGAAGAACAAGCTTCATTTCGTGGCTGTCTTTTCAGATCATACAATTTTTCAAATGGAATTTTCATTAAATTATAAAAACTAGTATATTCTTCAAGAAGCACAAGCTTCATTTCGTGGTTGTCTTTCAAACCGTACGATTTTTTTATGGAATTTTTAAAATGTAGAAATTGAAAAACCTATGGCAAAAACAATAGACGTGATCTTGTAACTTACCATATCCAGAGGTCTAGTATTTATTGATTAATGAAACGAGCTGCTATAATGATGTCGCCTTTTCCATGAAGTCACGTAGACTACTTATGGCTTTTTAGAGAACCCGGAGGTTCATTGCCGCCCTCACATAAGCTCGCCATCGTTTCCTATCCTGTGCAAGATTAATCCATTTCCCACCATCATATCTCACCTCCCTCCAATCCATTTCAATATTATCCTCCCATCTACGTCTCGGCCTCCCCAAAGGTATTTTTCCCTCGACCTCCCAACTAACACTCCATATGCATTTGTGGAGTTGTCCATACGTGCTACATGCCCTGCCCATCTCAAACGTCTGGATTTAATGTTCCTAATTAATGTCAGGTGAAGAATACAATGCGTGCAGTTCTGCGTTGTGTAACTTTCTCCTTAGCACTAAATATTTTCCTAAGCAATTTATTCCCAAACACCCTTAACCTCTGTTCCTCTCTCAAAGTGAGAGTCCAAGTTTCACAACCGTATTGAACAACCAGTAATATAACTTTTACAATTTCTAACTTTCAACTTTTTTGATAGCAGACCGGATGACAAAAGCTTCTCAATCGAATAATAACAGGCATTTCTCACATTTACTCTGCGTTTAATTTCCTCCCGAGTATCTTTATATTTGTTACTGTTGCTCCAAGATATTTGAATTTTTCCACCTCTTCAAATTCCGGTATTTATATTTCCATTTCATACTCCGTTCTGGCTACGAGACATACTCATATACTTTGTCTTTTCGTGATTTACTTCCAGATCTGTCTGTTTACTTGCTTCAAGTAAAATTTCCATAGATGAATTTGCGTATAAGAATTTATTATTTTTTTATTATTTGTTTAGGTATCTATAACACGGAAAAACCCAAATTACAACAGGCAGTACAAAATTATAGTCACTTATACATGAAAATGAAAAGAAAATAAATAAAAAGATGGTAAATGAGATAAATACAGATATAAATGCAAGACGTAAAGGTAAAAATGAAAATGAAAGGGAAACGAATATACTAGGCCTAATATAGGGTATAGTAATATTTACTACAGCGACAGAAAATTATGATATAATTTTTATTTTGAACTTACTGGTTTCTCTGTACTCTGTATATGTGTTTATAAAACGTCTAACAAACTTCCATTCTGGATTTCGTGCATATCTGAGATTTTATTTGCGACTTCATCGTTTAGTTAACTGTAGTTGAACATTTTGTAAGGCACAACATCTTTGTCTTGTTTAATTCAAAGACAAGCTTGAAATACTTTTTTTTTTGTTTTTCTTTTTTTTATATTTCTATATTTAACTAACTGTAGTAACTTTCGAGGAATATCACTTTTGTTGACGTCGTACAAAATTTTGTCCAATATTCTTTTGAGAAGATTAACTCCATATTATGTAGATGAAATTATTGGGGATCATCAGTGTGGTTTTAGGCGCAATAGATCAACTATTGGCCAGATATTTTGTATTCGACAGATAATGGAGAAAAATGGGAGTATAAGGGAACAGTGCATCAGTTATTCATAGATTTCAAAAAGGCATATGACTCGGTTAAGAGAGAAGTTTTATATGATATTCTTATTGAATTTGGTATTCCCAAGAAATTAGTTCGATTAATTAAAATGTGTCTCAGTGAAAAGTACAGCAGAGTTCGTATAGGTCAGTTTCTGTCAGATGCGTTTCCAATTCACTGTGGGCTTAAGCAAGGAGATGCACTATCACCTTTACTTTTTGACATTGCTCTAGAATATGCCATTAGGAAAGTCGAGGATAACAGAGGGGGTTTGGAATTGAACGGGTTACATCAGCTGCTTGTCTATGCGGATGACGTGAATATGTTACGAGAAAATCCACAAACGATTAGGGAAAACACGGGAATTTTACTGGAAGCAAGTAAAGAGATAGGTTTGGAAGTAAATCCCGAAAAGACAAAGTAAATGATTATGTCTCGTGACGAGAATATTGTACGAAATGGAAATATAAAAATTGAAAATTTATCTTTAGAAGAGGTGGAGAAGTTCACATATCTTGGAGCAACAGTAACAATTATAAATGATACTCGGGAGGAAATTAAACACAGAATAAATATGGGAAATACCTGTTATTATTCGGTTGAGATGCTTTTATCATCCAGTCTGCTGTCAAAGAATGTGAAAGTTAGAATTTATAAAACAATTATATTACCGGTTGTTCTTTATGGTTGTGAAAATTGGACTCTCACTTTGAGAGAGGAACATAGGTTAAGGGTATTTGAGAATAAGGTGCTTAGGAAAATATTTGGGGCTAAGGGGGATGAAGTTACAGGAGAATGGAGAAAGTTACACAACACAGAACTGCAGGCATTGTATTCTTCAACTGACATAATTAGGAACATTAAATCCAGACGTTTGAGATGGGCAGGGCAAGTAGCACGTATGGGCGAATCCATAAATGCATATAGAGTGTTAGTTGGGAGGCCGCACAGAGGTCTAAAATCAATATTAAGAGGTCAAATGCAGAAAAATGACATGTAAAAAAATTAAATTAAACCCTTAAATTATTTTTCCTATATAACTGAGTAACACTCAATTGATTATCTTAATCAGCGGAGGTGGCTGCATAGCGAGATAAGCCGGTAACATGCCACATTTCGCCACCTAGCATTCTTACTCAGCAAGCGCCGCGAGTCTGCCGTTTTCCTTGTGCTGTAACTCTGTTGTAAGTGGTCGATTCCATTCATATTTGGTATCAACATGTCAAGTAGTTCTTTAGGTATGTAACACCGTTTGTTTTTGTTACATTTAATGTTATTATAGTATGTAAAATTAGCATGAATGGACACGGGACAAAATATAAATATAACCATTGAGTGCAGACTTTGCTAAGGTAGAGAAAAAAACCCTTTGGTTTGTCCAAAAATGATTTTTTTTCACTTCCTCCACTATTTACCTCTATTTTAAATCTAGTCTTAAGGTGCGCAGATTTGCGGAAGTAATAATTTATGAGCACTATTCTTTCGAGTTGCAGTAGTGCAATTTTTCTCGGTTGCAGTTATTTCAATATCTGTGAACCGAATCTGCTTCTGCAGTATAATTCAGGGACCTCAAGATGACATCTTGTTAATTATGTACCAAATAAGCTTCCCGAGTGTCCAAAAGGTGCAATAATACCTAAAATGTTACATTTTCCCCTCCACAAGATTTTGTCTAAATGCATCCCCCCCTAAGGGGCACTTCTGCTTATACCAACGTAAGCAGAGTTTGTACACAAAACAAATGTACTGAGTGTAACTACTGTATACGATTTCATAAAAATCTGTTAGATAGGACAAAAGTTACTAATTTTGTCTAATTGCGCCCCCCTATAAGGGGCAGTTACACTTAGACCAACGTAATGAGAGCTTGTATACAAAACATACATGCTACCTGTAACTACTTTGCAAAATTTCATAAAGGTCTGTTAAATAGGAGAAAAGTTACTAATTTTGTCTAATTGTGCCCCCTATAAGGGGTAGTTCTCCTTATACCAACGTAATCAGAGCTTGTATACAAAACATATATGCTACTTGTAACAGTTTTGTAAAATTTCATAAAAATCTGTCAGATAGGAGAAAAGTTTCTAATTTTGTCTAAATGCGCCCCCCTATAACGGGTAGTTCCCCTTATACCAACGTAACGAGAGCTTGCATACAAAACATATATGCTACGTGTAACTACTGTGTAAAATTTCATAAAAATCTGTTAGGTAGCTGAAAAGTTATTAATATGTCCCGCTAAATTTGTATTCTAGACCACTGTGGGCCGGAGGGAAAAAGACCTTTAGGGAGGCCGAGACGTAGATGGGAAGATAATATGAAAATGGATTTTAGGGAGGTGGGATATGATAGAGAATGGATTAATCTTGCTCAGGATACGGACCAATGGCGGGCTTATGTGAGGGCGGCAATGAACCTCCGGGTTCCTTAAACGCAAGTAAGTAAGTAGACTATATTTAATGTTGTAAACTTTGAACTTCAAACAGCTTCTTACATAAAATAACCCTTCAAGTAATTCAATAAGGAACATCACGGGAGATTGATACATTTAGTTACATTGTGGATAGCGTCAGCTGGAACACCTGTTCTTCACAAAATACCTACACATTTTACTCAGCCTTCGTTGCTCCCAATTCTAAATGTCGTTTTTTCGTGCTCGCATTCATCCCTCTTGGTCACGTGTTGGAATTCCACGTCATCGTGCACGTGTTCGTCTCCATTTTTCCTGGTTCGATTCTGTATGTGGTTGTGAATTTTTCCAATTGACATCATTTCGGCTGCACCGAAGACTAAACAGAAAGGAGTGCCAGTGGTTTGCCCTTTGGGAGCCTTCACCTCCCGCGAGCCTGCACTATGGATACATTCTAAAATATCTTCGCACCAACACAAAATGCTTTCTCTTATTGATATCACCAATCGTTGTGGCATATTAACGAAAATATTAGACACTTCACATCAATCCAGTGACTTCAGCTGAAGGGATAATAATAATAATAATTGATTGAATGGCGATCTTACTCGTGTTAATTGTGTAAGCATGTGCGGCTTACAGCTGTTTCGGTGTTTCTTCACACCATCCTCAGAGACTACTAGATCTCGGCGTCATCTCGAACTTCGCTGCCTGTTGTGTGGGTGCGTTCGATTGTTGAAAAGTGTTGAAATGTGGTGTCAAATAGTGTGTGTGTTCTGAAATTGATCTATGTGTTGACAATTTGATCAGGGTGTTTTGGTGTGTCTGTATATTTCATATTGTTCTAATGTGTTGAGTTTTTGGTTTTTGAGTTATATGTGTAGGATTTCCATGTCTGTATTAATGTTATTGTATGTGTGGTTAGCATTGGTTATGTGTTCGGCATATGTAGATGTATTGTGTCCTCTGGTTATTGCTTTAATGTGTTCTTTGTATGTGTTCTTGTAGAGACATGAAAATCCTACACATACAACCCAAAAAC
The DNA here is from genome assembly GCF_040183065.1 of Periplaneta americana. Taxonomy (NCBI): domain Eukaryota; kingdom Metazoa; phylum Arthropoda; class Insecta; order Blattodea; family Blattidae; genus Periplaneta; species Periplaneta americana. The sequence continues at coordinate 172,201,407 of NC_091126.1, read as the reverse complement.
CAAAAACTCAACACACTAGAACAATATGAAATATACAGACACACCAAAACACACCCTGATCAAATTCTCAACACACAGATCAATTTCAGAACACACACTATTTGACACCACATTTCAACACTTTTCAACAATCGAACGCACCAACACAACAGGCAGCGACGTTTGAGATGACGCCGAGATCTAGTAGGCTCTGAGGATGGTGTGAAGAAGCACCGAAACAGCTGTAAGCCGCACATGCTTACACAATTAACGCGAGTAAGATCGCCATTCAATCAATTATTTATATTCATGTGTTAAAAGTAGTGTACGAAAGATTCAACATGGATAATAAGAGAGAAACAATATGAATCCGGTCGAAGGAAAACAGTTTGCGGTGTAGCAATATTATTTGCAGAGATAACTCATATAATTAAAGACCTTGGTGCAATAATGTGCTACGTAACAATATTACTGTTCTGGGATTTGAAGTTTTTAAAATATCTAAAAGATAGTAAAAATCAGAAAGGTGGAAAGCAAGCTTTTTGTTTTAATGAAGCTGAGTGTGCAATTTCATCTACGTTCCTAATTAAACCCGCGTCAAACAAGAACAAGGTCCGAAACTATATTTTCTTTTAATTGAATCCATGTCGTCTTGCAAACAAAATACGCTACATGTCATTTCATAACTTAAGATTAGGAAAGAATGGAAAAACAATACGAGAGCTGTTGGGAAAGTAGATATAAGTGCCTGTCGGTCAATAGGAAATAACAAAGACACGAATGACTTAATGTAAACCTATACAGTATAACATTAGTCATTAATTGCTAGGATATCACAAGATTTTAACTTTCCAGGAGGCTTCTGTTCAGAAACGTGCTGGAACTTTTACTGTTTTACTTCATGTAACATGTAACTATGTTTTCTTCCTCACTCGGTATGAAGGAAGGTAACCTGGGATTTCACACCGACATAAAAACGCAACCTTTCCTCGCCCACGTATTTTCAGTGTTCTTGTAATCCCCTTGTTCTCGTCGTCCCCCTTATTCTCCTACCATTCCCTTTGTTCTTTTTTTCCCCACTTCTCCTTCTCGTCCTCTTTTTCTCGTATTCCCCTTGTTCTCCTTATCCTAGCTTTCTCTTTTTTATCCTTGTATTTCACTTTTTCCCTTGTCCTTATATTCCTACTGTTCTTCTTGCCGTCCTCGTCTTCTCGCATTCCCCTCGTTCTCTTTGGCATCCTCTTGTTCTCCTTTATTTTCACTTGTTCTTATCGGTCCACTTATTCGCTTTGTGTTCCCCTTGTTCTGCTTCTTGTACTCATGCTCTCCATGAAGTCCTCGTATTCCTCTTCTGTCCTTCTCTTTCCCTTGTTCTATTTCGCTTGTTCTCCTTGTCTCGTTCCTCTTCTACACACTTTTCACGTTTTATTCCCCTTATTTTCCTTGTTGTCTCCTTAGTCGCTATTTCTTCCTCTAGTTCTTTTCCTTGTCTTCTAGTTCTCCTTGCCTTCTCCTAGATCTCCTTGTTTTCTCCTAGTTGCCCTCGTTCTCTTTTTTTAGTAGGTTATTTTACGACGCTGTATCAACATCTTTGGTTATTTAGCGTCTGAATGAAATGAAGGTGATAATGCAGGTGAAATGAGTCCGGGGTCCAGCACCGAAAGTTACCCAGCATTTGCTCATATTGGATTGAGGGAAAAACTCGGAAAAAACCGTCTTCACATAGTTCTACTCGTCTTCTCCTAGTTCTCCTTGTCTTCTCCTAGTTGCCCTCGTTCTCGTCTTCACATAGTTCTACTCGTCTTCTCCTAGTTCTCCTTGTCTTCTCCTAGTTTTCCCTGTCTTCTAGTTCTCCTTGTCTTCTCCTAGTTGCCCTCGTTCTCGTCTTCACCTAGTTCTACTCGTCTTTACCTAGTTCTCCTCGTCTTCTCCTAGTTTTACTTGTCTTCTAGTTCTCCTTACCTTCTCATAGTTGCCCTCGTTCTCGTCTTCATCTAGTTCTCCTCGTCTTCTCCTACTTTTACTTGTCTTCTAGTTCTCCTTGCCTTCTCCTAGTTGCCCTCGTTCTCTTTTTTTAGTAGGTTATTTTACGACGCTTTATAAACATCTTTGGTTATTTAGCGTCTGAATGAAATGAAGGTGATAATGCCGGTGAAATGAGTCCGGGGTCCAGCACCGAAAGTTACCCAGCATTTGCTCATATTGGATTGAGGGAAAACCTCGGAAAAAACCTCAACCAGGTAACTTGCCCCGACCGGGAATCGAACCCGGGCCACCTGGTTTCGCGGCCAGACGCGCTGACCGTTACTCCACAGGTGTGGACCCCCCGTTCTCGTCTTCACCTAGTTCTACTCGTCTTTACCTAGTTCTCCTCGTCTTCTCCTAGTTTTACTTGTCTTCTAGTTCTCCTTGCCTTCTCATAGTTTCCCTCGTTCTCGTCTTCATCTTGTTCTCCTCGTCTTCTCCTAGTTTTCCTTGTCTTCTAGTTCTCCTTGCCTTCTCCTAGTTCTCCTGGTTTTCTCCTAGTTGTCCTCGTTCTCGTCTTCACTTAGTTCTACTCGTCTTCAGCTAGTTCTCCTTGCCTTCTCCTAGTTCTCCTTGTCTTCTCCTAGTTCTTCGTTGACATCTTACATCTGTATCACGAGACGAGTGTGTTAGCGGCGATGTTGCCGGACTGCTGAAACTTCAAACTTAATTTTCTAATTAACCGTGCATTTAATCACAAAACGTAATAACGGTTTTCTATTCATTTCAGTGTATGCTATCGTCCCATTCAATCTACAAGATTGAAGTCTAAATGCAAACCCTCGACAAGTCAACCCAAAGCAAGCTCTAGAGACGATAGAAAAGCGAAAACTACTTTAATGAACAAAGTCAGAAGGAAAGCCTTAAAAACACAGAAAGGAATTCCTGGGCACGAATCAAACCTCAGCAGCGACTTCCATTTCAACTGAACGTTCTAAGAAGAGAAAATTGAACGGACGAGGTTAAAATTCATGATTTATGTTTTACTTCAAACTATGTCTGGTAATACTACTAATATAACAGAAACACAGTTTGCCTTACAGAGGGGGACTATGCCATAATAGTTGTAGATATATCATAGTAGATGTAAGTTATTGTATGACATAATCCGTTAGGAATTACAATGTAGAAAATATGTGAAGAATAAGTAACTTTGTACTGAAGTTGTTCAAAAACTTTTGAAACTGACAGTAATAGTAGTACGGCAGGAAATTATCCACACAAATTATGTATCTGCTACTTTAAAGCGGAACTTTCTCTGTTCTCACAGTTTGGATATGAATTAATTCATAGATATTAATAAATAAATGCAAAGAACTATAAAGCAAATGCGTTTAATACGCTAGCATGTGTAACAGATAAATTCACAAAAATGTCACGTTGCCCGCCAGAAAATTAGTACTTGCGAGCATCTTTGGAACTTGGCTCTTATTTTCCAAAAGTAGAGTACTATTATTTACGTTTTCACATTTCCAATTTAGCGATAGCCAGACACAAAACGATGTCACGAAGTTACTGAAGAGAATGGAATTCTACAATTGAGATAATTCGGCATGTCAAGACATTTAGTTACGATTTACTTTCATTAAAAAAATTCAATCCTCGAACTGGTCAAATAGAAATATTCCTGCAGCACCAACAATTCGATATGCAGTACATACTTACTTACTTACTTACTTACAAATGGCTTTTAAGGAACCGGAAGGTTCATTGCCGCCCTCACATAAGCCCGCCAGCGGTCCCTATCCTGTGCAAGATTAATCCAGTCCCTATCATCATATTCCACCTCCCTAAAATCCATTTTAATATTATCCTCCCATCTACGTCTCGGCCTCCCCAAAGGTCTTTTTCCCTCCGGCCTCCCAACTAACACTCTATATGCATTCCTGGATTCGCCCATACGTGCTACATGCCCTGCCCATCGCAAACGTCTGGATTTAATGTTCCCAATTATGCCAGGTGAAGAATACAATGCGTGCAGTTCTGCGTTGTGTAACTTTCTCCATTCTCCTGTAACTTCATCCATCTTAGCCCCAAATATTTTCCTAAGCATCTTATTCTCAAACACCCTTAACCTATGTTCTTCTCTCAGAGTGAGAGTCCAAGTTTAATAACCATACAGAACAACCGGTAATATAACTGTTTTATAAATTCTAACTTTCAGATTTTTTGACAGCAGACTAGATGATAAAAGCTTCTCAACCGAATAATAACACGCATTTCCCATATTTATTCTGCGTTTAATTTCCTCCCGAGTGTCATTTATATTTGTTACTGTTGCTCCAAGATATTTGAATTTTTCCACTCCTTCGAAGGATAAATCTCCAATTTTTATATTTCCATTTCATACAATATTCTGGTCACGAGACATAATCATATACTTTGTCTTTTCGGGATTTACTTCCAAACCGATCGCTTTACTTGCTTCAAGTAAAATTTCCGTGTTTTCCCTAATCGTTTGTGGATTTTCTCCTAACATATTCACGACATCCGCATAGACAAGAAGCTGATGTAACCCGTTCAATTCCAAGCCCTGCCTGTTATCCTGAACCGATATGCAGTACAATTGATTGAAATTGCTGCGAAGCGCAAAATAGACTTAGGTATTCATTTTTACTTGCCAAGACAGACACTAAGATTTTGTGAAATGTTCATATTTCACATGCATCATTCTCGGACTAATTATTTTAATATTTACATCTTTCAGAGAACAGGAAGGTTTATTGACGCCCTCACGTAAGTCCGCCATCGGTCTCTATTCTTAGCAAGATTAATCCAGTCTCCACTATCATTTCCCACCTCCCTGAAATCCATTTTAGTTTTATCCTCCCATCTACGTATCCACCTCCTCAAAAGTCTTTTTCCCTCCGACCTCCCAACTGCGAATATATTGAATAAGCAGTTGTGGACAGCCGATAAGGGATGGTCCTCCAGCTTGGGGGTTGGGTGAAGGGCTAACAACCCATCACAGTAAAAAACAGCTTGTTACGAAACCATACAATAAGCCTCGATATGATGATAGAGACTGGATTAAACTTGCACAGGATAGGGATCGATGGCGAGCTTATGTGAGGGCGACAATGAATCTCCAGGTTCCTTAAAAGCCATTTGTAAGTAAGTAAGTAAGTAAGTAAGTAAGTAAGTAAGTAAGAGCTATTCCATCTCAAATCGACCGAAATGTAGAGGAAATTGACATTACAATTTCTAAATACAATATTTTTTTTTGTACGTTGGGAACTGTGATACAGTGCTTTGTGCAAACTTTGAAGCATCAGAACTTCATAGTGTTTAAATTAAAAATATTTAAATTTATCTTATTTTCATAAAATTTGCAACTTTAAACTGTTGTAGCTCAGAAACCCTTTCACCCAATGATCAAATATCATGGTTTATTTTGATGCTGAGAAGTTAGAGTTTATATTGACATATAAACAGATTTTCTTACTTTTTATGGAAATGGAGAAATTAAGGGCCGTATTCATAGCCATTTTTAGCGCGGGCTTCCGGTGGATGATCAGCGTTTTTCGTATTCATAAATCAGTGTTAGTGATAGGATATGATTTGAATTATGTACTAGTAACCAGTGGATAGCCGGGGCTAGCTTAGTACGCTCGCAAGACGCCTTTCCCAAGGAAAACATATTTAAAAAATGTATAGTTAGATTCCGCACTGAAAGTGCAAATAAACACATATTTTTTACTGATGGTACGTTGATAAGAAAGTATTGAAAATATCAAACAAAGAAAATAAATAGTACGCACGTGAACTAACCAGCTGACTGTGAGGCGGGAGCTAGCCGAGGTAAGCAAGGCCAGGAGACATAAACACGTGATGTGTCGTCTAGCAGTCATGGCTGTGCTAGCTTTATCACAGGTTTTCATAAACACAGGAGTAAAATGACGCCCAACGCTCGCTTATCTTCAGCTCTCGCCCAGTGCGTGCGGTACTGCGCCGTTCAAGTCTAGGCGTGTGAAAATAATTTATTTAATACCCTCGAAACTTATTGCCTTGCCACTAAGCAAACAATGCCGAATCCCTCTTAATAATGCAAGTTTTTTTTCTCAATATTATTTTTACATTTTTACAAATTGGCAAAAAGCCTAAAAGTAAGTAAAGTCAGATTATCTGTCTCTGTGTGTACAATAACCTACCAAATGTCAGCTTCAAAATGAGCTCTCGTTCAATGTTCTGCCGTAAATGATTCCAGAGTTCTGAGCGCTGAAAGAGGCTTGTTTTTCTAAAATACGCTAAATTTGTCGCTCAATAATACGAAAACCGTTTGACTTTCGATAGTATATTTTTTAAAATGTACTCTCCTCAGCACCTTGTATAAATAGGGAAAAAATTAGAGTATAAAAAAGCCAGGTTTTTTACTGATCGATTTCATATGGAATAGCCCTAAGTTAGAATGAGCTTCCAGTTGAGGCGAAAATATTATTTACCAAACTTTTTAAGAAATCTGATATCTAGGGTCGATGTATGCCTGGTGAGTAACAAGATCATACATCCATTGTTTGTTTTAACAGGCCACACAAGCAGAGGTATGTCACGATACAAGTTTCCCATGATGCAAGTCGCATGTTTTGTGGCCTAGGAATGCGTCCAGCTCAGGTCACCAGAGTACACAATTCTCTCGCAGACGTCTTTTAATGTCGCGGCACATAGCATGAAACTCGAGTCCTGACTCGTAGTCCAGCATACCTCAACGTATGTCACAATAAGGCTATAAAATTTTAAGACTTCCAGACTTCAGGACCCTATGTACAACTAATTCTAGTTGTTGCAGTGAGCGATTTAAAACAATAGAGCATTGTAAACTTAAAACGCAGTAAGAATCATTACTAGTATTAAAAATTAATTGCATAAAGCACACGTTACTGCTTGTTTCTAACAAGTTTTGTTGCTTAGGGTATAATATTGAACACAAGTCTGATTTTAATTAATTTGGTTTTCATTTCTATGCACGGCAATTAAATATGTGCGCTATTCCATATGAAATCGATCAGTAAAAAACCTCGCATTTTTTATACTCTAATTTTTTCCCTATTTATACAAGGTGCTGAGGAGAGTGCATTTTCAAAAATATACTATCGAAAGTCAAACGGTTTTCGTATTATTGAGCGACAAATTTAGCGCATTTTAGAAAAAAAAAAGCCTTTTTCAGCGCTCAGAACTCTGGAACCATTTACTGTAGAACATTGAACGAGAGCTAATTTTGAAGCTGACATTTGGTAGGTTATGTTAAGAAGTAATCCTTATTTTTATTGTATACAGAGAGACAGATAATCTAATTTTACTTACTTTTAGGCTTTGTGACAATTTGTAAAAATGTAAAAAAATATTGAGAAAAAACCTTGCATTATTAAAAGGGATTCGGCATTGTTTGCTTAGTGTCACGGCAATAAGTTTCGAGGGTATTAAATAGATTATTTTCACACGCCTAGACTTGAACGGCGCAGTACCGCAAGCACTGGCCAAGAGCTGAAGATAAGCGAGCGTTGGGCGTCATTTTACTCCTTTGTTTATGAAAACCTGTGATAAAGTTAGCACAGCCATGACTGCTAGACGACACATCACGTGTTTATGTCTCCTGGCCTTGCTTACCTCGGCTAGCTACCGCCTCACAGTCAGCTGGTTAGTTCACGCGTTTACTATTTATTTTCTTTATTTGATATTTTCAATACTTTATTATTAACGTTGCACCAGTAAAAATACCTGTTTATTTGTACACTCAATGTGGAATCTAACCATATATTTTTAAAATAATTTTTCCTGGGCAAAGGTGTTTTAATTAAGAAAAATCTAAATTTCTCAATTTCCATAAAAAGTAAGAAAAACTGTTTACATATCAATATAAACTTTTAACTTTTCAGCATCAAAATAATCCATGATTTTGATCATTGGGTGAAAGGGTTTCTGAGCCACAACAGTTTAAAGTTTCTAATTTTATGAAAACAAATATAAATGACACTCGGGAGGAAATTAAACTCAGAATAAATATGGGAAATGCGTGGTGTTATTCGGTTGAGAAGCTCTTATCATCCAGTCTGCTGTCGAAAAATCTGAAAGTTAGAATTTATAAAACAGTTATATTACCGGTTCTTCTGTATGGTTGTGAAACTTGGACTCTCACTCTGAGAGAGGAACATAGTTTCAGGGTGTTTGAGAATAAGGTGCTAAGGAAAATATTTGGGCCTAAGCGGGATGAAGTTACAGAAGAATGGAGAAAGTTACACAACACAGAACTGCACGCATTGTATTCTTCACCTGACATAATTAGGAACATTAAATCCAGACGTTTGAGATGGGCAGGGCATGTAGCACGTATGGGCGAATCCAGAAATGCATATAGAGTGTTAGTTGGGAGACCGGAGGGAAAAAGACCTTTAGGGAGGCCGAGACGTAAATGGGAGGATAATATTAAAATGGATTTGAGGGAGGTGGGGTATGATGATAGAGACTGGATTAATCTTGCACAGGATAGGGACCGCTGGCGGGCTTATGTGAGGGCGGCAATGAACCTTCGGGTTCCTTAAAAGCCATTTGTAAGTAAGTAAGTAAGTAAGTAAGTAATTTTATGAAAATACGATAAATTAAAATATTTTTAATTTAAAAACTATGAAGTTCTGATGCCTCAAACTTTGCACAAAGCATTGTATCATAGTTTTCTACGGACAGAAAAAGTTTCATTGTATTTAAAAATTGCGAGGCCAATTTTCTCTATATTTCGTTCTATTTGAGATGGAATAGCCCATACTGACAATACAATGGTTAATTACGGATAATAAATAACAAAAGTAAAGCCACTTTTGGAAAACTTCATCTTCACGAATAAGACATGTATTTTAATATTTTAAATTTCATTCCGTCAGCTAAAATTGATTTGTTATTCATCGTTCACGGTTCAGTTGCTCGTCATTGGAATTCCTCACATCACACCCAAAGGAGCTCTTGGACACCAACTACTTTCAAAAGCCGATGGCAAGTAGACTGCTTCTCGTCTATATTTTTTTTTGTAGAATATGATTTTTCTTACATTATTTTAATCGTTCTCTCTATTCTCATTGTCTTAATTTAACACTAAAATATAACAGTCTAATTCTTATGATTATATGTAGGCTCTAATTTATCAGCTGCTTGTCTATACGGAAGATTTGAATATGTTAAGAGAAAATCCACAAACTCTTGAGGAAAACACGGAAATTTTACTTGAAGCAAGTAAAGCGATAAGTTTGGAAGTAAATCCCGAAGAGATAAGGTATAGGATTATGTCTCGTGACGAGAACATAGTAGGAAATGGAAATATAAAGATTGGAAATTTATCGTTTAAAATTCAAATATTTTGTAGTATCAGTAACAAATAAAAATGACACTCGGTAGGAAATTAAACCCAGAATAAATATGGGAAGTGCCTGCCATTATTCGGTTGAGAAGCTTTTATCATCCAGTTTGCTCTAAAAAAAAAGCTGAAAGTTAGAATTTATAAAACAGTTATACGTATTATCGGTTGTTCTGTATGGTTGTGAAACTTGGACTCCCACTTTGAGAGAGGATCAGAGGTTAAGGGTGTTTGAGAATAAGGTTCTTAGGAAAATATTTGGGGCTAAGAAGGATGAAGTTACAGGAGAATGGAGGAAGTTACACAACGCAGAATTGCAAGTATTGTGTTCTTCACCTGACATAATTTGGAACGTTAAATCCAGACGTTTGAGATGGGCAGGGCATGTAGCACGTACAGTACGATTATTTAGTCCTGACAGTCGCCGGAGATGTGCGCGTGGGACAGGCGAGTACATTTAGTTACGCCAAGGGGTGTTTGGTTTATTCACTCGCTTGCCTTTACCGACTGCTCGTCCTTATCTCTACTCCGGAACTCTCCCCACTCCTCCGATTACTTCCCCTCTTTCGCGTCGCTGAGTTGTGAGGACTAAATAATCGGTCTGTAAGAGTGAATCCACAAATGCATATGGAGTGTTAGATGGAATACATCAGGGAAAAGACCTTTGGGAGGGCCGAAACGTAGTTGGGAGGATAATATTAAAATGGACTTGAGGGAGGTGAGATATGATGGTAGAGACTGGATTAATGTTGCTTATGATAGGGACCGATGGCGGGCTTACGTGAGGGCGGCAATGAACCTCCAGGTCCTCTAAAACCCAGTTGTAACTTACAACTTGTAAGTAGATTACTTGTAGTTAAACGTCGTCGAAGTTTCTACATACTCGCTGCTTTGCAGTTAAGTTGTGTAAGTAGCGAAACAGACGAAATGCTAGATTAAAGTTTTCTTGCGTCTGTTAGGAGCGAGGCAACCCGTCACGCAGCTGGTATTTCTCTGTGTCATGGTCACGAACGCCCACAAGATTTTCCCAAAGCAGTATCAATACATGAATCATACATTCGTCGTCTTCCTGATATTCCGGAGGCCACAGTACTTTGCAACCAAGAGTAACAGTTAGTGCAGAGCTGTTAAGATAAGCACAAGTCACTTTTTTACATTCTTCATTGACTACTAGAGGGCCAGTGGTTGCAGTTTTTGTATTAAAGGCAAAAGTATGAGACGAAATATTAAATATGCATTCTAAATTAACTGAAAATAAATTTTATTGATACAGGGACATCATTTTATTTTTACTAACATTTCTAATATTAACCTGGCTATACCTTTGGATCGGCTGAGAACCGGAAACACCGTTTGCTACCCACTTCCACGACTGGAGTTCGATGATACTGCCGTAAAATACAAACAAATCACTTTACTAGGTATAGAAGGGAAGAAAAGTAGTGCATCCATTTACGTAAACTAGGAAATATCGCGATTTTGAGTTTGATAATTTTCGTTAGGTTTTTCTTAATCAAAATAGAGTACAGTATTAACAATAAGTGTTTTTATTCACGAACTGAGCTATCCATGTGGACGTATTCATTATGCAGTGTATATTATACTGTCTACAGCACATTAGCATACACTATAGAGAATGAAGTTAAATTGAGAAATAATGATAATATGGATATTTAAACACATTTTTGAAAATGGTAGCCGTTCATTTCGATACAGGCTTCAGTTCTAATGTGCATATTATCGCACTATAGACGATTGTACCTAATTCCAATTACCAGTTTCGTCCTTCGTACTAGTAACTCATGTTGAAATAATTCTGTACCTACTCTATAAAAGAGTACCTTACGTACTGTAAATTCAATCTTCACTTCTGCCCGATCCGAAAAGATAAATTACTCAATGCTATCTACTGTCCGTCCAAGTGGTCACGTCGCAGGGTCGTAAAAATGGGGGAAATCACGTGACAGTTAATTACTTAACGAGACGCTTTCATTTATTTTAAACAGTTGTATAATATTACGTAGACGTCCAATTCCTAACAGAAATTAATGTTTTCAGAAAACAGCTAAGACAGCTCAGCCACTAGCCTTTACAGAGAGGCGAATAGAAGCGGATGGGGGAAACCGGGATGTGACGTAGGCAAATGGACAGCAGTACCTGTGTGAAAATGATTCAATAACGAAAGCCCTTTCGTCACTGCAGAACGTGAACATATTTTTGGAACGTACTGTTTACTATGACCGTAACGCTACTATGACTGTATATGCGGTCTTGGTTCTGTGTGGAGGACAGCTGAACTTCATTAGTAGAAGGGGTGGGCGTGAAGTACATTAAAAAACTCAGGTGCAATAAAAAATGAAGTAAAAATAAAATGATGTCCCTCTATATGTATCTTATTCGCTTCATGAGTGATGTCTTACTGGTGTCAGTTGTGGGGTTGCAACCTGTTTTCGGACAGTCGACCAAACAACAACATACGAAAGTTAGCCGTTAGCCTGGTCGGGTTGCTGCACGGTCTAAGTCGTGTTCCCCTTATGGGTGCGCTCTGAAGGGTCATGGGTTCGAGTCCCTCCTCAGGCATGGTTGGCTTAAAAACTCACGAGTGCGTGTCGCTCATCTCGAGCATCACTAGCTCTGACAGTAGTTTATTGGCGAGCGATAAAGCGTCTAATACTCACAGTATCGAGGCGGTTTAATAGGTCTTTCACTCTTCAGCGATATTTGCATTGCTCTCTTATACAGAAGAACTGTAGTAGAAGTGAAGACTAATTTTGTTTATTTGTTATAATTCCGAACAAAGGCAAGTAATTCTCCGTGAAAATGTTACCATTAAAACCCGAAATCAGTCAAAACCAGTTTCAACTACGTAGTAAAAAATTATCTAAGCCAATGTAGGTAGATAGAAAACCAGTTTCCGTAAGATCTAAAAGCAGTGACAGGTTAGGTTTGGTTTGTTCAGATTTTTGTTTGGTAAAAGCCTAATCAAACCAAAAACCTAAACAAACCAAACCTGTCGTTGATTCTAGATCTGACGAAAACTCGCTTTCCATCTATCTAAACTTTTAAAACTAGTTTTTACTATATATTATTACGCTGTACCGAAGTACATATGATATTTACGTGCAGAAATTCTGCGTCATCATATGATGAAGGATGAGTGGAACGGAGAAAAATTCTTTCCGGCACCGGGATTTGAACCCGGGTTTTCAGCTTTATGTGCTGACGCTCTATCCACTGAGCCACACCGGATTCCCATCCCATGTCGGGTCGAATCCTCTCAGTTTAAGTTCAACCTCTTGGGTTCCTCTAGTGTCCTACCCACATGTACTGCGTCATAGACGTATGACAGTGGCACAATGTCCACACATGTGCAGAGGTGCACTCGTTATGAGTGACTAAGTGGCCGGGATCCGACGGAATAAGCGCCGTCTTAAATCACTAAGTGATTATTTTTCGCATATCGTATATTATTACGATGTACCGAAGTACATATGATATATCTGTGCAGAAATTCTGCGTCATCATATGATGAAGGATGAGTGGAACGGAGAAAAATTCTCTCCGGCAGTAGTTAAAACTGGTTTTGTCGGATTTCGGGTTTTAACGATAACAAAAATAAAGAGAATAATTTCGAGGGAAAAATTGTTCCGGAGCCGGGTATCGAACCCGGGACCTTTGGTGTAACGTACCAACGCTCTACCACTGAGCTACCCGGGAACTCTAACCGACACCGATCCAATTTTTCCCTCTATATCCACAGACCTGAAAGTGGGCTGACAACCGTCAAGCAACCAACTTCAAATCAACTTTACAGGGAGTTGTACCTGAAATCTTGATTTGCATAATACACGTTACTGTTCGTTAACAGAAAACCACAATTTAAGTCACACGGAGTTAGTGTGCACTCGAAGTTGGTTGCTTGACGGTTGTCAGCCCACTTTGAGGTCTGTGGATATAGAGGGAAAAATTGGATCGGTGTCGGTTAGAGTTCCCGGGTAGCTCAGTGGTAGAGCGTTGGTACGTTACACCAAAGGTCCCGGGTTCGATACCCGGCTCCGGAACAATTTTTCCCTCGAAATTATTCAAATCAACTTTACAGGGAGTTGTACCTGAAATCTTGATTTGCAAAAATAAATAGGTTTATTTTTTAAATATGTTAATTGTTTGAAATGAATGTAGTGAACTTTCATATTAAACCTTTTAAAGACCTGGACTGATCAAATCTAGACTCAGAACATCTGTAACTTTAATATGAATACTTGTTCATTAATTGATGAACTAGTGGACTTGTGTTAAATATGAAATATCTGTCTGGCTTACAGCTGTTTCACAGCTTACTCCACAATTCAACACCTTCCAACAATAAAACACACCCTCCTAACAGGCAGAGAAGTTCGAGATGACGCCGCGATCTAGTAGGCTCTGATGATGGTGCGTGAAGCACTGAAACAGCTGTAAGCCGGACAGATATTTCATATTTAACACGAGTAAGTCCACTAGTTCATCAATTAATTATATCCAAGTGTTAAAAGTGGTGTACGCAAGATTCAAAATGGAGGACTTGTTCATTATAATTGACTGAACTACTTTATCAGTTAGAAAATGAAAATTGCAGTCGTGTCTTCTACAGCTTTTAGACAGAGTTCACTGCAAAACTGTTAACCCTAAAGGCTCCTCAGCCGCTGCAGGCAGACCTCAACCAAATTCTTTTCTCAGGGTCCAGAAGGGACGTGAACTTTGCAAGAAAGGCATGTGACCCCCATAACCTTGCTTCAAAGCGATTTCCAGCGACCGTTGTTTTGATTATCCCTTACGAATGAGCTACGACTCAATTTACACTGGACCGTTGTTTCTTAAGGCTATAACATTTTTATGACGTCTAGGCTTCAGTAGTGAGCCGTTGTTAATAAAAAAACGCATTGCAATGCACAAGTAAAAAAGACATCAAAGAATAAAGCATTGTACTCTTATCGCACAACATGAGCCATTGTGCACGTAAACAATTGCTTGAACGTACATTTCCTACGTGGTCCGGGAACCCTTGTTGCTATGTGCTTGTTACTAAGAGAACTGTATTTGAACATATGTCGGATATGGATTTATTTATTTTTTTCTTGTACTTTAATTAATATTGCAAATAAATAGGTTAATTACGGATAATTGTGGACACAATATGAGTACACTTACTTACAAATGGCTTTTAAGGAACCCGAAGGTTCATCGCCGCCCTCACATAAGCCCGCCATCGGTCCCTATCCTGTGCAAGATTAATCCAGTCTCTATCATCATACCCCACCTCCCTCAAATCCATTTTAATATTATCCTCCCATCTACGTCTCGGCCTCCCCAAAGGTCTTTTTCCCTCCGGTCTCCCAACTAACACACTATATGCATTTCTGGATTTAATGTTCCTAATTATGTCAGGTGAAGAATACAATGCGTGCAGTTCTGCGTTGTGTAACTTTCTCCATTCTCCTGTAACTTCATCCCTCTTAGCCCCAAATATTTTCCTAAGCACCTTATTCTCAAACACCCTTAACTTATGTTCTTCTCTCAGAGTGAGAGTCCAAGTTTCACAACCATACAGAACAACCAGTAATATAACTGTTTTATAAATTCTAACTTTCAGATTTTTTGACAGCAGACTGGATGATAAAAGCTTCTCAACCGAATAATAACACGCATTTCCCATATTTATTGTGCGTTTAATTTCCTCCCGAGTGTCATTTATATTTGTTACTGTTGCTCCAAGATATTTGAATTTTTCCACCCCTTCGAAGGATAAATCTCCAATTTTTATATTTCCATTTCTTACAATATTCTGATCACGAGACATAATCATATACTTTGTCTTTTCGGGATTTACTTCCAAACCGATCGCTTTACTTGCTTCCAGTATAATTCCCGTGTTTTCCCTAATCGTTTGTGTATTTTCTCCTAACATATTCACGTCATCCGCATAGACAAGAAGCTGATGTAACCCGTTCAATTCCAAACCCTGCCTGTTATCCTGAACTTTCCTAATGGCATAATATGAGTACACTACTGCTTAAAATGTACCGTAGGCCTATGTAAAAAGCTCCGAGCATTAGAGAACTACGTACTTTTTCGAAAATATTTTATTTTTTATTGGTTTATTTTACGGCGCTTTGTCAACTGCGATAGTTACCTAGCTAAGGTGACAATGCCAGCGAATTTAGTCCAGGGTCCTTTGCCGAAAGTTACCTTGCATTTACTCTCAATGCGTTGGCGAAAAACCCTGGAGATATTATCAACCAGGTAAACTGTCCCAACCACGATTAGAACCCGGACCCGCTCGTATGACTGTCAGATAGCCACCTATATATCTCAGGCGGTGGCATGTTTACGTGCTGACCCGGAATTGCGCTCAGGCGTGGGTTCGATTCCCGCTTGGGCTGATTGTCTGGTTGGGATTTTTCCGAGGTTTCCCCAACCGTAAGACGAATGTCAGGTAATCTATGGCGAATCCTTCGCCTCATCTCGCTATCACCAATTCCGTCAACGCAAAATATCCCAGCACGCTCTCGTCATGAAACAATACTAACAATAGCACCCCATCGCACCTCCTCATACTCATCCTCTTTCACAATAGCCCTGCCAAGACTCTAGAATTGACTACATGCTAGCATCAGGGACTGTCGAAATAAAATTGAATTGAAACGCAAACTTACTAGGCACTTGGTCAGTAATTGATTTCTTGTAAATAGTTTCCTTAATCTATCACAAATATTTCAATATCCAGTAATTTCATCACTATACAATTTTGTTATTCTAGGTTTAATTTGTAGTTCAGTAAATATAAAATATTATTTGTTTTTCTATGACTATTACACTCTTACTACGTTATACTACTTTTGACCAATAAAACGGTACGAAAGGACGTATTTCAACCAATCATGGCTGCTTATCGCACAATTTTATCGCGTCCCTAGCATTTGTTTAATTTTATCGCGTCCCTAGCATTTGTTTCTTTGTTTGCCAACATTTGAAACTGCGCTGGTATGGACGACAAAAATATATATAAAATTACAAACCACTCCAGTCGATGCACAGCAGTTTCAAATATGACTCGCATTGGCATTCAAGAACAATAATTAATAAAAATCACTGATCATACCTGTGCATCTTCTGAAATCCGATTTACAAATAAATGAAGAGCACCATTCGGAAATCCTGAATAAGTTGAATACACCATGTAGGCCTAAATCAACGAGTTCCACTTCTATTACGCACACGTCCAATATAACATCAATTGAACCACCAACCACATTCAAATTTGAAAATTGTACATTCAATAATTATTCCTTTTAAAATTATTAATTCGGAAATTCTGAATAAGTTGAATACACCATGTAGGCCTAAATCAACGCGTTCAACTTCTATTACGCACACGTCCAATATAACATCAATTGAACCACCAACCGCATTAAAATTTGAAAATTGTACATTCAATAATTATTCCTTTTAAAATTATTCATGTTTAGTTTTTATGTCATCGTCGTTAATTAAAACTTTTCTAACACTTGTGTATATTAGTTAGGTTATGTTATAGCTTCTGCTCTGAGAGGATAAAAAGAACTTCTGCTATATGATATTATGGCTAGTCACGTATCAGAGATTGTTTAATATTAAGATTTATTGAATAGTAATCATTACAGTGTCTCTATAAAGACACTACTGCCATCTAGCATGCATCTAGCGTAATATTTGTAATGCTGAGATGGTACAATAATACATTTTGAAGACAGTTGTATTTTCGTAAGTCAATTAATATTTTATTGTATTGGAGTACTTTGTTACTTGTAATCTTTATATACTTTGTTCTAATCGTGTAATAGTCAATTAAATCCCACTCGAGTTTTGATTTTCTCTAGATAAATCAAAACGTCTAGTGAGATTACTGTTGATAAATGTTCTAGCTTTAATTAGTCAGGTAATCTTTTCGTACTTTCATTATTATTGTAATTGTAATTGTAAATTTAATACTAATTGTAGTTTTATTCTTCATATTATAGTTGGAATCTCCTGGTAGAGGGGCAGAGAAGGCCTGACGGCCTTATCTCTACCAGGTTAAATAAATAAATACTAAATAGCGTCGTTAGATAATGAAGTAAAAAAATCATGATATGGTCGACAACTAAACTGGAAGGTGGGGGGGGGGGAGTTATGGCTGCCACTCGGTTCTTGCCTAAGTTGATAAGATAAGACATTCAGTTTGGCAGTGGGTTTTTATTAAAATGGATTGTGCACGGATGTATTGAAACATTTGTTTTATTATTTATTTTGTTCTGTTGACATGAGGTCATTTATTCTTTCACTTTTTGAAACATCTCCCATCCTTTCTTCCTCTTCGCAAATCTTTACGCGGGTAGACCTAGGTTTGTTATATATATCAGAGTGCTACATTGGAGTTAAATCGCTCGCTTGAACTCGGTCGAATGTCGCACGCTCGAGTGAGATAAGATCGGTCGTGATACGCTCTTTATAAATAGAATCACAGTACAACGTCATCTCACTGACATGTCTTATCTTGTATGGAAGGCGACAGATAAGATACACATATGTTTTGCTCACACCATAAAAATAAGGCTTTATTTTCTGCGTTTATGACAAACGTCTAACGGAACAGTCAATGGAACGTACCAAAACAGTAACATGAAGTTATAAATAAAATAGTATGAAAAACTTCGATATACAGTTATTATTCCTAATTAATAATTATTCAATATTTTATTTACCACATATGTAATATGATAGGTCCATAACTTACATAGTGTTCCGCCTATATACTGCGAAAATGTGGAAACGTTTTACAAAATATTATTATATAGCAGTAAATTAATAATATTAGTACAGAGGTAACGTCACAGAAAATATAATAAAACGAATAATCATGCTGCACAACTGTTACAGACGCAAAGATTGATACACTAATTATTAGAGTTTATTATTATTATTATTATTATTATTATCATTATTATTATTTATTATTATTACTACTAGAAAACTTGATACATTTCTTGCATTATCGTGATTGTGTTCTCCATTTATAATAATTACATTTACATCCAATAACATCTATCAGATATGGCAAAAACAAAATCACTCCTATGTGGGGGGGAAAAAACATTTACCTACAACATTTATATTACATTTTAAAGCAAGTTTTGTAGTTGTAGGCCTACTATGGAGAGGTTAGTTAAATCCTGCAAAGTTTTGAAACGATAAACATCTATGATGTTACTACACAGTTCATCACTGTAACAAGAACGAATGTCTAACGCTCGGCTTATGCCGTTCGAGGATTTATCGCTCGCGACAATTTTACCTATCATGCATGTGCGCTACCTATCGGATTATGCTATGAACTACATGGCGCTCGAGCGAAAACGTCCAATGCAGACATCTGGTTAGTGTGTGTGTGTATATATATATATATATATATATATATATATATATATATATATATATGTGTGTGTGTGTGTGTGTGTGTGTGTGTGTAAAATAGATTATGATACGAGTAAATCAATCAATTTATTTTTGTTACTTTATTTATGAAGCGTATTTAAAAATTTTAGATATGCGGAAATACACTATTTTGAGGATGCGTTCTAATTCTATAATTTGTTTCAGAGCTAAATATCGAATGTATAATAGTGACACCTATCGAGAACCAGCGGAAATATTTAAAAATGTGTTCATTTCTATATAATATTTGTTTGTTTGTTTTTTTTTATTTGTTTCGTGGTTAAAACGTTCGCTTATATAATAAGTATGTAGTGCTAGGATTTTGATGAAATTGCATCTTTTTTCTAGTAAGCCAGAAACATAGTCGCTTTAGTATTTATATGTTATGTGATAAACTGAGTGTTTTAAGACAAATTTGTTAGGGCACTTTTTGCATTTTTTGTCTGTTTCAACTCATAAGAGCATCTTTTGTGCTATTCAGACTTTTATTAGGCATTTCCATTTAAATTTGGCCACAAATCCGCATTATTAATATAAAATGTTTATTTCCTTTGATATTTTGTCTACATATTTTGTCCATTAATACCCTTTATTTTTTACTTGGTTATTTAACGACGCTGTACCAACTACGAGGTTATTTAGCGTCGATGGAGTTGGTGATAGTGATATGGTATTTGGCGAGATGAGGCTTCGCCAAAGATTACCTGACATTACCCTTACGGTTGGGAAAAACCTCGGAAAAACCCAACCAGATAACCAGCCCCAGCGGGAATCGAACCCGCGCCCGAGCGCAACTCCGGATCGTCAGGCAAGCGCCTTAGCCGACCGAGCTACGCCGGTGGCTAATACCCATTATTTTGTATAATATTTTAATCGTTTTTCTAAACAAATATTGCCCTTTTAACGTAGTACACCCCATGTAATGGATCAATCCAACCATCCCTGTAATATAGACTCCTCTATACTTGCTAATTCCGTATAAGAGTGGCCTTGTGGTGGACTACATGGAAACTACATCATGTAAAATAATTAATTAAAGTGTACCACTTAGAAAAAATTATGCAAAATTACTTACATACTTAATTACTGGCTTTTTAGGAACGCGGAGGTTCATTGCCGCCCACACATAAGCCCGCCATTGGTCCCTATCCTGAGCAAAATTAATCCATTCTCTATCATCATATCCCACCTCCCTCAAATCCATTTTAATATTATCCTCCCATCTACGTCTCGGCCTCCCTGAAGGTCTTTTTCTCTCCGACCTCTCAACTAACACTCTATATGCATTTCTGGATTCGCCCATACGTGCTACATGCCCTGCCCATCTCAAACGTGTCTGGATTTAATGTTCCTAATTATGTCAGGTGAAGAATACAATGCGTGCAGTTCTGCGTTGTGTAACTTTCTCCATTCTCCTGTAACTTCATCCCGCTTAGCCCCAAATATTTTCCTAAGCACCTTATTCTCAAACACCCTTAACCTATGTTCCTCTCTCAGAGTGAGAGTCCAAGTTTCACAGCCATACAGAACAACCGGTAATATAACTGTTTTATAAATCCTAACTTTCAGATTTTTCGACAGCAGACTGGATGATAAAAGTTTCTCAACCGAATAATAACATGCATTTCCCATAGTTATTCTCTGTTTAATTTCCTCCCGAGTATCATTTATATTTGTTACTGTTGCTCCAAGGTATTTGAACTTGTCCACCTCTTCAAAAGATAAATTTCAAATTTTTATATTTCCATTTCGTACAATATTGTGGTCACGAGACATAATCATATACTTAGTCTTCTCGGGATTTACTTCCAAACCTATCTCTTTACTTGCTTCCAGTAAAATTCCCGTGTTTTGCCTATTAAGCAGCACGAAACTCCTTTTCCTACTAAGCCAGTTTTAGAATGTAAGATCAATATTTGGGTCATTTTTAAGGATATTTTTGAATGATTTTTAGGTCATCAATGCATTGTATTGAAGACATTTTTTTATGATTTATAGGCCATCAAAATCCTAGCCCTAATAATAAGACAGTCCTGGGTCAGATATCTTTTGAACACCAGTGTACACCTACTGTAAATGCGAACAATTCTTTTCAAAGGAGTAAAACGTAAGACAAATTTTTATATGAAATTTAATACTAGTAGTTTTGTACTCAGCCCATATTACCACTCCTTAAAATGCTCAGTATTCTTCCTCAATCACCCTGTATAAAGTGAATTCAAACCTGGAGGAATGCTATGTAGGGTGGAATGTTGCGAAATAATAGGGGACGCGGCTAATTTTATAAATGGGCGCAGGTGTTGCATCCTTTAAAGTAAGCTTATTATTCAGAAATCCATACCAAAGAAAAATAGCCCCAGTCTGAGCAACAAGCTTCCTGGATTCTGACGTAATGAGAATAATGCGGCTTGCAAAGCTATCTCAATCTTGTATTTGGTAATATCTAAGTTGGAATGAATTTTTGTGGTCCCTTTTATTCAAAAGCAACACATAATGCAGAAGTGTGCATTAATTATTGATATTCTCGCCTTTTCGAAAGAATTTACAATCACTAATTGTTAGCAAAGTAAGACCATGGTGCTTTAATCTGAGTAATAAGAATTTCGAAAAATTCGAATACATTCCAGGTGTCAGCATTGTCAGCATTGCTGACATAAATTTAAACTATTGTCACTGAATGTACGGAGAGGCCACCTAATCCTGTTACTCCTATGGTAAACAAAATTGAATGACAACCCTTTGCATTAATATTTATTGAATACTGAAAATTAATTTAAAATACTCTTCTGTCTTACAAACCACTAATTATTAATATTATTATTATTATTATTATTATTATTATTATTATTGTTATAACTTTTTAACTTCGCTCTAGTATTTGCCATTAGGAAAGTTCAGGATAACACAGAGGGTTTGGAATTGAACGGGTTACATCAGCTTCTTGTCTATGCGGATGACGTGAATATGTTAGGAGAAAATCCACAAATGATTAGGGGAAACGCGGAAATTCTACTTGAAGCACATAAAGCGATAGGGATGGAATTAAATCCCGAAACGACTAAGTATATGATTATGTCTCGTGACCAGAATATTGTACGAAATGGAACTATAAAAACTGAAGATTTATCTTTCGAATGTTAATGTTAATGTTAATGTTATGTTTTATTTAACGACGCTCGCAACTGCAGAGGTTATATCAGCGTCGCCGGATGTGCCGGAATTTTGTCCCACAGGAGTTATTTACATGCTAGTAAATCTACTGACATGAGCCTGTCGCATTTAAGCACACTTAAATGCCATCGACCTGGTCCGGGATCGAACCCGCAAACTTGGGCATAGAAGGCCAGCGCTATACCAACTTGCCAACCAGGTCGACTTTATTCTTCGAAGAGGTGGAAAAATTCAAATATCTTGGCGCAACAGTAACAAATCTAAATGACACTCGGGAGGAAATTAGACGCAGAATAAATATGGGAAATGCGTGTTATCATTCGGTTGAGAAGCTTTTGTCATCCAGTCTGCTGTCAAAAAATCTGAAAGTTAGAATTTATAAAACAGTTAAATTACCGGTTGTTCTGTATGGCTGTGAAACTTGGACTCTCACTTTGAGAGAGGAACAGAGATTAAGTTTGTTTGAGAATAAGGTTCTTAGGAAAATATTTGGGGCTAAGAGGGATGAAGTTACAGGAGAATGGAGAAAGTTACACAACACAGAACTGCACGCATTGTATTCTTCACCTGACATAATTAGGAACATTAAATCCAGACGTTTGAGATGGGCAGGGCATGTAGCACGTATGGGCGAATCCAGAAATGCATATAGAGTGTTAGTTGGGAGGCCGGAGGGAAAAATACCTTTGAGGAGGACGAGACGTAGATGGGAAGATAATATTAAAATGAATTTGAGGGAGGTGAGATATCATGATAGAGACTGTATTAATCTTGCTCAGGATAGGAACCGATGCCGGGCTTATGTGAGGGCGGCAATGAACCTCTGGGTTCCTTAAAAGCCAGTAAGTAAGTAAGTTAAAAGAATAGGGAAACGAGACTGCGTTAATGTTCTGTCACTCCTGTTACGAGTTTCAACCTGCTTGTACAGTCTTCTAACTGTAGCATATATCCGCGCGGGGCATTGAAGGTCACTGCCGCGCTATTTTGTTGACGTCACTGCAATAAGGTGTAGTAATAGTGGAATTAATACCTAGAATTTTATTAAAGGCCCCGTGAAAAAGCTGTGTCATCTACGTATGACAACGTGCCCAATTAGACAGAAATCACTGCAGTACAATTTCTTTACAAGGGTCTCAATGCAAAGACTTCATCCGGCTGCGGTGGTCTTGTTCCTGTACCGTTACGAGTTTCAGATTGTCCGAACACATGCTTTGGGTTAGAGCGGCCATGTTCAACCGCAACTCGTACGTGTTAGTGGCATTTCAGCTATGGGCACCCCCACCTCCTTGACTTGAAGGGGAAATGACTTTTCAGCTGTCCCTCCGTTCAGAGTTGCCGGATTGGGCTACAAGTAGCCAATTGGGCTACTTAAAATTTTAATTGGCTATTGATTTTTACCATTGGGCTACTTGCGACTTTTTGGGCTACTCAAAAATTTTCGGGGCCTTTTTGGGCTATTCTTTTCTGATTTGAATTTGTGGAAAATTAATAATAATAGGTATATTAACAGTCTAGAATATGCCATTAGGAAAGTTCAGGATAACAGGCAGGGTTTGGAATTGAACGGGTTACATCAGCTTCTTGTCTATGCGGATGACGTGAATATGTTAGGAGAAAATACACAAACGATTAGGGAAAACACGGAAATTTTACTTGAAGCAAGTAAAGCGATCGGTTTGGAAGTAAATCCCGAAAAGACAAAGTATATGATTATGTCTCGTGACCAGAATATTGTACGAAATGGAAATATAAAAATTAGAGATTTATCCTTCGAACAGGTGGAAAAATTCAAATATCTTGGAGCAACAGTAACAAATATAAATGACACTCGGGAGGAAATTAAACGCAGAATAAATATGGGTAATTCGTGTTATTATTCGGTTGAGAAGCTCTTATCACCCAGTCTGCTGTCCAAAAATCTGAAAGTTAGAATTTATAAAACAGTTATATTACCGGTTGTTCTGTATGGTTGTGAAACTTGGACTCTCACTCTGAGAGAGGAACATTGGTTAAGGGTGTTTGAGAATAAGGTGCTTAGGAAAATATTTGGGGCTAAGCGGGATGAAATTACAGGAGAATGGAGAAAGTTACACAACACAGAACTGCACGCATTGTATTCTTCACCTGACATAATTAGGAACATTAAATCCAGAAGTTCGAGATGGGCAGGGCATGTAGCACGTATGGGCGAATCCAGAAATGCATATAGAGTGTTAGTTGTGAGACCGGAGGGAAAAAGACCTTTAGGGAGGCCGAGACGTAGATGGGAGGATAATATTAAAATGGATTTGAGGGAGGTGGGGTATGATGATAGAGACTGGATTAATCTTGCACAGGATAGGGACCGATGGCGGGCTTATGTGAGGGCGGCAATGAACCTTCGGGTTCCTTGAAAGCCATTTGTAAGTAAGTAAGTAAGTAAGTAAGGTGTAGTAACAGTCTTCCTCTCCATGAAAAAATCTGTTACAGCGTACGTCTCGCTTTATTTCACCACCACCTTAACCACGAGAAACGACGTACCTATGCGAAATATATATTTATTGTACATGTCACATGACCAATCCAGTGTAAGGGGATTTTCTCCTTTTACCATGACCAGTGCCAGCAGAAATGCAGTGGCGACGTGCAGCCTGCAGGCACATAATAATCAATTGCTCTTTGTCCTCCAATTCAAGCGTTAGTATTTTTGTGAATGCCGATGTAGTTTATTTCAATGATCTTAAATTAGGAACTAGGATCTTTTGTAAAAGTGATATACAGTTTTTAAGTTATATTAGAGAATTAATTTTTTTACTTTTTTGTATCCTAATTATAATGTAGGCTAATTATTCAATTCTGAGTCCTATAGTGAAATAATTTTAAGAGAACTGTGTTTCTTATACAGGGACATCATTTTATTTTTACTTCAATTTTTATTGTACCTAATTTTTTTAATGCACTTCACTCCCACCCCTTCTACTAAGGAAGTTCCAACTCCACACAGAACCAAGACCGCAGATAGTAAGCAGTCCTGAGTTACTGAGTATAGTACGTTCCAGAAATATGTTCGCGTATTCCAGTGACGAAAGAGCTTTCAATATTGAATCATATTTTCGCACAGGTACTGTCCGTTTGCCTACGTCTCATCCCGATTTCCCCCACCTGCTTCTGCTCGCCCCTCTGTAATAGCTGGGCTGTCTTAGCTCTTTTCTGAAAACATTCATTTCTCTTAGGAATTGGAAGTTTGCGCAATATTATACAGCTGTTTAATTTAACTTAAACAAAAGGGCCTCGATAAGTAATTAACTGTCACGTGATTTCCTCCCTTTCTACAATCCTGCGGCATAACCACTTGGACGGACAGTAGATAGCATGTCTGAGTAATTTTATATTTTCGGGTCGGGCAGAAGTGAAGATTGAATTTACAGTACGTAGAGTACGTACAGAATAATTTCAACATGAGTTACTAGTACGAAGGACGAAACTGGCAATTGGAATTAGTTGCAATAGTCTATAGTGCGATAATATGCACAAAAGAACTGAAGCCTGTATCGAAATGAACGGCCACCATTTTCAAAATTGTGTTTAAATATTCATATTATGATTATTTTTCAATTTAACTTCTTTCTCTATATTGTACGCTAATGTGCTGTAGACAGTATAATGAATACGTTCGCATGGATAACTCACTTCGTGAGTAAAAACACGTATTCTTGATACAGTACTGTACTTTGATTAAAGAAAAACCTAATGAAAATTATCAAACTCAAAATCGCGATATTTCCTAGTTTACGGAAATGGATGAACTACTTTTCTTCCTTCCTATACCTAGTAGAGTGATTTGTGTTTTACGCCAGTATCATCGAACTCCAGTCATGGAGGGGGGAGCAAGCGGTGTTTCCGGTTCTCTAAAGGTATAGACAGGTTAATATTAAAAATGTTAGTAAAAATAAAATTATGTCCCTGTAGAAGTGATATACAGTAAAATTTTTAAATTGTGATAGTGAATAATTTTTTTATATATTTATTTTGTTTTGTGATTATACTGAAAATGGAAATATTTATTATTTCGTTCTGTAATTGCTGAAAATAGGAGAAGTATACCAAAACGTTTAATAGGCAGTGGTTAAATGCTACTTCATTCTCAAACTGTCTTCAGGATGTGAAAGACGACAGCAATAAAGGTGATTGTAAAGTTCATAAAGTTCAAATTAGGGCTGATATAAGAGACTTGAAAAAAAAAACATTTCGATTCAGTTAAATATATATAATCCGCGAAATACAAATTTGCCATTTATATTGGGCTACTTTTTCTGAATTTTGGCTACTTTTCCAGCGAGCTTTTGCTACTTTCAGTTATACAAATCTGGCAACCCTGCGTCCGTTAATACAACATTCACAGTGACGGCGACCGTGAGAGTTATTGTAATTTTCAATGGCTTATCCAATTATTATTAATTATTACTACTACTAGGTTATTTTACGATGCTGTATCAACATCTCAGGTTATTTAGCGTCTG
Organism: Periplaneta americana; assembly: GCF_040183065.1. NCBI lineage: Eukaryota > Metazoa > Arthropoda > Insecta > Blattodea > Blattidae > Periplaneta > Periplaneta americana. The sequence goes on along the minus strand of NC_091126.1, from coordinate 172,174,905 downwards.
AATGAGATGAAGATGATAATGCCGGTGAAATGAGTCCGGGGTCCAGCACCGAAAGTTAACCAGCATTTACTCGTATTGGGTTGAAGGAAAACACCGGAAAAAATCTTCAACCGGGTAACTTGCCCCGACCAGGATTCGAACCCGAGCCACCTGAGTTCGCGGTCAGACGCCACAGGTGTGGACGACAGAGTGCTGCATTGGAGTTAAATCGCTCTCTTGAACTCGGTCGAGTGTCGCACCCTCGATTGAGATACGATCGGTCGTGATACGCTCGTAATAAATAGAAGCACAGTACAAGGTCATCTCACTGACATGTCTTATCTTCTATGGAAGGCGGCAGATAAGATACACATATGTTCTGCTCACACGGTAAAAATAAGGCTTTATTTTCTGCGTTTATGACAAACGTTTAATGGAACAGTCATTGGAACGTACCAAAACAGGAACATGAAGTTATAAATAAAATAGTATGAAAAACTTCGATATACAGTTATTATTGTTAATTAATAATCATTCAATATTTGAGTTACCACATATATAATATGATAGGTCCATACGTAGTGTTCCGCCTATATATTGCAACAATGTAGAAACGTTTTACAAAATATTATTAATATAGGAGTAGATTAATAACAATCTTGGTACAGAGATAACGTCACAGAAAATATAATAAAACGAATAATCATGCTGCACAACTGTTACAGACGGAAAGATTGATACACTAATTATTAGAGATTATTATTATTACTATTATTATTATTATTATTACTATTACTAGAAAACTTGATACAGTTCTTGCATTATCGTGATTGTGTTCTCCGTTTATAATAATTACATTTACACCCAATAACATCTATCAGATGTGGCAAAAACAAAATCACTCCTATGTGGGGGGGGGGGAAACATTTACCTACAACATTTATATTACACTTTAAAGCAAGTTTTGTAGTTGTACTATGGAGAGGTTAGTTAAACACTGCAAAGTTCTGAAATGATAAACATCTATGAAGTTACTACACAGTTCATCACTGTAACAAGAACGAATGTCTAACGCTCGGCTTATATCGTTCGAGGATTTATCGCCCATGACAATTATACCCATCATGCATGTGCGCTACCTATCGGATTATGCTATGAACTACATGGCGCTCGAGCGAAAACGTCCGATGCAGACCTCTGGTGGACGACATATGCAAAGACGTCCAGATAGATATTTCAGGAATCATGGGAATTGCAATATTTTTGTGTCAAAGAAAACTGTCAAGTAAAGTTCTCATTTGCTCTAAATATTTAAAGTTTACGTCTCAATACGTAGATAGATTTCCACGGTTGCCTGTGTTTGTAACATATGTAATGGCAATCTTCGGAGCTAAAGTCTGTGTGATGTATCTTGTCTCACTGTGAAAAGAGAGAGAAAGGAGATATGTCTTACTTCGTCTGTATTGTTATGGCAATGGGGGAATGGAGCGATGCCTTCCGTCCATCCAGTGGCGGAAAGGACCAGCTGATACATTCTGTAGCGCAAAATAAAATTACAAAATATCTCTCTTCGTACTGTGTAGTTCCGTCACTGAGCTTGTCTTTCAAGAAACTGAGTTCCGGTAGCCTGCACAATATCAAGGTTTTGAAAGGAATCCTGAAAATTTACAACCTTCCTATAATCTCCACCTTCATTTGATGGGACTTAGTTTTATTGCTACTGAGACAAGATAAACCTTACCAGGTATAAATAGGTCTACATTTGCGAGCAAACCTTTTCTGAAATGAATTATATTAAAATCCAGTATCATAATAGGATACACGACGATCACTTGTTATATCTTTTAAGACTTTGTACGTCATCATTTGTGTCAAATACAGATAAATTTGTTAAAAATAAGAGTTGCCAGAAGAGTCACCAAGATAAAAGTACAAGCGTCACGAAATGTACAATGTTCAGCGTTCATACTGAGATAATTGAATTAAATTTCGTTGAAGAATATCATAGTGCATACAAGCCACCACTGAAACTCAGCACAGTACGCGATCAAAACAACTTCGCAGCTGGTGGAAAGAGGTAAACTCATCCTCCCCTCTTGCAACTGCGGTTGCGCATCCGTGCTTTAGAGCTCACGGTAACGAGTAACAACAGTTCCAGTTTACATGCTTACACAGAAATTTTAGCGTATGATGGACGTTTTAATCTATTGTTTATCTATAATTCGCTTACTTTGGTCTCATATGACAATAAAACTAAAGTGGAGGGAATCTTCCATCAATCCTGGTTGGGATAAGTTGCCTGGTTGAGGTTTTTCCCGGAGATTTCTCTCAACCAATCAAGAGCAAATCCTGGGTAACTTTCGGCGCTGGACCCTGGACTTATTTCGCTGGCATTATCGCCTTCATCTCGTTCAGACGATATATAACTACAGCAGTTGAAAAAGCGTCATAAAATAATTAATTAAAAATGTTCCATCAGCTTCGTCTGTTGAGAACACGTCGATGTAAACATGACGACATTAATCGTTAATGTTCATTTTTTTCTGGTGCCAATAATTAAGAGTAATATTACGGGTACCGATGCTTTCTTCTAATCTTAAACTTTGGGATGTTAATTGATTTTATCGAATTTTCTTTCATAAATATATTACATTAACTGTTCCTTTGTTTCTAAAATATCGGACAAATTATAATGTATAATCATGCAGTTGGAAAATACGTAGTTTCATGATGGAAGTTTTAAGCACTAATTTTTACTCATAATTCGCTGACTTCGGTCTGGTACAATAAAATGAAAGACGACAGTATGTTCCACCAGTTTCTTCTGTTCAGAATCCGTCGATGTAAACGCCAAACCATTAGTTGGTAGTTACTGTGCTCCAACCACGAGAAAGTCTTTGCGGAATGAAACGGAGCGGGGTAATGCTGTGAATGAATGTTGATGTCATAAGGTTCCCACGTGGGTACTCTTATCTCTATTGGCTTGCTCTCACAGCACAAACAATAACATTGTTACACACATATTTATACTACCCTAGTTACAAAATTAGATCACTGTTAATCTCGTGGTCTTTTAATCCCTCCATATAGAAAATAACAAATGCAGGAGAGCGCATGGTTTTTAAACTGAAGTTATAACGATAATATTATCTATCTACTTCGCTCCAATAGATGACGCAATAGTAAGCACATTTCTTTCACGGTTGATCTCCTGGTTGGAGAACAGTATTGTCATGGTTCCTGATGCCAGGATTACAAGAAAAGTGGTAATTATATCATATTTTGTAATACTTTTCTTCTAATTATACAATTTCGGAGTTGATAATAGATTGTATCATGTATGTAATACTGAAATTTTATTGTGAATTGTCGGAAATGTCATATACAATCATGCATTTGGAAAGCAATTGTTTATGATAGACGTTCTAATCTCCAACATTTACTTATACTCTGACTTTAGTCTAATGCGACATGGTGAAACTTCGATATCTCTCCACAATAATTGAAGCCTTGTTACATTCCTCGGCTTCACTCTACTTGGATATCCCCACAACTAACCCACCTATCCTTGTCAAATACCTTGGCCTTATGTCACTTAGCTATCCCCTCATTTAACTCGTCTAATCGTCAGTCCCGTTTGTAGTGTGGGGAGATAAAGAATACGGTGAGGGGGAAGAGAGATAGCAAAAGTTTGTAATGCTTTTTAATACCCTGACGCCAACTATCAAGACATTAGATGATAATCTATTGTTACAAGTTGCCCTGTTGCTCTTCGTGTATCAATTTTCTTCTGAAATATTGAGAAAGATCATATATAGGCCTAATCACACAGTTGGAAAGCACGCAAGTTTATGATTGACGTTTCAATCCCTAATATTTAAACTTATCATTTTTTACTTCTGTCTGATATAGTAAAACTAAAGGCAAGATTAGGTTCGTCTGTTAATAATCCGCCGATGTAAACATTAAACCCTTATTCGGTAGGTAATTTCATTTTAAGATTAGTGGTACTTTACTTAATTTAACAAGCTGTCCACCATAAGTATAATATACATGATTTTAAATGCAATTTTCTTCTGAAATATGGAACATATCTCATCTCATACACTTGGAAAACACGAAATCAGGTGAAACTTCGGCATCCCCTCGCATTACACACGGGAGAGAAACCGTACTTAAATAATTTTCACATTCCTTAGTCTCATGTCACTTAAATAATCCCCTCAACTAACCCACTGTGTCACATACCTCGACTTATAGCTATCCCCTAATCTAACCCATAAATAAGCTTAAATCAGACGTCATTCCCGTGTGTGGTGTAGGACGATATCGAAGATTGGCCCGAAATCATGATGCAAATATTTACATGAGTATATGAGTTTAAAATATTAATATCTGGCGCTTCTCTTACCTTTGTTGTATCAGCTACATGACGTTCGACGTCTGGAACAGATGTTGGAAGATTGTAAATACACATTTACTGCATTAGCAGTCGTAGTAGCGATACCATGATAGTCGCTGTACTGTCAGCAAGGGAGACGATCAGATTCGAGCTTGTGCGCATGCCTGATCACGTCATCTTGTTTATGTAGTCTCGTGTGGTTAAATCGGATGCAATTTCCACCTTAAGTTATTGAATGCCATTTTATTGTTTGTCCACGCCAATAAGAATATTAATTAAAAGAGTATTACAAACTTATAATGAAGCACAAGCCAACTGATGTGGCAACTTGAAAATCCTGCTGTCGAATAGGGGTTGATCCACGTTACATTTACCTTCCATTACATATCCGTAAGTTTTAGTTTTTAGAGTTTTAAAAATGCATGTTTACACACTTTGCGTTCCGCATACGTCAGTTACATAACTTTATTTAAAATTAGAAACTTCAACGTACAGGAATGGAAGCGAAACGGAAAGGAAATGTTACGTATAATGTGAATCACTCTAAACCACCGCCGCCTGGATCCGTCTCTTTCTCGATAAGCTAGGCGAGGGGATCCAGACGGCGGTGCTCTAAACCTGTTTGATTCAAGAGATCATGTGATGCGCAGAATCGATTTCAGCCACATTCGTACCTATGGGCGCGCTTTTACGTTCTCTTCCACAATATACATTTAAGGACAGTCCTAATATACAGAGCGTTCAGTAACTATTTTAGGTTATGTTACTATGGACTTTTCTGAGTAAAAAAAGTCAATATAAACATGTGTCCAGTTTTCAGTGTGTTTGGAAATACAGTTGTTTGAATATTGCGCATAAAAAGAAAATACCATGTTGCTCGTTGACTGCGAGGTTTGCTAGCCGAGGGGTATAAATCCTTAGCAGGCTTTCTGTGGGAGGCAAATAGAGCTGGGAAGCCCATATACTAGATTTACGGCACACAACTGATGGAGGACGTCAGGCAAAATTTCTGTAATTTCTCGTTCAGTATGAATTTTGGCGCTGAAATATTTCTGCTATTGAAAGCGTCGTTAAATAAATTACTACTACTACAATTATCACATTCGAGGTGAAGTCTGCTCTACAACCACTTTCATGTCTGTTCAGAACTGTTTGGCTTTTTCAAAACAGGGTGTTTCGCTCATCTGCTCGTTTCTTAACCTGTTGCATTTAAGGATATGGAACTTTGAAATTATTAACTTCTACATATTTACGCCAATTAATCTGAAACTTTTAACACATATTTCTTACAATGTGCGCATGTAATACACAAATTTTCACCTTGATATTCCAATTAGTTTACTTATAATTAATTATTGTTGATATTTTTAACTGAATTATAATTTTCCCAATTTTCAAAGTTTACAAATTTTTCTTTAAATTTATATGTAATATATTCCGATATATGTATGTAAAATATGACACATGCTTTCCATATTTTTCTAATTACTTTTGAGAAAAAAATATTTACCCTTTCAGTTGTTAATTTTTCAATTTTTTAAAACTCATCACATACTCAACACATGGTGATTTGAATACTTTCAATAGCAGAAGAAAACACATGTGTCAGTTTACTTCACATTGTTTTGTGGACTTCTGTGCAAAATTTCACTGAAATTGGAGGAAAACTGCATTCATTTGAGCACTTTGAATGTAACTAAATGTTGAAAATTGGAAAATCGAGACGAGTATCAAGTACAGCATGCATATGATACATACTATCGACACAGTCTAGTATATACAGTCGCGAAGCTCAATACGTAGTAAACATGCAAACATTAGATAGTTGCTCACCACTAGGATCGCTAATATCGCCTCATTACAGGCAATGCAAAATAGTACCATCACAGTCTATTGTTTCTAGCACCCTCAAAACTCAAGCTTCGTGACTGTATATAGTAGACTGTGCTATCGATATCCTTACTACCTATACAGGTCTACCACACACATTTTCCTCCTACATAACAGCGCCAAATATGAACTGAATGAAAAGTAAAATTAGTTAGAATGAAGAACAAAGTCTGTCAGAATGACAGCTAAGTGTCGGTTTAAAGTGTCGGTTTATTTGCAGCTATCTCTTTGTAAACTAAAACGAAAATTCGTTTGCTAATTAAGTTAATTATCACATTGCTATTGTCATCTAGTCTGCTGTCAAAAAATCTGAAAGTTAGAATCTATAAAACAGTTATATTACCTGTTGTTCTGTATGGCTGTGAAATTTGAAAGAGGAACAGAGATTAAGGTTGTTTGAGAATAAGGTTCTTAGGAAAATATTTGAGGCTAAGAGGGATGAAGTTCCAGGAGAATGGAGAAAGTTACACAACGCAGAACTGCACGCATTGTATTCTTCACCTGACACAATTAGGAACATTAAATCCAGACGTTTCAGATGGGTAGGTCATGCAGCACGTATGGGTGAATCCAGAAATGCATATTGAGTGTTACTTGGGAGACCGGAGGGGAAAAGATTTTTAGGGAGGCCGAGACGTAGATGTGAGGATAATATTAAAATGGATTTGAGGGAGGTGGGATACGATGATAGAGACTGGATTAATCTTCCTCAGGATAGGAACCAATGGCGGGCTTATGTGAGGGCGGCAATGAACCTCCTGGTTCCTTAAAAGCCATTTGTAAGTATCACATTGCTAGTAGTACTGTTATTAATCTATTGGAGTTTTTATGCAATTTTATGTTTATTCATTTGTATAACATCAGTCAGTATTTTTTTTTTTACCTATTTTGACATTATCGGAAGGGTAATGGGACATTTTATTAAACAGTCTATTTAAACTGACGACTCATGCTCAACAGGCATTAGGGAAAGTGTCCCTGTGATGTTTCACTGTTCGTACAAGACACTGAATCACAAGTGTAGCATTTGAATTCATCATTACCAAACACTTATACAGCACCTAATAGGAAAGAGGTTTTAACAGATATAGATTATGTAGTTTGTTGATAATTTCATAGTCTAAGAATTAAATCTTAGCCTCAGTTACAACTCCTTCCATATCATTTCCTATAACCTCACCTTTCTTCATTATCAAGCTCATCATTAAGATGTTATAAAAATCTGACAGGAACTCACGTTTTGACATTTCATATGACGTTTTTCTGTTCTAAATACTTAGAGTTAGATTAACAGGAATTTTCTTTGGCATGGTGATTAATTTAAATGTGTAATTCGGATAATTATCTTGATTGGACATCAAAGTACTTAATGTTCCATTTTTTATCCTCAAAATTAAAATTCTGAACCTAATTTCCTTTATTCCTAGATGCCTATTACTTTAGAAGCATTCAGTCATTACCAAGAATTTTTAAAAATTTAAGTAGTCCATCAAATACACAAATAGAAGGTCCGGCAAAGGAACGGGCAATTTTGAGGAGCGCATAACTTTTACAGCACAGTTGAGAGGCGATAAACTGCGCGCACATTCCTTTGCCAACACAATGCCATTAGACCGAGTCAAAGCTTGATACATAAAAAGAACATTATGCACATCAAAGTTTGCTCCAACCAGGCTTGTATGCGAGTAGGCCGAAAAAACGTCTTTCATGGAAGACCTGATGCTAACATGCAACTTAACACCAGCTCCAGCCAGTAAAAAGTTTCTCAGAAAAACTCAGAAATAGACTCAAAATTTTTCCACAGGCCAGTTACGATAGCGAGAAATGGAAAGCAGCCAACTGCGATCTACGCCACCTCTACACGTGTGGAATATAAGGTTTTACATCACCACATATGCGCGTTAGAATTTGTGGCCTCGAGTGTTCATATCACATATTCGAGTGCATAGTAAAAAATCTGCCGATCTCACATTATGCAAAGGACGAAACCTCATACTAATCTGTACACATTGTGTTTAATAAATCTTTTAATACAATGTCATTTAGTCATCATGGAAGAGTGGAACGGTGCACAACTTGTTTTTCCAAGTAATAGTAATATGCGTTAAAGAGCGGTATGTTGAAGTTTTCATGTTCGAGGAAAAGTTTGAAAAAGCGAAACGTAGTTGAGCTTTTTTAATTTCAGAAAATTGAAAGAAAACATACCGCTCGTGTATCGTACATTATTTTGTGCGAAGATCGTTTATTACATACCTGAAAGAGGAATTTCTAATTAGTTGCAATGAAGTCTCCATCTTGGTTTCTGTTCAATGACGGCAAATTTGCAAAACAAAAATATCTATCTTCAACATTGTTGCTTTAAAATGTTTTCTGTGTTTACTATACTCCAGCAGGCCGTGATATACGTCTGTCTTCCCCCCCCCAAGTCTATGATGCGTCTGGAATCTTGTTGATTTTTTCACGGCTTCCTTAATGTTACTTGCATTATGAATGCAGTAACTTTAGTGGAGTTGTAGAGTTTACTTAATTTTTGCAAATATTTAAAAACAATAATTAACAGTGCAATTTAGGTGAAAGTGCAGTGATAAGTTTCCAATTTATAATTATTACTATATTGAACGTCTCTAAAAATAATATGTTAAAAGCCTAAAGCAGTAAAATCAATATGTTACTTCAGCGGTAAGAAGAGGGAAATTGTTATGTGTGTGAGGTTGGGAATACTGAATGTGGAATTGTAGACTTTCCGCAGATTGGTTTTGTGCGGAAACCAAGCAAATACGCACGATCTCGCACAAAAGCTTTTACAAGAACAAGGATAGTTTTGAGGCTATTTGGCGTGAATTTAGTCATTTTAATTCATGGCGCCGTCATGCCCTCGCATCTGCTGGTAAGATTTAAGTTTTCAATCATGTGGCACATCAATTAAAACATCGCGATATTCTCAACAGAAGGGAGATTTTAAATATTATAGATGAAGATGAAGACATTATTGAAACTTTGTGGATGTCTGACAAACTACATTTCCATCCCAGTGATAATCGCGTAAAGGGACACAGAAAATTCCATGTTCCATATTTTTAAGGACCCACTGTAGAGTAAAATTGTAAATTATGTTTTATCTAGCGACGCTCGCAATTTTCGAGGTTATATCAGCGTCGCCGGTGTGCCGGAATTTTGTCCTTTAGGAGTTCTTTTACATTCCAGTAAATCTACTGACATAAGCCTGTCTCATTTAACAATTAAATGCCATCGACCTGGGCCGGGATAGAACCCGCAACCTCGGGCACAGACGGCCAGCACTCTACCGACTGCGCCCATTTCATTAGTGAAATAAATTATTTCCATAGGCCTATTTGTAAAGACAGAGTCACCAAATTGTGGTCACTAGTATATCGGGTTAATAATGAGAAATGTTTAAAATTTCATCATTCTATGATATGTGGTTTGCATTTCATTAATATCTCAATGAAATATTGTATCGTTTTACTCGTATGTAAAAAAAATCCTTGCGCCATAAATTACATTGTATGTAACTGATACTTATATGGTTCTTTCTAAACATGGAAACGACATTTACTGTGGGATTTTGCTCTAAAATATATCAGTAAATTACTAGAATTTTTATAATAATAATAATAATAATAATAATAATAATAATAATAATAATAATTAGGGACCGGATTTTATGTAATTACACATATTCCTTTCAACCTAACCGTATCTTTGCGAATCTTGTAATTACCATTAATATATTAAAATTTGATACATATTTCTACATATATACCCCACATTACATATTATGGCTTGGTATTACATAAATATACACATGTAGGGGTTTTATTCATTTTTACTTCTCTAAAAGGGGGGGGGGACACTTCTGTTGGGGAAGTTTACAATTTGAAATGCACAGATTTAAAAAACCTTTTTACCTACCCAAGGAAGAATATATATTTCGGGACGAAACATAACATCCTTAGTTCCAGGAAGTAATAAAAGCACTCACCCTATACCGCCCATTGTAAATATGAGCGAAGAAAAGGCAACCTTTCTCATACAACTACCTTATATTGTAAAAATCACTCTGAAAGTATCGTTGCCTTTATGCAGTAGAGTGGAACGAGGACGACATGATTTTTCTCGAAATACAATTGTTCTGCACACGTCTTAACAAGCCGTTTCCATGAGCTGCAATAAAGTAGCAGACATTTGAAAAGAAGCTGGAGTAAAGGAACAAACTGGAAATATGTTGAAAGATTAAAATAAGTGGCTTTTCAGGTTATTGCTTGACCTCTTTACTTCAAATTTAGTAGACCTATACGGAAATGGGATTTTCCGAGCTATTAGAAAGTATGGTTCTCGGCTGGAATAATTCTACCTTTCTGAATGAGACAGGAATGTCACTTTTCAAACAACAGTTTGTAAATGCCTATAGTTTCAGGTATTAGTAGGTACTTTATTTCTTACAGGGGGGAGCTAAAATGCATGTGTCTCACATCTCCTCTTATTTTCTCCTAATCCAGTAAAGCGAAACAGTGCTTGCATTACTGTTGTGTCATTCACTTCACTTAGTTCTCAAGTTTTAGTACTTACAGTATAAAGTGCAAGTGAGTTTATCTGCTGCTTTTAACTAACAAAATGACCCCTGTATCTTCAACCCTAACGAAAAAAAATAAATAAAATCTTGGATTGCGATGGACGAAGCTTTCACTACAGATGGAAAAACAGTAATATGTCAAGTGTGCGTTAAAAAAAGTTGGGTGCTCTATGAAATCACAACTGGAGAGTCTTACCTATCCTATACCTCAGCGTTGTCAGACAGAGCCTAAACGGAGTGGAGCGCTCCACTGTAACTCGTTGCGTGCTCCGGTGCTTCCACAGACATAAGCAAGTTCACGCTCCGACTGGACGTCTCTACTCCACAACCGGTTTCGGAGCTTACAACTCTGACACTACTGCTATACCTGCCAGATATTGATATTAATTATTTTCATGATTTTACATATTTTGGTACATATTCAGCTTATTTTTCTTACATAAATATGTACATATTTCATACGTTGATATTACATAAAAGTCAGGTCCCTAATAATAACATTCAAACTTCAAACTTCATTTTCTAATTAACAGTCCATTTAATCACAAAACGTAATATAAGTTTTCTATTAATTTAAGTGTACCCTATCGCTCCTTTCAATGTGCAAAGTTATTTTACTTCCATCGTGTATAACAGGGATGTCGAACAGCGCTCTCAAACTGTGAAACGATTAATACTGTTTCCTACCGTAGCTGAGCTGAAACGACAGTCAGTCAGCTCGCTGTAGCAGTGTTCTGTACGCAGTGTGTTGATCAACTGTGGCGGCTGGTATGGATGTGGAACGACGATTCAATAGTGAGTGGACAGATAAATATCTATTTATCTTAAAGGACGGAAAGGCACATTGCTTAATATGTAGAAAAGAACTTGGATACATTGGCCATCATAATATTAAAAGACATTTTAATTCTACACGTCATGCTGAAGCTTATGGACCAGAAAATTTATCCGATTTCACTCGTGAAAAGGCCGTAGAAGAATTAAAATCAAGATTGAATTCAGAAAACCTTCCATCATCATCGGGTATTAGTATAATAAGCTTAGTTTGTGCTAGCTACAAAATTTGTGAAATTATTGCAACGGCTTCAAAGCAATTTACTGACGGAGAATTTGTGATAGGCTGTCTCATAGCTCTTGCAAAAGGGATATGTCCGGTATACGTTAATGATTTTAAATCTATATGTTTGTCTCGTAATATTGTTGCAGAGCGCGTATCAGAAATGGGGGATAACTTGGAGGAACAACTGATAGCAAGAATAAAAACTTTCACTTGTCACTCACTATAGCTATTGATGAAAGTACCGACCGGAAAGCTACGGCGCAGCTAGCTATAGTATATTCATAAGGAGTGTCGATTCAGATTTCAATGTTCATGGGGATCTTGTAGATGTCATTTCACTAAAGGATCGAACTCGAGGAGGAGATATTTTTGAATCTGTAACAAAAACTATGAAGAAATTTCAGGTCACACTAAAAGTAATTAATTTTATACATCAAAGCAGTTTACGTTTCTGAACTTGAAGTTAATCTGCTACAACACATACACAAAAAAGTTGATATTTTAAACATTATATTAACAACATTATTATTATTATTATTATTATTATTATTATTATTATTATTATTATTTTATTTGGTTATTTAACGACGCTGTATCAACTACTAGGTTATTTAGCGTCGATGATATTAGTGATAGCGAGATGATATTTGACGAGATGAGGCCGAGGATTCGCCATAGATTACCTTGCATTCACATTACGGCTAGGGAAAACCTCGGAAAAAACACAACCAGGTAATCAGCCCAAGCGGGGTTCGAACCTGCGCCCGAACGCAACTTCAGACCGGCAGGCAAGCGCCTTAACCGACTGAGCCACGCCGGTGGCTTTTATTATTATTATTATTATTATTATTATTATTATTATTATTATCATCATCATCATCATCATCAGCATAATCATTCATCCTCGTGTAGGCTACATTCTTTGTTTATCAGAGTTCATCAAGTGCAAATCTAAACGGAGTTCCTAATCACTTGGTAAGATGTATAAAAGTTATCCAAGTACCAGCCGCCGCAGTTTCGCTTTTGTTTACTATCATTCGCCCGGACTGCCTGCTACCTGTGTTCAACCGTTGCACGGTAAGGGAGGAGTGAAGGCTCTGCAGTTCACAGCTCGAGAGCGCTGTTCGACATCCCTGGTGTATAATCTGAATTTGACACTTTTGGGTAATTCACCCTCAAACGCTTACCTGGATCTCGACGAACTTAACCGCTGCAAGGATAGGGACAAGGACGTGCGTAGAGGGGAAGGAGTTAATAATGAACACACAGAAACTGCTATTCATTAACTCTATGGTTCTATTCACTGTCACAACGAAATGTATTTTACAGGTGTGATGCGAGACGCAGATAGCAGAGTGGTACAGTGCCTAGTTAGCAAGCGAGCAGCAGTCAACTCTGACTCCCGCGACCCTGTCTTGTAATATTATACACAAATTAATTATTGATTGCCTTTACAGTCTTAGGTATGTGTTCCAACCAGCTCGGGGCAGTGGAGTTGGACTGCTGGCCCCTTGCTCTCCCGAAACGTCCAAGATCACAGACGCACCGCACTCTGGCCGTCGGTCGCCGCCGCCGCCGCGACGGCACGAGGACGACGACGACGACGGCGACCGACGTACAGCGCGAGTTTGTTTGCATAGTATCGAACTACTTACTGGGTGGAGGGCTGCTTGAACAACTAATGCATCCGACTGAAATTAACCATCTGCAGTTATCTCCCACCAAAATGTCACTAAACATTATTATTTGTCTCATTACAGTTTATAAATGTATGTGTGATCACAATGACTGCTCCGGCAATTTCAAAGTGGAGTTTGTAATAATAATCATAATCATAATAATAGTAATCATAATCATTTAGTTTTATTACTTAGGTTGAAGAAATTATCTTCCTACAACACTGTCTGCACTTGTACCTGTTTTTTTATTCACAACTTCCTGTCACTAAAAGGAATGTATCACTTAATTACTAAATGCACTTCACGAGAGCGGGTGTGATCCGTAAGACGCTGGCGACTACCCCGTGGGACGTCACAGCGAGACGGGGCCCAGAGGGAAGCGTCGGCATCTTACTTTAACACATACAAAAATTCACAATGATATGTTATCAAGATACAATTCACACCAAAACCCAATAGAATTATTGCACAGTACAGACTTAATGCACATGGCAAGGACCGGAAGGCGGGATTCTGTGTGGAGTATTGACTGACTAGACCTCTCTGCTGTGCTTTCGGTGCTTGCCACTGTAGGAACGCTTGTACAGTTGTGCACTTATTAACATAGTACAGTACTAAATTAGTTAACACCATTACTCAATAACTCTTGATTGAACGGTAGAAGGAACAGCTAAACAGAACGGATTAGCTCATTGGTCCGCCAACTGGCACCGGTGCCTAGGCCTACAAGGTAGAACACAGTTCAACAAAAGACGGCAATCGAAATCAATCTTTTACTTTACACATTGAGCCCTTCTGTAATGAGTAGAAAAGAAGAATATAGTTGTCTTGCTACAAATGAAGTATTCTATAAAAATGTAAAAACTGTGCATATCTATTAGACAAATCACTAGCTTGACTCAATAATCGTGATCTAGTCCTTCGAAATATTGCAAGAGATGTAGTCCGTTGAGAGCAAGTCATTGGAAAGGGGTCGAGATTGTGAGAACGGGCCCGTCCACCCGACACTTTATGTACAACCTAGAAAAACTCGAGCTAGCCTACAACACAGGAGACGCAGAAGAAGAGATGGGTCAATCCAAAGCAATCACACGCTAATAGATATTCTGCTACCGCCAAACCACGCGCAACTCAATAAATTACAAATAAATTACTGTACATCGACAAGTTAAACAACGGAATAAATTAAGAACCGAACGAAAAGACCTCTCCAGCGGCCTGGAATGTCAAGAGCAGATCGAGGTACGAGTGCAACTTCACTAAACACCAAGACAAACAGCAACACACAAGAAAGGCTGGCTATTGCTCAGAGAGTTGGCGCGCCGATCCATAGCACAAGTGAGCAAAGACTTGACAGTCGTGAAAATAACAACAAATCATCATATCGTGTGAACGCAACAGTACTTGTTTGGAATGTAGACGCGAGACTAGATCTAGGTAACAAATCACAACAAACGTAACTCGATGAAAGGAACCTACTCAACCTACTCTGGTTAACATGAACACAGCAAAAGAAAACAGGACTAGAATATAAGTAAGAAAGACTCTTTGAATTGACTAGACTACTATTTGAACATGTTTCCAAGCTGAGATCGTGGAATGGTCAATTGGTCAAGAATACGGGTATTACAAAATATCCCTACTCCCCTGCTACCACCACTGTTTAACATACACTCAGGCTAAGTTGATTTCCCTAATAAAACTCGAGTGTTGGTTCCTGGAGGCCGTGCGGGGGTGTCCCTTTGCATCCAAACCCCTGAGATCAAAGTTATTTTGTTTACTTGTTTAAATCAACATCTGCTCCGGAGAAAACTTGCGCGTCCTCCGCCGAGTTTTTCTTTTACCTCCAAGAAACAAAACTTCTCCATCATCAAAGTTGTGTATGGAAACCGACAGCTGTCACGAATCTCTCACCGAGAGTAGAAATTAAAACTTTTCGTGTCGGCCTCGTGTCCTCGAGGATGATGTCTCCTCGCGAGCGCAGGACGACCGCCCTCCGCCGCGGCCCACGCCCCGTTCCGCCCGTTCGCTACCAAAGCGAACAACTCTCACTAATTGTCATAAAACGTCTAGTTACTCCATGTATACTAGGAGGGGTGGGAGTCTTCGATCGATATCAAAATTGCTATGAACATCGGTTCCTGATAACAGATCTGTCCCACAACACAACACAGATGCTACTTGCCTTCCCCCATGTGAAGCAAATTACCGAGATCAGGTTATGAATCCAGAACCGCTGTTGCGGTTGTTCTCACAGAAACACCAAGTGGTGATGCTGTTGTTCTCGCATGGGGTAACTCGCATGATGTCACAATACGTCCGACTGCTGTTGCTGCTGAGGCTGCTGCTGCTGTTGCTGTTGCTGTTGTTGCTGCTGCTGTTGTTGTTGCTGTTGCTGCTGTTGTTGTTGTTGCGGGAGCGCCTGACCGTGGCTGGCCACTACACTGGCGGTGCCAGGGGAGTGCTCCGATGGCTCGTGCGGTACTACTGTCGTTTTGTTCGGGTCCTCGTCTTTCCATTTGTCCATGGAGCGACGACGCGCATTCATGAAGAAATTGCCTACCGTCGTGGGCTCTAAGCCCAGCTGTCGCGCGATGGTCACTTGCATTTCCTTCGATGGTCGTTTTGTTTCCTGCGAAAACAACAGTTCCAAATAACACAGAGTCCCAGCTGGACGCGTCCTCTCGAGTTCAACGACTTGTCAGTTGTGTGAGACTTTAATAGCTCGCAAATGGCATACATAAGAGGGACTCAAAGAGTCTGCAGTATTAAAAAATAAATCTTAATCCAAAGACTTATGGTCACCAAACAAAACAACATTCTTAATTTAGTCACAAAGTTATCCAAAACGCATGCACCAAAAAGGGAAATATTTGGGAAAGAATGTATACTTTTTGTCAATTTACCTATAAACTCATATATACCTTAGCGTTCTCCAAAAAGAAAGATCCTCTACCTGATTTTTTCAACTGACAACGTCATTTCACTCCGATAAATTTCAACTTAAGGAACGTAATAAAATGAAGAGTCCACTGCAAGAATGATGGAGGTCACTTTCTTGTCGAAAATGAACCAAGACTGTCAGTGCATAGCTTAAGACATATACAATGTACATAGAGAGTTACATGGCATTAACACTGATAGTCATTGTCCAGTAATGATGGGAAAATCATAGTTAAGCTTTGAGCGCTAAGCATTTGAAACTTTCAATTGCTTCTCCTGCAAAATGTATTCCAAATGACATCCATCATTCTTGCAGTGGGCCCTTAAAATATATTCTACAAAAATGTTGGCAAGTCACTCACTGAAGGAAAATGAAAAACTAAACAGAATATTACAGACAAAGGTTAAAATTATATGTGACAAGGGCGGTTTTAAACATATTTTTGATTTATTGAGAAATTAAAAACTGAAGTTTAATCTAATATACGAAACACATGATCAAGACTTCATTAGTTTTAAATCAATTTATCTCAGTCTAATGCAGATTTATGAAGACGTTTCTTTAAAAACCTCTATTTTGAAAATTAAATTTGTATTCTGAGTTTGACTTAGCATAATTATGAGAATTCCACTATTATAATTTATTGTAATGTGACTTGAAAAACATGTAAGTGTACTTGAATTACACAGTACCAGCAATAAGTGTGCACTGTAAACAAAATTCAAGTTTGTGAGATAAATTTGATCAATGTATCAGGAAAGGAATTGTTGCTTAAAAGAAAAAGATTTTACACAGAGTTCCGCTGTAAATATATTAAATGTTGTTACGAAATAAGTATTATTTTTACTTAAACACAGGTCTACGAATGCTATTTCCAACAAAAGATTTTCGTTTTAAAACGATCAAATTAAGAAAAGGCGAAAACAATAATTTTATTACGGTAAATGCATTTGAAAATAATAACAAGAGCACACGATTCAATCCAAAAAAACGTAATTGAATTGTGAATACAGGTGGAGCATAAGGAATTCGCGAGGTGATATACTGTATTTCAGACTGCAAAGAAATGTGAAATGCCAACATGATTAGAAAAAATACGTTATTACAGTTATAAAACGAAAGATATTCTCATAGGACATTTAAAACAACAAAAAACAAGAAAACTAAAAATATCGTTAAACCTAACAATTATATGTAGGTTCATAATTTTACATACATACCTTCTCAGAAGATGATACAGAGGTTCTTGAGAACTTTCAGTGTCACATGCTTTACAGACTTGAATACTTAGCAAAAACTCAAGATTTCCCTTTAAACTAACCCTATGAAAAGGAAAAATAATTTTTAAATATTCCCAGGCAAGAAATCTGCTTGATTATAGCGGGAATTTTCTGTTATGAATAGAGGACATGTGGTGATCGTTTGAGTTCACTTAATTCCTTCAGAATCGAATTTCAGGGCTCCAAACTTTTCTGAAAATTTTCTCTTGAAATAAAATACAACCCCATATACACATACCAGATATAAATCAGAATTACAGTGAAGTGAAAGGCAATGGAGAGAGCAACAATATTTAAATATGTCTTAGTCAAGAAAACAGCTTTATTATTTCCGGAATTGTCTGTTATGAATTACGGACGTGCAATGATCGTTTCGTCCATTGAATTTCTTCAGAAGACAATTTAGAAATCCGAGTTTTACTAAAAATATTCCTTGGAAATAAAGTATAACCCCATGTCCACATGTCAGGAATAGAATCAATATTCAGTATTCTGAAAGTGGTGGGTAAAACAATCCAGCTCTTTGTAAAAATCGAGACATTAAGAGTATTATGTAAAAAGATTCAACGAAATGAATAGTGAAACCTTGATTCCGAAGGGAAAGTAGATGGGATAATAACTGGATGTTAAATATGATTAATTTATTTAGTCTTATAAATTATGACCTTGTACCTAGCAATAGAGATTACACCTAGCTTCAAACGCATTGTTTCCATGTCCGAGTCCTAGAGTGAAAACCCGTTAAGTCCAAATTCAATTTCTGTTGGGAAGAAACGTTGTTGGAAAATAATTTTTCTGATTACATCTAAGTTTCCTACATCTATTTCCCTTGACACAAACACACCATTTACACATCATCGTTGTCCTTGCTACCCAGTAGTATTACGCTAACCTGGCACACAGTGCTTCCTGCCTAGCCAATATATGAATATAACTTATATGCAGCTAATCGGCAATGTATGCAATGGAGGGGGAAAGGAACTGACCCTCCTACCCCATTATTTCCTGGCCTAGTTGCCTCATAAGTGTTGCCTTATTGGTATCACTTGTGGGGTTCAGACCTGTCTTCGGACAGTTGACTAAACAACAACAATATTTTAAGATAGAATCTAATAAATGTAATACAGGGTGTTTCACGAGAATTTAGCGTCACTTACGGAGCTTATTTCTGAAGACAATTTCAGCAAAAAATGTCATATAAACATTTGTCCTACTCTCAATATTTTCAGAATTACACTAATTTTAAATTGTTTGTAAAATACTATTATTCTTGAGTTTTAAGAGTAAAAGAATATTACAGATAAAGAATGAACTGTTCAAGAGTATCATTTCTTTAATTAGCTGGTATTCTGAAGGTAAAAATGTGTTGTGAATTCCGTAGTTGCTTCGTACAGATTTTTTTTCGATTTTTAACTACAAAATTACATTTTCTTACGCATTTATCACAACAATTGTCACAAATCACGCCACTCTTGTAAATTCTTTAAGACTCTTCATTAGGGTTCATAATTATACTGTAAAGAATCAAGTTACTAAAGTCGTATGATTTGTAACAATTTTTGTGATAAATGCGTAAGAATGATATCATTTTAGTTAAAAATTTAAAAATAAAATCTGTATAAAGCAATTAAAAGCACATTTTTAGCTTCAGAACACTATATTAGGAATATTAGGAATATTTATTTTTCAGTCACTGACTTTACTGCAATATATGTAAGGTACAAAACCTTTACGTTACATGTTTTAAAAATCGTATGAATTTTTCGTTGGACTAAGCCAACATCATCAGATACGACATCCACTCTAGCAATATCATTAGTCTCTACATATACAATGCATATTAAATCGCATACAGAGTAATAAAACATACTAAAACCAACATAATTAGGATACAAAAGTTGTTCTTGTGTGACTGCCCTTATTATCAAATAGTTAAAAGTACACATGTAAATTACAATATATATATATATATATATATATATATATATATATATATATATATATATATATATATATATATATATCTGTGTGTGTGTGTTTGCAAGTCTTCACAAGTAAAATAAAAAATAAAAATGGAATGAATTGCATATTGTAAAATGTGAAGAGCTGCAATTACAGTATTTGAACTATTTTAGTGAATTTGTTTATGTTCGTGTTCTTATATTCTTTTTGATGCACGGCTTTCCACTGTCCAGAATGTGTGCATCGTGGTGTATATCTTGTAGGTTTGCCTTGAGTGCTTGTTCAAAATTACTGTATTATGGATGTCTTAGGCCCAGTTTTATAAAACTCCCTGACTAAAGATCAACTTTGATCGAAGATGAAAAGTGAACCGATTTCAGACACTTCTATTGTATGAAACTTTCCTGCGATCAAATTATATTTGTTCAAATGCAATCTAAGTTCACGTGAAAAGGATTTGGCAACATCGCATAAACAGGTGAAATACGTGATGCGCGGACCATGTTATACAGGTTGTTCAGTGTTGCCAATCTAGCGACTTTAACTCTTTTTCAACAACAATTGCTTTTAACTTTTATATTGCTTAAATAGGGATTTAGTGACCTTTTTAGCACCCCATAGTGACCAAATTTAATCTTTCTTTGTTAATAATGAGAAATCTAGCGACTTTACAACTACTTTTTGGGGACTTTCCGTATTACACTCTGTTGGAGACACTGGGTTTTTTGTGCAATGTAAATAATGGCGGACAATAAGAAGAAGGTTGACTGTTCTCCAAGTTGTTATCATGTTATGGTGTTTGATACTGCTAAACATAATAAAGCTTTATAAAACGACAATTTTCGTTTAGTAATACAGTTAATTGAACATTTATGAATGTACCTATCATATCCATTAATAATTAATGGCTGTTATAAACATAGGTTATGTTATTTGATACTGCTGAACACGATAGAGCCTTATAAAATAAAAGACTGTTTGTGTATTAAGGCAAGAAATTGAAAGAAATATATATAAATGTACCTAACATATCTATTAATATTAATAATAATGGATATTTTATTTTCACAATCTGTCACTCGTTATTTCAAACAGAAAAAAAAATAACTGAACTTGGATCATCTAACTTAATCGGAGAAATTTCTTCAGTCAAAGTTGACTTTAGTTTGAGACAAATTAATCTCAGATTAGACTTTATACAACACAAAATTCCAAGTTCAGCTGAAACAAGGATCAATTTAACCTCTGATCTACGATTAAATGGTTTATACAATCGGGCCTTAGTGTCCAAAAATATTTTTCAATGTTAGGTTGTTTTATGTTGATTCAGAACACTAGCCAATTAAAGGAATGACACTTTTGAATAGTTAATTCTCTATTTGTAATGTTTTTACCCGTAAAAATAAAGAAAAAAGATATTTTACTAACAACTTCAAATTAATGTAACTTTGAAAGTGTTGCGATTAGGACATGTTTATATGACATTTCTTGCTCAGAATGTCTTCGGAAATAAGTTCCGTAAGTAACGGTAAATACTCGTGGATCACCTTGGATAAAACCATAATTTATCGACACTTCTATACTAACAGCAACAAAACAAAATTGTACTAGACAGAAAATAATGGTAACGTCAGTTAATTTGGAGAAGCACCACGTGATGTAGCTACAAAGCGAGGACGAGAATATTTTTGAAGCGGATGTTGGATCGATAACTTCTGTCCCCAATTCCACTTTCTCGCCAACTCCATAGGCCTACAACTTACGTAACTCTAGTGTACAACTGTTTCCCACAAATATGTATACTCACTTTCTTGAAATGAGCCAGTGTCCCAGCGGGTGGCCACAGATGAAGTCTTCTTGTCCTTAATTATAGATACTTACTTCTTCCATACACCGATGAAGATTTGACAGAGGCCACTTGTATATATACTTACGAAATATAATACAATCTCCAACTTTGTCAATTTTATCTCTTGATATTTAGAAAATAATAATTTTGCTTCCCTTTTCCTTCCTTGCCTACTGAAACATTGCACAATAGATACAATCCTAACCTCAAGTAAACATGATACTGAGCCTGGATAATGCGATGGTCATGAACAATATATAATAGGGAAATTAAATATATTTTAATTGAAGAAAGTGAATAGAAAAAGTGTAGTTTTGTATGTTTTAAATTCACTGTTACCGTAAGCAAATTCAGGAAATGTTTGTCGTGTCGTTTAATGAACATCCAATTTTAAAATAACAGCAAAGCCATGTACTTATCTAACTGAACTTATAGATGTGAATTAATTGTTTTTAAAGATGAAATGACGTGTTAGCGATATGATTACTCTAATTGACTGTATAAAATTATCCATGTCTTCAGAAATATAACGTTGCGAAAGTTATGCTAACAGCAGCTGAATCTGTGAGAGTTTTGTGAGATTGAATGTGTAAATATTAAGTCCTTTCTTTCAAATTTCAACGTAAGACAAATTCGTATACATTCTAATCCGTGCACTATAAGAACTGTAACGATTCGAAATGTGTATGAGCGCTTGGAACTTATATGTATCAAAGCCTCATCATATGAAGCAGTTACAGTAGATATGAAATGTTTTTTTTTCTGTTGATACGAAAAGCAACAATGGGTGTAGTAGAGACTAGAAGCTTTTCTCAGGAGACCAAGTACACTAGTCGTCTGGAATCTGAAAGCCAGGGTTGCCAGATAAAGGAATCGAAACCGTCGTACTAACTTATGAAAATTGTCGTACTTCAGCATAAAATTGTCGTACATTTCTCAACTTCCTAATATACTTCTAGTCCACCGATGTGTAGTAATGGTTAGCACGTCTGACTTTGAAACGAGTGGGCCATAGTTGAAATCCCGGGTGAGACGAGTTATCTGGTTGACGTTGTTTCCGGGCTTTCCCTCAACCCATTAAGAGCAAATGCTGGTTAACTTTGCGCTGGAGTCATTTCGTTGACATTATCACCTTCATGTCATTACGCAGTTGATAAAGAATCGCAAAATAAATATATATACCAGTAAATTTTAGTTCCAAATAAAAATACTACTAATTATAGTTCACATCCACAATGACATTCAGCATTGAAACAAATCACCACCCATTTCTTCATCATCAACATTGTTATAGCAGTAAGGCGTGCACGATGAAGCTTGGTTAGAAACAACTTTCTTATATTTAAAGTCAGCTGAATTTGATCTTTGGCCGGCGAGGCGGCAGATAGGGCAATCAATGCGGCGGCTGAAAATTATATCAAATTAATTCATCTACAGTCGACTCAAACCTGACACCTCTGTAATGTCGCCGCGTTTAGCCTTCTTAATCCTACTGCGGTACTATTTAATTGATAAAAGATTTCCTTTATCGAAGAAATAAGGAAGTTAATCAAATTGAACCTGTATTACTTTGATATAACCGCGCCGTATACGTTAAACCTAGAGCTAAAGATGACAAATTATTGACTCGCATGACAAGCATAGTTACCAGATCGATTTTCAAAGCTTCCCCCCCCCCTTAAAAGCATGTTTCTTTCATATTAATCCAGGACATACTAATGAAAATTTGTCTAAAATGTACGAATTAACTATCAATTTTATTTTAATTATAAACCAACATTATAAGTTCCCAATTATTTTTTCTTTCAGTGAAATAGTCGTACAAAATTGCGTACGACACAGAGTCCGGTCGTACCTCGTACAGTTATAGTCGTATGCGTACGTATGGCAACCCTGCTGAAATCATAGCGGCCGTTAGCTTCGTCTGTAAAACAGAGAGTGCGCATGCGCGAGCATGTACTATAGTACTGCTTCTACCCACCGCGTGACGTCACTCATGCTTGCAAAACCAACCATTATACGAGATGACAGATAGATAATTATTATATCTTTATTAGTCACAAATGCGCGCAAACAAAAATAACGAATTGATTTTTTTTACCATAGATTAGTGTACCTGGCACGAATATCATGGTTATTTGCACCATGTAATGCAAGTCGTTAGTCGAAATGTCGTTCTGATAATAATGAATGTAAGCATTTTATTCCTTCCCACGATGAAGACACTCGAAATATCCGAACACTATGAGGACTTTGCGAGATTTTGATGGGAAATTTGTTGTACTCTCTGAGAAAAATGAGGGCAGTAAATTACTGCTTTGGGATTGCTATCGAGCAGTGGATTGTCCTGTTTACTTTTAACGATCTGTGCCATATTTCCCAGGTCAGTAAGATTAATACATTTGGGTAAAATAATTATTAATGACTCATTACTAGTCAGAAATTGTGTTCAGTGATATATGAGGGGCTCACGAACAGAGCGGACAGAGTCCACCAGTGGTCAGTTCGTGGATTAATACAATCTCAGATGAAGAAAACTGCCATAACAAACCAAGTCCATAACTCATTTGTTACACCACAGAGGGCAGTATTTCCTATGGAAGGTGAATTTTTAGTAGGTTTTTTTACGACGCTTTATCAACATCTTAGGTTATGTAGCGTCTGAATGAGATGAAGGTGATAATGCCGGTGAAATGAGTCCGGGGTCCAGCACCGAAAGTTACCCAGCATTTGCTCATATTGGGTTGAGGGAAAACACTATGGAAGGTGAAGGTTGCTAAGCATGGGCCAGGAACTTTTAAGACTCAATTTCTCAAAATTATTCCAGAAGGACTTGGTCCACTATGGTTGTGAACCCCTCATATAGCCAACCATATAGGAGTACTAGCGAGTCAGGGTTCCCATGAGGAGCGGAAATTATATTGAGAGATGAAATATTACATACTATGATGTCAGTGAAAATAATTATGTTTAAACTGATCGATTAATAAACAATTATAACCAATTCAGAAATTAAAATGCCTCTATATCACTGAATTGGAAGGCCAATTTTGGAATCAGTAATTTTCTGTAAGTATCAGGTTCCATGTAAATGTAATATGACTGTTCTGGTATAAATTATTTAATAGCTGTGAATGAAACATAACTCTACCGAACTGACAACGAAATTGACTAAAAAAGTATGATTAAGTTGTATTGCGTGGTAAAAATTCGAAGCGCTTCTTTTATGACTATAATATTGAATTAATTTTATCACGTTAATGTTATTGGGGTAGGTCTCACATGTGTAAATAATTCAGACTGCTGTAACATGAACTCGCATTTCCAGACATCCTAGTCAACATGGTTAGACACAACATCACTGCATGCACGAGTAATTTCGGTAGATTGTACAAGGGCTGGGTAATGTTAAAACAAACTCCCTCAAGATAATTTCAGAGAAATCAATATCGTATAGGCTACTTCCGAGAGAGATAGAAAATTCTTCTCAACGTGGACTGTATGTGGTACTTATCTTTCTCCGAAGTTGAATATATGATGAAGAAACTCGCAAATGCTTCAGATAATTTGAGCATTGTCTTTCACAGATACAAATGCGCATTACAGAGTCTTCCTTAACAATTACATTTAATTATAACTTTTTTTTTTCTTAAATAATTAAGTGTCTTCAATACATTTACAGTGTTGAAATTAAGTTGTGATTATATTATAGTAAAGTTTCATCGAAGACGCCGTCTAGAATTGTTTAGGCCTATTTTGCAGGCCACTATTTGATCGATGTTTGCTATTCTTGTGTTACTTCAAGCCATTACTCTCTTCTGAATTATATATTAGAAGTTGTATAACTCATGAACGCCTTAAGAATGTCTTTATTTTTCAAAGATCATAAAGGAGAATATCATGTTCATTCTTGAACAAATTATTCAGTTATAAATGTTTTAATTGTTACAATAATTATCTTTATTTCAGGCATGTACAATATTGATAGAATTTTAATCCGACTTGAAGATTTACATAAAAGAACTCAACTAAGTTTTCAGGATGAGAATTTAGAGCTGAATATCGTTCCGTTCTTTAATGAGAACCGTAAACTGGGGTTACTTTGAACACAGAGGAAACTTTGACCATTTTTTCAGAAAATCATATTTAGGTTTCTACATGCTGCATTTGTAATAGATGGAGGTAAATTATCATAAAATCATTCTCATACCAAATTTACCTCCATCTATAACAAGTGCAGCACGTAGAAACCTAAATATGATTTTCTGAAAAAAAAATGGTCAAAGTTTCCTCTATGTTCAAAGTAACCCCAGTTTAAGGAAACAATATTATTTCCCTGAAATTAATCGAACCTTGAACTTCGGAAATACATTTCATACTATGTTCTCCTTAAACAGTACCTCACGTCTTAAAAGTTTATGTGGAATTCAGACATAAATTCAATAAGTTCAATACAACTCTTTACCAACATAATTCTTCAGTAGTCCATATTCACCATCACTATCACAAGCATATTATTATATTACAATTACTTTGTACTTAATACCACCACCAACACGACAACCATCATCATTATTAGTTGTCGGATTCAAATTTTGGGACCTTACTCTTTTGAGGATTTCGAACCTTTGTAAAACATTCGTGCTAGTAGACAAAGGCGCATATTTCGCCTATTCCTTTTATATAGGTTTCGTCATTCAAAACATTATAACATTACAGTAGAGACTAAAAATTTAGCGTCTTTATATGGAAATGTTGAAGTAACGGAATATTTTCAAGAATATTAAATAATAAAGTATCTTGTTACATTATCTATAACATATTGTATACATGAAGGATATTAAAAATATGTAAAGATTTTTATGGTTTGTGTACTGAAATGTACACGATGAATGTAAGGAAATAAGTACTAAGTGATGGCTTACCGATTTTGCGGTGGTTGTAATTGCACTGACTTGCTGCGGACAATTAAAAGAAATAAGTGGCCATACGATCTATTTTGTTTAGGGAGATTTCATTTTGTAATGAAAAGTCAGAGAAGCACATAGGAATAATGTTACAGACACTTGTACTGAGTTGCGAAACGTTACATAGTTGCAAACACAGGATGTCATCTTTCTTTTTTCTGCAATAGCAACATTTATGCTATTCGTCATTACAAACTTATGCATGCTTCATTTGCTTACGATTATACTGTTCCTTTACTAACAATCATGTATATATTAAAGTAGAGCCGATAGAATTTTGTGGAACTTGATGAACGATGTAAGATTTATTTTAAAATTATATTAAGTATTTCGAAGCGTATTGCAATGCAAATTCTTAGAAGTCATTGCTTTCTAGTTCCATATAAAGACAATCAACTATAAAAAGATTTACTTTTATATTTAACATTTCCACTATATACTTTGACAATATATTTTTACGTCAATAATTTGCGTTTGGCAACGACTCAAATATTGTATATTTTTTCTTTCTATAAATTTTTCATCAGTAAGTATTTTAGTGTTCGAAATATTCAATACTCATAAGTAAAATTGAATTGAAACAAATACATTAGAAAAATATGAATAATTTTATGAAAAGATTGATTTTAAATTAAAGCGACGAACTATAGAGGCACTGTTACACTTCGGAATCTATAACTGAATTCAGCGTCAAGAAGTTTATGGTTTGTCATCGATCTACCAATATAAGTAAATATTTTGTAACTGTTCCTAGATCTGGCTTAAGGTATATTATAAATTTTCAGCATATATTCAACTTCTTCGTACTCAATCTCCTGTACGTTCTTCTGGACGAAAGAAAATATGTATAATTTCATCGAAAGCCCTTGTAAATTTAAATTTTTAATATTCAAATTGTAATGACGTTTGGATGTGTCATACAATGATGCTGTGCAATGCTCAAAATAATTGGAATGTAACTATGTTGGCCTGAACCACCGTCACAAACTCTTCACCTGAGTTCCAGTGCACGTGAACTGTGGATTCTTCATCTTGATTTGGCCTCTCACGTAAATACTTGAAAGTAAGCGAGTTCAGTGCCAGATCCAGGGATAAAAACCTTCCGTAAATAGGGATATTGGCAAATTTTGTTCATCTATACCTCTGGCTTAGTCAGGTTGTTTTGAAAGTATAACACACACAGTGATGTTTCTGAACTGAAACGAAAAGTCTTATACTTACTATGATAGTTCTTCTTAGATCTTGGTTTAAAAGATAACCTAGCGTTACGACCGTGGATTTCGTCTTTGAAATGCTTATGCATATATTTTTCTGAACATGAAATGTCAAGCACTGAGTTAAAATATTCACGTGGTTGTGTGAATGTTGTCCACGTTTCGGACGAGTTGTTGGAGTAGCACCCTGTATCCGGCACTGACTTGCCCAATTAGAGAACAAAGCAGACAGAATTGCTACGTTCTGATAATCGTGGTAACCGAGGAACTCGCGATTTTGAAATCGGCACCCAGAGTCCAAGAGTTTGGAATTCAGGTGTAGAGTTCGGTATCTCCAGGAGACGGCGGTGGTCGTTGACACAGCTTGTGGACACTGGTTGAAGAGTCCTCTGCAACGAGAGGAAGATCTCAGAACTATCACCACCCAAGAAGTGCCTTCAACCATGCACACATTGCATAAAAACACGTTTGTTTTGCGTTAATGCTATCAACCTCTCCTTTTGCATAAGACTCTTCAAACCTCAGCTTCGATTAAATATCAGTATTTATTAATAGTACAAAAATAAATATTACACTCACAGTCATTAAAAAAGACTGCGATAATAAAAATATGAACTATTTTAAAATCTCTCAGACTTGAATAATAGACCAAAGAGTCCGATACATCTTACCGGTATTAGAGTCTGTCTCTAAGAGTGCGCGACTCAATGTGATACTCCGTCTTACACGCATTTCTTGCTTCTTGTTCCTTTCAATTACCAAATTTCCACGTTATCCAATGCTCCTGTGCCTTTGTGATGTTGCATATAGTCGCGCTTACCGATTACACATGTGAAAATTCTTCATGTTACCCAGTTATCCAGATAAATTAGGTGTAATCCTTGGTTATACATGTTTGCAATGACTTTGATAACGTACAATTCCAATATTTTCCAGTAATCAATTACTTATAATGCAACATAAAATAAATAATTGCAAGAATGCGAATGAGTCGATTCCTATGTTCAGTGAAGACAATGTCTTTCCCGCTTCACGATGAATGAATTGTAGTCTGTAATCCTGAAAGACGTATCTCTTGAAGAGTGATAACTTGTAGGAACACATGAACCTCCTGTATTCATTCGAATATGACACAATTGAAATAAACACAAGCAACATTATTTCAGAGGCCTTGCACTAAATGTATTTTGTCTTCGCGCGTTTGTCACTTTATTTGATTTGAACTGTGCAAGAATCTTGGTCCATGTTACTTGCATCATCTCCAAGTCAAGTTATTCCAACAGAAACACATCTAGTTTATTTTTATTATGAATAAACATTGAGCGGCTCAAAAGTATCGTGGAGGTTTTCATTAAGTCCGCTGCGAGAGACTGAGACTGTCGGGGGGGAAGAACTTCCACAACACATCGATGACATTTGCAATTCTTGTAGAAGTCTTCTAATCAGTTTAGAAACGGAATATTCATACACAGCAATTACGGATTCGACGAGGCTTGTACATTTAGCAGAGTTTAAATTTGATTTGTTCAGTGTCTTCTTCGTCATTTGCTCCCTCGACGCTTTGCTCGGTGTTTGAATTTTCTTCAATATTAATTACGAACAAAGAGAGAATTTAATTTCAGTTATGGCGTAATGCGTGTAAGTAGCTGTCTCTGAATCTTTTATCTTAAAAATTGAGCCAGACTTTCATATTTCTCGCAGTTTTTGCTATTATAGCAGGATTCATACAATGATATCCACTATTTACTGGTTTAACTATAAACCCCAAAATGATTGAAAGCACAATTGCAATTATATTTGTAGGAGTAAATATAACATTCTTCCCAGAAGACTTCCTTGGGTTAGCTGGTATAACTCGACGATATTCTGACTATCCTGACGCTTTTATCATAATCTACCTGAATGATTATGGAAAAATTGTAAATTATCAATGAAATTATGTCCAATATCCAGGATTCCGAATTATTGCTCTCGCTTTACGTTATTTTCTTTTATTTATTTTCGTTGAGGCTTGATAGAAGATCCTGATGCAATTCAGTAATGTGCTTCGTGTTCGTCATTTGCAAAGAGTCATATTTTATATTTCCTGTTACACAAATCTCATTTTATTTACCCGCTGAATTTTTGACGTAGACAATAACTGTTACACAAAACATTTTATCTGCCGTTCAAGTTTGATGTAGAAAATAACATTCTTGTGCGAAAAGAAAAATAATGTTACATATAAATTCTTGCAATATTTCGTGACGTTGAACTCCTCACAGCTTCTGTAAAATTAATTTTCATATCACATACTCGTCCACATGTTTCTTCTAGGTAGAAATCTATACTGTAATTAGTCAATTTTAATGACGTTTTGTTTCTTGATCAATTATCTTGTGTTTATATTAAGAAAGCAAAATGAATTTTTATTTCATGACAGATGTAAAGAATTTCACCTCATTACGCATAAATATTTTGAAACCATATTTCACTCTCTGATGAAGAAAATAGTCGTTTCTCTGCTTTGCATATAATATGATTACTGATTTTAACATAATACTACATTATCATTTACTGACTTTACAGATCACTCCATGTTTCTTGATAAAAAGGTTAATTTTCTGATGTACACGAATATTTCTTGAATCACTGAAGAAAACCTGTATGACGAAGCAGTTCTCCATTAGGCATGACACTAGCTTGTCCATTCTTTCTGATGCATATTATGTTTCTGTTATGTCACGAACATTTACTTTCCTCTGATGTAGTTAACTGAGAAAAGTTCTTTAATATATCGTTTGTCGAAGCAACACAATGAATTAAATTGTACAAATAATTCTGCTTCCTGCATGAAGAATTTTTTCCGTCTTTAACAAAGGTCAGAGAACTTGTTAAAACGCGCAGATTTCTACGTTTAATGTTTCTCTGTGCGGTGAAAGTTTCACAGTAATTTTATTCACTTCTCAGTTGCTCTCGAATTAATTTTTATGTCCAAAATGTAGTAGAGTAATTTAATGTTATGTACACCTCTTCTAGAAGATTATGTAACAATGCTTATGATTTTGTTCCGCCAATTGCTGTTTATGATTTGGTCCATCTATTACATCCAATTCAATTTGAATTGCTACTTGATGAAATCGGAACTTTAACTTAAATATCACAGTGTACTTTAGAGTGTATATTTTGAGAACAAAACCAGAGGCTTTTTCCAAACTATTCTGTAAATGTACGGACTTTATTGTATTGGAACAAATTTATTAAAACTGGATCCAAGTGACGGCAAATTGTCCATTCTCTGTTTTCTGTATTATTCAAGTGTTTATTAGTGTGGAACACTTACAGCGAACCAACATGTCTATTGATTTGATGTGAATTGATTTGAATTGCCAACGAAACGGAAACATTCAATCATTCCATTTGTTGAATACAACAGCGTGCGTTGAAATTATATTTACTTTCTTTCTCGTATACCGGAACTGTCAGTTGTGATAGCGCATATCTCTACATATTGACGTGAACGCTGTATATCGTGATTTCTCTGTGTACTTCACTTCTCCAAAGGAGCCAAAATACTGTATTGGATTTTACGAAGAACGTACCTCACCTTCGATTCTGTTCTTGTTAAATTTAAAACAAGAACTTCATAAATATATAAAAGTCTTGTTTCTTCATTCAAATTAATAACATCACTGTTGCTTTTGGTTTTGACTTATGATCTTCACTCTTCACAAAATTACTTTTAAGAACATATTTCCAAATTGTCAATATAAACTTAAGTTTGATGATCATAACAAAAGTGGTTTTCTCAATTCAAAAATCCTCCTACAGAAATTTTGTAAGTAAAATTTGTCACTTCTTACTTGCACCACAAAATATGAAACGGAGCATTATTTTTTTCTAGTAAACAGCAAGCATCTTGAGTTTCGAGTTCCAAAATATCTCTGACTTGTGAATTAAATACTTATGGAAATGAAATTATTACGTCGCTTAAGTTTTGCTGTATTCATAAACAAATTCAAAGGTTCTTGAGTTTCCAAACGACACATCTGTTTTGCTTACAGTCAAATTCATGTAAATTTTTCCACTGTTCAATTATTTTAGTCAAAACATAAATAGGTTACTAGATAATATTAGGAGATTAATCATTGATCTTCTCACAGATGAATTTAACTGATGTATATGTATAGGAAACACTTTTTACACTCTTTCCATCACTTTAAATGTATTACGAACATAATAAACAATTAATTAATCATTATTTGTATTCGACGTTATCATTTTCATAAAGCGAATTGGTTGGACGGTACTGAATATTGTACAGTATACATACATCTTCAAAGTCGAACGTTTTGCCAGAACTCTCTTCCATAAGAGTTCTTATTTATAATTCACTATTGTTGTCGTTAAGTGTTATTGGAAAAGAAAATTCGTTGTTTCAACATCTTCCATATAAGAGGTTAATCTTCATGGCTTAAGAGTTTCCAATAAACATTTCTGCATTTGCAACTCATTTAATAAATTCTTAATTACGTGACAAGTGTAGCAAGGTACCAACTTCAAGCTATATTATCAGAGCACTGCTTTATTGTATCACAAATTAATCACAGATTTTCTAAGGCACATACTTAAATTGACATTTATATCTTGTGCGTCTGAAACGTCTTCCTTCTGTGTGAGGCGTTCACTAAAATTAGAACTGAATATTCGACGTTGCAATATTCCTTGTGATATGAGAGTCCATCATGTTATATTTTATTGTATCCAATATATGAAGTATTTCTCAAATATTTTCACTAAAGTATTCAAGGGGTGGCTGAATGTTTTCACACCATATATTTTCCGTGTTGAACAATCAAATATCGTCACAAACTTACCACTAATCTTCTTCGAGCGTCAGTGTCCTATCATAACAATTCAATCTTCACACATTTCCTTCAGTTTGTATTTGCCTTCAGAATTGACGTGGAATTAGAGTCGGAAGGATGTAAGCTAAATGTTTACCATAAAATATTAAGTATTAAAATTATTAATTAATCAATCCTACTTCACCGCTGTTAAATATTTGTAATAATTACTAGTAGTTATTTTTTGAACCAAGGGTCAGTAACTCAAACGTTGATTCACTGTATATACATCACTCGGTTTGCCGAAATTCAAGATATCAACACTGAAAAAAACATTCAGAATATTAAATTTGATCACGCACCACATCGAAAATGTAAAACTTCCATATTGACATTGGAAGTTACGCTGCTTTGAAATCTGTATAATACTCTATTAAAAATTATATTTCTCCGTATTTTCCCTTGTTCTGATTTGCTTTGAATATTACGTCTACACATCCACATATTTCAAACCAAATCGTGTGTGAAATTAACTTTAATGACGCTACATCAAACTAAATTCACTGAATACTAACTTCAAAAATGCGTACAACGTTGTTTTGGTGTGCAACATACGAATTTGTAACTTTGTCTTGGCATTTCCTCTTATGTTATTCCAATCCAGACTTTGCTTACGATGTGAACTTTGTTTTGATCTATCCTTTGCAATAATATTATATTCAATAAAGGTTACTTAGTCAGAAAATTACTGTTCCAGTACTCACAAACAGATCACGATAACGCTGAAATTCAACCGAAATATATTTGAATTGTTGCTAAATAGAATATAGAATATACATTTCCCTTTAATATTGCTTAAAGGCAACTGAGATACGTTTCAATCGTTGTTAAATGAAAGTAATTCGCTTTTGTTAAATTCGGTTTTGAAATTTGATTGACAACACTTCAAGAGGGGTTAAAGTTTGGTTTACATTTAATTAAATATAGAATGGGCAATTCGATACTTTTTTTTGTACTGCATTGTAAAGACGGTGAGGTATATTTATTTGTATTTTAATTCTCGCCCATGGCCACATTTTTTATTGATTCATATCCTTTAGGGATGCATGTCAACATTCGTATATTCACTGTGCTTACTGTTCCATTATATACTTCAATTTTTCTATTCATGTGTGTATTATGTAATCCATTCCAGAATTACGAAAAATATGAAAACTGGTCATGAATTTCACTTCTAGTAGATTATAGAAACAAAACCTGGTGGGACGTTTCACGTTCAAGACAAACAATTTTTCCATACATTACTTAAGAGATAAAATGATTTAATACCTTCGAAAATAATGTGAGATACTCTTCCATTCGTTTCTAAACCCCTGCTCTCAGGTGCTTTTATTTTTTTCTTTCTTACAAACGATCTTTTAATGAAGTTTTGGAGAATTCCAAGTATCTTGAGTTGTGCTTCTTTATTTTTAATGAAAAGTTGTGCTCAACCTATATATATATGCAACCTACGTTACTTATTTCGGAATTAATTTTCGATATCGAAATAGTCCAGTGCTTGACATATCTTTGTTTCTTTGTTTTTATAGGGAAGGACATTCTTCACCGAAGGCCTCTTCAGCGACATGCTGGAGATACCGAACTCTGTGACCTGACCTGACCTTCTCCTCCACGGAGCCGCTGCATTATCTCATCGTTTTCAACTCCCAACAAGTTTCCTGTGAGTCTTGTTCCATTGTTGAATTTTTATAAAACTTATATTTATGTGTATCATTTTTTTCTTTCTCGGTTACTCTGATTATAGTCTTTCTAGAAAAGAGGGCGACTGCAGGCAAAACAATACGTATAACGCTTTGGGCCACCTTAAAAATAGCCTGTAGAGTACGGCGCTGCAGGTCTGTGAAAACCAATCGGGGCTTCTTGGGCGCGGGCGTGTGCTCGGGTTGGTTCTGGGGGTCTTCTTTCCTCTTGCAGGCTGAAAAACAAGACAACATATTTCATTAAAGTTTTAAATGAATAAACAAACATCTCTAACATACTTTAACGTTTAAAAAATTACTATTACATATCAATTTTCAAAATCTAGTGGAGAGTTGGGTAATATCGGACATCGGGTAATTTCGGACAGTGAGTTTCGTTCATCTACAACCAGATGATAGTACCTGAATGACATGGTTACGTTTCTGTGATGTCGCATACAGTTAAGTAACCACGTCATTCAGGTACTGTCCAAATTTCACGAGAGGATCCCTGCGATGGGAGTACGGTCCTTGCGGGGTAAGAGGAGAGGGTAAGCCAGTAACTCAGCGTAAAACTAAAAAAATACTTAATATCTCACAGTTTCTATTCTGTAGATGAAATCTTGACATTTCACAGTACTGTGTAAATATTATAATACTATTAAATGGTAAACATACTACATTGTGCAAAATATTACTATTATTAAGGTATTAATTCTGTACATATTTCATATTTGCATTTTATATGTATTGCATCTTATTGTTAAACATAAGAATTGGACATGTTCTTTATTCCATGCTATAAAGCAAATGTAAGAATATTATAGAACGAATAAATCTATCTATCTATCTTGAAGGAGCAGGTGGATGGGGGTGATGTCATTGGCCGGCTGGGACAAACAAAACTCAGTCAATGGCCAGCCGGTTCCGTGTTGGGAGTAGGTTATAAGACTGGGGGGAAAACTTGCATTCCTCGCTCGGATCTTCTCGTGAAATGCGGACAGTACTACCATCTGTGGTAGATGAAAGAAACACACTGTCCGATATTACCCGATGTCCGATACTACCCAACTCTCCCCTAAATACAGCAAGCCTTTTCGCGTGTAATTTTAATTAATGGGCATTTTTAAATTAAATGTTTATTAACACGATGAATGAACAGTGCTTAAACAATAGTTTACGGTGGGATCAGATATAAAATTTAAAAAAATTCAAAATTTGGACTTGTCCCAAATTCATTATTTGGAATTTTCTGCAGTAATTGGTATATAATTTATTGAAAAATTCTAATTGTAACTACTTTTAATTACTGATAAGTTTTATGTACCAAGCTACTTTTTATTTCCATGCCACAATGTTACATGAAAACATAAATATGTCAAACTCTTTGGTAAAAATAGTTGTGGTTTGGCGTATTTCGTAGTTGAATATTTGTTTCATAAATTGGCGGCACTGTTGAAGACTATAATGGCCGATTTTTTTTCTGAATTTTCAAAACAAATTTAGCATTACTTGCTTTGAAATCTAAGTATTTCTAATGTTTACTCCGTCGCTCAAATTCTGGAAACTTAAAAATTCACAACATATCTAATGTTTACTCCGTCGCTCAAATTCTGGGAACTTAAAAATTCACAACATATGTCCCATTTTCTCTGAAACAAAGACAGGTAGAAGCATGACATTTTTACAGCTTACCTACAGTATTACACTGATTGCTGTTTCAGACCATTTGGGTAAAATATTGTTGTGCGTGAACTTTAAGGTAAATTAATTTTGATTACAAAGAAAATCATAGCTTATTATTTCACAAATTACATTTAGTAAACAAGGGCGAGCACTTTTAAGATCAAGAGGAATGAGGAGTAAAATTTTAATAGAATATCTATAATACTTTCTGTGATAAAGGTGTTTAAGGGCCTCTGATCTCACCTGAATTTGTAATTTCGAAAATTGGAAGAGGCACAATGGCAATTAAGGGAAACGTTTCTCTCAAATTTGGGCTGAAAGTTATACAGATTTCTGTCTGGAGAAATTGATTTAGCATCGAGCCGTTGTTCTTATACAGGTCTGAATTGGTCAAATAGAAATTCTTACTAACGCAATTCCGAGAAAAAATTGTGCAAATTCAATGACTAATACACTAACCACAAAGTGAATACCAGAACACTTTTCAGTTTAAAGTAACAGACAGTAAGAGACATTTCCGTTGAATATTCTTTAGGTTTGTGTATTAAGATTTAAAAAGCAGTGGTTTGAAATAATCCTCAATTTTTCAAAATCATTTTTTCATGACACGGAACTTCAAAACTGAATTAACCCAATGATACAATAAATCAAAGAAGTTAGCTGTGAACATTATACACGCTGTGCATTTTGTATAACATTAAAGAATACTTACTTGAACAAGAAATATAATTCAGTTTACGTTAATCTAAACGTTTATTGCATAGATCCCTATTGGTGTACAGTAGATGAATTTTAATTTAAAATGAGATAAATTGCATTTCCAAACCTTGTATGCATAAAGGAAAATTGTTATAATTTAAAGTGCTGAAAAGATGAAACGATAATTAGACAAATATTGACTAACATGCAGTTGTGCCACAACCGAAACTATTTCTGTTGTGAAATACGGATTGGTCACAGTATAGTTATTGTTCTTTTCGAGGAAGCCGTAGTCCTACACATATCAATTTATTTTTACGAATTCACCTAACGTGGCGAAACTTGGAAAATCTTCACAAGATTGAAAACACCTGCTCTAAATCCAATTATAAGCACTCTGTCTTGGACATTGTTTATCACCCTGGATTACTGGATCAGACGGTATAACATTGAGTTGTTAGCAGACGCTGATTTGGTTTTAATTGTGAATTATGTTACCAATCTGCTTGTATGATACAACTTACATCTGTGTAAAGACAATCAAGTACTACTAAAATGTAACATTTCACTCTTAACTCGAAAATTTTTATCTAACATTTATAACGACAGCTTCGTTTTACAAGTAACTATTTTGTAACAGTATTTACGCGATGATGCTGTGAAAGGTTCCCGGTTAATTTTTGACTACTCAATACAAGAAAACTATGTCGAAAATTCTTGAACAAGATTTCTGTGCTCTACTTCACGCTCAATACAGGGTGTATGCAAATTGATATCAAATATTTTGGGGACGTGTTCCTAAAAATGAAACATTGAAAAACATTCGTATACACATGGTACTGAAAATGCTTAGCTTCAGAGTTACGCTACTTTATTGCTAACAAACAAGCCCATAGTACATTGAAACTAAGCAACTTATTACAAAAATCGCTCAAGGTGACCTCAACTGTCAATATATCCCCTGAGCGTCTACTCAATGATTTCTCGTACTCTTGGAATGTTTCGTGTTTGTTCAAATCCATTTAGGATTCGCTCTCTCTCACAGAACGTCAACATTAGGTAAATAAATTGCATAAGCTATGGACTTTAAAAGTCCCAAGAGATAAAAATTCATTAGATTTAAATCTGGCGATCGGACAGGCCATTCAATGGATTCCCCTCGACCAATCCATCTTTGCGGAAAACGGCAATTCAAATGACGATGAACTCTCAGACTAAAGTGAGCTGAAGCTCCATCATGTAGGTACTACATTCGGCGGAAAACGACCAGAAGTATATCATCCACTAAATGGTGCAATTCGTTTCTGAGAAACCGGCGATATCTGGCTTCAGTCAGATGTAAGAAATAGGGACCAACAAGATGGCAGTGAAACATAGAACAACTAATCTCATGACCTATACCAGAAAAAAAGTTAGATCAAGAAAATTATTTATGTTGGCTATTCTTCAGTAGTCAACTTAAGGAAAAATGCCTTACTAAATGTGGAACTGAGCATTTTTAGGAAGATGTTTTATGAAAGTTTTTAAATGCTTTGTTAGGAACACGTCCTAAAATATTTGACACCAATTTACATATACCCTATACAGTTTGTCTTTTATCCTTCGTAGAAGTGTAAATTTCAGTGTTGTACATAATGATCTTATAAACCTATTAAAGAGTTTTTATTAGATACAAAAAACACCATCAATATACTGATAAAGAATAGAGTGTGTCCGGATGAATGTTATCAATTGCTACTCGAAATGAAAAAGAGTCTGGATAAGACTTTGAGAGATTCCCATTGCAATATCATAAATGGGAACTGGGTAAAATTAATACTTTCCGAGACGTAAATTTTTTGTTTCTTTCAATCAGACAGTATCTTTTAAAGATCGTTCTAATATTGCAACAAATACTGCCCAATATTTAAATCCCTGAAACTGAAGTTACTTGATCTGACATTTTATTGTGTTAGTATTGTTACCGCTACTAAAATAATTTCTAGACTCACACAAATTTCTGTTAATGTCATGGTTATTTCACTGCCTTCCATGAATTTTAATTATCAGTCCCTTTTGTGTAAGTCGAAATGACAGGTAATTGTGACGGATCGCGCAAAAAAGGAACTATTTTCATGTAGCACAACTGCAAGTTATTGACATCAGAAATAAGAACACTTATTTTTAACATGTGAACAAGACACTAAACAATGACACACTGCATGTAAATATCACAAATTTATTCATGCAAGGAAATATCGTGCAGTCATATTCAAGCATGCAGAAATGTAGCATCAAAAAAACTTATGAGCATTCTACACGGATTCAGTAATCGTTAAACATCAAAGCATTTTAAAACAAAAGCAGCATCAGACAGTGACATCTACAAACAAGCAGGGAATAATATGAATTTTGAAAATTCTTAAATATTCCAGTGTATTGCAATTTGATTTCTAAAATGTCATGTTTAGAGTATCTTGTAATATATTTTGTAACTGGCGATGGTGAATACTGGACATAATAATTTCACATTTTGTAAGTAATTAAGTTCTGTATAATTTATCCATGTTGGTACAGCTTTAAGGCACTTAACCTAGAAGTACATTAGTCATGTCGCAGATATTATTCTGGGAAACCTCAGGATTAGTGGGCTAAATTCTACATCATTTACGGAAAATATTCTGCAGTGAAGTAGGCTTAATCCCTTTAAAACCGGTCGTCAGCACAGAGCGCCCTGGAGCTAGCGTTTCTTACCCGCGGAGAAAACAGTGTACCATGGTGCACTCGTAGCTGCTAGCGGGTATGCTCTCTAACTCTTCCTGTTGCACGACGGGGCACACGGGACGGCTCCGCTTACCCTTTGCATATTTCAGCGAGTGCTGACGACCACTGCTTTAAGAAGATTCGCTTTCGAATTAATGCAGCGAAGTGATTGATCCATTTATTACAACAAAATTATAGAAAACATTTGTGTAACATATACTGTACTTAAGGAATAATGAACATTACGTAATGATATGGAATACAAGAATAATCACGAACAGATTTGTTGAAAATTTTAAGACTTACTAGAGCATCCATTTCAAAGTCGGAGATCTGTGTTCTCATTCCCATGAGCTGAAGTTGATCTTTTTAATTTTTTATTGCACGAAGTAGCTATAAAGGGAAAGTAGTGTCACATTGCAAGTTTTTTTTCCCCGAGATTTTGACGGAAATAAAAATTTTCGGCATGCTATTTTTTGTCCGTGACTTTATTTTTTTATTTTTAGTAGGTTTTTTACGACGCTTTATCAACATCTTAGGTTATTTAGCGTCTGAATGAGATGAAGGTGATAATGCCAGTGAAATGATTCCGGGGTCCAGCACCGAAAGTTACCCAGCATTTGCTCATATTGGGTTGAGGGAAAACCCCGGAAAAAACCTCAACCAGATAACGTGACTTTATGAACAGCGATGTCTCCTAAATTATCAAACGGATTTTGTTCTTGCTTCATATCCACAAGTCAGTTCAGTAGCAAGTATAAATTGTATTTGTTTTTGTGAAAGGTTAATATGTTTTTGATTTTAAAAGATAACACAAAATTATTTTTTTACTCTAATTTGATTCCAATTATAGCCGTTGCGGAAATATAATACTTTATTTGTTCAAATATCTACAGAATTTTCGCACAACTTGATATTCCTACACCAGAATTCTAAGACTCAATTAATAACACAATCTCTGTTTGGACGGTAGTCGTTGCAAGAGCTTTTGTCGAGAAAATTGAAAGAATGAATTTAGTATATGATAATTTAATAACTCAATCGACTTAGTACACTAAAGGTGGCGCTGATGATGGTATATATGACTGAAAATGATCTTGAAGCCACTTGATGTAACCTAAAGTAATTTCTTATTAAGTGAAATTAAGACAAGCTAATTTTGAACAGTATATATTGTTGCTCCAACTTCAAATGTAGTGGACTGAGCTGTTTGAAAAAAAATTGGCGAGATTTTTCTTTTGTGAAAGAATAGACTACACTATGTTTTCTTAAAAATGATCGAACAATACTTACAAATATTTCTCGATATCTCAGCAGGTTTTAGACTACAATATATTATTTTCCCTATTCTAATCTCACACTATACAGGCACATCATCATCATCATCATCTATTTAAAAGCAACCTTAATTCTTTCGTTCTTTCGTATTCTCATGAGGATTGAATCAAAACTGAACGTTCACAAATAGCCGGCTTCTGTGGCCATGTTAATTACACCACATCTGTCGGTAACTGTCTAATTAAAACATACCACGTCTGCCCGTAATTGTCTTATCACATCACGTAAGTTCCACTCGATGGCAGACCTCCTCGCGGAACAACACATGATCACAATTGACAACAGACAATCATCCCTGTCCTAGGCGGAATTTCAGCTCGTGGACGTTGTTGCTTTTACACTGCATCGAAGATGCTCGTTGCGTACCCTAGTGGATGGACTACAACGATTTTATTCGTCATCCATTATTAAAATTAAGAACATTTGCTTTAAGGTATTGTGATAAATGTGTAAGCTTAATGCTTTTACTCTTTATAAATACTTTATGCTCGACCATGCCGAAATGTAGTAATTATACATTTGGTAGTAGCCCTTTAATGCACCTCATTAAAGTACACCTATTCATTACAATTCAGATGTTCAGCCAATGAGAAATCACCATTGTACCATTATAAAACCGCAAGTATCGATTATTCTCGGATATGCAATCGAAAGACAATTAGCGAAAAGTCACGGAGGCTGGAAATTCAATACTGTCGCAGAAGGTTATGTTCTGTTACTATAATAATTAGCGTTAATTGTAAATAATATTCAAATAAATTCAATTTCTCATCTCGTTTTTCAATTCTAAATCAATTTCCAGGTTATATCAAGCCTAATGTTCATGTTATTCTCTAGATTATATCAAGGTCAATGACATTCGTGCCTCGGAAAAAAAAATCAATACTTTCGCGCCTGCGCACATCTCACAATTTAGAAGGCCAGTTCCGCTCCTTACTTACATAACCATAACATGAATACTTATGAATAATTTCAAGTTAGAAATATGGTCGAGCATAAAAAGTCGTATGAAACTTGCCTATAATGGTAATTAAGACGCTCGTGTGAAAATTATGAAACTCGCTTGCGCTCGTTTCATAAACAAACATACTCGCGTCTTAATTACTACCATTATAGGCTCGTTGCATAATATCTTGCGATCTAGCATATCGACTGATGTTACGTGATAAGTAGAGACCGACAGAATATGAAGAAAATGTTGTCAAAATGTGAAAATAAATAAATATATACGTAAATCCTAAATATTTTCGTTCCTATACTATTTGCAGCAGGTTTACATCTTTATTTACAAAATAAACCTTTAGAGATTAACAGTTTTGCTTATATTTAATATTTTACCAAATAAATCTGCATATGTAAACAGTTTTTTAGTATGATCAAATGCTTTCCTGGATGCAAGAACTAGGTAACAATTATTTTTAAACTGAACACAAAAAAGTTATATTATCTGGGTTCCACACAAGATACAAAACTACACGTGACTTTACTATGTTTTGTGGCAAAGGATTACACCTTTCGTCGGTTATATTGTTTTGTACGATGAAAAATCCATGAAGCTGCAAAAATATAAATTAAATAGATGGTTGAAGCCCGTTTAAAATATTAATTTACACGTATAGTAAAGCATTGCAACACTGGAAAGACTTTCATTGAATTCGACAAATAAGCAAAGGTGAAATACGAACCACTTATTCTGTTCTGTCTCCACAAATTCATTGAGATTTAATGGTTCTGACGGAGAATTTGCAGGTTTCACTTACAATTAGTATCCCGGAATGATGTCGGAGTAGCTTGGTCTTTCGATCGTTTCCTAGAAAACACCTCTGTTGTCTCCTTATAACAACTGGAAAACCGGTTTGGTAGTAGATACAGATGTGTTAACGGAGTGGGGGAAATTATACAGAATGTGAACTATTAAACTGGAAAACCGGTTTGGTAATAGTTATAGAAATGTTAATGGAGTGGGGGAAATTATACAGAATGTGAAATATTAAACTGGAAAACCGGTTTGGTAGTAGTTATAGAAATGTTAACGGAGTGGGGGAAATTATACATAATGTGAAATATTAAAATTTTACCAACATATTATGGAATATGAAAAATCGTTGGCGTTAATTGTATTTTACACATCGTGACTCGTGGAAATCTTTGTTCCCAAACCACTAACAGGGATGGTTTAGAACATCAAATATTAAATTAAATTAAATTTCATATTTTACATGTCTCTTGTTGTTATATGTCTCATTATTATGAATTCATTCGAGTAAATTGATTTCAGACGAAACTCAGTTTCGACACTAAAGAATAACATGTTGAAGTGATCGTTCTGTTACCATATGTAAGCTTACATACATTCTACGTAGAATACAAGACATTCTATTGATTTTCACGTAAAATAAAGGGATGTAAGTAAAGTCTACCAATTAATCTTGGTCCGGAAATGGAATTACGGGAAGAAAGTAATCTACTTTCCCATTAGACCTACTCGTACGTATTTTTCCCGGCTGCTCGTTATGAGAAGAGGGCAATGGCTAAAGTTTCACACTACAGCAAGGAAGCAGAATGAGTGCCGCTGAGCACGCGAAGGGAGCCGGGAACAAGGGCAGCCAGTACACTCATGGATTATTTAACAACGCTACATCAACTTGCAACGCCTTGCGTGCTGAGAGTGGCGAGCCACTGCTCTTCTTTCGGAATAATCAGTCATCATAATTATATTTTGATTTTTGATAAAATCGTGCTAGTCGTGGGGCCGTGAAGGATTTCCAACAAAGAATTCGGGTTTCGATCTCGATATTCATCGATTATTTAACTATCAGCTTACTAATTCTTGCGTGCTGTGACAAGTGATGTATTTCCTTGTTCTACTACCTTCC
Source organism: Periplaneta americana (assembly GCF_040183065.1). Lineage (NCBI taxonomy): Eukaryota > Metazoa > Arthropoda > Insecta > Blattodea > Blattidae > Periplaneta > Periplaneta americana. Next base: position 172,131,179 of record NC_091126.1, on the reverse strand, counting down.
TTCGCAGACTGCCAGCTGATATTGATTATTATATTCCTATATTCTAACTAGCAGTACTAACTCCAATTCGGTCGGATTCCCACCAAAAGAAGCGGGGTTCATTACCCTATATAGCCTCTGAGAATTTTATTGCACATAAAAGTTCTGTGTTGCTGGTTATTTTAACTTCCCATGTCACTCTATTTCTGTACTTCCTCAGTTAGCGCTTTACTGGCTCCAACTATAATTACATACCCACTTCCATCTGAGGGAGTGGGTCCAATGTTTTACAGAGAATCTAACTTCATATTTTCAAATCATATGCCATAAGTTATATCTCTTTCTTAAGATTGTAATGTATTCATCCCACTATCTAAATAATCATTCCACATATTTTAAATAAGGATTTAAACAAAAACGGAAGTTTCTCATAGTAGGCCTACCTAAATTATGGTAGGCTTATCTTTAAGAGGGAAGTATTTTGGGGTAAAGTTACCCGAGACAAAACACATCAAACACAATTCAATTTTTAGATTTTTAGAATCAAAACAATTAATCGAATCCCTGTATTTGAACTTCTGTAGCAGAGCCATCGTCGTCCTATTCTCCTCCGATGCGCGACCTACGAATTCCCAATACATTTCGTTCTTTTTTTCTGTTTTCGAGACTCTTAAAGTAGCTAATTCTATATTTTAAGTTGATAATTAAGTAACGATGAACTGACAGATTCTTAAGAAATTGAGTACTAAGACAAAATCTGTGTCGTGGTTACTTTTGTGCACCGGAAATTCACATGTCAAGTGTGTTCTTCCGGTGAGAATTCATCAGATAAAAATGCAACAACCGGGCCACTGAACATACAATTCTAATGTTATCAATAATTCTACTTCAATTAGATTGTGTTATTTTAAATGGACTGCCAAAGAAAAGGTCACAAATTAGTACAATGCAATATTACAAGGAAAGATAACACAGATTAGATTTTTACGGTAGGCCTAATTATTTGATGACAAACTGGCATGTAATTCACAAAATTTTACAAAGCTGTCTATCGAAGCCTACAGCAAGGTTTCTCAAAATATGGAGAGAGGGCCCTTGAAGGATCGCGTCATCCTCAGAGGTATTATTTCTCAATTTCTTCCAATTTAAAAGATATTTATATCCTATCTCAATTTTCATATAATATGTGAGGCTTCCTGGAAAACCCCACCTTAAATCGACAGACATAATTTTTCAGTACAGCAAAATAAAACAAATCAGGACAAAGAATTCGATTTTGAGTTCTGTTAGATTGTTTCATGAACTACGTATAAAATACAGCTCCAATGATGCCAACGATATCGAAACATGTTATATTAGCATCCAATTTTGCAAGTTAAACTTTAAATACAATTTACTCAAAATGTGTATCTTAAAGGTGAAGTATTCAGAATTCAATAAAAATGTAATATTTTGTTAAAAATGTTCAGCATTTTCTCCTCTTTCCAATACAGTAAAAAAAAAAAAACAGAAAATTGATATTTGCTGACTTAAGGTGGGGTTTCACAAGCAGCTTCACATATACAATTCCACTTTAAGCTATAATACTTTTATGTTAGACCACTATTTTCTTCCCCAGATATGGAAATAAATATTACACTAGTTTAACTGTTATTTTTTTTAAACAGTTCTCATAATTTCGTAGACTGTAGTCGCTTCATCAGCTGATGCATTCTCACTGAAAAATAGGCATACCATTTTCGATCTCAGAAGGGTCTAGTGAGATTTACGCCCACGTTATCTAGTGTCGGTGAAATTTGTTGATAGATTAATTTTTTTTCGTCATGAGATCATGGATTCGCCGTAGATTACCTGACATTCACTTAACAGTTGGGAAATCCTAGAAAAATTCTAACCAAATCAACCTAACCACACGCCCGAGCGCACAAAGTGTGTTACACTAATAGGTTCATAATAAATGAGGCCTATATCAAAACTTATGTTCTCAGTGTAAGTTTCAATTCATCGATCAGGTCGATCTATACGATAAAAATCAATAGGGTCTATTGCTTCCGTTATGTTGTACAGGGACATCATTTTATTTTTACTTGCATTTTTATTGTACCTGCATTTCTGAATGTACTTAACTCTCACCCCTTCACTAATGTCCTTGCTCCCGTCAGACACACAAACTTACGGCCGCTGTTGCATTCGAAGTCTTCAAGCAGTGAAGTAAACACTGCAGTGTATAGTGTGTTTCATAAATATGATTGCGTTTTCTATAGAAGAAAGAACCTCGTACTAAAAAATTATATTCAAGAAACGATAAATTCAATTTCAGAGAATATGCTTCAAAATGTTTTTAATAATATACGTACTGAATTGAAGCCTGCATTGTAATGAACGGCAACCATTTTCAGCAACTTGTTTAAAAATTCAGATTAGCTTTTTTTCAATTGAGGTGGCTAGAAGCAAAGGAATGCTAGTGACATTTGTAATAACATGAGTTAAGTGCATCCAGTGTAAGCAAAAGTATCTAAAATTTTAGTGGCAAAGGGATATTTTAATCGCATCACACATCAAAATTTAAATAAAAAATTTCACCGATTTTACGAAAGCTTAAATATTTAAACCCCATTTTCTCAAAAGTAACTTAAGTGCACTTACAGCCCGTTACTTATGACCCCCTCAATTTAAATGCACTCTCTATATTGTATGATAACATCAATAATTAATATGCTAAATAAAGTAGACATTACATAACGAGCATAGCCGCCTGAAAAGTTGTGTTTTTGAAAAAAAAAATGTTACTACTCTACTGTATTTTGATAAATTCCGTTAAAGTGATGATCAAACTGAAAATCGTAATATCGTATTTCCCTACAACATAAATGGATACACTACTTTTCTCTCCTCCTATACCTAGTAAAATGATTTGTTTACATATTGCACTAGTAACATCAAACTCCTGTAATGGAAGGGGGAAACAGTGTTTCCGAGTATAGCCAGGTTAATGTTAAAAATGTTGGTAAAAATAAAGTGATGTCCCTGTATAACACATATTTACTACATTTTAAAATATGAAATGATTTTAATCTACATAATATTTAAGGCGTAACAGAACAAACGTTTGCAACTTTATAGAGCTGTTGGGAGTGTCGAAATAATATTTGAACATTTGACAAAATGATCGATTTTCGTGCCACTGAAACATCATTGGCGTCCTTTCGGCGGCGCCTGCATATAGGCAGTCCCTCAACATCTGTCTAAAATGATATACAACAGTTGTCCAAGGCCACCACAATCACCTTACTCGACGATTCAGGATTGTTTTCTTCAGGTATAGGAAGCCCAGCCTGATTACTAGGGACCGATAGGGTGCGTTACGGTGACTTCAAGTTTACTGTCCGTTCGCCAGTCACTACTGTAGCACGCGTAAACAGTGTACCTGCTGAATAATAGTGCCGAAAGCTAAAGGTTCTCAGTCGTATATTTTTGCAGCGGAATTTGGTGAGGCACTGAAGATGTGAGAAGTTGTGTATTGTAATTGTACGGATCCTGAAGGAAAGGAGGAAACTCAAATCCACGAATACTTCTGTGATAATTCTTCTGCACATAACGAAAGGTAGGTAAAAATATATGTTTGTAATGTTATGTAGCTTATATTTACTTTTAGAGCTGTCCAGATTTGTTTATGTTCACATTGTTATTCCCGTAATCGATTGCAGAACAAAGTCAATGTCCTCGTACTAGCTCACGTCTCCGGCCTATTTACCATGCTGCAGTCAACATTTGTAATCGGTCCCAAACATTACAAGTTTACTACTGACCACCAACTAAAATTGTAGTCGCATACACCACACATAATATATTACACGTTTATCAGTTCCTTCGATATAACATCCAAAGGCGCAAAATTGTTGGTTGCCGCCGTTGGATCCTTCCTCAGATTTATTGTATTGTCCTGGCATCTCATACAATTCTATGATTTTTTTTTCAAGTTTTATTGTGGCACGCACTGTATTGTAACGAAGTTCATCGCTGCTATTTATGGCTTTATATCACCTTATCCTTGCAATTAGTTCGCATGACCTACGGGATCACAAAGTGACTTTATGAAAGGGAAACTTTCAATATTTAACAATTTGGCTTAGATAAATATTTCAACTCTTTATACATAACCACACTTCTGATTGAGGTTCTGGCTGATAAGTACATATATTATCAGGCACTACATCTCACTTGACGATATGTGTCAAAGGAAGAACAATTGTTTGTAAGCATCTGACATCTGATTAGTGTAACATGTAGCTATTCGGCGATGTATGCAATGAAGGGGGAAAGAAACTGGCACCCTACCCCCATTATCTTCTGGCCTAGTTGCCTCATAAGTGATGCCTTGTTGGTATCTGACCTGTCTTCGGACAATTGACTAAACAACAACAACCTACATAACCAATTGGTGTGGGAATGGACTATTTATTATGGTAATCTTGTGATTTAAATTATTTACATCAATTAGGCCTACTAAAGAAGAACTGATTAAAATTAATCCGAATGCTTTTAACAAAGAAAGCAGTTCTTAAACAAAATCTATTCTTCAGAGTAACTGTCCCAAATTTTATGACTTCTGTGTAATTAATCATTCATATCAAAGAAATGATCAGCTGCATTAGAGAAGCAAAAAACCAATTTGAAAATTATTCATCACGTTACATATGAGGAAGAAATCGGCAGAAGTGTCTGTGATCACATATTTCGTACGGGTCAAAAAATCGGTGTCTCTAATACTATTCCTTCTTTATAACGTAGCCTGTTGTTTCAGGTAGGTCTATAGAGTTTACGTGGAATAGGGCAATAATGAAGCTATACTACTATAGTGACAGTGAAAAACCGAGTAGTAGGTAAACTTGCCGGACCTGATTTGTTCGCCCTAAGGTAATTTTCAGGATAGTCATTCTATCAAAACAACTCCGTAATTGTATGCTGGTATGTACAGGGATATCATTTTATTTTTACTTCAACTTTTATTGTACCTGAATTTTTGAATGTACTTCACTCCCACCCCTTCTACTAACGAAGTTCCAGCTGTCCTCCAGACAGAACCAATGCCGCAGTACTGAGTTAGTGATTATAGTACGTTTCAGAAATATGTTCGCGTTCTCCAGTGACGAAAACTTCCAATATTGAATCATATTTTCGCACAGGTACTGTCGTCCGTTTGCCTACGTCGCATCCCGATTTCCCCCACTTGCTTCTGCTCGCTCCACTGTAAAGACTAGTGGCTGAGCTTTCTTAGTTCTTTTCTGAAAACATTAATTTCTGTTAGGAATTAATTGGACGTCTACGTGATATTATGCAACTGTTTAAAATAACTTAAATAAAAGGGCCTCGTTAAGTAATTAAATATCACGTGACTCCCCCCCCCCTTTCTACGATCCTGCGACATAACCACTTGGACGGCCAGTAGATAGCATGTCTGAGTAATTTTATCTGTGCGGGTCGGGAGAAGTGAAGACTGAATTTACAGTACGTAAGATACTCTTTTATAGAGTAGGTACAGAATTATTTCAACATGAGTTACTAAGTATGAAGGACGAAACTGGTAATTGGAATTAGATGCAATAGTCTATAGTGCGATAATAGGCACAAAAGAACTGAAGCCTGTATCGAAATGAACGGCCACCATTTTCAAAAATGTGTTTAAATATCCATATTATGATTATTTTTCATTTTAACTTCATTCTCTATATCGTACGCTAATGTGCTGTAGAGAGTATAATATACACTGCATAATGAATACGTTCGCATGGATAACTCAGTTCGTAAGTAAAAATACTTATTGTTAATACTGTCCTGTATTTTGATTAAACAAAACCTAATGAAAATTATCACACTCAAAATCGCGATATTTCCTAATTTCCGTAAATGGATGAACTACTTTTCTTCCCTGCTGTGCCTAGTAAAGTGATTTGTTTTTATTTACGCCAGTATCATCGAACTCCAGTCGTGGAAGGAGGTAGCAAACGGTGTTTCCGGGTCTCAATCATTAATTCAAAGGTATAGCCAGGTTAATATTGAACATGTTAGTAAAAATAAAATGATGTCCCTGTATTTTTCTGTATGTGATTTGATCTTGATTGAGTGGAAGAGAAGACCTGATGGCCTTAACTCTGCCAGGGAAAATAAAACTATTATTATTATTATTATTATTATTATTATTATTATTATTAATTGCCAATCCATAACGTCTCAGCATGATAATGGCAGATAGAGTTATAATCGCAAAGAGGACATGAGTACTTTCCCACTACCTGTTGTGTAGGTTTTACGTTCATAGTCAAACGCGTCGTTAAATAAAATGCTAAACATACGAGTAGAGTAATACAAAAGCGGAATTGAGTGTAATGTCTCAGCAGCATATTTCGCCGAGAAGAACTCACTCTTATTTTATGGCCATCATTTTACAATTTTGTGTAACAAATCAAAAGTACCACAGAGTGACACGACGTGTGCCGGGCGGGAGGGCGCCACCTGTTCAGAACACGTGTGCAGAGGGCAAGCCATCACTGGACACCCATTAGGCAGTGTTCTATATATCTTACACTGATTTCCATAATAGCTTTCTGAGTGATTTCCGAGGGAAGGAAAAGGGAAGGAGAAAAAAATAAGAAGACTGTAGGAGGAAGTCTGCCCATCAGAAGGCCAGATATTGACTTGAACACCCCACAATCCCAAATTGTTCCACCGATACCAATGTGGCAGATGGACTGCCTCTGGAGGGATTGTTTACTTAATAACAGCCGTGGAACGTTCAAACGTCATGCACTATACAGTCAGATTCTGTTATTTCTATCAACGGAAAGTACGAGAATTTTACGACGTAGCATTTTAAATTGAAGGAAATATTCACACAGAACGTAATTTCAGAAGACGTTCCTGAATAGATAAGCCTTCAAGGAAATAATTATTTTTTTTATATTCCCTACGTGACAGCCTAGATCAGCGATGGGCATTTGAGTGCATTTGCCCTCCGTGCGCACGGGGAATTCCAAGTGCTGTAGTGTGCCAGCAGCTATAACGGATCTTACAGCTTTTAAATGAGCTAAATTTAGGACTTCAGGGAAAAGAAATTCTTAATAAACAATTTGCAGATAGAATTGCAGCTTTTAAGGAGAAATTGCAAAAGGGCGAAATATATCATTTCCCATCCTTATCCAAGCGCATAGAACAGGGATGTTAAATCGCCTGCATTACGTGCTGATACTACAAGCAATACAAATCCAACAATGTTCACTTTTCAGCTAGATAAAGTGCAATTATCGATCTTAAGGAAATGTTTTGCAGGTTCTTGAGAGCACCCAGTGCAGGCGCTTTGACATCCCTGGCATAGAATTTTGAATGAAAATTTCCAAATGTACGCATGTATTCTATCCGGTCTATTAGAGGAATTTACATCAAGTTTCCACGATTTAGATTGCCTGGAAATAGATTTGCGTATTTTTGCTACATGTTCTGATTCCAACTGATTATTGATAACGTCCCCCCTTCATTATAGTGTGAATTGATTGACCTGCGATGTGATCGAGAGATGCGAGCGAAATATGATTCAAGGTCGAGTCTTATGCAGTTTTATGACGGATTCCGAAGAGGACGCTTTCCCAATATGCATAAGCTGTGTGAGAAAATTTTGTGTTTATTTGGTTTCACTTATAGATGTGAACAGTTATTTTCTATTACGAAAATAAACAAATGTCAAGCAAGAAATGATGGACTTTTAACGGCAGTTCTTCGCACAGCTTGTGCTAATACAGTTTCTCCAAATCTTGAGAAATTGAGTAATATGAATTAATGTGCAAAGAAATGTTTTGTTTTGTGTTTAAGGAAGTGTTTCATTACTTTGTGTTCTTATTTAGTTTGGCAGAATAACATTTTCTTTTGAAACATACAGTATGTACCGCAACTTGAATAAACTGGTTTTCGTGCACTCTATAAGCACACTTCTCTCGTAGTACACCGTGCAAGCACAGAGTGCATAATTCTGCCCAACTCTGGCCTAGATCATATATGTAACAGATAACTCATCGCTATGTTAAAATCGGCAGCACTTTGAAGTGAACAACCGCCAGGATCGCCACCCGTCCGGCGTAAACGAACACGAGATGGCAGTACAGTCGCTAATGCAATTCAAATGGGAATTATGACGTGACTCCTTATGTAACAACTAGATGGCAGCGTAGTAAACCTGACAAAAGTTGTTAACGTCAAAGCCTATAAGGCCGACCTATCTGTTAGTGACAGTCATCGTGTGTAATGTCATCATACCAAAGGAAAACATAAAAGTTATTACGAAATATTCAGAGTGGAAATGAAATAGCCCTGCAGAATTTCAAAGCCAATAGCTCATTTTGTATGCAACAAAAAAGTGTAATACCATATTGGTGGGAAGTTCATAGTTTTCTCAGAATTTTTTCCCCAAATGTTTAACACCCTCTTATTCGGTAACTACTGGGAGTAAAATCGTGAGTTTTGTCCATATCGATAGGAAATTTAATAGCGAATAATTTATCCCTCTGGCGTATTTCAATAGCGTGGACGGTTTTCGTGTAAATTTAATTTTAAAACTACTAATTTCCAGCGATGTGAACAGATTGCAACGTTGAGAGGGAGAGGTTCGTCTAGGGAGACAGACCTGAGTTCGTTGACCTCTTACATCTGTATTACGATAAGAAACAGCAATGTGTTAGCGGCGATGTTGTTAGACTGCTGAAACTTTCAACTTAATTTTCATTGAATCATAAAACGTAATATAGGTTTTCTATTCATTTAAGTGTATCCTATCGTCACTTTCAATTTGCAGGATTATTTCATTTCCACTCTGAATAGGCCAACGTAAATGAAACTGTAAATTTGGAGTTAATATCACTCATCTTATAACCTCTCGTACATTTATTAATCCATTTATACACAAATCAATAACACTATGCCTTCGCTCCGTGGATAGCGAACATGGTTTCCGTATAAGCAGTCTGTTTATCGATTCCCGGAGTTGTGAACGGAATATATTTAACATATATTTTTGCAACTTGCCCTGCATTGATGTACTTTCACAATGCTGCTGGTTATTTGACAAGCAAGTAATGCACTCAGATTATCGTCATACATTGCTGATATTTTTTTATATTTATATCGCTTCTAAACAATTTTAAAGTAACATTAGGTGTGAATAAAACGAACGATTACCTTCTTTTTGTGAAATAACGTAACATAACTTATTTGCATATATTTTAGCGTAATATTTCGAATTATGTTCTCATAAAAATACAAGTTAAGTCTTAAAATAGCTTTAACTGAGTAAATACTTCAGTATTTTCAAGGAGTAATTATACTGCAATTTTACGTAGTATTACGAACTAGTGCCTAATTATATTTCAAATCTTGCGGAGTACTAAATTTCGGCATTATATTACATTAAATTTATATTATGTTTCTCTTTAGGCTCCTATATTCCAAAGTAACTTCAAACATAATTTCTTGTAAAGATATAACTGATCATAAATTAAACTTGTGCTAGGTCGTCTAAGATTCTAGCGATTACCGCAGTAGCCGTCTGAATCGAAATTCGGGAAAACAAACCCTGTCTAACGCAATGGTTCTTAACGGGTGATAAACTTCTTTTCACGGTTTCATCCGGAGGGGAAACAAAGGTGGGATATCCATCCATGACGTAGATGTAAGGTACGTAAAAATTTTGTCTCTGATAGAGGATTGCTGACAATATTTTATACCATTTATACTTCGTGTCGAAATTTGAAAGTAGTACAATGGGTCCATACAAGTCGCCCAAATTCACGTGGGCTTTTCTTTACTTCCACCTATAATGCATATCATATATATGTATATATATATTATATATAATATCGTATCGTATCGTATCGTATCGTATCGTATCGTATCATATCATATCATATCATATCATATCATATCATATCATATCATATCATATCATATCATATCATATCACATCATATCATATATCAAATTTGCTCCATTGTCTACCAAAATAAGAAACAAGGAAACTGAACCAACTGATAATCACTTGAATGCTTTGATGATTTCAAATATAATTCAGACGTTTTGTGACAAAACTTTCTTTTTTAAGGTTTTATTTATAGCGCCTTTAACTGCGAGGTGATATCGCGAATGTCTGTTGGAAATTGTATATTGTTGTCAGATTCATTTTCTATTTTGCTGCCATCTATCGGACAGTCAGCAGACACGTCAACACATCTACCGGTATTATGTACTCGGAGTTACATTTCATGAACCGCCATTCTCGTATTGTCATATATTGGTCATACCTGAAGGGTCTGCAGATATGTCCACCGTGCACAACTACCTATTCAGATTTTGGGAATCAATATCTGTGTCTTTGTTTCTAGTGAAAGTGAGAATCAATACAGAATTTGTCATTCTGAACTAGATTTCCAGTTATTTATGACGGAGGATAATACTGCAAGCCACGATCAAATTGACTTCGGGATTTGAACTCGGGACTTTCCGAATGCGAGTCTAGTCGTCTAGTGTTTTATCAGTGACTCACTTCGCATCGTTAATATTATATAAGCTATTCTAAACAATAAGAATGCGTGGGTAGGCTATACCATCATGAATAATAAATCTACTTAGCTCTAAGGAACAGCGTTATATTCGCCTGGGTAAGTGAGGTGTAATATAAAACGCTGTAATATTTAAAATCCTAACTTAGCGATTGTTTTGAAACAGAAAACAAAAGAAGATAATTTTATTATGAAATAACCGCAGTTTTTATTGAGTCCCTTGGACTGTAATCAAATCCAGTGCATAATTTCTATGTACACAGCGACGCATTCGAACAGCCAAAGCGTAAAATGCTCTTGGTAAGGTCAGTGAACTGCACAAACGTCTTTGCGGTAAAATACTCTTTGAAGTTCTGGTTACCCGAGCGGATGAATGTTCTAAATTGTTTACCATAGCCCTTATTCATTATTGCTTGTAAGTTAAATTTTAAATTTCAGAATAATAATAAATATCTTTGTTACTTCTGTAAAAAAAATTGTTACTTTTGTAAAAAAAAATCTAGTTTTATTCTTAGACCAGTATTGTTTACAAATTTATAATTAATTACTGATTACAAGAAAATTAATGAATTATAGTACATTTTTCCTTTCAGAACGGTATAGAAAACTCCCGTTGCTAAAATGATGCTACTAAAACATTCGAAATTATAATCCACGTGTCCTATAAAGTGTAAATAGTAAATCAGAATTCAGTAGGCTTTCTCTTCACAATTTCAAGTAAGTTAAAACTTTATCCGAAATATGCTATTTTCAAAATGAATGAAAAATATAAACAATTATAACATTACTACTTTACAATTTGTAATTCGTTCCAGAGTCCCTTTGTCGTAGGCCTATTTGCAACAATGCTACGCAAGGCCTGTATTACAAAAATTCTACATATAACAGTTTTCGAATAAAAAATTAACAGTAAAGTAAAGAATTAATGTAGCAGATAAATAAATTATTTCTAAAAAAATCAGTGTAGGAAAACATAATGAATTTCACTTTTAATTACAATCGTAAATACGAGTTAAGAAACCTGATGAGATCGACTGCCAAAATTCCATCAATTTATCGGCCCAATTTCTACTTCAATGGACGAATCTATTGACCGCTTTTGTCTGCACTTTTGTGAGAGATTTTAATCACAGCTATAATCTTTTCGCTGTAAGAAAAATCCTAATGTAAACAATAGCACGTGACTGAAGTGAGGCTTCATTGGCCGCTGTTTGGCGCCATAGATTCTCAGTACGTGTTCCCGCCTACTGTTGTACATTCTGTTTCATGTTAAACATTTTCCGTTACTCGTCAAGTAGGTCTAACCTCACTATCATGCATTCGTTTTCTTAGGAAATATTTACTTTATAATTACTGTAATTAAATTATTTTTAAGTCTTACGTCTTCACAATGGACAGTTGAGGATGCAGAAGCAATACTTCAGTACCACGTGCTTAAATACACAACTACAAGCTGAAATGACGCCAGCTTGTTACAAGAACAGACTACCTCGGTATTACTGTTGGTATTCATCCGCGTTCTCAGTACATAACAAAATATAAAAGTAGCTTTTCTTTTGCATAGCGTTTTACATACGAGTGAAGTTAAACGTTTCATCGTATTTAACAACTAGAATTCATTTTTTTTTATTTTGAAATAATACAAGATTGTAGTTTCCAAATACGAACTATTTTCCTGCATCATGTGAGTGTTTCGACTGGGAGCCAATCACGGGTATGACAGCAACGTGCTTATGTTTACATTAGGATTTTTCTTACAGCGAAAACAATATAGACAGACCTACATGTAGGGAGTTTCACAGGCTATGTGGTTAGTGCAATGTAAGTCTATGGCTTATGACAACAAAAGATGAATTCGAGACAGGCACACATAACGATGTCGGTATTACTCGACCGAGGCGAGTGGAGACGCGGCCGTAATGTGAACTAACGCGATGACGCTATACGAACGCAGGAGAATTACAAGTGGCGCTCCGGACTGCAGGACTCCACTGGCCTCGGTCGAGTTATAATCACGATATATTACAATTTAATTCAGAGGACACATTATGATTCTGGGGCAGAAGGAAATGAAAATATACCGTTGAGATCTGCCACAACAACGTCTTCATTACAAGTTCATTTTGCATATGTTCGCACTTAAAGAAGTTTATCCGGTGTTAAAAAGTACAACGCTTAGCCTTTAGTGACAGCAAAAACTGTAAAAGCTTCTTTTTTCTTTGATAATTTTTTCCTTGGGCTTACATCTGCACAAATGTTTAATGAGGGCTTCAACATTATACTGTGGACGGTACAGTTACAAACTCAACAAGTTTGGAATCTTTACCCTAAAGGCGCCAGAACCAATCTCGATCAATGCAAATGAGAAACGTGACGTAAATATGTGATTTCTCGGGGAATTTTGTCACTCATAATATGTCTTTAGTTCGAATTACACATAAAGAAGAAACTCACTTTGAAGCATTAAGTAAGGAACATGAGTGGTTCTCTTAGAAGGAATTACGATACAATAAAAACTATTAGTTAGGAAGATTTTGAATAATGTTTCTATTTCAATTAATATATAACCTAAACAAATACAGGAAATAGGTAAAATGCCGAGTGATCTGAGAAAACCATTTCATCGGTGTGGCGTCAAAATAAACATTAGGCTTCTTCAACAGCACTTTATGCAATGCATAGCCTATGTGGTGAATCTTTTCTAGCCTTCGTATGTAACGCTTAAGCAGTCGCGCTAGGTGTTGTCAACACCCCAGTCACATATACGGAGCACTTAACTACATATTGATTAAGCCTGTACTTCTGAAACTTTCAGTACCTTTCTTAGAATTGGTAAGGTAGCAATAACCGTAAACATGTTTGAAATCAGAATTCCCATACTCGAGATAATTAAGTAATGTGGGATGACATGTTAAAACAATGGTCTACTGTAAACTTATCATACTTGAGTAACATACAGGATGATCCACGAGGATTTACCGTCACTTACTGAGCTTATTTCCGAAGACCTGAGCAAAATATGTCATTATAAACATTTCTCCTAATCTCAATATTTTCAGATATACACTAATTTGAAGTTGTTTGTAAAATACCTTTCTTTCTATAGTTTTAAGGGTAAAAGAATATTACAAATAGAGAATGAACTATTCAGAAGTATCATTTCTTTAATTGGCTAGTGCTCTGAAACTAAAAATGTGTTATCAGTTGCTTTGTACAGATATTTTGTCTTCACAATTTTTAATTAGACATCATACGCACTTATGCAACGGTTTTAGGAACTTGATTCTTTACTGTTTAATTATGCACCCTAGTGTACAGTCTTAAAGAATTTACAAGAGTGGAGTTATTTGTAACAATTGATGTGATAGATTCTTAAGAAAATGTAATTTTGTAGTTAAAATCGAAAAAAAAAAAATATATATATATATATATTCTGTACGAAACAACTATGGAATTCACAACACATTTTTAGCTTCAGCATATCAGCTAATTAAAGAAATTATACTCCTGAATAGTTCATTCTTTATCTCTAATTTTCTTTTAGCCTTAAAACTCTAAGAGTAATGGTATTTTACAAACAATTTCAAATTAGTGTAACTCTGAAAATATTGAGATCATGTGCAAATGTTTATATGCCATTTTTTGCTCAGAATGTCTTTTAAAAAAAGCTGCGTAAGGGACGGTAAATCCTCGTGAAACACCCTGTATAATAACAATGGATGTTAAGTAGTGACTGTACGCAAAGAAATATCAAGAAAGTGGCCTGGGAAGAAGATAAAAAGTAAATTATGATTAGGAGTGAATTGATGTTCTTGTATTACATGTCAACAAATATATGAATATTTTACCATTTCTGTACATTAATTACAACACTTGTGATAGGTATTAAAGTATTTAATATAGTTATATAAATAAAAAGGAGTGATATTTTAATTGTTCACTACAAAAATAGCCCATCAGAACCCATTTTATATTGGGATGTCAGCAACTCCGAGCGCGACTCTTAAGCCTTTGTTTTTTCTGAACCGACGCATGCGACGTGCGAGGTGCAAGGCCCGCCTCACACAAATCCGGACAACTCGAGAGACAGTGAGTGGTTTCTATAGCTGCGAGGTGCGAAGTCTGCGTACCTCGTAGTTATAGAAACCACTCACTATCTCTCGTATAGTCCGGATTTGTGCGAGGCGGGCCTCGCACCTCGCACATCGCATGCGTCGGTTCAGAAAAACCAAGGCTTTAATGTTACAAAGTCAGGCGTAACTGCTTAAGAGTTGAATTCTTGCCTGTTGCTTGTTTGTCAGACGTTATAACAGCGGGAATATTGTGGCAATGTACATAAAACTCATCGCTCTTTTCATTTGCGATCAAGCTACATTTCACACTTCACAGTACACAATTTTGTCGACCAGGACTATTAACAAAATTACAGGAAAACGTGTTTAATCGCATTTTATTACAGACACAATTAAGGCTGAGGAATAGCCTATGCAGACGCCGCAAATTGTGGCTCTGAAGAAAATGTCTTTCTCTCTTACGAAGGAAGCTGCCACAAATGAATAACCCGTGGTGGACTAATAAAATATGCCATCGAGTATCCTTCAGAAACTTCGGTTAAGTTTTGGATAAAAAAAATAATGAACACTCGAACGCTACAGTAATACAGATTGGATCACGATGAACTGGAACCCAGATTCTGTTCGACTGTTCCTGCAAAGTCTTATTTGTACTGTGACGTGATACCAGTTTTCATATGGCTCACAGATAATATAGTAAACGACATTTTATTTAGCACAGACATTTTTGAACACATGATTCAATAAGGGACATAGAATTGATTTTAAAACAGAAAAAGTGTTCAACATCGAATTCAGCAGTTACATCAGATACTTTCACGATCTGTTCTTTCTCATTTCTCCTCAAACTTTCTTTTGGAATGGAATAGCAAAGATTTGAGTGAGACAAATGATCACTTGGCTTGGCGCTCACACAGGGATAATCAGAATCACAGCCCTTTATAAAGAAGATACTTGCAATTTTTTTCTTTCTAGTCCTCTGGCCCAAATAGCAAAGAATGTCAATGATGGAAATTTTCAAAGAGAGAGAAATACAGTCGCTCATTTCGGCACGGTTTTACGGTTTGGTATGTTGTGTTTGCAGTGTCTTAACCTTAGTTGCATGGTGTCCAATTTGTGACTCGTGTTTGCGTTATTCTGACTTTTGCATTAAAAAAATTATCAAAGTCATTACAGTTCATTTCATTTAGTGTTCTGCCCAAGGGCATGTCTTTCACTGGAAACCCAGCTTTCTCCAATCTTTTCTACTTTCTGCCTTCCATTTTGTCTCCTCATATGATCTCTATATCTTAATGTCGTCTATCATCTGATATCTTCTTCTGCCCTGAACTCTTCTCCCGTTCACCATTCCTTCCAGTGCACCCTTCAGTAGGCAGTTTCTTCTCAGCCAGTGACCCAACCAATTCTTTCTGACCAGTTTCAACATCATTCTTTCTTCATTCACTTTTTCCAACATAGCTTCATTTCTTATTCTGTCTGTCCACTTCACACGTTCCAGTCTTCTCCACATTTCAAATGCTTCTTTTCGCTTCTCTTCACTTTGTCGTAATGTCCATGTCTCTGCCCCATACAATTCCATACTCCATACAAAACACTTCAATAGTCTTTCCTTTAGTTCTTTTTCCGGAGGTCCGCAGAAGATGCTCCTTTTCCTATGAAAAGTTTCCATGGCCATTGCTATCCTTCTTTTGGCTTCCTGGCGGCAGCTCATGTTATTGCTTACAGTAAATCCCAAGTATTTGAAGCTGTCCACTTGCTCTACTGCCTCATTTATAATTCTCAAGTTTATCTTCTGTAGTTTTCTTCCTATGACATTGCTCTTCGTCTTATTTACATTTATCTTCATCCCACTGCTTAGAAGCTGTCATTTAGCTCCAGTAGCATATCCTTTAGTATCATCTTCTCTTCTGCTAACAATGCCATATCATCAGCAAATCTTATGCACTTCATTCTTCCTCCTACGATCACTCCTCCCATATTATTCTGAAAACAGTTCTTTACTAAATACTCCAAGTAGATATTGAATACAGTATTGCTGGGTATTATAGACTGAGACAAGTGTCTAAATGTCTTGCAACGTACGCGGACATCTAGTAAGTAACAAGACTTCTTGCAAATACGAAGTATTGTCCAAATTTCAAGAGAAGATCCCTGCGAGGGGAGTATGGTCCTTGCGGGGTAAGAGGAAAGTAAGCCAGTAACTCCGCGTTCTTGAAGGAGCAGGTGGATGGGAGTGATATCATTGGCCGGCTGGTACAAACAAGGCTCGGTCAATGGCCGGCCGGTTCAGGTTATAAGAGTGGGGGGGAAACTCGCATTCCTTGCTCGGATCTTCTCGTGAAATGCGGACTGTATAAGACATGCGTTTCATGGTTATTTTTCACCCAATTCTTGTCAGTGTTCATTCCCTTTGATCTATTCTTTAATTCCTTCTCACACGTCAGGGACTGTGAAATTGAGCTCGGAATTCGATGTGGGGACCCCGTATCACTGGATGGTGCAGCCCATATGGCATAATGAAGCATACAAATCTCAAAAGGACGGATTTAGAATATGGGTTTGTGGGAGTTGCGAACCTAGAGGGAACACTTCGAAGCGGGTAAAGGAAGTCTCGGTTTCATTACACTATTTTACCGAATATGAATCAGCAACTTGACGCGCTCTTCGAGCTTCTCTTCCGGTTGGCCGCGTCCTCGGCTTGAGGTAAGGAATACTGCATAATTCCACCCCTCACATCATTTTCCTGCCCGCATCTCCACAGCCACGATCAGACTCTCTCCCACTTGAGACAGTGGATGGCGGTTCTCAACCCCGATGCTCCCTCACCAGCATCGGTACATAATCATTCTCTCGCGCCCAAGGAGGGTGTCCTCAAATACTACGCGTATCGTCATAAATAAATAGATGAATTTGTGTAACCAACCGCTCATAACTTCAAAATTTAATTACAGCTTTGAAAATGCAATTGACAGGTCTCTCTCTCCTCAAGCCATGCAAGCTTACAGAGGCAGTTTAAATATGTTTACAGTAAAAAAAGGGGATGATAAATCAAGGAGTAAATCAACTGTGTTCATTTTCACCTACCATCCAAGAACGGCAAAATATTTTAACAGAAAATTTTGAAGTTACAGACGTAAATATAAATAATCTTTTATTTACTGACAATCAGGTGTCTGTTTCATAAAAGTACAAAGTTATAAGCAACAAGTTAATAGTGTAAGCCTGTAAGGGAGGGCTAAAATCGAGGGTGAACGCTGGTACACACCGTACCTCTACTTTTTTTTTCTGCGGGGGAATGACGTACCCCCACTTTTCAGGCCCTTCACCGATTCGGGACATTGAGAAGAAGGTTTCAACTATCTACTGCTGACCATTGGAACACACAACCGGTTAGTTTTTTCTCAGATCATTTTGGCAACATTGTACCTACATCATCTTTCGTTCGAGTCCTCATGGGGGAAGAAATTTTCTCATGGAATTTCGGCCAATGTATGGGATCGGTGCTCACCCAGCATCGTGATGCACTTGGGGAGCTACGATAGGTAACGAAAATCCGGTTTCTCAAACCAGCTATAACGGCTAGGGGGATCATTGTGCTAACCACACGATACCTCCATCCTGGTTGGATGATCGTCCTCTTCTGCTTCGGCATGTGGACGTGAGGCCAACAGCCGGCTGGTCGATCTTGGCCCTTCAGGACTGTTGCGCCATGGATTTACTTTATTTACTTTTACCCCAATTTGTTGATAGCATTTAAGCACAAGTGTAAGGGATACAAGCAACACGTTCTTGTAATTTCTATTTCATAAACATTCACCGTAATTTCGTATGACTACAGCAGTATTACAACAACCGTGACGTCATGGAACCCGAATTAACATGGCTGCAATCCTCAGCGGTGGGCAGACCTTCAGCCTGTCGCACAGGCGGTCCGAGATTTATCTTTGGAAAATCCATAGTGACACTCGTGGGGGGCAAATTCGCAATTGGAGTTTTCCTCAGAGTTCTTCAGTTTCCCCATTTTAGACATAAACATTATTCCGTCAACATTTCTCCATTTCGTCATCATTCCACAGCATTTCCCGAACGCCGGCCGATGACGCAAGGAGAGGGCTGGCCTAGGGACGAGTGGAGTTGCTGCTCGAAACCTGAGTACGCAGCAAAACTGAAGCCTTGGTTTTTCTGAACCGACGCATGCGAGTTGCGAGGCCCGCCTCGCACAAATCCGGACTACACGAGAGATAGTGAGTGGTTTCTATGGCTGGGAGGTGCGAGGTCTGCGTACCTCGCAGTTATAGAAACCACTCACTATCTCTCGCGTAGTCCGGGTTTGTGCGAGGCGGGCCTCGCAACTCCCATGCGTCGGTTCAGAAAAACTAAAGCTTTAATTTAGTCAACCGGTATGGGTTTGGGAATGCACCTAGCTTGAAGGTTAGCCGAAAATTCCATCCCATACCAACATCGCTTCAAAACTAGTGAATGTTGAATTACTACACAAAGTAAATGAAATTATAAACATTCTTTTTGAGGCCTGTAATATGGCCATAACGAAGTGGAAAGAGGTCTATGAACTGACTTCAAGTAAAGAACTGGTTCCAAGGAATAAAGACTGGCAATACCGTAGAGATGCTTTGAGGCCGAGATATGTAAAACAGCTTATCCTTACAACAATAAATTTATAAACATAAAACGGAATAGAAAACTGTGGAATGAAATTTAAAATTTGGTTTCGAACCTTGTGGGGAAAAGTTCGCAATCAGTAAAAGGGGTTGAGGATGCCTGATTCCTTGGAATTAATTGTTGACAACGAAAATAATGTTGACGTTCAAGATACAGAACCTACTGCAATATCTCACTCAAGCAGCAAACGTACATATCCTCCTAGGCCTGCAACGCAAAGTGCGAATTATCACAGGCAAAATGTGGGCTATGTTTTACCCTATACATGTCTGAATTAATTTTATACTGACATGGTTAATATATATTGATTTATTACATTTGACTTTGATAATCACATTGAGAGGTTTGTTGTAAATTTATTGTTATCGTCATTATTATTATTATTATTATTATTATTATTATTATTATTATTATTATACAAATTTCAGAAAATTAAATATGGCTTGTAGAAAACACCCCAAGTCACAACTTTTTACAAAAGAAGACAAATCGTTCATTCATTAAATTCATATAACTTAAGTAACGAATCCAAAGCTTTTTTTTAATCTATACACTCTTCCACGTCGCACTTGAATAACATCAAACTCCCTACCGCTTTCTGAAACACTAGACCACATTCAGAAATTAAAGCGAACTTGTATCTACTTTGACACCCAACTTCGGACTTGTACGCTTTCACTATTATTATCATTACTTCTTACAAGTAGTAGTTATTTACTTGTAATCTGGCCTGAAAATATTTGTGACATTAGCTGATGCAACTTGTTAGCCTACTTGTAATGTACAGCAGTAGTTTTATGAAAAACAATCTCGTAAAACTAACCAAGATACCAAGTCAGGCATTGGTATTATAAGACTAGTAGGGTGCTATTCATAGACATTTCGCTAGACCGCACTACGAGCGTGCTAAACTAGCCCCGGCTATCGACTGGTTACTTGTACAGGATGCATGTCGCTAACACTGGTTTATGAATACGATAAACGTTAGTTCGCTGATCATCCACCGGAAGCCCGCGCTAAGAATGTCTGTGAATACAGCCCTTAGCGTTTATGAAATAGTCCTCTCGTGATTTCTAGCGCTTCGGGGGATTGTTTAATTCGGAAATTTCCACAACATAAACCAAAACAAAAGGATTTCAGGGAGGGAAGAAATTTGAGAACGAATATTGTAATATATGATGAAATAATCGGACAAGTGAGTAATTTTAATTATATGTTAATGTTATGTTTTTATTTAACGACGCTCGCAACTGCAGAGGTTATATCAGCGTCGCCGGATGTGCCGGAATTTTGTCCCGCAGGAGTTCTTTTACATGCCAGTAAATCTACTGACATGAGCCTGTCGCATTTAAGCACACTTAAATGCCATCGACCTGGCCCGGGATCGAACCCGCAACCTTGGGCATAGAAGGCCAGAGCTATACCAACTCGCCAACCAGGTCGACTTTAATTATATGAGTTGCAATATATAATACACTATAAAACGTCACTAACAAAATAAATAAATTTCAGAGAATGAATGGTTCAATAAAAATACTATCTCGGAAAACAATATCAGCACAATTGAAATTCTGGGTTTTTCATCTTGTTATGTACTTAAAACTATAAATAAATTCTACTGCTATTCTATTTACTGTCTTGAAACTGTAAATAAATTCTTGTGTCACTCTAGGAAGTCCCTGAATGTTTCATACAGTTACGTAGTAGAAATTTTTAATAAATTATCTTGCCATTCTATTAACTTTCTGGATGTTTAGTCTTGTTATGTACGTACTTAGAATAGTAGGGAAGAGTTGGGTAGTATCGGACATCGGGTAATATCGGACAGTGCGTTTCTTTCATCTACCACCAGATGGTAGTACCTGATTGACATGGTTACGTTTCTGTATGCGACACCACAGAAACGTAACCATGTTATTCAGCTATTATCTGGTGGTAGATGAAAGAAACTCACTGTCCAATATTACCCGAAGTCCGATACTACCCAACTCTCCCTTCAATACATTTCTCGTGTCATTCTATTAACTCTGAATTTGTCATATTATTACGTAATTGAAATTGTATAAATAAGTTCTCATGTCTTTCTATTCTGGATTTTTCATGTTATAATCAGTTGAAATTTTAAATAATTGCTCGTGTCATTCTTTAAATTCCCTGGAAAGTTTCCTTTATTTCGTAGTTGAAATTGTATTCTATTAACTCTCTCAGTTTTTTTACATAGCTGAAGTTGTTAATGTATACCTGTGTAACTGTGCCCATTCTCAAAACTTGGCTAATAATAATAATACATATTAGTTACTAATTCGATATTAAATTCAAATAATCGTAACATCTCATTCAGTGACGTTAAACGTTCTCTTCAGTAAATAACCTAACCTATTATCGAAAAGTGGGTGTTATTTAATTTAAAATTAGTGGATTTACAGCCCATGGAGGGCCAAAGCTCTCCAGCCTTCTGCAGGCTTTACGTCCACAAGGCTTACTAGATGTAGAAGTACTTGGGTAAGGTGTGGTCGTCATATTCATCCCCACCAACTATTGAAGTTGGTTCGCTAGACGTGATTTGCTACTCATTGTATTTACCCATTTTCTATCAGAATGCTGGAGGGCATCAGTACGATTAACTATCCAAACTTCTAGTAAAAATGTCTTCTCATATCAAGATTCGAATCAGAGTGCATTCCGTGTCGCCAGTCCAAAGCATCATGCCTCAGACCACACAAGTACGGCACAGGACGTTCTTAAATACTTGGTTAATTATTATTTTAATGGGAACTGTTATATTTAGTGCAAATTATTCGTTTTTAATGAAGGTGAATAAAATTCTTCAATAGGTTAATTATATATCTCTACACTAACGGACGAACATAAATATAGTACGCTAATAGTAAGAAGAATTTTATCGTTTAACGAATAAAACATTTATTTAAATAAAATGTAAGACTAGAATTTTTAAATGTCATATTACCTCTCTGTACACCGTAATAAAGTGTAGGCCTACGTAATGTGAAACTGGGTATGATCTAACTGCAATTTTACATGCATCTTTTTAATTTTTAAAAATTAATAAGAGTTACATTATTTCATGTCGCAACTGTCACTCTACGGGTAAGGGCCAAACCGCACCTTGGGACAGGGGTGCTGCATGGACAGCGTTACGAATTCTCACACGGACTATTAATAGGTCTTTGCCGCCATTTTGGTTTCCCATCCCTATTTTTCGATCACGAGTGTGGGTGGACCACGTTCCGTTCCTGAAACACTACCTCTGAAAAATTTTTCGGGTATACCTGGAAATCGAATCCGGTACCTCTTGGTTCACAGCTAGGCAAATTAACTACAACATCGAGGATGCAATTAAAGTTATTATTATGATTAATATTACAGTTTTCAACAGTCGGTTCAATTTTGGGATTTCATCTTGTCCTAATCACATCAAAATCAACGACAACAGAACTTAATTTAAAAATGTTAACTAAAATATCACATTAACTCCGATATAACATAACGTCAATTAGAATTTTCCGTAGACAAAACTACGATAAATTTCACCAGTTAGTGCTTGTATAAACCATTACAGTATTTGCTGTTGAATTTAAGGTCTTGTATAGGCGGTTGTAGGGGATATTAATGAGCGGTAGAGAAACGAACTTCACATTTATTTGACTGACATTTCTATATAAAAAATTTTTCAACTTACAACAATAGTTCCTCACCTATGGCTCGATCGGTAGCATTTCCACATACAAATTCATAGAAACCAGGTTCGAATGTCCACAGAAAAAAAAAACTTTTTTTCTCCCCCTTTTCGAGATTACGTGTGTATCCCCCACCTGCTTCAGCTCTAGGGTAAGCCCGGGGGAGATCGCCATGGTCTGTATTTCTTCTAGGACTGACCGATTGCGCATAGAGCTCCGTAGACGGCATTCTTTTGAACATAGCGTCAAGTGTTGAACAGATGTTACAAATTCCGGAGTTTTTCCTCATTGTCTGTGACCGGTCAGTTATTTTGTGTCTTGTGAGGGAAATGAGCAGAAGTCCTATGTTCTTGTGTGAGATTTAATGGAAATGTACTCTGTTGAGTAAATGAACCATGTGTGTTTCATTTCAAGTGTCAGTCTTCTATAATCCCTCTCGTATTTTTACTAATCGCTATGGCCATCTCACCCCTACAAATGGAAGAGATGACCATACAATTTTCCGGGAGAGTTGACCACTCATTCAAGAGGCGTATTTGAATTGATATTTTGATTAGTCATAGCAAATATTTTGGCTTTTATCACCTAAATGTGGCATTTATCGATCCGAAAGCCTACTGTTCGAATATCGATTTATAATTTTTATTATTCTCATTATTCTCATTATTCTCATTAGTATTATTATTATTATTATTATTATTATTATTATTATTATTATTATCCTGCGATCTACATGTCGTTATGGGAAGTTACCACTATTTTTAAATATAAAGTAACTTCCCAGTCTTCTTTTTTGTTATTTAATATTAATAAACCGAAGTTACCGGTATTAATTGAGAGATTAACTTATGAGTTATCTTCTATCATACTTATAAATAAATAAATAAATAAATAAATAAATAAATAAATAAATAAATAAATAAATAAATAAATAAATAAATAAATAAATCCTAGGATAACTGTGACTCGAATCCAGACCGCCTGTGTCACAGACTGATGGTCTATACCACAGAGCAACCGCAGGAATTGTTTGGACGCACGGGAATGACTTCATTTTCTTGTAACCTGAAAAAGCTAATTCGAGAACACCAGTGATGGGATGATAAAGAACTAAATACCTATTTATGAAACGTGGAATATATAGGCCTACTATGTGTAATGGACTATATTACGTTTCCAGACAACTGTTTGTTTTTGCTAATTGAATTTATTCCATAGACTGTGATCTGCATACCGCAGAGAGTTGCTCCTATGTGAAACATCGCACAATGCCCAGGTCTGTGCACGATGGAGAGGTTTATCCTCACTCTATGTGAAGTCGAATGGAAAATGGAGTTAGGGAGGGGTTGAATGGGGTGGCGGTAGATTCCCTGTAGTCTGGCGTTAGCAAAAGTTTGGAATTTGGCAGCCGATAAGAGGTTGGTTACAAGTTCTTTACACTTGAAATCATTTCCTCTACATCCGTTTCTAACCGAATAGAAGCAAATTATAGTCAATTAAGAGATAAAATGTGTCCGAAGTAGTAGCTTTACGAATCGCATGATAACTAAAAATGTATTAAAAGGAAGGGGAGGAAAAAACTTCCTTTGCTCTCCATGGAATATCATTTGTAAGGAATGAAATCAATTGGAAATCCTAGCTTGGAGAGGATTCCTCCAGGTTGTGTAACTAATTTGACGGCCACCAGGATTGCGTGGAGACACGATGTGACGTCACGAAAGCTTAGAAAACCGTCTTTTATCTACAGTTTTTTAATGTTTCCAAATAGAGTGATTGTTTATGTCAAGACGTACTGAAGTAATACTTCAGTAACAAAACAATATTAATTTCGATTGCAAATATAAAATACAGTATTTTTTTTTCATTATCACGTTACCAGTATCATTTTTATTTGTAATTTGTATTAAATTTTGATTAACAAGGCACCTAAAGTCAGAATGTTTTATATTTGCTCAAATAAGACCAAACTTTCTCTTTCGTACCCCTAAGGCGTTAAGACAAATGTCGGGATGAGTCCTAAGAGAAATGGGCCATGGACCTATATGCCCTTCCCCATAAGTTCCCTCCCCCCTTTTTTTTCTAACAAACAACTTAATGCCCTAGTTCAGAGTATATAAAATTATGACGTACATGTGCAACGTCACTCATGTAGTCGCAATGCGGAAGGACAGGGAACCTTTCAATTTGCAGATTCAGAATTCACGGCGTCTGTCCTGGCGGTCTTCACCTGCCTTGTCATCGAACAACAGACGACAGAGTCTTCTCGACCCCTCCTGCACTGCGATATGAAATAGTTCATTTCAATGTGCAGATTTGCACCAGCCATTTCTTCCTCGTCCCGTCCTGTGATCACTTTGATCACATTTCCGTCCCCTCGCGTATGTGATACCTAAGACGTTACATTCATTTTCGATTTTCCCCTTCAAAATTTTCTAGAGCTCCGGTGGAGCAGCGTAACCCGGAGTGAGACTAGTGGCCAACAGGCTTGGAGCTCACATATTTAGTTTCTTGCAGCCCCGAACCCCTTGCAAGGACGCGTTTTGCGTACCTCTTAAATTTGTCCTCCCAATTCACCTCTTTCAATTCAATTCAATTCTTTCGTACCGCACAGGTATTTCAATTTAAAAATCAAGATATCTTTACTATATCTGCAAATTTTACGGTTTAAATATATGTACTACACTTATTTAATTGTTGCAGAAATTCATATACTATATTGGAACCGCTCCTAATATTATTTCTTCATCTGCAAACATCAGAACATTTTTAATTTTATAGATATATTAAAATATATATTTTTTTAATTTTATAATGAGATTGCCATATTATCGACATGACAAATATCTAAGACTGGGATTATTATTGTGAGAGAAAAATACTATCTCGTTCTTCTTTTTTACGAAGAATGTCTTACAGATTTTGACTTGGCAGAGTAGGATCTGTTACATTTTTTGAATGTAAGTTACATTCAATATTCCTTTTGAGATATGGCCCCTTGTGATCTTGTTTGACTTATTTGTGTCGAGAAAGTCAGTTACTCACAAAAGTGATATTTTACAGAGGATGAAGTTATTTCATTCCGCTCTATAATTATGTGAACTTTACATACTCATCCGAGTGATAAGATCTAAAATTTGCTTTAAGTGGGGTTTTCAATTTGAAACATAATTCTACATTATATAATAATTGATTTTTGTAGAAAAGAAGCTAGAGTCTCTTCGTACTATCTTTTGAGGAACACTAAGTAAATTTCTAAGTTACCTTTATCAACATAACCTACAATTGTAATTTTTAAAATTTATATTACATAATATTTGATACGAATATTGTTTCTACATACTTCTTGATATTTTTCTTGCAACTACTACCTCTATCTGTATCCTAACAAGTTAATATCTTATTATTTTTAAAGATAGCTTATTGTAACGAACCATAATTTCTCTTAAGTGATTGAAGTAGCCGTTTATATCGCTCACACATGAATAATTTTATACCCGTTCCCTCAGAAATGGAACCAATGAGGTGTACTGACACGATAAACGCAGAGCCTATATCGGATGTAAGTAGACAATACGGGAACCGTTCTTGTTAGTAGCTTTAAAGTCTTGGTTTTTCTGAACCGACGCATGCGACGTGCGAGGTGGGCCTCCATCTCGCACGTCGGATCCGACGGTTCAGAAAAACCAAGACTTCACTATTTTCCAGCGAATTGCGAATAAAACCACGCTCACTACACATCCTATACTGCACATGAAATTAGTATTTTCATGTTGTATATATCAGTAGTAGGCTATATGAAATAGGTTGGCGTTTTTAAATAAAATACAGAGCAATCAATTTTTAAATTGTTAGTGGGGCGCGTCAGATACTCTGGCTATTTGCGCCCTTGGTTTTAAAATATCAATGATGAGTTCTAGTTTCGAAAATAGAAATGTAACTAATATAGTCGTAACATTTTTCGAAAGATTTCAAATCACAGATATAGATTATGAAAGGGGATTTAGGCCTAGTGTTGATTTCGGGCATCAATATTCGAGACTAAGACAGTAATTCCTATCGCAGCTTAATACTTGTTGGTCTTACAAAATTTAAATAGCTTCATATAATTACGCCATCATCCTGTTTAATTTTAATTATAATGTTACAGTCTTACTAATAAACCATGTATAGTTTTTATACGATACTTATGCAGAGTTGAGACAGAAAACTTTGCATAGGCAATAAATGTATAAACAGGCTATAATTATAGCTACAATGGGAATTGCTTTGCAGTTGTATACACGAAATCCCTTGTTTCAGGGTTGTATGTAGAGAAAAAATGGCCGCCCCTCTAACAGCTGTTCGTATCGACTGTCATTTTATGGTGATGGTTGCCTTGTAACCACAGAAGAACAAACCAAAGAGCACAGAATAATTACAATAATATTGCTGTAGCTTGTACTCTTTGACCAAAATATATTGTGGTAATCGATTAGAGCCAGTTGTACTATCGATACTTAACACGCCACACTAGAGCGCTGCAATAGAGAACCTCAGATATTCTATTATCTTTCGTAACGAAGTAATGACGAAACTATGACGTTGCTTTGTAACATACTCTTTGGTTATACTTTTATACACGACGTATGTAGTGATTATTAGTAAGGAATTTACATATGACATAAACGAGCTAATCATTGTATAAGTATAAGACAGTTAAACGTGTATAAGCTTATATAGAGTTTTTATTAGTAAGACCATTACGGCCTTACTAATAAAAACTCTATATACAGACATTTAACTGTCTTATACTTATACAATGAGTAGCTCGTTTATAAGTCGTGTGTAAATTCCTTACTGATAATCACTACATACGTCGTGTAAAACAGTATAACTGTTACACAGCTACGTCATAGTTTCGTCATTACTTCGTTACGAAAGGTAATAGAATATCTGAGGTTCTCTACTGGATCCGATAGAGCGCTTTAGTGTGGCGTGTTAAATATCGATAGTACAACTGGCTCTAATCGATTACCACACTACATTTTGGTCAAAGAGTACAAGCTACAGCAATATTATTCTAATAATTCTATGATCTTTGGTTTGTTCTTCTGTGGTTACAAGGTAAACATCATCATAAAATGACAGTCGATACGAACAGCTGTTAAAGGGGCGGTCATTTTTTCCCTATATACAACGCTTAAACAAGGGGTTTCGTGTATATAACTACTGCAAAGCAATTCCCATTGTATAGTTACAGCCTGTTTATACGTCCATAGCTTATTCACGGTTTATTAGTAACGTTTTCTGTCTCAACTCTGCCTAAGTCTCGTATAAAAACTATACATGGTTTATTGGTAAGACTGTTAGAGTATAAATAAGATCTGTCCGTGAAGAACAATCCAATGAAGTCGCTGTAATATCATACATGTCTTATGTTATCAGATTTAATAGAAATATTTCGGAGCTCAATCCATAATTTATCCTAAAAATTTCGGTACCATTTTTCAGTAATTACCTGAAGGTTTAGTTGTTTGAAATCACAATTATAACTGTAGTAACGTATATTTGTGTGATTAATGCTATTTATTGTGTGCAATGTCCTCATATAGTTTACTACAAAACTAAAGACTTAAAAAATATTCGATTAACAACAGGTTTAACATAAACACAAGGATACGTTGAAAAATACTTTTAATTTAATGTAAAATTATTATTTTTATAGAACCTTTGTTTTGCAAAAATCTCAGTCCAGTTATATTTCACCATCACCATAGAAACGTCAGAAACTATCTGTAAAATTGCAGATATTTTTGTAAATGTTGCTAGCATTCTATTTACAAGACAACATATACCTTTCAACTTACTTGAAGCAGAACTTTTACGTATAATAATGAAAAATGAAGGGTACTTACTTCCTCGTTGTGGAATCTGTGCAGCTGAAAGAAAACAAACAAATCGTCCATCGGCTAAAGTCCCATCACACAGTTGCAATACAGAAAAAAACAACAAAAATAATTATCAAACTACTTTAACACAGAAAACAAGTCTTTTCAAAAACATCGGACATTATCTAACATGACATACACATTAAACATAGCTCCAGCTAACTGCCAACCAACCATCACGTACGACACACACATGTATAACTCCTAAGGACTATTGTCTGTGCACGAACACTACACTAGCTCACTATCAAATGTACATGGAGGGGGCGAGAAATGAAGGTCCTTCCACCGTGTTCGCGATGTCATTCCTAACGTTGTCCGGAGTGTAACTCATTTTCTGAGCACGTGAGATGCAAAATAATCTTAAATTAAATAGCTCAAGGTATTATAATATAGAAAACTATTTCAAAATTATCTTGAGCCCTCAGACGGTCAGAAAATGATTTTTAAATTAGTACATGACGTTAAAATCACCGTGATTCAAAGGGATAAATTAAATTAAAAGCACGTACTCTAGCTCCAGAGATAATGTCATAAGCAATTGAACGTATCATTACACCGCTAATAGCATAATAATAATAATAATAATAATAATAATAATAATAATAATAATAATAATAATAATGTAATTTAAGAAATAAGAAATACATAAAATAAACAAAAAATACATGCGTCAAAATCGCCGAAAATATCAGAGGCTGAAAATGGGCGTGTCGCTGTAGACCTATCCATTTTTAAGCTTACGGGCGATAGCTAGCTCATGTAAAATATGGACTTTAAATACAGTAATTGTACATAAGACCTGCTTGTTACGATTTGTCAATTTGGCTTTTTATTCAGTTCCAAGAATTAAAAAAGGAACTAGAATGATTTACT
Organism: Periplaneta americana; assembly: GCF_040183065.1. Lineage (NCBI taxonomy): Eukaryota > Metazoa > Arthropoda > Insecta > Blattodea > Blattidae > Periplaneta > Periplaneta americana. The sequence continues at coordinate 172,101,348 of NC_091126.1, read as the reverse complement.
GTGAAATTAATTTAAAATTAATGAATTTATAGCAACAAAGAAGTAATTACCTAAGGTATAATTATATAATCACATTTATTTTTGTATTATTTGCACATAGGAAAGCAATTCTGCGTCACAAGCAGTTTCAAATCTGAACACTCGTTAATAATTTGGAATTAATCTAAAAACTAACATTTGCAATCAAATGTATTTATTCCATCGAATTATTTTTTAATTATGCCACGGTATTTCCTTCCTTATGTGGTTAGAAATTACTTTGAGATCTGTGCAAGATATTATCGCATTCGTATGGAAAAGTTACTGTGTCCTTAGCACAGATAATATTTTCAGAATAATTCCAAAATAAATTAAGTATTATTGTAGCCCTATATACTTGTCTTTAAAACCCGTCGCAATTTATACGTCTCCATAAGCCTTTTGCGTCTGCGACACATCTACAAATCAACGTCAAACAAACGAAAAGAATATAAGAAATATGTTCAAAATAAATGTGAAGGTAATGAGGTCGGTCGGTTAATTAGATTTTAATTAGGCTGAGGACTGTCCTGTTTGTATGTAAGCAACAAGAGAACCAGAACTGCACGTCCACACCTACCTTCTGCTTGAAATCCCACAACGTAAAATACATATGATAGCTCTGAGATTCAATAAAGTCAATTACTCCCCTTCCTCTTTTGGATTGTGAGTCAAAGAAAGAGCAAGAGACTGGAAAGGGAAGCGAGACAGATAGAAATACAGAGTAAGATGCGGAAAAGAGTGCAAGAGGGCACATGGATCGGACGCACCAAGCGCTCACTGCGTCGTGTTGCAACAACTCGTTTGGTCGTTCGGGAGTTTCGATAGGCATATCGCATTTTTACACGACTAATTTAGCTGTCAATATTTATCTGCCCCCAAGACAATTACGAGAGGTCTAGTATATGGGGCATTGAGGTAGGCAGGCAGGCAAGCAGGCAGGCAGGCGGGCGAGCGGGTGGGCAGGTGGGCAGGTCTTGTAGCACAAAGTGCTCGCTTGGGGCGCCTGCCACCAGCTGTCCGTGATGTTTAATTTGCTGGGCTTTGAGCGCGCTGGACCGCCAACACTTTTCTTGTTTTCAAGTTATAATTGGGTGGAGGGGGGCGGGTAGAACTACCATACACAGCCAACATCAACAACAACAACAGCAACAACGAGGAGACCCTCCAGGAATTAGATTGATTACCGGTACCAGCCAAAATTCATGTCGAAAAAATTTATTACACCGATTCCGTTGCTCCCCCCCGTATAGAATGGAGGGGCGGGGGTGCGGGTTATCGATAAACAAGCAGCACCTCCCCGCCCGTCCGCTCCGCAGCGCAGAACACACGCGATAGCACGGCGGCGATCGTTTGGGAAGGATCGACCAGTGAGGAGCGCGGCGCAGGGTCGGCCTACACGCATCCGGAACAACGGCGTCTTGGGATGCAGAGGGATGCGCCCCACGCACGACAGAACACCAGCTCGAGCTGTACGACCACCACCACGATGCAACACGCCACGAAGGGTAACACATGAGGAACGTAAGGGATTGCTCATGCAAAAGTAAAAAGCCACTGGACATCAAGGCATGTCAAGTCAAAACTGTTGCTAAGGGACTGGGGTACTAAGCGCAACCAGACTATGAGAGAGAGAGAAGAGAGAGAGAGAGAGTTGTGGCAACTCAAGAGACTCACAAGCACGAAGAGGAGGGTGTTTTCCTTCGTTTCGAGTTGACTGCTCTCACGTTAACATTGCGCATCTGGCAGTCTGCAATGAAAACAGAGAGTAGTCAAAATTTAGACAAGAATAGGTCAGCTAGCTCTGTGTTTTCAGACTTTACTCTAGCCGCGCTGGAATTGCAAATTTTCCTAATAAATTGTCCTTTTGTTTAGGAAACTTGAACAGACAGGCAACAACACGGCACTACCGCATCACTTGCACCTGTGCATTATGCCCGTGCCATTGCTCATTCAATGCACCCCGCCAGTGAGCCCGGATGAGGCACCCCCCCCACCCGCACTCGGGCTGACATAGCTGATAGATTCCCCCATTAAATCCCCGTTTCCATCTTCCTCTTGCCAGCGAGATAACTTCCAAATGCCAACCACAGGCCAGGCTCGGAAATGTGTCAAGTGATGCAGCATCTACCAATATATTATCCTTCACCCTCTTGCCTGCCTGCCTGTCTGTCTGTCTGTCTTGTTTTGATTACATTTGGATTAGCGCTAGAACGCTTCAGTAATGTACCTCTTTATGCAAAAATGTAAGACATATATCAACAATGTCTAGAGAGGGGCTTCACAGCAGCCTAAAGTAATACTTATCTTCTTTTGTGGCGAGTGAATGGTGCCGACCGCAAACAAGATATCAGATGCAAGAAGGACTCTATCTTGTTCGCTACTGCTCCAAGCCGCCTCCATATTTCTCCCTCTCCCCTTGCTTGCTAGGCTATTCTGTCCATATCATCGAGGGGAAGGAGAGATCCTTGAGGCTTTTATGGAGGTAGTTGTTAGATTTGTCATGTTGCCATGACAGACAGAATGCATTGCAGGAATGGAGAGATCGCTTGTGCTGTCCATTCCAGTCCCGGCCGTCAATTGAAGCACAACTCGACCCAAAAGACGTGGAAATGGATATGTCACCGCTGTCGGCCCTTAGTCATTAGATTCTGTGTATACACAGCTACTAGTCTGGGAAAACGGAGAAAATCAGAAGAAGCAATGTATGATTAGTAATTACAGATGTAGGGATAACAGGCATAAAACACTTGTTTGAAATGTAGCGAGGGGAAGCAGAACCTCTTGTATTGTGTAGTGAAATAGCGCGTGAAGACTGAGTATAGGGTGACACATCCGAAAGTAATATCAAATTTCTTCGAAACATTCAAAGTCACTTTCATCTGAAATACTGAACAGTGATAGCAGAATTTATGGAGACAATGAAGACGAAATAGAACACATCCTTTCATGGAAAAGACACTGCAGGGCAGTAACCAGTTTCTCAACACTTTCTAAGGAGCGAGAAGAGAACGATGCGAACAGAGCTGCTACGAACGTGAGACGTGTTAATTCATATGGAAGCAAAAAATGCAAGTGCCTTTGAATGATCACGATGCAATGAAGATGCCAATTAAGACAAGGTACACGAATCTTTCAGAAGTGTTTCAGATGTAAAGTTTTTTATGTGGTGTTATTATTATAGAAAGAAAAATTAAGCGTTCATCAGTAACGTTGATAAAAACAAGTCAAATTATTACTGGATATCTCGTTTGCACTAAGGAAAAATCTTCATAAGAAGATCGCAATTTCTTCCAGAAAATGTTACCAACGAAACTTCGAGTCCTCAAGAATGGCTGAAATTAAAGTTCGCACAAGAAGGAAGAGTTCGGGCATCCAGGTGTGAGGGTCGAAGAAAATTATCCGCATATTGCTTCAAACAAATTAATCAATTCCAGAGCGAGATATTCCATTAGAAGTAGCGAGTCAAATTGATTGTATAAATAATTAGAAAGCGTTGCGTTGCGCTGTCAGGGAACACCCCAAGTCTCGACTAGAGGGAGAGAAAGATCAGTCTGTTTCAAGATGAAACAAAATGTTGGGAGCCCATCATCAATTCGGGTAACATGAAGCTGAGTTATTTTTTTCTGTATCTAGTTGCATAAGCCGTGTTGCAACAATCTTCATTATCATATAGATTGGTCCTACGTTCCTTGGCCGGGTTAATGCGTTTCAATAAAGTTGGTACAGCTGTGGCTGCTGCTGCATCCAACTCTGAGTGGCGAACACCCTCCCTCGCTCACTCCCAGTCAATATAAAACAACCACCGACTCTTCTTCCTGCCCTGTCCCCCCGCTCCGCCCGTCTTCCTTAGCTTTCTTTTCCGATTCCTACCCTTGTTTCGTCGGAGACACCTTGTTACCAAAACCCGACCGCGGAGCCGGGCTGCTTGTCAAGTAAGCATTTGTAAAAATTGAAACTAACTATTCCTTTCGTTAGGGTCGAGTCGAACAGGTCAGAGGTGAGTGGGGCAAGGAAAGGAAAGACTTCTTTGTGTCAAGAAGCGGATTTGGTTGACTTGCCGGCGGCAGCGACTCAAGTTGAACGAGAGGGTGCCGGCGGAACGAGGACCGGCGTCGGGTTCTGACAGACGCTACACAATTAGGCCAATCCGAGCGAGCGCGGGCGCCTCGCCTCCGCCGCGGCGGCGTGACACGAGGAACACTTGACGTGCCCCACCCCACGCAATTACACGGAGAGGAGCGGATGACACGTAGATGAACGAGACGCGGCGCCTGGCATTAAGTGTAATCAGCTATTTCTGATCGCCCGTCTTCCCTAAGAACGCACAATCACCTGTTCAGTTTCTTGAAATTGAAATCTTTAGCAGATCGTAGCACGTTGCAAAAGCGCACTTATTTCAATAAAATTATTTTTAATATTATAACTCAGCCTTGTTTTAAGTTCACTACGGTAAGCGAGGTTCAGACCTGTCTTCGGATGGTTGACAAAACAACAACAGTACCGTAGAAGTGGGTAAAGTCAATCAGTGGGTGTAAAATCGATCATTTTCGATTTTTATTGAAAATTATATATTTTCTCAGTTACTTGTTAAAATTTTGTTATGCTGACTTCATTGCCTGACATTGTAAATGTAAGCGAGATGGACAACAAAAAGCCTGCGAATTCCAACAATGGGAACACTGTGTAATTACCGTTGAAGTGAAAATTGTTATTCTCAAATTTTTCTCTTCAATGGAAACAAAGTCTTACAAACTCTAAATTATAGTCAGCAGTGAAAGGAAGCAGGAAGTATACGTAAGTATTTTTCGTTGAGATTGTATCCTGAAATAATAGTTTTGCAGTTCGTAAATGTTAGTATTGAAACTTATTATTTTAAGAAAACTTGTATCCCCGCTTGGGCTGATTACCTGGTTGGGTTTTTTCCGAGGGTTTCCCCAACCGTAATGTGAATGCAAGGTAACCTATGGCGAATCCTCGGCCTCATCTCGCCAAATATCATTTCGGTATCACCAATCTCATTGACGCTAAATAACCTAGTAGTTGATACAGCGTCCTTAAATAACCAACTAAAATAAAAAAAATAAAGAAAACCTGTACCTTTGTAGGGTTAAGTCGATCATGCCATCGACCCACTCGAAACAGATAGGACCAGTAGGAAGAATAAATTGTTCACCGAAATACCTCCAACTAACACTTACAAACAGAAAAGTGTCATAGTATAGCATATATTGATGGGATAGTGGGGAAAGAGGAAGACGAAATTATGGTGAATTTCTTGCGTAAGAGAAGCACTGCCAAAGGAACATATTTTGTGCACACCTCTGTACCTGACTATGGGAACAACGTAGTTTCTGAAGTGACATGAGGAGGGGAAGATTTCAAATAACATCTGATATAAACTTAAGCAATGTTGAATTGCATTTTAGATTATAATTGAAGGGTGGTATTTCAATGTAAATTTTGAATTTTTAAATCTTTGTTTGTTGGTATGTGAAGTATTAAAATGTTTTTTTTAATGTTTTATAAGTTGGCAATCATAGTCACGATTGCACAGTGGAGACCTATAGGCGTAATTGTATAGAATAGTATGATCACAGTAACTATATAATGCTATAGGCATATATTGAAGATTATTATTGTTTTTACACCCCATATAACAAATAAAATATATGTAATACACTTAATTTGTTTTTTAAAAACATAAACAGTGATCGACTTTGCTCCGCAATATTTTAAAATCGGTCTTAAACTAAAAATTCAATGGTGATCGACTTTACCCTATTTAAGCAGGTAACTTCGATCACAAGTAAAATAAAAAAATAAGTTTTTTATAGATTGTAATTCAATTCTTGTAACGTGTGTTCATAAGTGAAGGATATGACGACAAAATTGTATTTTCTGAGGAACTTCATTCCATTGCATAACCTCAATATCATTAAAAAATGGCAAAATTTTGATCGACTTTACCCTCTTCTACGGTAACCTCAAAACTTTGTCACTGCTTTGAACTTAATTTGAAACAAATTTTTTAGAAATTTGTAAGTACTCAAATGCTTCAATGATTCTAGTTACTTACATAAACGTAGCATGGTGTTAATACCGGAAACTATGAGAGAACGGCCTAACTGTAGGTCAGTCAATTTTATCGCAAATTTTAACTAAAGGAAACATTCAGAAAATCTGATAGGCCTATTTCTCTACGGATGCAGGGATTTCTATTTCTTCAACTACTATTTCACTGCCGCTCCATTTATTGTCACGTCTCGATTTTATCTTTTTAAATTATCATCGTTATTAAGGTTCTTTCTCTAGCAGAACTATTAACAATCACCTGTTCAATTTCTTGAAATAGAAATCTCTTAGTACGAGTCAATCAACTAGCAGATCGTAGCACGTTGCAAAAGCGCACTTATTTCAATAAAATTATTTTTAATATTATAACTCAGCCTTGTTTTAAATTCACTACGGTAAGCGATGTTCAGGTCTTCGGTTGGTAGACAAAACAACGGTAACCTCAAAACTTTGTCACTGCTTTCAACTTAATTTGAAACATTTTTTTTTTAGAAATTTGAAAGTGCTCAAATGCATCAATGATTCTAGTTACTTACACAAATATAGCATGGTGTTAATGCCGGAAACTATGAGAGAACGGCCTAACTGTATGTCAGTCAATTTTATCGCAAATTTTAACTAAAGGGAACATTCAGAAAATCTGAGATTTGTATACGGATGCAGGGATTTCTATTTCACTGCCGCTCCATTTATTGTCACTACTCAATTTTATCTTTTTAAATTATCATCGTTATTAAGATTCTTTCTCTAGCAGAACTATAAACATTTTGTTATTAAGGTAGCGCCGGAAAGAAAGTTTTTTGTGAACATTTTCACCTCATCAAACAATCCAATTGAGTTGCACATTCATTATTTCAACTATGAACCAAATCTGAACTGCTGTTAAATATTGAATATACTTTTTTTTTACAGAAATGTGAAATTTTCAGATATGTTTGTTTAGTAGCCTTACAGGTACTAAAACAATGTTTTGTAAATCTAATATATCGTAAATAGGCCTACGTATTACAGAAGATAGTGTATTAACATGTTTGAAAATATTCGCATGGAAAATGTTTGTAAGGAAATGAATTAACAAAGCAAATACTGTTACATCACAAACAAAAGATATGTGCCTATGAGTTGGTAAAACGTCAGCTCTATAGCTTCAGCAGATTTCGAGATAATTTAATATCCTGATAACAGAAAGTTGCGCACCAATATCACCTAAAAGCATAATGCGATAAGAGTTTTATTATGTAATATTAGTTACAGTTAAAACATATACCTACAGAACTTTGCTTTGTACTATAATATTGTTTTGATTACTTTTATAAGGCTAAAGATACCATCAATATCAATTTCAACTTATCATGTCATATTCAATGTCTTTCTTTGGGATAACACTTTCTTTATGAATGATGTGTTTAATTCACTTAGTAGGGTATAGTTGTAGTTATAATGAAATTTATGTGAATATTCCTTCTTTACTCTTTATTATGTTATTAACGTTTAAAACACAACTGCAATATTAGGCTAAGAAATAGGTGTTAGTACTTTTGTTTTACAGACAATATAGAAAATAACAAACAGAAAGAAGCCATATAAAAATAACGACATAAAATTTCACATTCCGTTTGAAGTTTGTGCATCCAACAGGCTGCTTATTCCTCCTAGCATACCTAGAGCTTTATGTCCGCGCACGACGTCAAGGTCAGAAAAATGCGCTTTCTTTGACATCATTGACGTAGATCATCTGATATTTGCCGTGCAGTTGGAGAAACTCTAGGAAAAATCCCTACCAAATAATCAGTCCAAGCAGGAATCGAACCCACGCCCGAGTGTAGTCCTAGATCAGAGTTACCGCCTATCCTACGCCTATGATATATAGCTGGAATATAAATCTGTGGGATTTATATGCAAGATTTTTAAAGTGAACTGGGGAAAGAAAAGGGAAGCGAAAAGTTTCAAGTGTCCACACATTTCAGTACTGGCTTTCAACAAAATGTCAACACGCATTACGTTTTACGCAACAGTAGAGGGTAGAGTGCCTGTCTTGCTAGTTTGGACGCATTTTAAGAATCATGGGATGACAGGCTGAATGCAGTGCTAGGATAATGTAGATTTCATATAAAAGGCCAATCAAATTGCTGTTTGTGTGAAGGAGTGGGTAAACGTGCCAGCACCAGTGTGGGAGACCGTCCATTCACCGCCCCCTTCACACTTCCCTCACCCCTCGCGAGTTAAAAGCTGAAGTATTCTGCCAGATCGAGAAAGACTTATGGGAGATGAGGGAAGGCAACACACGGGACTCATGTCCGCGAAAATTCATGTCGACTATAATATGCCTCACAAACTGGGAACGTTAGCAGCATCAATCATGCGATCCGATGCCCCTCCACCCACCGTCAGTGAGCTGACAGATATTAAAATAATTTATTTCTATTTCGCTTGTAACATATGTTGTCGCGCTCTTGACCTTTAAGTGCCAGAGCCATTTACAGACTTATACAATAAGAATTCTGTTTGGTGTATTGTCTTAGAATATTTCTTAAATTTAAATTTATATAATGAAAAACTACTTTGACATTAAGCAGTTTACATCACTGCATTATGTTTTTATAAATTTGGTAAATTTATTTTGTATATCAAAGTCATGTGTAAATGATAATGAATATCCAGGATATTTAATATTGTTCATTCTTTCTAATTATTTGTTACTGAGGTACATCTCGCTGTGTATGTATACGTATATATCTGTATGTGTGTGAGTCTATGTATGTATGTATGTATGTATTTTTTTTTAATATTAGTTGAACGGCATGTCCCATTACAATAAAGGTAATACTACATGCCTTGCTACCTGTATGTTTGCAATATAACACATTATGTCTCGTTTCTGTCACTCTCTAGGCGTATGTAGATCTGTTATTCTGTTGTATGCATGCATGCATGCATGCATGCTTGTGTATATGTATAAATATATGTCTACATGTTATATGTCTACAGATGTACATATATTAGCGAAATGTCCTAAAAATGTGTTAATGTCATGTTTTATTTAACGACGCTCGCAACTGCAGAGGTTATATCAGCGTCGCCGGATGTGCCGGAATTTTGTCCCACAGGAGTTCTTTTACGTGCCAGTAAATCTACTCTCATGAGCCTGTCGCATTTAAGCACACTTAAATGCCATCGACCTGGCCCGGGATCGAACCCGCAACCTTGGGCATAGAAGGCCAGCGCTATACCAACTCGCCAACCAGGTCGACATGTCCTAATATGATCTACAAGTTCAACATGTCTATTCATGTTAAATTGTCTAGGTTTTTTCGATTATAATTTCAAGCCTTCAATCAAATTAATGTATAGGCCTATCTACCGTATGTATCTATATGTTATGTGTCTACGTAAGTAAGTATGTATGTATGTTAGCGAATTGCCTTAATATTTTCTATAAGTGCAACATGTCTATTCATGTTATATTCTCTATGTTTTTCGATTGTAATTTCAAGGCCTTAATCTAATTAATTTATATATGTTATACGCTTACAAGTGTATATTTATTGTATGGTAGTCTGTAAGTTTCAATTTGTTATGAATAGTTTAAATTATAACCCTAATATGCTATATGTAAAATAGGGTTTATAAATATGGAATAAATACTACTACTACTGCTTAAGAATATAGGCCTAATATATTTTCTCCGGACAGATTATAAAGTAGAGAAATTAAATAGATTCAGTACATCTCAAACAGATTTAGGTTGTTTGTGTTGTGCTATTATGTGAACAATTGTAGAAGTATTGGGCTGCAGGTAGAAGCGCGAAATGCCTTGGGACCAGATTTATGGCAAAACTTGTGCCGTATGTCCTAGTGACCGAATTTAACGCCAGTACAACCGAATATTGCAATTGAGATTTCCCTAATTTTCCGTAACATCCCAACTGACTAGTAGAAAAAAATTTTTCTACATCTTGATTTTAACACTGTATCACTTCGGAATATGTATGATAAGACTTTCTTGTGTTAAATTCTAACGTACCTTGTTTACATGTTTCGACCTATTATGGGTCATCTTCAGAACTGGTCGTTGCTGGTCTTAGCGCCTCTTGTTTTGTTCCCTGTGAGGGTGTGTTCGTGTGGTGTAAAGTGGAGTCAAAGAGTGTGTGTGTTCTGAAATTGAGTTGTGTGTTGAGAATTTCATTGGGGTGTGTTGCCACTTTACACCACACGAACACACCCTCACAGGAAACAAAACAAGGGGCGCCAAGACCAGCAACGACCAGTTTTGAAGATGACCCATAATAGGTCGAAACATATAAACACGGTACATTAGAATTTAACACAAGGAATTCTTATCATACATAGTCCGAAAATTGTTTCATTACTTGTTGATTTCGAAGAAGATGTTTATGTCAATAAATGCAGAAGTGTTGAACTGGGATTAGGTTGAGGACAAAACGTGGGCCTAATGGGCGAGTGACTGAGTTTGACACCAATGGAGTAGAATTTATTGCTTCTTGCACCAAGATACCAATTTCAGTTTTTCGTAATTTTCCGTAGTCTAACATCCCAATGGTTTTCGATTTGGAATAACGATTTGTTTTCAATATAATCGTTAAATCTGGTATTAAATTTTTAACAGAGGTTTAGCAGAGTGCTATTAAGCTTATGTGAATAAATGCCTTGGGATCAGATTTAGGGCAAAACGTGGGTTTAATATACGAGTAACCGAATTTGAGAATTCAATAGAATATGTGACTATTTGCAGGAAATGGGATCTAAAGTCGGATTTTTAATTATTTTTTGTTTTTAGTGGTTTCAAAAAGAGGATGAAATGCTGAACATTTACAAAAAAATCACGGTTCTAGGTGTTATAGTTTTTAATATACTGTATTAGTTGTTGAATGCTGATATTAAATTATGTACTTTTCAAGAAAAATGCAATTAAAGTTTTCATTTGTTTTCGTAGCAACTATAAGAAAGGTTTCGGTATTTAAGAAGCACTGTGTAAAACTACGTCCTAGTTTAGTGTGTAAAAAAAGCCTACAGGTAGCGCAAGATGTCAAAAAATAGAAATGCAGCTTTTACACCGCAAATTAGTTATTTTGTTCTCCTGTAAAATTTCCTTTTACGACTTCAGGTCCCTTTCGGCGCAACGGCTCACATATTCTTTCCTTCACAGATTCACTAATTTGAGCTTTCAATAATATTCCCTAACACACCAAAAAAAAAAAAAAAAATCCTAGTACATGTCATTTTACCATTATGTGTTGATTTCGAAAAACCGTTGCTTTCAAAATAATAGGTACACCACGTAATAAATTTACTGATAAGAGATGTTAAAACTTTTAACTAATTTCAAGATGAAGAAACTGAACAACTATAACGTTTATATTAACTCATTAAATTTTAAAAAGGAAAGAGATAATTTTACAAGAAATTAAGGTCTTGATAATTAATTTCAGGAGTTGAAATATTTGACCCTTTCCTTCCTAAACCCTACAGGAATCATTGACCTTCACACGCAACTTTCAGTTGTGTCAATACTGACTGTGTGTTCAACAACCAACGTAAAACAGACAACTAATAATTTTTTAAAATAGTGATCTTAAATAATTCAATTTAGTTATATACCTATATATATATATATATATATATATATATATATATATATGACAATCCTCCTTCATCAAAAGGATTGCCCACTGTCAGATCAGTTTGGTTTGCACAGTCTAAACAACTGAACTCGAGACTTTTCGAGATATTGTACGGTCGCTCGGAGAAAGAGTTGCAATGCAACGAGTAAGCTACCGAAGCAGTGGTTCTTGTTACACAACTCGACTCGCGACAGCGTTGCAACATCTACTCGAGTGCGTCACTTAAACGTCCGACTTACGATCTATGTTTATTTTCACTATTAACATTTGTCGTTCTTGTTAGCCTATTATTATTATTATTATTATTATTATTATTATTATTATTATTATTAACCCGCCAGTGAACGGGTCATGAAAAGTTATGTATCTGCACGGGTTGGGTCTTTCAGAACCATTTTCTAAATATAAAAATGTATATTTATTTGAGTCATATAATAGCTAACATTTTTGTTCTTTTATACAGTTAACATAATAAATTTGTGAATTTCACAAATTTCAGAACAGAAAGTTATAACCTGTAACAATTGAGTTACCGTAGAAGTGGGTAAAGTCAATCAGTGGGTGTAAAATCGATCATTTGCGATTTTTATTGAAAATTATACATTTTTCTCAGTTACTTGTTAAAATTTTGTTATGCTGACTTCATTGCCTGACATTGCAAATGTAAGCGAGAGGGACAACAAAAAGCCTGCGAATGCCAAGAATGGGAACGCAGTGTAATTACCGTTGAAGTGAAAATTGTTATTTTCAACTTTTTCTCTTAAATGAAAACAAAGTGTTACAAACTCTAAATTATCGTCAGCAGTGAAAGGAGGCAGGAAGTATACGTAAGTAATTTTCGTTGAGATTGTATCCTGAATTAATAGTTTTGCAGTTCGTAAATGTTAGTATTGAAACGTATTATTTTAAGAAAACTTGTACCTTTGTAGGGTTAAGTCGATCATGCCATCGACCTACTCGAAACAGATAGGACCAGCAGGAAGAATAAATTGCTCATCGGAATACCTCGAACTAACACTTATAAACAGAAAAGTGTCATAGTATAGCTTATATTGATGGGATAGTGGGGAAAGAGGAAGACGAAATTATGGTGAATTTCTTGCGTAAGAGAAGCACTGCCAAAGGAACACATTTTGTACACCCCTCTGTACCTAACTATGGGAACAATGTAATTTCTAAAGTGACATGAGGAGGGGAAGATTTCAAATAACATCTGATATAAACCTAAATAATGTTGAATTGCATTCTACATTATAATTGAATGGTGTTATTTCAATGTAAATTTTGAAATTTTAAATCTTTGTTTGTTGGTATGTGAAGTATTAAAATGTGTTTTTATGTTTTATAAGTTAGCAATCATAGTCACGTTTGTACAGTGGAGACCTATAGGCCTAATTGTATCGAATAGCATGATCACAGTAACAAAAGATACATTATATAATGTTATAGGCATATATTGAAGATTATTATTGTTTTTACACCCCTTATAACAAATAAAATATATGCAATATACTTAATTTGTTTTTTTTTTTAACATAAACAGTGATCGACTTTACTCCGCCATATTTTAAAATCGATCTTAAACTAAAAATTCAATGGTGATCGACTTTACCCTATTTAAGCAGGTAACTTGGATCACAAGTCAAAAAAAAAAATCAGTTTTTGATAGATTGTATTTCAATTCTAGAATCGTGCCTTCATAAGTGAAGGATATGACGACAAGATGCTATTTTCTGAGGAACTTCGCTCCATTGCATAACCTCAATATCATAAAAAATGGCAAAATTTTGATCGACTTTACCCTCTTCTACGGTACACGTTTTTTATGAAATGTGCAGCATACAACTAGTTGGTTCTGAGCTGTCAAAAGAATCAATAGTGGTAAGATCTGTGCTAAACTAAGTAGGTATTGAAGACCCGGCGCACGGAGGAAAATCCAAAATTCTTCTTCTGAACAAAGGAGCCGTGTCTTACTATGAGAGCATTTTTTTCTAATATTTTAGTAATATTTTAAAGTCTGTGTCACAAGAATCAAACTACGAGCTGCACAGTTTCTGCTCTAGATTAAACAAGTGATTGAGATGATGTGTGACTTGAGTGTACCAAACTTGAAACATAACATTACGGGAGGAGATGGGAACTCCCGGGGGCATGCCACCCCGATGACAAGGGGTCGCAGCGCGGAGGGTAGATAAATGAAAACAGCTACGGATGGTGCTACTGGGTTGGAAGGTATTGGCAAATATTTTTGTTCTTCCACTAACAACGAGTTTATTGAATTTGTAGCCTGGAGAATTTAATAGGTAAGGGGCGCTCAAACCACACACACATACACACAACCACACCTTTAATTACTGTGACGCCATTGTAGCATCGAGCCGACTGCAGCTCGCATTATCTTATTAATCTCTCTGTTGCCCCCACGTCTGCCTTTTCCTTTTGCCTCGGCTTGCCACTGTCTTCTTCAGGAGTTCAAGGAAGGGGAGGAGGGAGAGGCCAGGTTTTGGGGCTGACTGGGGTGGCGAGATAGACAAGCAAACAAAGAAGTAGGCTCTACTCGGATAATGTCATTATCGGGTCCCACCAAGTACCCAGACGCAGCATCTTCCTTCAGAACCAACCAGCATCCTTCAAGACTCCCAAACAACTCCACCCCGAACCCGCTGTTGTTGTAATCAAACTCTTTTCATCGCAAATGCAATGTTCCTTCTTCATCAGGAGTCGCGACTGCTCTGATCTTCGCTCAAACATTAACACTTCGCCTCGATTCCCTTGCTTTCAATCTGTTAACGAGCATCCCATAATATCGTACACACTGCAAAAGTGATCATCACAATGCCTTCTCGACTTATGGACCACTACTTTATTTAAGAACACTTAACGAATAATTTTTAGGAAGTGACTTTAAATTAAGTTAAGCACAAAGATTGGCGCATTAAACAAAATTGAGAAATGCTATGGTGACTTTTATAAGCTATTTAAACCCGAGGATTTGATCGCAAGAAGCCTAGAATGTTATTTCGTACCAGATCGAATTTTAAGCAGAGAACTTTCCATTTGACACAGCGTACGAATATTTAATATTTATTTTACGACGCTTTATCAACATCTTGGGTTATTTAGAGTATGAATGAGATGAAGGTGATAATGCCGGTGAAATGACTCCGGGGTCCGGAAGTTACCCAGCGTACGAATATTTCTGGTGTAGACTGAAATACTTACTTGATGCCGGATTTCAAATATCACCTCACTTTGAAGCAGATTTCATGCTCATAATCTATTTTCCTCAGCGAAAATAATTGTTGTCCATGCTGATGTCGGATTTATTAGAATCAAGTAATTACTATTGATTCAATGGAGATTCTAGAATCAGCACCTGGCATCTACACGTGATGGTAGAAATCTAACAAATATTCACTGAATAATAATAATAATAATAATAATAATAATAATAATAATAACAATAATAATAATATATTACTACTAATAAGTTATAATACTATTATCATTATTATTATTATTATTATTATTATTATTATTATGTTTCAGTTCACAGGCCTAATAGGAACACTTACAGGAGCATTTCCAATTTGCCTTTCGGGCAACTTCTGCCGCTGGACATTTTTTTTGTTTCTCCTATTTTCAATCAGTGGCGTAGCATGAAATTTTAAGCAGGGGAAGCTAACTCAATTTGTCTTTCATGCAATATGAGAAAACGTATTACAAAAATACAGTCTTAAAATAAATAGTAGTCAATTTCAAGTCAGCAGTCGAAGATTGGTTGGGACATCGTAACACCAATAAGGCATGACCTCAAATGATACGTAGTAAAATATGATTTCACGGTTTACACATATCTCTTAACAAATAGACACGTATACGTATAAGATTAGCTCACTCCCTGTCATACTTAGAGAAATCACAATATTAGTATCATTACGTAAGTATGCGTCTGTCTTTTGGTTGTGTCCTTTATTGACAGCAAGGGAGTCGGTCATTTGTTTTTTAAATCACACTTTTGTTCGTAAGTCAGTCTTGGTAATAAAATTGTCCTAAAAAAAAATCAAATAAATTAGTGTCAGGAACTGTTATTTCGCTCATTATTTATTATATCAGCCACAATGCACACTAACACTTCAACTGAACACAACTGACGAAAAGGGATAACTCGGAAACTACTTATTTTAAATGTTAAAGCTAGCTTCTTGTTGCCTTGAGACCAGGGTAGTTTAGTTAGAAAGGGATGGAAAATCTGCGGGGTGGATTACACAGAAGAAACCGGTCTGCTTGGAAGCTGGTGTGTGCAGGCTTCTTGTTTACTGCTGCATCACAAATCATCCTGCGCTGCCGCATCACAATATTTAACGCGTAAATAAAAATTCTATTCAAATTAATAAATAATTTTCTCCATAAACTGCCGGTTTGTTATGAAATTATTATTAACAGGGGAAGCTAAGCTTTTTAGCTTACATTGACGTTACGCCACTGTTTTCAATATAAACGCTGTCTCAGAAACATTACAACACTATCATCTTTATGCGGACGACTTAAAACACTATCTCCACGCCAGTCCCGGTTCAGTGAATGACTACATAACTAAATAAAAGTCAGATTTAAAATCCCTAAACTCCTTATCACATAAATTTGAATTCATTCTGAACTATGAAAAATCAAATACTATCTTACCGGGGAATCAAAGACTTCTATTGAAAGTGAAAAAGAAAAAAATATCTGTTGTCCCTGCCGTAGTTGTAAGTAACACTGAAATCCCGTTTATTGCAAGTGTGACAAAATCTGACTGTTCATATCGATGAGTACTTAAAATGGCCACAGAATAAAGATGTAGGCCTTCTACAGGGACATCATTTTATTTTTACTTCAATTTTTATTGTACCTGAGTTTCTGAATGTACTTCACTCCCACCCCTTTTACTAATGAAGTTCAACCGTCCTGCACACAGATCCAAGACCGCATATACAGACATAGTAGCCTTACGGTCGTAGTAAACAGTACGTTCAAACAATATGTTCGCGTTTTCCAGTGACGAAAGAGCTTTCAATATTGAATCATTTTCGCACAGGTACTGTCGTCCATTTGCCTACGTCGTATCCCGGTTTCCCCCACCAGCTTTTATTCGCCAGCTAGTGGCTGGGCTGTCTTAGCTCTTTTCTGAGAACATTAATTTGTGTTAGGAATTGGACGACTACGTAATATTATACAACTGTTTAAAATAACTTAAATAAAAGGGCCTCGTTAAGTAATTAACTGTCATGTGATTTCCTCCCTTTCTACGACCCTACGACATAATCACTTGCACGGACAGTAGATAGCATGTCTGAGTAATTTTATCTTTTCGGATCGGGCGGAAGTGAAGATTGAATTTACATTACGTAAGTTAATCTTTTACAGAGTAGGTACAGAATTATTTCAACCTGAGTTACTAGTACGAAGGACGAAACTGGTAATTGGGATTAGGTACAATAGTCTATAGTGCGATAATATGCACATTAGAACTGAAGCCTGTATCGAAATGAACGGCCACCATTTTCAAAAATGTGTTTAAATATCCATATTATGATTATTTTTCCATTTAACTTCATTCTCTATATTGTACGCTAATGTGCTGTAGACAGTATAATATACACTGCATAATGAATACGTCCAAATGAATAGCTCAGTTCGTGAGTAAAAACACTTATTGTTATACTGTACTGTATTTTGATTAAACAAAAACCTAATGAAAATGATCAAACTCAAAATCGCGATATTTCCTAGTTTACGTAAATAGATGAACTACTTTTCTTCCCTTCTATACCTAGTAAAGTGATTTGTTTGTATATTACGCCATTATCATCGAACTCCAGTCGTGGAAGGAGGTAGCAAACGGCGTTGATCCAAAGGTATAGCCAGGTTAATATTAAAAATATTAGTAAAATAAAATAGTGTCCCTGTATAAACTAGAATTTTCTATATTGGTCTCATTTCGACGCCTAAACAACATTTTCCCTCTCCGAAATTAAAATAAATCTTAGTCCAGACACTTAACGTGCCATAGTTCTACTAATACGACGTTCTCTGTCCACAATGCCTGCGTTCGGTTTGTATGTCTCTATGGTCGTCTTGGCATTGGGTGACAGACGCAGCTTGCATCCTCTTTCTCTTTCTGTATCAGATTTTGCATATATCAACCCCTGAATTCCTTGCTTCACGATTCCGTAATCCTTCCGCACATCATATCTGCATACCCGGGCACAGTGCTACAGTTTTGCGAAGTTCTCTTCACAGAACATATTTAACAATGGACACTATCCGTTCCTGGAATTCATTACCTACAGATATTAGGGGTATTCGACCTTAAACGTCTTGAAGTAAAAAAAATGCAAAATCTTATTTTACATAGCGTAGAGTCCGTATAGGTCAGATTCTATCTGATGCTTTTCCAATTCACTGAAGGCTGAAGCAGGGAGACGCACTATCACCTTTACTTTTTAACTTCGCTCTAGAATACGCCATTAGGAAAGTTCAGGATAACAGGCAGGGTTTGGAATTGAACGGGTTACATCAGCTTCTTGTCTATGCGCATGACGTGAATATGTTAGGAGAAAATACACAAACGATTAGGGAAAACACGGTAATTTACTTGAAGCAAGTAAAGCGATCTGTTTGGAAGTAAATCCCGAAAAGACAAAGTATCTGATTATGTCTCGTGACCAGAATATTTTACGAAATGGAAGTATAGAAATTGGAGATTTATCCTTCGAAGAGGTGGAAAAATTCAAATATCTTGGAGCAACAGTAACAAATATAAATGACACTCGGGAGGAAATTAAACGCAGAATAAATATGGGAAATGCGTGTTATTATTCGGTTGTGAAGCTCTTATCATGCAGTCTGCTGTCCAAAAATCTGAAAGTTAGAATTTATAAAACAGTTATATTACCGGTTCTTCTGTATGGTTGTGCAATTTGGACTCTCACTCTGAGACAGGAACATAGGTTAAGGGTGTTTGAGAATAAGGTGCTTAGGAAAATATTTGGGGCTAAGCGGGATGAAGTTACAAGAGAATGGAGAAAGTTACACAACACAGAACTGCACGCATTGTATTCTTCACCTGACATAATTAGGAACATTAAATCCAGACGTTTGAGATGGGCAGGGCATGTAACACGTATGGGCGAATCCAGAAATGCATATAGAGTGTTAGTTGGGAGACCGGAGGGAAGAAGACCTTTAGGGAGGCCGAGACGTAGATGGGAGGATAATATTAAAATGGATTTGAGGGAGGTGGGGTATGATGATAGAGACTGTATTAATCTTGCACAGGATAGGGACCGCTGGCGGGCTTATGTGAGGGCGGCAATGAACCTTCGGGTTCCTTAAAAGCCATTTGTAAGTAAGTAAGTGTCTCAAGGAACATATGATCCAAGATTGTAGTTAGTTTTATGAAGTAATTGTACCTATTTTTAAAAAGGGGGACAAAACCAACTGTGGTAACTTTCGAGGAATATCACTTTTGTTGACGTCGTACAAAATTTTGTCCAATATTCTTTTGAGAAGATTAACTCCGTACGTAGATGAAATTATTGGGGATCATCAGTGCGGTTTTCGGCGTAATAGATCGACTATTGATCAGATTTTTTGTATTCGACAGATAATGGAGAAAAAATGGGAGTATAAGGGTACAGTACATCAGTTATTCATAGATTTCAAAAAGGCATATGACTCGGTTAAGAGGGAAGTATTATATGATATTCTTATTGAATTTGGTATTCCCAAGAAACTAGTTCGATTAATTAAAATGTGTCTCAGTGAAACATACAGCAGAGTCCGTATAGGTCAGTTTCTATCTGATGCTTTTCCAATTCACTGCGGGCTAAAGCAGGGAGATGCACTATCACCTTTACTTTTTAACTTCGCGCTAGAATATGCCATTAGGAAAGTTCAGGATAACAGGCAGGGTTTGGAATTGAACGGGTTACATCAGCTTCTTGTCTATGCGGATGACGTGAATATATTAGGAGAAAATACACAAACGATTAGGGAAAACACAGAAATTTTATTTGAAGCAAGTAGAGCGATCGGTTTGGAAGTAAATCCCGAAAAGACAAAGTATATGATTATGTCTCGTGACCAGAATATTGTACGAAATGGAAATATAAAAATTGGAGATTTATCCTTCGAAGAGGTGGAAAAATTCAAATATCTTGGAGCAACAGTAACAAATATAAATGACACTCGGGAGGAAATTAAACGCAGAATAAATATGGGAAATGCCTGTTATTATTCGGTTGAGAAGCTCTTATCATCCAGTCTGCTGTCCAAAAATCTGAAAGTTAGAATTTATAAAACAGTTATATTACCAGTTCTTCTGTATGGTTGTGAAACTTGGACTCTCACTCTGAGAGAGGAACATAGGTTCAGGGTGTTTGAGAATAAGGTGCTTAGGAAAATATTTGGGGCTAAGCGGGATGAAGTTACAGGAGAATGGAGAAAGTTACACAACACAGAATTGCACGCATTGTATTCTTCACCTGACATAATTAGGAATATTAAATCCAGACGTTTGAGATGGGCAGGGCATGTAGCACGTATGGGCGAATCCAGAAATGCATATAGAGTGTTAGTTGGGAGACCGGAGGGAAAAAGACCTTTAGGGAGGCCGAGACGTAGATGGGAAGATAATATTAAAATGGATTTGAGGGAGGTGGGGTATGATGATAGAGACTGGATTAATCTTGCACAGGATAGGGACCGCTGGCGGGCTTATGTGAGGGCGGCAATGAACCTTCGGGTTCCTTAAAAGCCATTTGTAAGTAAGTAAGTAAGTAAGTATTGTGTAATTTATTTTGCCTCCTCATTGACTTTAGGGATATATGAGTTCGTTACATTACTTTTTATTCTTCTAACTTACAGATATTTTGCTTCATTATTTCGCATGTAATATATATTTTTTAAATATCGTATTATGTATTTTTCCTCCCTCTATTTGAATGGAAGAGGAGGCCTTGCGGCCTTAACTCTGCCAGAAAATAAAACAAAATTATTATTATTACTATTATTATTATTATTATTATTATTATTATTATTATTATATTATTAGTATTATTATTTCTTGTTCTAACAGACGAATATTTATACTGAATTATAATAGTACATTATACAACGAGCCTATAATGAAGGTAATTAAGAAGTGAGTATGGATATTTATGAAACGAGCGCAAGCGAGTTTCATAATTTTCATACGAGCTTTTTAATTACCATTATAGGCGAGTTTAATACGACTTTTTATGCTCGACCATATTTCTAACTTGATATTATTAATTTTATTGTATCTGACCTGGAACAATGTCCCGTATGTTGTGAGATGTGCGCAGACGCGAAAGTATTGATTTTTTCCGAGGAACAGATGTCCACATTGACCCTGCTAGGCCATAAGAACCTACAGAGATAACATTGAAATAAAATTAGACATTGAAAAACCAAGATGACAAATTGAATTTATTTGAATATTATTTACAATTAACGCTAATTATTATAGTAACAGAACATAACCTTCTGCGACAGTATTGGATTTCCAGCCTCCGTGACTTTTCGCTAATTCTCTTTCGATTGCATATCCGAGAATAATCGATACTTGCGGTTTTATAACGGTAGAAAGCCGACCTGTCATTGGCTGAACAGTTGTAACCTGAGTCGTCATTGGCTGAAACACCTGACCTTTAATGAGTAGGTGTACTTTAATGACATGCATTAAAGGTCTGCTACCAGGTGTATAATTACTACATTTCGGCATGGTCGAGCATAAAATCTATTGTTAAATAAATTATGTTAAAACTAGGTAAGCGTAGGTTATTTTACATTATAAATATTTGTGTGAATACTTCGAAAATTGATGTTTCTGATCGTGCTACTTATAACATAACTCATCAATAGATATGGAAGATTTCAGTAACTTCAAATTGAAAATTTAGCATGTTACGGAATTTTGAATGTTAGAATTTAGTATTTCTTAGCGTTTTTGGGTGGAATATTTTTTATGGAAAAGTTTACGGTAGAGATCCAATGTCTTGCTCCATCATAAAAATGTTGTAACTAAAACCTTGTGCATCCCTCGTGTTTATCGTACGGCTCGTGCTCCCTCCACACGTTACCTGCACTTAGTTTACTTTTTCACTGTGCCTAAACGAGACGCTCTACTGTACAGTGAAATTGTGAACATTAAGAAACATGCTAAAAGATATGATCTGATTTTATCTCGACATATCATTTTTAATGGGTTATTCCACGATGCTTTGTCAACTGTTGTTGTACAGCTCCGAAAGTTATCCAGCATTTGCTCTTATTGGGTTGAGGGAAAACCCCAGAAAAAACCTCATCCAGGTAACTTGGTCCAATTAGGGTTAGAACCCGGACCCCCTCGTTTCACGGTCAGGCATCCTAACCGTTACTCCACAACTGTGGACTCGATCCACCTTTTACTCAACAACTTGTTTGTGAGTGAACACTAGATTTAGACCAAGTACATCGCATAGGCAGCCAATATTCTACCACCAGCGTCAACCAGATTAGTTCAATACTCGAGGTGGCTGGGGGGGGGGGGAGATTGACAAAACTATTTGAAAAAAAAAAATTAAGAATCTGTATAACAGATTATGATTAAAAAGACACAAAAATGTCTCATAAAGTGTAATTTCGTTCTTATTTCGCAGAAACACATAATTTCGCATTTTATAATAAGTTTCGTATTTTTAGTGGATTAAAAAACTACACTGATATACTTAGGAACAATTTTATAAAACTCCCTGACTAAAGGTCAATTTTGATCGAAGATCGGAAAGTGAACCGAGTTCAGACACTTCTTCTATTGCATAAAACTTTCCTGCGATCAAATTACCTTGGTTCAAATGCAATCTAAGCTCACGTGAAAAGGATTTGGCAACATCGCATAAACAGGTGAAGTATGTGATGCGCGGACCATGTTGTACAGGCTTGTTCATTGTTGCCAATCTAGCGACTTTAACTCCTTTTCAACTACAATTTCCTTTAACTTTTATATTGCTTAAATAGGGATTTAGCGACCTTTTTAGCACCCCATAGTGACAAAATTTAATCTTTCTTTGTTAATAATGAGAAATCTAGCTACTTTCCAACTACTTTTTGGCGACTTTCCGTACACTCTGTTGGAGACATTGGTTTGTTTTGTGCATTGTAAATATTGGCAGACAATAAGAAGAAGATTGACTGTTCTCCAAATTGTTATCATGTTATGGTGCTTGATACTGCTAAACATAACAAAAAGCTTTATAAAACGACAATTTTCGTTTAGTAATACAGTTACTAAATTTATCATATCCATGAATAATTAATGGTTGTTATAAACATAATGTAATTATAGGTTATGTTATTTCCTACTGCTGAACACGACAGAGCCTTATAAAATATAAGAATGTTTGTATATTAAGGCAAGAAATTGAAAAAAAAATATATATGTACCTACCATATCCATTTACACAATCTATCACTCGTATATTTCAAACAGAAAAGAAATAACTCAACTTGGATCATCTAACTTAATGGGAGAAATTTCTTCAGTCAAAGTTGACTTTAGTTTGAGACAAATTAATCTCAGATTAGACTTTATACAACACAAAATTCCAAGTTCAGCTAGAACGAGGATCAATTTAACCTCTGATCTAAGATTAAATTGTTTATACAATCGGCCCTTAATATGCTTTTAAACATAAAATTATTTATTCTGTCAGCATTTGGGCATATTTTGCATTTATTGTGATTGCTAAAATCTACAATGTCTACTCAAAAATGAGAATGCACCGAACATATACTGAAAAGAGTGTTCTTTAATTGGCCATGATTTAGAAGGAAAGTAAGTTATCATAGAGTTTTGCTGAATTATCTCGTAAAGTTAGAGAATAATCCTGTTCTAAGATCGATACATGCAGGAAATTCCAAAGTTAGGAAGACATGTTCCTCAAACCATTTTCGCATTTATTGTGATTGCTAAAATCTACAATGTCTACTCAAAAATGAGAATGCACCGAACATATACTGAAAAGAGTGTTCTTTAATTGGCCGTGGTTTAGAAGGAAAGTATCACAGAGTTTTGTTGAATTATCTCGTAAAGTTTGAGAATAATCCTGTTCTAAAATCGATAAATGCAGGAAGTCCAAAGTTAGGAAGACATGTTCCTCAAACTATTTTCGCAATTACTATGATTGCTAAAATCTACAATGTCTACTCAAAAATGAGAATGCACCGAACATATACTGAAAAGAGTGTTCTTTAATTGGCCGTGGTTTAGAAGGAAAGTATCACAGAGTTTTGTTGAATTATCTCGTAAAGTTTGAGAATAATCCTGTTCTAAGATCGATACATGCAGGAAAGTCCAAAGTTAGGAAGACATGTTCCTCAACCTATTTTCGCAATTACTGTGATTGCTAAAATCTACTATGTCTACTCAAAAATGAGAATGCACCAAACATATACTGAAAAGAGTGTTCTTTAATTGGCCGTGGTTTAGAAGGAAAGTATCCCAGAGTTTTGCTGGATTATCTCGTAAAGTTAGAGAATAATCCTGTTCTAAGTTCGATACATGCACAGGAAATTCCAAAGTTCTGAAGACGTGTTCCTCAAACCACTTTCGTACCTCGCGGCGTTGTATTGAGTCATCACAGACGACTTTCGACTTTTATACCGACATTCCAGTCGTCCGGGCTCAATTAGAGAAGTGCGGTAATGAGTTTCAAGGCTTCCTGTGGTTGTACGAGCTGCAAGTTATGTAAACACACTTAATGGCCGCACAAAGGTATTTGTAAATTAGCTTCCCCAGAAGAGGCGAGATGCGGCGGTAGCCACAGCCCCCGTTTTGAGGGCCACCATTCAGTTTTGCAACTTCAAAATTACGAGCACGGGTGTAATAATTACTTGTGCTTAGTGCTGCAAAGAGCGACATTCGCGGCCAAACATCAGCGTGCTGATAAATGGCATTCACAGAGCCGCAGACATCCATCCTGATCGGTGATCAATAACATTTGACAGAACATCGGGAAAATTAGCACCTTTCAAGCCCTCCGCTAGCGAAGGTCGAGAGCAGGGAGGACTTGGCTGTCGACGTCAATACGCGAACTTGCTCGCCGACCTCTGGTTCACAAAACAACGAAAATATCTTCAGAGCCTCTGGTCTTATTTCATTCAATTCTTACACTTTGATATAATTCAGAACGAGTGAGTGTAGCGACATCATACTTAGCAACGTGACTTAACTTTAATCCCACAGAGACAAACCGTTCCCACATACCTCAGAAATGATAAGTATGTTTTATTGTTTTTCAGATATCCATATCTCTTGCTTAGTCACGCTCCTCCTTTCAGCACTCTCTTTGCTCAGGTTTTTAATATCTAAAGCGACTCTGCCCTGCTGCTATTCAGTCGCCCTGCTGCTATTCAGTCGCCCTGCTACTATTCAGTCGCCCTGCTGCTATTCAGTCGCCCTGCTGCTACTCAGTCGCCCTGCTGCTACTCAGTCGTCCTGCTGCTACTCAGTCGTCCTGCTGCTATTCAGTCGCCCTGCTGCTATTCAGTCGTCCTGCTGCTATTCATGCTGCTATTCAGTCGCCCTGCTGCTATTCAGTCGCCCTGCTGCTATTCAGTCGTCCTGCTGTTATTCAGTCGCCTCCTGCTGCTATTCAGTCGCCCTGCTGCTATTCAGTCGCCTCCTGCTGCTATTCAGTCGCCTCCTGCTGCTATTCAGTCGCCCTGCTCCTATTCAATCGCCCTGCTGCTATTCAGTCGCCCTGCTGCTATTCAGTCGCCCTGCTGCTGTTTAGTTGTGCTTACGACATTCCTTCCCCCTCATATGGTAACTATTAAGTTGCGTCACTTTCTCCTTTTGCCCCAACAAAGCTTCCTCAAGTTCTATCAGCGGAACGGTGAAAACGAAGTGAGACAAATAACAAGCAGGCTTGGAGCTCATATATTTTTCATTACTTCCTCAGATTGCTTTGCAAGGACAAGTGATCGCTTACATTTTAATTGTTTCTCCCATTTCTCCGTCTTTCATCGTCAACGTATAAAAACAGATAAATGTACTATAAATGAGCCACAATCGTCCTCACCTCTCATTGAGATAGAGTACCAATAGCTTATCGAAACTTAGGTGATATTAAATCTTATACGGTGAGAAACCAAAATTCTTTTTCTAAACACAACCATCGTGGAAACCTTAAATCTCAAATATTTTATGTTTTCTGTTTAATGTTTACTTTTTGTGATTTTGAAATGTATACATTTTATAGAAAAAATACGGAGACATTTCTGATAATATGATGATCGTTCTACAGTACATGTTTCGCTAATTTGAATTATCTTCACACGATAACTTGTAAACACAATTTCTTTTGGCACAACTTAGTACAATGAGACGTGAATTATTTCGCAACTTCATTTATATCAATAAATTTATTCTATGTATTTTAACATATTTTGAAGTTTAGTTTCAAAATACATGACATTTTTACTGTATATTTATCAGAATTTCTGAAGTATTATTATTATTATTATTATTATTATTATTATTATTATTATTATTATTATTATTATCTAATTTTGACCTGACACTGCCGCCTAAATAAACACCTACATAGTTTGGACCTTAGTGATGACCCAGTTTCTAAGAAATATGGGATGGAGGTTCAGTCATTTCCTCACAATTTGCTTGATTGCCCAGGTCTAAGCGAAATCTGGCATCGTTATCTCGGGAAACACATGTCTTCTGAGGCATTTCAGGTAAATTAAAGCCAGTTGCATCGCGAAGTCGATATCACACTGCGGTCTTCTGGGTTGATTTCTAGTTTATGGGGTGCTCAGCTGCAAAATTGGTCATTTGTGCCTAAGCGCTAAAGTAGTAAATAGGGCTGAGGACGGAGCGGTTCGGTTCGGAGCAGTTATTGTGACGTCATTACTCGGTTGAACCGAGTACAGTACCGAGTACAAATTTGTGGCGGCAGATTTAAAATTTAGATAGATTGAGTCGATTTTAGAACGTACTTTGAAAGTGAAACCAAGAGTGTTTTAAAAGCGTTGTAGTAAAGTGATTTCGCTTTGCCAATTGACGAGAAAAAGTGCTTCTCTTCATTGCAAAATAGCGGTTGCAAATTTCACTTGCGTGATTACAACTATTTGCGGAGTTATTTTGTATGAAAGGCCTATTTAACTTTCAGTGTTGTTATATATTACAGACGAAATAAAATTGATAAAATAATTTATAATACTAACAGCTAATAAATTAACATGTGAGGTAAAAGTTAAACGCTGCAGCTAAGCAAAAAAAAAGAAAATAGAAACGGGCTCCACGAAGCGCTGCCTAAAACACTTAAAAATAACACACAGAATTATTTACTATTACGGAAAGTGGATAAAATAATCAATAAAACGTGGAATCTTAAACTGAAGAACATAATTTTATTTATTTTATAACATTGCTAGCCTTCAATACAACCATGTTCTCTTTGGTGAAGAGTAATATTATTGATAAATTAAAGTAATTAGGTGACATAATTCGTAGAAATAAATACAAATATAATGATGACTGATGAGGTAACACAATTCCAATAAACACAAATAGAAGAAAAATATAATGCACTTCCTTTTTTTTTAACATATTTTAATATTAATCAAACACTCAAATATGATGATGATGATAATAATAATAATAATAATAATAATAATAATAAAACAACAATACTTATGGCTTTTAAGAAACCCGGAGGTTCATTGCCGCCCTCACATAAACCCGCCATCGGTCCCTATCCTGAGCAAGGTTAATCCAGTCTCTATAATCATATCATAGAGACCTTTCAGCCCGCCTTGGGGACAAGGAAATAATTTGTCCTGCGGCATAAAATATTTAAATACAACAGTACCTACGTTGTTGTCTGCTAGAACTAGTGAAACACGTGAACTCTGTTCGAACGTTTGAACTGACCGGTAACGGCTACGGTTAACCGAGTAACTTCGGTGCTCCGCTGCCAAGCACATAAACCGATAGAACCGAGTAACTCAACAGTTCTACTCGCTCCGTCCCCAGCTCTAGTAGTAATGTACATCCTCCATTTTGGAAAAGAAGAAGAATTATCATCATAATAATAATTTAAATTCGCAATGTCTTTCACTATTAACCATTTTTATAAGTCACATTAACTTGAAGTAAAGGTATAAATTGTATGTAGCACAAACAAAACAAGAAAGAAAGATATTATAATTTATTTCTCTGGATTTTTACTCTACAAAGAAGATCGATATAATTCTATTTGAGGAGGCAAATGGAGGCTGTAATCCTCACCCCAAGGGGTAAAGCGTTGTCACGGAAAGTGAAGACCGACCAGATCGCCACAATTAATTACAAGCAAAGGCATGGAGAAACGAAACTAAGTCAAAGTAAAGAGAAGAGAGAACGGGGGCGCGTGTCTGTTTCTAGAGGGCGTGATTGATTCACGTCACATCGGCCACGCAGACAATAAATCTCCGAGCCAGGAATGATGCCGAGGGTCTTGTGACTGGGCAACGAGCCCCCCGCGCAAACCCTTGCTACGACAGTGAGCTTACCAGTCACTCAAGCACGAGATTACTTCACCTATTCACAACTCGCCTTGCTCCCCGCCTCCTTAAGCACTTCCTTTTTCTACCCCACAATTTCATTTAATCTTGCATTTAAGGCCGGTCTAGATGCCAATAAATTGTATTGGTAAGAATAAATCTGAAACTCAAGGAAGAGAATGTAAATGATGGGACAGGTAGACAAATTCGGTTCAGACCTTCCCCTGACACACGGAACCCTCTTTTATAAGAGGCAAGTGAGACGCAGAGCGGGAAAGCTTCAATTATTGGATCAGACGCACGCAAAGAGATAGGGGATTTTTAGTGCCGACTATCATTCTTGCAGTAACGAGGTTCTATCCCATCTCCTGAAATCTGTACCAATTACATGCAATCAATTTTTATACACTGAAATGTTTTGCGTGACATTCATTTCTCACTCATAAACGTTTGAATGTGGCGGGAAACTCGTGCTTCGTGTCTCTTTACATTTGTGGAAGGATGTGCAAGTGAGCCGAAATGGAGTTTTTGGAATGTTACACGAACTATTCCACATTATTAGGATACATGTTTTCTCTTTATACGGCCTTAAAAATTAAACAGGAAATAGTCCACCCCATAACAGAGCAGCATAACCTACGATACGTACGCCAACACAGCTGACACTGAAGTGCACTACTGGTGAAGTGCTCTGTATGGAGTGTGGCATTGTATGGGCACAAGCATGGACATTACGACGAAGTGAAGAGAAGCTAATACTGTTCTCCAACCAGGATATTAACCGTGAAAGGAATGTGCTTACTATTGCGTCATCTATTGGAGCGAAGTAGATATATAATATTATCGTTATAACGTCAGTTTAAAAACCATTCGCTCTCCTGCATTTGTTATTTCCTGTATGGAGATATTAAAAGACCAGGAGATTAAGAGTGATCTAATTATGTAACTAGGGTAGTATAAACATGTGTGTATCAATGTTATTGTTTGTGCTGTGAGAGCGAGCCAATAGAGATAAGAGTACCCACGTGTGTGACCTTATGACATCTTATGACATCAACATTCATTCACAGCATTACTCCCTTTCGTCTCATCCGGCAGAGACTTTCTCGTGGTTGGAGCACAGTAGAAGCATTTGAAATGTGGATATGGAGAACAATGGAACGTGTAAAGTGGACAATCAGAATAAGAAATGAAACTGTGTTGGAAAGAGTGGGTGAAGAAAGAATGGTACTGAAAGTGATCAGGAAGAAGAAAAGAAATTGGTTGGGTCACTGGCTGAGAAGAAACTGTCTACTGAAGGATGCACTGGAAGGGATGGTGAACAGGAGAAGAGTTCGTGGCAAAAGAAGATATCAGATGATAGACGATATTAAGATAAATGGATCATATGAGTAGATAGAGGAAGGCAGAAAATAGGAAAGACTGGAGAAAGCTGGGTTTGCAGTGAAAGACCTGACCTTGGGCAGAACACTATGAATGAATTGAAGATGGTGCTGTAGGCACCGAAACATATATGGTCAACAAAAAGAATGTAACTAGTTTGTAACAATTTTAAATTGAAGTGTTTTAAAACAGTTTTATTATATTAAGATAAAGAAATTATAATGTATTTTTATTTTTAAATAGGGAAAGTAATACTGAATATTTTGAGTAGTGAACTTGGAGTCTACAAAGCCTAATTTAAGATGGTACTGTTCCAGCGCACTGTACAATCTTAGAAAAAGGTTTTGTCGCACAGATATTTTATAAGTCCCAGAAAGGAGGCAATGCGCATGATCAGACACACAACGAAACAAAACTAATTTTTTTACCTCAACTAGTCATTCTTTTGTGAACTAGATTGCTCGTTCTCTGACCACTGCACTGCCTCCTTTCTGGGACATAAAGTATCTGTGCGAAAAAACGTTTTTCTAAGACTATACGTACTGTGAATAACTCTTCGTATCATATGAAAATTGTCTGTTGTTGACTTATAACATATTTTATGCTCGACCATGCCGAAATGTAGTAATTATACACCTGGTAGCAGACCTCTAATATATGTCATTAAAGTACACCTACTCATTAAAGGTCAGGTCTTTCAGCCAATGACGACTCAGGTTACAACTGTTCAGCCAATGACAGTCAGCTTTCTACCGTTATAAAACCGCAAGTATCGATTATTCTCGAATATGCAATCGAAAGAGAATTAGCGAAAAGTCACGGAGGCTGGAAATCCAATACTGTCGCAGAAGGTTATGTTCTGTTACTATAATAATTAGCGTTAATTGTAAATAATATTCAAATAAATTCAATTTGTCATCTCGTTTTTCATTGTCTAATTTAATTTTAATGTTATCTCTGTAGGTTCTTATGGCCTAGCAAGGTCAATGTGAACATCTGTTCCTCGGAAAAAATCAATACTTTCGCGTCTGCGCACATCTCACAACATACGGGACATTGGCCAAGGTCAGATACAAAAAAAAATTAATAATATCAAGTTGGAAATATGGTCGAGCATAAAAAGTCTTATGAAACTCGCCTATAATGGTAATTAAGAAGCTCGTATGAAAATTATGAAACTCGCTTGTGCTCGTTTCATAAATGTCCATACTCGCTTCTTAATTACCTTCATTATAGGCTCCTTGCATAATGTACTATTATCATGTGACAATGTAAATACGATAGACAGAATCACCTTGTAAACGATAACAAACAAAACTTGCTGGATTGCTTACATGTAAATATTAAAAGCAAATACATTTAAACAATATTAAATACTAAATGTAAATAATAAGTGTAAGTAATATGAAAAACATTAGTTAAGCGATAGCGCGATAGACATGTTCAACCTCACATCGTCTTAAGGGAAGACTCCACTGAAAATCATGAAAATTTTTCCAAATTTTTTTTAGCTATTTCACTTATTCAGAATTTATATTTTCATACCCCAAATGAATTCAGCTCAATTCTGATTACAAATACTCGTATGTTTACACTTTTTAAATTAAGGGTGGAAGGGGGCGTGGAATTTAAAAAGCTGTCAAAATTGTTTTTCGTCGAAGAATTCTTTTTTAAAATTTCTGATTACATATCTAGTAACTTTTTGTTGGCTCCCTGAAGTTACCAGATAAATGTAGCGGAGGAGAATATTAATTTACATAACTATTCATTTTATTTTCAAATCTATTTTTCTGTGTTCATTTTTGTTGATTCAACACCAACATTCTTATGTCAAATATTAATCAATCTGGATGAAATTTTTACTTCAAGTATTTATGAGGTAGCTGCATGTTTCTATGCATTTATTTTGTGAGAACTGCAGCATTAATAAAAATATTAATAAAATAAACTGGCAGCATTAATAAAAATATTAATAAAATAAACTAGAAGCATTAATAAAAATATTAATAAAATAAACTACCAACATTTCTCACAAAATAAATGCATAGAAACATGCAGCTACCTCATAAATACTTGCAGTAAAAATTTCATCCAGATTGATTAATATTTGACATAAGAAAGTTGGTGTTGAATCAACAAAAATGAACACAGAAAAACAGATTTAAAAATAAAATGAATATTTATGTAAATTAATATTCTCCTCCGCTACATTCATCTAGTAACTTCAGGGAGCCAACAAAAAGTTACTAGATTTGTAATCAGAAATTTTAAAAAAGAATTCTTCGATGAAAAACAATTTTGACAGCTCTTTAAATTCCACGCCCCCTTCCAGCCTTAATTTAAAAAGTGTAAACATACGGGTATTTGTAATCAGAATTGAGCTGATTCCATTTGGAGTATGAAAATATAAATTCTGAATAAGTGAAATAGCTAAAAAAATTTGGAAAAATTTTCATGATTTTCAGTGGAGTCTTCTCTTAAGCTGGATTCACAGACCCGTAGTTTCCTACTTAAAAAAACGCTCAGTAGAGCTTTTCTTATTTCCTGTTTAACTTTTACTGAACCGCTCAGTACTTACGAAGCGTCTTAAAACAATGAAGACCTTCATCGTAATATAATGTTATTCTTTGCAATTAACTATCCTAATTCATCATTCATAAGATATACATAATAGCTGTGCGCAGACATTAGATGAACTTTCGTTGGCTGCGTTGCGTTAATTACAATTTTTTTTAATAAATTCAAAAAGAACAGACATGACTTCATTTACAGATTGTAGGCCCACACACAAATCCATAAGGTATATCTATTTGAACAGTGTAATCGCTTGTATGATTAGTTTGTTATATAAGAACATTTTTTACTAAAGTTAACAGCCACCGGCGTGGCTCAGTCGGTTAAGGTGCTTACCTGCCGGTCTGAAGTTACGCTCGGGCGCGGGTTCGATTCCAGCTTGGGTTCATTACCCGGTTGGGTTTTTCCCGAAGTTTTCCCCAACCATTAGGTGAATGCCAGGTAATCTATGGCGAATCCTCGGCCTCATCTCGTTATTACCAATTCATCGACGCTAAATAACCTAGTAGTTGATACAGAGTCGTTAAAGAACCAATTAAAAAAACTAAAATTAACTGACATATTAAGGGTTATTTTTTGCCGCTCGGACGTTGGGTTTCCTGAAACAATCGTAATTAATTTCCTGTGTGTTTACCCTGTCTAGTGTTAATTGCTTTTTTTTCTGCAGGGTCTCTCGTCTGTTGTTTACTAATTTTCTATGTACTCTTCCCATTCTATTCTCAGTCCTCTTTCTCTATTCCCTTCCGCTCTGGCCTACAAAAAATTCTATTTGATTTCCAATCACCATCCAATCTGCTTACGCGGCGAAACCATCTCTATTCGTTTGTCTGTATTATTTTTGTTGCTGTTTCTTGGATTAGTGTTCTTCTCATATTCATATTTCTTCCATGTTGAATCTTTCGTACACTACTTTTAACACTTGAATATAAATAATTGATAAAATGGTGATCTTACTCGTGTTAATTATGTAAGCATGTGCGGCTTACAGCTGTTTCGGTGCTACTTCGCACCATCCTCAGAGCTGGGGTTTGCCCTTTCCCTTGAAAGATAATACAGAATTAGCCCTACTACAAAAAATAGACAATTTCAAAGTCTTAAAAATGCAAAAGTATTAATGTATTTGGGAATAAGTTCACATTGTTTTATAAAGTAATTCTTCAAGTTTACTTTGAGTACTCACAAATATTCAGTATAGTCTATACTTCCTGTGTCTAATGGCACACATCTAGGCGATAGACTAGTTCATCCCAAATCCGGTGTAACGTACCTGCATCGACTCTTGCCACAGCCCTCGTATTGCGTTGTTTCAAGTCTTCTAAATGATTAGAAAGTAAAGAAACTTAAACCTTGTTTTTCACAATTACTTACTTACTGGCTTTTAGGAACCCGGAGGTTCATTGCCGCCCTCACATAAGTTTGCCATTGGTCCCTATCCTGAGCAATATTAATCCATTCTCTATCACCATATCCCACCTCCCTCAAATCCATTTTAATATTATCTTCCCACCTACGTCTCGGTCTCCCTAAAGGTCTTTTTCCCTCCGGCCTCCCAACTAACACTCTATATGCATTTCTGGATTCGCCCATACGTGCTACATGCCCTGCCCATCTCAAACGTCTGGATTTAATGTTCCTAATTATGTCAGGTGAAGAATACAATGTGTGCAGTTCTGTGTTGTGTAACTTTCTCCATTCTCCTGTAAATTCATCCCTCTTAACCCCAAATATTTTCCTAAGAACCTTATTCTCAAACACCCTTAACCTATGTTCCTCTCTCAAAGTGAGAGTCCAAGTTTCACAACCATAAAGAACAACCGGTAATAATAACTGTTTTATAAATTCTAATTTTCACATTTTTTGACAGCAGACTGGATGATAAAATCTTCTCAACCGAATAATAACAGGCATTTCTCATATTTATTCTGTGTTTAATTTCCTCCGGAGTATCATTTATATTTGTTACTGTTGCTCCAAGACTTTTGAACTTCTCCACCTCTTCGAAATATAAATTTCCAATTTTTATATTTCCATTTCGTACAATATTCTCGTCACGTGTTTTTCACAATTCCCAAAGAAAAAATTCGTACGTTGTGATATCGGGGCTCCTTGGTGGCCACTATGCAATAACGCTGTTGTCGTCTGTTTTACGGTCAATTCAGCACTGTGGAAGTGTTTCGTTCAGATAATTTCTTATTTCTAGCGCCCCTGTTTTTCATCCTGTTAGAAGACGAAGTTTTCCCTTCATCATTTCCTGAACACAGATTTTCTTCTATACAACATTGAAAACGTCCTTGTCTTTTGTAGTATGTAATCCTGTATTGTACCACACTGCAGTATGTACTGTGCAAGCCAAAGCAAGTTGCGAATCTTGGATTAGTTCAGAAAGGACGCAAGAGTAAACAATGAGGGCTGACTTGGGGTGAACGACATGACGCGACTTTACGGCACACGATGTCAAAAATTTACAGTAAATTATGGTGTCAATATGCCTGCTAAATAAGTAATAGACTAGCACAATGCAGGAATAATATTAACAAGAAATCCACTAAGAATTTGGAGTGTGTGATATTCCCCGCTTGGTTAGAGTCGACCGGCCGGCAGGGAGAAGAGAAGAGGGCGTCCGGTCGGGTGAGTTATCTAGCAGCCAGCGGACAAGACCCCGAGTTTTTCCCACGCT
Source organism: Periplaneta americana (assembly GCF_040183065.1). Taxonomy (NCBI): domain Eukaryota; kingdom Metazoa; phylum Arthropoda; class Insecta; order Blattodea; family Blattidae; genus Periplaneta; species Periplaneta americana. The sequence goes on along the minus strand of NC_091126.1, from coordinate 172,066,368 downwards.
TCATCACCCTCCCACTTCCATTTCATTGCATGTCCGCCACAACCCTCTATCCGCCCCCTATATGTGTCTGTGTTCACTAATAAAGGTGATAGGGTGAAAACATTCAAGACGTGCTGGTGAGAGATAGGCTTTCCCCCCGATGCAAAACAAATTGATATTCTTATTATGTTAGCTTCCTGTGTTCATTACACGGCGAAAAAATCGTCCACTCTAATGTCCACGTATTATCATTAAAGAATATCTTCAAGTAACAGATTACTATCAGTCTGAAAACAGTGACATCAGTAGAGAAATACGTAAAATAATAACATTTAATATGCCATAAAGTAATAATAATAATAATAATAATAATAATAATAATAATAATAATAATAATGCTAGGATTTTATGTGCCAAAAATTTTGGAAATATTCATGCATTTGAGAGTTATACCTAAATGCGAAAATATATGCTAAAAACTAAGTGGACCTGGGAGGGACATGTGGCGAGACTACATCAGACAAGGTGGACCCATGCAGTCACGATGTGGGACCCCTACGTCGGAAAGAGAGGACAGGGAAGACCACGGCTCAGATAGTCTGACATGTTTACCAAAGAGGCGGGGAAACAATGGTTGAGGACAGCAAAGAACAGAGTTTTGTGGAAAGAACTAGGGAAGCTCGTTGTAAATAGATAACGTAATCAGTGTTAAGATATTGTAAATAGTAAAGTCAGTATTAGTGAAAGTGTAAGATAAGTTTCGTAAATAGTAAAGTTAGTGTTGAGAAAGTGTCAGTTAAATAGTGTAAATAGCAATCAGTGTTTGTCAAAGTGCCAGTGTCAGTATAATGTGTGTAGTGCAAGAAAAAAATGAACAAGGAACAGTGCTGAGACTAGTTAAAGTTGAACAGGGTTATTAACCATGTCACAAAACCTGTATACACGACAAGCTCGCCTGGATTGACTCACCAAGCGAGTACACTTGAGCCATCCCTGTCGAGGGGGTTCTAACCCCATAACAGGAGGCCTGTGCCCAACATGGGACATCATGGCTAACATCATTCATTCGCTAACAATATTCATAATTTGGAGGGCAGATAGTTCAATATTGTCAATTTGCTTATAGGCCTAATACTACCTTTATCTGTGGGCGTTGTACTTTGTCGGAGCCCATTCTCAAATTTTCGGTAGTGCATGATTGACGATTCTCACGAAATGAAGCCTTACAGCGCGAAAATATTCGTTCCACATCACGAGTTGCAAGTTCAGCACGTGACAAGCCAATTTTTTCGCACTCAGACTCTCAGGAAGTGACGCACAGTATGTCGCTTACCTGAAGAACTCAATCTCATTTCTAAACTGCTTAATTTCTTTAATTTTAATTTGATAAAATCTACCATCTCTATAAATTTGAGAATAAAGAACTTGAAACACGATATCACAAAGCAATGACGCATGCGCATTCCCGAAAGCGTTTAGGTTAAATTTCTAAATTTCGAGCAAGGCATCCTCGTGGTAATCTCTTCCGACTTGTTTTCGGGAGGCTCAGGTTCGATTCCAAGTGTCGAATATTCTAAATATGACTTTTAGTGTTCCCGCAAGTCTTTCCAGGAAAATAATGGGATAGTATTGAACTACAATGGATCACAGTTCGCCTTGTTTCCAATGCTAAATAATTCTTCGCTATTACTTCTCATCTTCCGTGACAGGCCTACCAAAATAATAGAGTATCTAATCCTAGTATAAAACAAATACAACAAAATTCATAATAAATATTAAGATTTCACCCAAAATCAATGACTGTGTTCTGTTGGGGGTAAAATTTGTAATCATTCAATTGAATTCCTTGTTTGTGTTCTGTGGGGGTAAATTTTGTAATCATTCAATTGAATTTCTTGTTTATGTTGGGAATAAGATTTAAGCTCCATATGAACCTTTCAGAGCAGAAATGGTGTAAGTCAATTGTCAAAATTGACTTACACCACTTCTGCTCTGAACGTCTCATATAAGAAGTATTCCTGAAAACTTTGCATTGATTCCTTTAAATTTATTAATTTTGAATAGTGATGTTGTTGCCTTTTGAATATAGTTGGCAATAGGACTTATATTACTAATCCAAACAATTATTGTATACATAATAAGAGGATTATTATCACAAAGATTGTTTCCTCAATTCTAGGAGCTGTTAACATTATTTCTACAACAATTAATATAAAACCAATTAATTCGGTCTTTGACAATATTGTTGCTATTACTATAATAATTGTTGATAATAATATAATTATAATAGAATATCTTGTTAATATAGTTATTTATCTCCTATCCTCGAATCATCTTCCCGCCTAACATGCACTCTGTGGGCATGACGGAGATCTACTGTGTAGTGGATAAATCCGAAAAAATAATTATTGTTTCACGCCCAAGAACCAAACTCTAGTCCATTTGAAAATCATATTGAGGTTTGATTTCAGATAAGTTGGAATTTTATATTAAAATATTGTGTTATATAATTCCAATCTACAACTTATCGAACTTTATACAAATACAGAATTAATTTTCTGTCATGTCTTTTTGCATTGTATATCGTCTGTGTTCAGTTTGTTATATATTAATGTGTTTTCCACCTGAGGATGACTTTTTATAGTAAGTCGAAAATATTCGTGGTAATAATATAGTAACATGACATTTAATATCTAGTCCAATTGTTCTAGAGCAGTCATGTCAATTGATGCCCATAGGAGCAAGTGCGCGCTTTAGAGCTCAGGAGAGCATGAGCGCTTTACAGCGGAAAGGAAAGAGACAGATGAAAGAGGTAGTATATGCCGCTTGGTCGAGCTATATACAGGGATGACCAGCACCGATTTAATAGATAAAGGGAAGAGAACTTAATAAATCTGTATCCATGTTAATTTTTAGGTTTGTCTGAGAAGTATAAGTGCATTACAAGAATGTAAGTTTTAATTTTAATGTTCATTTTTCACAAGTTTGATTTTTTTATTCAAAAGAAATATTTTCTCAACTTTTTTTATGAGAAAGAGAAATTTTCAGATATAAGCCTATTTATTTAGTAGCCTTGCAGAATGTTTTCGTAAATCTAATATACCGTAAATAGAGTACGTATTACTGAAGGTAGGCTTAGTGTATTGACAATTTTGAAAATATTCGCATGGAAATGAATTAACAAAGCAACTACTGTTACATCATAAGCAAAAGATATGTGCCCATGCGTTGTAAAAATATCAGCTCTATAGCTTCAGACATTTCGAGAAAATAATTTAATATTCTGATGATAGAAAGTTGCTCACCAATATCACCTGAAAAGCATAATGCGATAAGAGTTCTGTTATGGAATATTAGTTACACTTAAAACAGATACAGTACCTAGGTAACTTTGCTTTGTACAGTAATATTGTTTTGATTAGTTTATTGATTACTTTTATAGGGCTAAAGGTACCATCAATATCAATTCCATCTTATCATGTCATACTCAATCTCTTTTTTGGGGGAGGGATATCACTTTCTTTATGAATGATGTGTTTCATCCATTTAGTAGAGTACAGTTGTACTACTACGGAATTTATGTGAATGTTCCTTCTTAACTCTTTATTATGTTATTAAGATTTAAAACACAACTGCAATATTAAGAAACCGGTATTAGTACTTTTGTTTTACAGACAATATAGATAATATCAAACAGAAAGAAGCCATCTAAAAATAACGACATAAAATTTCATGTTCCGTTTGAAGTTCGTGCACTACTGTTTTCTTAATCCAACAGCCTGCTGATTCATATACACAACCCTTCCTCTTTCTATACTTAGCGCTTGATGCCCGCGCACGACATCAAGGTCAGAAAAATGCGCTTGCTTTGACATCATTGTTCTAGAGCATCTGAAGCAGTGCAGCTTAGACATCGCTTGTGGTGTTCTTCGGAACCCTCGTCCCTCGTAACAAGTTCACGAGTTCCTAACATACGAAAGCTTTGTTTTCTAGTATTGGGGTAATGAACCGGAATTTCTGTTTTGTACGGAAGAGCCCCCTCCCCAGTAATATAAAGACCCGTCTACTGTGGTTAGTGGTACCCCTTAATAGGCTTTCCCATGCAATGATTAATAGACCTTGGTTTGCAGATTATAAATTTGAAGTTGAAAAGGAAATTGGGTCGATCCGTCACGCCCAGTCATTTAATAAAATTCTACCATCTTTATTGATTTCTTTATCACGCCTCGTCTAACAGTCTACAAGTAAAGCAAGGGAGGGTGTAAAAACTTGCGAGTCAAAAGTATTCAATAGTGACTTTCATAGCGTCGACAAACAAGAAAAAGGAAACTATTTTCACTTGTGTGAAGTGTAATGAGAGGGCGGGCCTAATGCATTCACCATCGGCCAACAATTAGACCGGACATGTATATCAGTTCTCCTTTACAAATCACTTCTAAAAATATGTCAAACTTTCTGTAATATCCAGAGACTTTTAAGCGAACGGATATAATATTCACAATGGACATTATAGAATTGTCACTCAGTCTTTTTTTAACAGCTCCTTTCTAAAACGTTAAAGAGATTAAGATCTCACTATAATTAATACAATTATCTCTGTCGGTTATGCTTTTGTATTTATTGAGGACTATGACTCGTGTATTGATATCTATTCACCAATGAAATGTGAGAACCCGTTGAATTTTTTTTATTTTAGTGGGTTATTTTACGACGCTTTATCAACAGCTTAGGTTATTTAGCGTCTGAATGAGATGAAGCTGATAATGCCGGTGAAATGAGTCCGGGGTCCAACAGCGAAAGTTACCCAGCATTTGCTCAAATTGCGTTGAGGGAAAACCCCTGAAAAAACCTCAATCAGGTAACTTGCCCCGACCGGGAATCGAACCCGGGCCACCTGGTTTCGCGGCTAGACGCGCTAACCGTTACTCCACAGGTGTGGACAATCCGTTGAATTCCAAGGAATTATTGCCAAGTAGGCTTATCAATGCAATATACATAACTATTTTAAATTATAGAGTTGTTTATCGTAATTTTTTTCTGCTGCGTAGAAAATTCAAAAGGCCATACCTGGTTAGGTAAGTTATAATAATTCTCACAACGTCGAAAGATTTTTCAGTTATATTTACGCATTACTTTAAATGTGTTTATAATGCAAAACAATATTTTTATTTTCATCCCTTTGTTTCTATCAATCAGCCGCAGATGGCTCTGTCATATTTTTAAATAAATATTTCCACTCTGCTTAACAATATAATAGGCCATGCCAGTCAGTGGAGTATAATAGTGTGTTATTGAATTAAATATCTTACTGAATAACAATACACGTTATTATCTACTTTTCCTATTTACTATTCTGCCCGCGAAGCAGTCCCAATGGTTACCATGCATTTGTTTTATGGTTTAAAATGTTATTTATTACAATATCTCAGCTAACAACCACACAGAAATAAATACAATTTTATTCTTTTTACATTCTAGTTGTGATTTTTCTTTAACTTTCACTTATATTTGAGTTATCTTCATAACGTAGGGTAAAGATTAGTAATACCGTGATACCAGTGGTATCGTGATACTGTGTGTGAGAGCTTATCACTGTTTTACTGAGCGAAATAAGGACCAGCTTTGTGCAGCAACTTCCTTAATACATTGATGCAAAAGAACATGTCTTTCTTTGGCTCAGTAAAATTGTGTTACATTCTCAAACTCACGATATTACCAACCTTTACGTTACTCCAAAAGACAAGTTAATCGCATCTACTATTGTTTCACGTAGGCCTACTACAAATTATTAGCAAAGAAGAGTAGCCTTCTCTGAGTTAACAAGGTTCATGTCTATTTCACTGACGGTAACGTTGGAATACATTCCTGAACGTGAACCAAAATAACGTGGAAAAATAAATACATTATACGTTCAAAAATCTTCTATATTCATACTTTCACATATTACTCAAATGCAATTTTTTTAACGTAGGCGAAATGTACTGAAATTTCTAAAAGAAAATCTATATTCATCTTTGTATAACATAAAACCCAGTCGTACTTTGAAATTATTGAATTAAGCATGGGAAAGTATGCTTTCTGGATGAGTTAAATTATATTATTATTATTATTATCATTATTATTATTATTATTATTATTCGTTCACAGTTTTCTCCCAAGGGTAGGTCTTTTACTGCAAACCCAGCAATCTCCAATCTTTCCTCTTAAGTCTTCGCATATGATCCATAACTTACATCTTAATGTAGTTATCATCCGATTTCTTCTGCCCAGAACTCTTTTCCCATTCACCATTCCTTCCAGTTCATCTCTTAGTAGTTAGTTCCTTTTCAACCAGTGATGCAACCAATTCTTCTGCATTTTATTATTATTATTATTATTATTATCATCATTATCATTATTATTATTATTATTATTATTATTATTATTATTATTATTACTGTTGTACTCTATTGTAATTTTCCCGCATTCAAAACTTTTTTTTTACACGAGCTAGCATTCTGTTGTTAGTTAAAATGAAACGTTGTGTCACGCACTCCCTTTGTCACTTTTTTTTTCCTTCGAAAATACAGCAATTTGCGGATATGTCTGCAGCTCCCTGAATATAGGCCTAGTTCAAAATATCCGCAAAATTGGAATCTGAACTGGATAAAGGCTGCATATCGTGAGGAGGCAATTTTACATTGATGGTTCGGGAAAAGCATGTGAAAATTTTTCCAAACTCCCCCGTAGTAGCAGCAACAGTAGTAGTAGTCAAAGACGCTTTCAATCGCAGAGGCTATAGCGTCGAAATTTAACGTGATCTAAGAACGGCTGACAAATTTTACTGATGCTTAATCAGAAACGGGTTTTTTTCACATGCCTTACATCTACGACACAGTCTTCCCAAGTTTGTTTACCTTCCGAAGGATGTCTACTAAGGGCCGATTTTATAAACCATTTAATCTTAGATCAGAGGTTAAATTGATTCTCGTTCTAGCTGAACTTGGAATTTTGTGTTGTATAAAGTCTAATCTGAGATTAATTTGTCTTAAACTAGAGTCAATTTTGACTGAAGAAAATTCTCCGATTAAGTTAGATGATACAAGTTAAGTTATTTCTTTTTTGTTTGAAGTATAGGAGTGGCAGACTGTGCAAAAAGAATAACCATTATTATTAATATATATGGTAGATACATATATCTATATATTTTTTTTTTCAATTTCTTGCCTTAATATACAAACATTCTTATATTTTATAAGGCTTTATCGTGTTCAGCAGTATCAAATAACATAACCTATAATTATATTATGTTTATAACAACCATTAATTATTCATGGATACGATAGGTGCATTCATAAATTTTCAATTAACTCTATTACTAAACGAAAATTGTCGTTTTATAAAGCTTTATTATGTTTAGCAGTATCAAACACCATGACATGATAACAATTTGGAGAACGGTCAATCTTCTTATTGTCCGTCATTATTTACAATGCACAAAACAAACCAGTGTCTCCAACAGAGTGTGCGGAAAGTCGCCAAAAGTAGTTGGAAAGTCGTTATTTCTTATTATTAACAAAGAAAGATTAAATTTTGTCACAATGGGGTGCTAAAAGGTCGCTAAATCCCTATTTAAGCAATATAAAAGTTAAAAGAAATTATCGTCGAAAAAGACTTAAAGTCGCTAAATTGGCTACACTGAACAAACCTGTACAACATGGCCCGCGCATCACATACTTCACCTGTTTATGCGATGTTGCCAAGTCCTTTTCACGTGAACTTAGATTGCATTTGAACCAAGGTAATTTGATCGCAGGAAAGTTTTATACAATAGAAGAAGTGTCTGAACTCGGTTCACTTTCAGATCTTCGATCAAAATTGATCTTTAGTCAGGGAGTTTTATACAATTGGGCCTAAGAGTTTTATTGTCCTTTTAAAAATCCATCGAGTTTTAAACCCGCAAATCTCAAAGGATGATCCTACTACAACAGTGCATCTGAATTACCTGCTATCTTCTTGCGCCTACTTGGGATGCATCGACTGACCCGGCATTTAGATTTGTCGGAGAAGTTGCCGCTCGTCACGGCGAATGGTAAGGAAACTGAAAATGTGCGTTATAAGAAAAATTATATGAACAGATGTACTCATAGCCTCAGAACTTCACATAAAAATTCTAGGCATGTTCATATGAGAACAGAAGTAAATGGGAAGCAAGAACAATAAAATGAACTATAGAAAGAATAAAATAAAGAGGAAATGGTGTTAAAAATAGACTATGGATTAACGGCTAGCATTTTTGAACGTAAAACGAGCAGGCCCGGGTTCAAATTCTGGTTCGAGCAAGTTATCTGGTTCAGTTTTTTCCGGGTTCTTTTCCTGAACTCATTAAGAGCAAATGCTGAGTAACTTTTGGCCCTGTACCTTGGACTCATTTTGCTTAATTTCACTCAGAAGCTAAATAACCATCTCAGTTGATTAAATATCGTAAAATAGAAAAAAAAACAGTAACAAGAGATTTACATTACATGAATACACGTTTGTTTTATTATTTTGCATGTTATTCTTTTCTTTATTATAATTAGGAATATGGTATTTTCTTTGATATCAACTGTATTTATTTGTTGGTTATTAAGGCTGTGATTAAGGTTTTACAGCTAGCTGCTTGCTAGATAACTCTTGTCGCTTATGCACTTGCAAGTAGATTACGCAACACTCAACAGATGACAGCACTCCAACGCATTGGCATGTGCATCGTCTAGAGGAGATTTACTGAACTTTGTGTTACGCTAAAAATGTCACCAATTTACCCCGAACGAAGACTTATTCACGTTAGAAGAAGATATTAAGTTGATTTGGAAATCGTATTGTTTAAATATACACATGTAATTCTTTTTTACAAATGTATATAAAATAACTATATGAATAATGCGTCATTTAAGGAGTAATATTTTTATTTAAGAAACTTGGTATTTAAAAATGATGCGAGTGTTGAAGTATATAGACATTATTTGGGTTCACTAACACGTAACAAATATGTTCATGAAAAGCGGTCATAAATCCACTCTCTGCCTCAGCACTAATAAGGGAAGTGCCTGTCTGAAGAGCGGGTGTTCGTGAAGTAGGTATCTGAGAACAACGGTAGTAAACACTCCTTCCGACTACACTCTGCTAAATAAAGATTGTATGCGCCGCTTTTGCTTGTAAACAAGCGGTTAATCACTTCACAGTTCTCAGTAGTCAGTACTTTCATATCCGGTGTTTCATTTTGCACACGTGGCCATGTAAATTCGTATTGATACAATTAACATTATAATAACTATAAATAGCGACATACCTCAAAGATAACTTTCTTGTTCACAGACACAATCCTAATTTTCTAATTAGTCACTGCTGCCAATACCAGCTTTTTTTTTTCCATAGTAGTATCAATCGCCAATGCCACGCCTTCTGTGATGAATTTCGTCTATGATAATGGGGACTGATAAATTGTTTTTGCCAGTCTCTTATGATAATGGGAGCTGATAAATTATTTTGGCCAGTCTCTCATGGAACAATAAAAAATATTAATTAAGCTTACATCTTAACAATCTTCACTACCAAAGTCACTGTCCTCCACCCGCAACATAGTATTTAGAACATTTTTCGGATTCGTGATCATTTTTATGTTACGTGGTTGCCAAGCGTAAACCGTATTTTGAAACATGCTGATGACCAATTTCGTATTGCTCAAGGCGCTTTTGATCTGGAATTTATGCTGAAACGTGTACATGAAGCTTACATTTCTTGGGGATTGTCAATAAACTTCATCAAACCCGAGTACCTGAACACGGCAGGAAGTACAGAGGAGTTAAATATTCCACCAAATATAAAACTGAAACCAGTAGACAGTTTCATATATCTGGGTTGTATTTACAAGTGAGTCTTGGAAATAGAGAGACAGAAGCACGAGTTCACCAAGGGAAGAAACTCTTACGTACCTTTAATAGTGTATGGTGGGACAGACATATTACAATATCTACAAAGAAAAGAATTGGTCATATGATAATTGAGTCGTCCTGTGTTACGGCTGTGAAGTTTGAACCATGAAGGGGAAGGAAAAAAGAGAATTACAGCCGTTGAAATTGACTATTTAAGGTGCAGTTTTAGGCTATCTCGACTTCAACGGGTGCGGAATGAAGACGTTAGGAGACAGATGGATGCGGAAGAGAGTATTGTGGATAGAGTCGAGGCAAGAGATTTAAAATTGCTCAGACACATCATGCAGATGCCAGAAGATCGATGGCCAAAAACTATCTATGATTGGATACCACCAGAACGAAGACGGAAGGGAAGACCCAGGAAGTCGTGGTCAGAGAAGATGTTGGCGGCAATGAGAGAGAGAGAGAGAGAGGACTGGAAGTAGAAGAGGCACAGGACAGGGGTCTACGGAGAATGGGGACGGCGAGACGACGTTCAGTCGAATAAGCCAAGAATCATCATCATTTAACTTGTGACAAACAACGAAACTGTGCTCCATTATTACTACAGTCCCGTGTAACTTTTTCTGGAGATTTCTGCATGATAAATTTGTTTTTAAAGGAATCTTCAAGTCTGCGAATTGCAAGTTTATGTTGTCTCACAATGTAGACATCTAATGGTTGATTATAATGCGACGTTCTCGGGGGAGTTATTTCGCTTTAAATCAATTTATCATTTAGCGAATTGTCGGTTTGTCCTGATCACGAATCAAGTAACAATAAAATGTTGTCCATTATACATCTTTCACTGTTTAACGAGAGTTTCTGTGAATTTTCCGGAAAATCAACATTATATTTAAAAAGTGTTCTATATTATTTGTTTTACTTTAGGAACAAAATCTCTTCTCCGTTCTTGAAAACCGATATACACCCATGTACCAACTGTTCCTGATGACATCATTTGAATTTGGTCTATTTGAATATGGCATGGCGTAGGACGAACTACCGTCACTGTATGATTTTCAGCAGTACTCAACGGATTTCTTAAAGTTGTCACTTCATATTCGAATCTTGACTGCTCAGTGTTAAAAATTCAATTACGCCTAAAACTAGTGTTCTTAACTAATTATTTATTCCACTTAAAATCCTTCAGTTGTTGCAATTATATGTGACTTTCCTCTCTTTTTTTTCTTGGAAACAAATAATTTATTATTTATCTATTAGGCCTATTTTAGAATGGATGTGATGTTCTTTTCTAATCGTTGCAGAAAAGATTTTGAAGCAAGTAAGACAGATTTTGCGCAAACAGTGCAGCTCAGTTTTTAAAGTTGTTATCTACAACAATCAGACCAAGTTCTCTGTATTTCATTTCATTTCATTTATGGTATTGCATAGATCCTACATTAGATTAAGTTTTAGGATGTGGGACAAGTCAAAATTTTACAAGATTACAATTTTTTGTTGCGATGAAGTGAGGTTAAATATGTTAAATAATCCTTTCTTTATGACAGAAAATATATTGTTCGAAGTTTCTATTATGTAAATTTTATTGTCTCCTTTGAAATCTTGGCCATACTAATGGATTTCCGTATTATTAATACATTCTATAATTTCTGTTTTTTATTCCTTTCTGTTGATGAATGTTTATATTCACTTGGTCATGGACCTTTATTGTTTTCACTTTCCTTGTGAGCAGTCGGTTTTTTTTTAAATAAATTCGATGTTTAATGTGTCGCACATAGCCAACCACCACCACCACTGCCTATAAATATCTTTAGCTTTATAATGCAAAGAAATGCGTTAAGTTATAAGTAGGGAGTGGATTTCTATAACATGCAGTATATTTTCCTTTAACTTGTATTATTTCGGGTTTTAGACTCCTGTAAGCTTGATTCCGAGCATTCTGGTGAAAATGAAAAGGATTTTATTGGGCTTATAAATGCATATTTAGGGACTTTTTAAGTGCATATTTAATACAAAATAGCATAATAATCTTTTACTGTGTCAATTTTCTTATGCATATTTCGGTATTTTTAAGTTTTGTAGAATATTTAGTAAATTTTTACTTTATAATGATATATTTTGTGTTTTTCTTGTGAAAATCATTTATTCATACCATAACGAGCTGTGGTGAACGAAGTAGTACAAATATTTTCAGAATATCTTTAAAATACTTACATTTTCACAGAAATGCTATAAAACTGATGCACTATCTATGAAATGTGGGTTTTCAAGTAGCAGGTAAGCGCCTCTTGTTTGGCTGTGAGCGAAGACATATTGTACAACCGGACTTTTCTTACAATTTGTAAAGGTCCCTAATTTTCTCCTCCCCTTTTAATGGCCAGCCCTTGCGCCCTTAGTCTGTTTCCAACTTGCCTAAAGTAAAGACTCGTGAGTGAGACCTGTAACACCCGACGGGCTTAACACTATAGTTTACCATTTAGTGCCTAATATAAAATTCAAAAAATGTGGCATATTGATGAAGTCATATTCTGAAATTTATTGGTCATACATTTTCAGGCTTTTAGGTCGTAAATACCTGCATATATACAATTTTTAGGCAATGAAAATCCGCCCCTAATTAGCCTAAGTTATAAGTTCGAGAAGTTTTCCTCATGAAGACGTATACCTGTCTTAAGGCTCATTCACAATGTAAATTAAACATAACGTAAGCGTTAACTTTAGAATATAAACGTTACGGTAAAATCAAGACGTCATACCATCATTCACGATGGGAACATAAACATAACCGCAAACATACTTGGTAACCATGGAAACATAACAACGACGCCATTTCCTCATATTCTGTCGTATACTTCAGCGCTCCACAATTGTGTTCTATTTGCAAATCACGTAAGCATAAGCATGAAGGTTTGGAGTTTGCAAACTTTCATGTTAACGTCTTACGGTAATGTTTATGTCAATGCTTATGTGAATCATTGTGAATGATCCCATTTGGTAGCCTGGGCGCAAACTTATCTGTTTATGTTACGGTTATGTTTACTTTTCATTGTGAATGGGCCTTTATAACGTTTTATGTTCTAACTTTACACTGTAATTTGTGATGACATATTTATTGTCACTTAGCGTGCATGACATTGGTGACAGATGAGGCGGAGTATTGTCCATGGGATTAACTGACATTTGCCTTACAGTCGAAAAAACTTAAGAAAAACTCAATCAGGCAATCAGCGCAAGCGGGAATCGAAACCAGTTTCGAAGGGAGCCCCCAGTTTGTTAATGACAATATTTATTACCAGAATAGTGTACAATAAACGCATCACAGCATTTTACTAGTACATAATTACGAATTTATAACATTACTATACAAGAGAATTGAGCTTTTCGTGTACAGTTTTATCCCGCACGACGTCTACAAGGATTGTGTAAGTGTATTTAATATATTGCCGATAGGTAAGGCTTGTCGTAAACTCTCTTTTATACGTAAGAAGGAAGTGGTTTCTTAAGTTTCCCTTTGGCTTACCTGATTTGTATAGCTGGTTACATACCCGATGCCCCTGGCGTAATGCTTTTCCCTTTGATCACATCGGATGCTGGTATGCATTTGACGCGTCTTATTAAGATGAAGGCATTGCTTGCTTTTGCATTATCATAACAATGAGCAGGGTAATCACTTCGAATGCCTTTCTCATCTCGTACGAAAGTTGCTAAAACTTTGGAACCTTATCGACAAGACTCTATACTTCAGAAACACACCGACTAGAAACATAACTCGTAATTTGTCAAGATGAGCGTAACCTTCTGACACACAATTCCGACTTCAACACAAGCAGTTTAATTTTAGACATTATCCATTACACCATAACCTTAAATTTAACGTTATAAAATATTCTATGAATTAATTACGGTAGTTATTCGAATTTTAGTGTCATAATTTTGGAGACTCAACAAAACTTGAATTTTCATTTAAAAAATATTTAATAAAACTACATAACTAATGTAGCTTCAAAGATTGGTCCTTCAAGACAGACAATTGTCCATAAATAAGTTACATAGAAAATATCAACCTTATCAATAGCTTGTAGTCCACACCTGTGGAGTAACGGTTAGCGCGTCTAGCCGCGAAACCAGGTGGCCCGGGTTCGATTCCCGGTCGGGGTAAGTTACCTGGTTGAGGTTTTTTTCCGGGGTGTTCCCTCAACCCAATATGAGCAAATGCTGGGTAACTTTCGGTGTTGGACCCCGGACTCATTTCACCGGCATTATCACCTTCATCTCATTCAGACGCTAAATAACCTAAGATGTTGATAAACCGTCGTAAAATAACCCACTAAAATAAAAAAAATAGGTTGTATTAATTTTATGTGAGCTCAATATTTAACCAAATTTTACTGGGACACATTCAGACTGCGTTCGATATTATTATTATTATTATTATTATTATTATTATTATTATTATTATTATTATTATTATTAGGTCTAAGTATTATAATTTGTGTATATGAATGGGAAAATAACATAACTGCACCTATTATATTCTTCACCTGACATAATTAGGAACATTAAATCCAGACGTTTGAGGTGAGCAGGACATGTAGCACGTATGGGCGAATCCAGAAATGCATATAGTGTGTTAGTTAGGAGTCCGGAAGGAAAAAGACCTTTGGGGAGGCCGAGACGTAGATGGGAAGATAATATTAAAATGGATTTGAGGGAGGTGAGATATGATGGTAGAGACTGGATTAATCTTGCTCAGGATAGGGACCGATGGCGGGCTTATGTGAGGGCGGCAATGAACCTCCGGGTTCCTTAAAAGCCAGTAAGTAAGTAAGTAAGTATTCACGTTAACTTTGAAAATTATATTCTCTTTATGGACAATATTACCCAGCAATGTAGAGTGAGGAATTTAACACAAATCAATTCTCTCTCTCTCTCTCTCTCTCTCTCTCTCTCTCTCTCTTGATCATTTACGGACCATAGTATATTTGGTCAGTTGTGAAGTTTCGTGGCAACGGAACATCTCTGAGAGTGACTATGAAGTCACGATTGATAGCTTACTTTGCGTTCGGATAACCATGAAAAAATTTGTCTCCAAAATCCACAATAATCTCCGGGTTTCAAACCCGAGCTTTCACCAATACATGAGCAATTCTGCAAACTATTCGTCCTGAAAACACCGAACAACAAATTTTTACTTTTTGTCTTGCTCCGAAATAAAAATAGGTGAATATTACTAATATGTGTGCCCTAAATATGAATTTAAAATCCAAACAGCCCCATCACGTACCGTTTTCCGGGAAAGTGAATTGAATTTTTATGGAAACATTTTTTTAAATTTGTCACTGCTACTGATAAAATTACAACACACTATGGATTCAAAATGTCTCATAATACTTGAAAAATGTATACTGGATATAAAAATGATTTTACACAGTTTAAAACACAAAAAACACAACAACAAAAATATTTCACGCGTGTGAGAAAAAATCTCTGAATTTGAATTTAACATTTCAAATAATTTTCTGCAGGACTTCTGTTTATAACTAGACCCGGGACTGTCTTTTACAAGGATTCAACAATAGTCTGCAAGCATGCTGGATGATGATCTTGATTTATATCGCCTTTCTATTTCAGATATTTCTTGATGAAATCTTTCCCCATGCTCGTCGCTTATCGCTCCAAGATTAGGAGAAAAGAATTCCAAATCAAGAATGTAAAAAGTGTATTTTGAGAGACATATTACACTTCATTTTCTCACATGCACTTAACATGGTTTCCACTAGTTCGATGTAGTTGTCTGGCCTAGAATTTCCAAGGAAATTTCAGCAAATATATTTGAATGCACCATGCCATTTTTTTCCATAACGGAAAGTTTTTCTTCAAACAAAAAGTCAGCCATAACTTTGTGAATTTGCGGACCGATGAAACTACCCTCTTTTAATTTGCCTTCACTCGAACCGGTAAACTTTTCTTTTAAATACAGAAAACCACATTTTCTTTTGTTCATTGCATAGACCTCACTTTAAACTGTTATGAAATTTATTGAATAGAAGGAACCAATATCTGTTCATTTATTAGAAGTACAAAAGAACATGCCAACAACAATAAGAAACCGGAAAGAGATCATAAACTCACAAACTTCATTAGCTTTTGTTTTGGTTTACAACTCCCAACCCGTGCCAAGTGTTTCCTGGGGGAGACGTCGAAAAGTGAAATCATAGTGTATCTTAAAAACGTTAGGTGATACGAAGAAAAGAGATGCATTTTCGGATTCAGCGCACACCAAACCATAAGGGACATATTATTTTAAGTCGGAGAAAATTATTGTTGTTTAGTGTAATTCGTGAGAGCGAGATGGATGATCCAAGATTGTGTAAATGTGACTATACTATCACAACAGCTTATTTGTTACAGATCTTAATCTCGTATAATCTTGCGCGCAGAATTGTCGAGACTTATTACCGCGGGGTGTCTAATTTTGCAGAAGCAGGGGTAAGGTTTTCGTTATCACTCTGGGATCCCGGGGCGGGGTGCAGAGTGCAGGTGAAGGCTTTGATCTTCGTATCTGCCTCCAGTCACAGATCGTGCCTTTTATACTCCACAGCGGGGAGATTTGTAGCGACTTTATAAATTGTAGTGAATCTCAGAGTAATAATTATAGATGCGGCCAAAAATGAAGCCTAGGAAAGAAACTGTTTTCGAAACTTGATGTTTCACATATCGGAACAAGAATGCTTATAAGCATGAAAGCAATTATTTCGTAATAAAAGTATTATTTAATTGCTTAGATCCGCACGTAGCCCAGGCGGTTGACAAGGGGAGTGAAAATCGAATCCCCGAAAACCTTGGCACAAAAATAAACTTTAGGCAGCCTAAAAGAATTCAGAAATATTTTGATACGAATAGCCGCACGTGAAAATAAATGAGTAAAGACTGTTAAACACTAAAATGAAATATAATTTGAAGAATGAGTAAGACTATTTAAAAAAATTAATTAATCTAAGAAATTAACAATTAAATCACAAAATACAAGAATATATATTTACACTAATAATAAAATTAATTATCTCTGATTGAGGTTCTGGCTGATATGTACATCTCACTTGACGATATGTGTTAGAGGAAGAACAATTGTTTGTATGCATCTGAAGTCTGACTAGTGTAATATGTAGCTAGTCGGCGATGTATGCAATGGAGGGGGAAAGACCTGGCCACCCTACCCCATTATATCCTGGCCTAGTTATCTCATAAGTGGTGCCTTCTTGGTATGACTTGAGAGGTTCAGACTTATCTTCATACAGTTGGCTAAACAATCAAATTAAAATAAAATTTAATTCAAAATCGTCTGAACTTGCTAATGTGAAGAAAGGAATGTCAAGGTTGCAGTCTCCTACCAACACTTTTAAAATAATATATGTTTGAATGATATAAGTTAATAATTGACAAATGGGAACAAGAAGACATTGGGATAAAGTAAACCAAATCAGGACGTAAAACAATATTGTATGTAGATGATCAAGTGGTTATATCGAACAATGAAAACAATTTAAACCTAGAAACATACGAACTGAATGAAAATTTCAACCAAGAAATAAAAAAAAAAACACTTTTAAGGGAGAAGATCCAGTAAGGAGTGAAATAGTAAAAAAAAAATAATAATATTACTGGACATACAGCTCGTTTAACTATTATCTAGAATGCTTACTTTTCTTTCCATTCGTCCTTTAATCTCCCCTGTCGTAGGTCTTACACACCGATGCCTATAGGGGAAGGGACGTTTCTTTTTTGTTTTTACTTCGTTATTTAACTCCGGTTCAGCAGGCAAACGTGCTATCGGCTGAACTACGCCGCTGGCCAGGAGGGTTCTATGGACACACACACATCTGTTGGCCTTTCTTTGCCAGGCGCGTGCAGATCTTAGGGGCCCCCACTGAGACACGCAAAGGACAGAACATTAACAAAGGACATTCACCCTTGCCCGAGGCGGGATTCGAACCCATGGAGTTATGTTTATTAGACTTTTTTTCTGTTTTTATGAATACTATCATCTATCTGATTATTGAATGCATTTCTTTGAATGAGAATCACATTGAGCACCTCGTATGTTGATGTGCAATTGCTCATATCTCACAAGATACTAATTTTAGGGCCCATGTTTATTAGAATTTGTTCTCTTGTTTTTGATTAATAGTACTGTCTCTCAAAATACTGACGGTTTCTTAACACCGTACCGTAGAAGAGGGTAAAGTCGATCAAAATGTTGCAATTTTTTAATGATACTAAGGTTATGCAATGGTGCGAATTTCCTCAGAATATAGCATTTTGTCGGCATATCCTTCACTAATGAAAGCGCGCTACGAAAAGTGAATTGCAATATATCAAAAACTGATTTCTTTTTATTTGACTTGTGATCGAAGTTACCTGCTTAAATAGGGTAAAGTCGATCGCCATTGAATTTTTAGTTTAAGATCGATTTTAAAATATTGGGGAGTAAAGTCGATCACAGTTTATGTTAAAAAAAAAACAAATTAAATGTGTTACATATATTTTATTTGTTATAAGGGGTGTAGAAAACAATAATGATATACAATATATGCCTATAGGATTATATAGTGTATCTTTTGTTACTGTGATCATACAATTCGACAGAATTAGGCCTATAGGTTTCCACTGTACAAACGTGACTATGATTGCCACCTTATAAAACGTAAAAAAAAAAAAACATTTTAATACTTTACATACCAACAAACAAAGATCTAAGAATTCAAAATTTACATTCAAATCGCACACTTCAATAATTATGATCTAAAATGCTATTCTACATTGCTTAGGTTTACGTCAGATGTTATTTGAAATCTTCCCCTCCTTATGTCACTTTAGAAACTACGTTGTTCCCATCGTCAGGTACAGAGGGGTATAGAAAATATGTTCCTTTGGCAGTTTTTCTCTTACGCAAGAAATTCGTCATAATTTCGTCTTCATCTTTCCTCACTATCCTATCAATATAAGCTATACTAGGACACTTTTCTGTTTATAAGTGTTAGTTGGAGGTATTTTGGTGAATAATTTATTCTTCCAGCTGGTCCTATCTGCTTCGAGTAGGTCGATGGCTTGATCGACTTAACCCTACAAAGGTACAAGTTTTCTTAAAATAATAAGTTTCAATGCCAACATTTACGAATTGCAAAACTATTATTTCAGGATACAATCTCAACGAAAAGTACTAACGTACACTTCTTGTCTCCTTTCATTGCTGACGAAAATTTAGAGTTTGTAAGACTTTGTTTTCGTTTAAGAGAATAAGTTGAGAATAACAATTTTCACTTCAACGGTAATTACACTGTGTTCCCATTGTTGGCATTCGCAGGCTTTTTGTTGTCCCTCTCGCTTACATTTGCAATGTCAAGCAATGAAGTCAGCATAACAAAATTTTAACAAGTAACTGAGAGAATATAAAATTTTCAATAAAAATCGCAAATGATCGATTTTACACCCACGGATTGACTTTACCCACTTCTACGGTTTATAACTGAAATATATCTGAGCATTTGGTCTGTATTCGTGGAGAACAACCCCTCGGTGTAGTGGCTAGCAACGCTGTTACTGACCACGAGGTCTTCGTTTGCATTCCCGAATCTACCGTGGTATTTTTCTTTGGTTAGGAATTATTCTTGTGCCTGGCGTTTTTGTTGTCCTTAGGCTGTAGTTAGGTGTAAGTGTTAGGAGGGGACCGTTGCACCCTACAAAAATTCCTCTGAGAATATCCCCTCACATTACTAGGAGTGGCACGTGACCAGATGTAGCTCTTAATTTCGGAGACAGAACAGTGGTAGACCCCTAAATATGATGTCACTGTACTACAATACATCTCAATATACTTATCTTAGGCTCCTGTACCACTTATGCCATTTTGGTCCAGTTGATCTGAAACACCGTGTAAAAGTATAGGCTATAAGCAAAATTGGAGAAAAATGTAATAAAGGAATCTATTTCCACGCAAAGCTAGCGTTCACAGCTGCAATTCTAGCACTTAAAATTCCTGTACATGGAGGGACAGTGTTAAGAATTTGGACGGTTGAATTTTATTTGAAGAATTTAATTTTGGGAACAGTGTCTTCAAGATAGTTTCACTCTTATTTATTTGGGAAAATCGCAATAAGCAGAACGTAGAAGTTCCGCCCACCACCCCTTCCATTTTTCCCCTACTTAGCTCACCAAACACTCTACGCGATAGGTGAATATTGTGTCGAATACACATTTCATGTGGGTGGGGATAAGTTCCCCTACTGGCGTTCTCTTTATTGCGATTTATCCATTTTTTTTTTTTTAGGATTTCTTTTACGCTGAAGAAAAATTTTATAAGCAAACCCACTTAGGCCTAATATGAATTAGACATATGTACTTTTTTTAGGTCTGATATTCATTTAACTTTGCTCTGTGTTTTCTTATGAGATGGTCACACACCGAGCTGGTCACGTGACAGTGGAGAACCGTTACTTGTCAATGTTTTGTGTAGGTGAAATTTTTTGAGTACGTAGGCCTATTCTCAGCATAAAAGCAAAATAATCTCTAAAATATAATAATAATAATAATAATAATAATAATAATAATAATAATAAAAATAATGGCGCTCCACAGGCATAACAGCTACAGCATAGGCTTCCACGATGGTAACCGGGGTTCGAAATCCAGCGGGACCAACTATATTTGTCATGGACAAATACGGGGTTTATGTGCAGGTCTTTACGTGTTACTCCCGTTTCCCCTGTCCGCCGAATTCCACAATTTCTCCATTAATTATCATACTTCGTTACGTAGTGCACCAAGGGCAACAGATTCATTGGGGCTGAAAGAACAAATTTTCGTGCGTCGCTCACTAGATAGGGATACTTGGGTGAATGACGCAAGTCAAGTGGCCGCCATTAGATAATAATAATAATAATAATAATAATAATAATAATAATAATAATAATAATAAATAGGCCTGCAAATAAGCAGTCTCTTTGACTCGGTAAATTGAAAACAAAACGGGCTAAACATTCTGTAAACTCAGCTTGGCGGATGTCGTGATGCAAATTCCGTTTATCTTTGTGTAAAAAAATAATTCAGTGCAAGTAGGCTACGTAACTGAAATTTGTGAAAGTATTAATGTGTACTGAAAATACGTTCTAGCGGAAGTTCTTCGTAGTCACTAGTTTAAATTATTACATAGTCCCAAAATGAATTTGAAGTAAAGTCGTATAAACTAAAACTGTATGGGGAAAAACATACATTTGACACAAAATGTCCTCTCAGATATAATAGGCCACTCAACTCTCATATCTTAAAATTAATTGAGATCCCTTTCTATTTGTATATAATATTTTACTAAAAATTTTTCTTAAAACACTCATTTCATTGTCATGTTACTCGCTCGTTAGATAATAATAATAATAATAATATTATTATTATTATTATTATTTATATTATTATTATTTTTTATGTGGAAAGATTGTTTCAAATGTAAGTCTAGTATTTGTCTTAGTAGTCTACATAACAAATATATATATATATATATATATATATATATATATCGGGATAAGTTATTAATTCTTCGGCTTTTCGGAAATATGTGAAGGTTCCAAGATCATCCAAGGCATGACAGAACAGCATACTTCGTTACATACATCCACTCTAGTTCACTCGGTGGAAATGTTAACTTTTATTGCATACAATTCTGATATCTACTTATTAAGAGTTCCTTGTGTTCGAGGCAGTCTTCCACATCCTCCGTAAATTCTGGCGGGTTACGTTGTTTACCATCATACTGTATAGAAGCGAAAAATAATTTTCTTTTAAATTAAAATAGCCGAGATTTTCGTTGGCGAATTCTTTAGCATTATATGTAATAAAGGAAATGCAATGACCACTGAGGCATATGATGGATATATTCCGTTATTTACAGACTCACACTTTGGAAGAGAATTCTCAGTAAAATGTTACCGTTTTCGTAACTTTGACAGATAGAATATTAAGGGAACCAGGTAGTGATTAGGGGTCAAATATCCGATTTTTTATTTCGTGCTTAAAAAATACAAAACTTGCTCTTTAAAAAAATATAAATACTCTGGGAGGTATTTCTGCAGATAAGCCCTTTAAGTAGCTTCTTTAAATTTGACGGTGCATATATCCTTCCTTTTTTAAGTTGACATTTTCAAACTTACGTGCATTTTTCTCCGAAACTACTGAATCAACTTACATAAAAATTTTTCAGTGTTTTCTGCAACTTGTGTTCTACATAGTAGACCTACGGGTATAAGAATATCGCACACATAACACGAGAAAAAATATATACATTGAAAAAAAAATTGCAAAAAATGTTAAATAAAGTTCAATATTTTTTTATGTTTCACTAGGGGTGAAATATTTAATTAAATTTTGCTTCAGAATTTACAATACACATTACTAGTAAACTTAAAAAAAAAATAAGGTATATGAGTGAAGATTGTAGCAAGTAATGTGCACCTGAAGAATGAGGTACACTTAGCAAAGTGGGAAAACAGGTTATCAGTTAAGGCCTTTCTATTGCACTTGGATACGAAACTAATTAGTTGTCTATTATACAACTGAATTCAGAATTATTGATTGTATCACATGGCAATTTTTATTCCACTCTGAGCACTAAAAGCCTAGAAATATTGAACTAAACTTTTGTACTGAAATTTTTTGTACCCAGTTCCCTTAAGCAGCACTTCGTGAACATCGAGATTTAACAAATTTTGAGAAGAAGAGCCCCTTTCATAACTGTGAAAAACAGAACACTCACTTATCTTAGGAACTTCCAACAAGACAGGTTAGGTCGGTACTGGAAGAGATATTAAATCACAGTGTATCAAATAGCTCTCCCGGCGTCGGTTTATTTTACAACGATCCCTCGGAAGCCGAATCAATCGTTTCCGAACGTTCTGTGTCCCCAATGCTCTCAGTTCATCTGAATGTGCCGGCTCAGTGAATTTTATGAAGGGTAACCCTATCTGGACGGTGATAAAAATACGATTCATTTGAAAAGTTATCTCTCATGTAACATTGCAAATAGACTTAAAGCTTCAAATACAGTGAGTGGGCGATTTTCTACCACAATTAAAGTACAGTGGGATTACGGGGCTTAGAGTTTGGGTGTTACAACCAGATAAAAAGAAGCACACAACAACTTTTATACAACTTTTAATTCGACCAGTCATCCATGTAAGGCAAGCCTTGAGCTGGGATGACTGTATATAACACAATGTCCGATAGCGACGCAATGGTGTAACACGAGTCTTCCATAAGACTGCGAACTCCAACGATTACGACTTTTAAAACAGTTTCACGCATTTTAAACAAATGAGTTAAAACGAAAATATGCTAAAATCTCACGGGAATTCGGCAGAAAACTGTCCACACGGATATTACTAAACATGAAATGGTATATCCCAATTTTTGTAAGTCAGTAACTTACATGTCAGTTGCCAGCGTAGGAATGTCTCAACGAAACGGTCCGTAGTTCGTTTCCCGGTGCAGGGAATGGATTAGATTTACTTTCCGTCCATGGCATTGAATGTCACATGTCAAGTACTATCTTGTATTGTCTCAGATGTGACCCTGTGCCATGCTGATGCATTCGATTCTACAGACGTGGACAAATTATTAGACTAAATTAATTATATGTGTAACGAAGCTGTATTTATGGGTAGAAATAATGAACAAAAATGTATTTTGCACAGATATAATGAACAGAAAATTGAGTCTTGAAGTTACTAATATTTTGTGAACATTCCCTTATTCTTTATTAACACGTTGATTTTGTCAGGGATGCCAGAAACCAAAGTTTGACACTTTCTTTGAGTATCAGCGTCATTTAGCCAGATATCAGACAGTGCTTAAATGAGTCCATGTTTTGTTGTAAGCCTCTTTTTGTTCACTTTCTTCTTCAGTGTAGATCACAGATTTTCAATTTCGTTCATGTCCGGTCTTCTTGCAGGCCATGGGAGAATATCTTCTGCATTGTATAATTAAAACACCAGTAGTACCAACATGGGCAGAAAAAATATACTTAACCATTGGACAAATATACCAGAAGATGTAAACAATCATATTTACAACAATAGAGACTCTGTGAATTATACTGACAGTTGATATGACGAATTATATTATGTTACCAAGAAGAACGTTTTAGTCTAATAATTTGTCCACGCCTGTAAGTCTGCATTAAGGTGTTACATATTGGTTCGACTGTGAAAGTAACTTATTGTTTTTTCATTTTTCCTTAATTATATTAATTTAACAGGAACTTTTACTTTTATGTTTGTGAAATACGATTAAATACGAATTAAAGTCAGGATAGGAGAAGAAATGTCAGAAGGAAGTGAAATGAGGAGAGGAGTACGACAAGGATGCCCTTTATCACCCAAGTACTGTGTAACATTACTTGGAGGATTTAGTGAATAACTGTTTTCAGAACATGGGAGGAGTGATAGTAGGAGGAAGAATAAAGTGTATAAGATTTGCTGATGATATGGCGTTGTTAGCAGAAGAGGAGATGATTCTAAGGGATATGCTAATAGAGCAAAATGACAGCTGAGAGCAGTATGGAATGAAGATAAATGCCAACAAGACGAAGACCATGGTCATAAGAAGAAAAGTAAGTCAAAGAAGGTAAACTTATGAATTCTAAATGAGACCGTAAGGTGAATGCCACGCAATCTATGGCGAATCCTCGGCCTCATCTCTTCAAATACCATCTCGCTATCACAAATATCATCGACGCTAAATATCCTAGTAGTTGATACAGCGTCGTTAAATAACCAACATAAAAAAGAGTATAGGATGCAGATCATAATAATAACAAATTACAATGAAAGCAGTAGTGATGGTATAGTGGCTAAAATTTCCAACAATAATTATAGACGCATAGTCCGTAAGTTTATTAGATTTGGTGTTCGTAACTTACTGGCATTACAGATCTATTTGCATGAGTCGTGAGTGTATTTCGATGGCTCAGAACGAGACTGTTACAACTCAAAAATAGAGATTTTTCAGTAAAGCCATTTAAAGTTTTCCATTGTAGATGGTAAATCAGAGAATCATGGCAGAACAATGAAAATTGGTATATACACAGTATTTTAAAAATACGGGGCATAATTTCAGGTATGTATTTCCCACATGTAGACAATCAAAATAGTTCATTACAACATGTGTCCGGAAATGCTTTATTTCCGAGTTATGGCCTTCACAACATTGAAATTCACCGGAACGTTTTTCTTTCCGCAGGTCGTTGCCGTCAAAGGAGACATTAAGAGGGCACTCTGACAGTTCATTCCGAGGCGAAGGTTACATTCAGTACTTGGATCGAAGGTTTCCTGATCGATGGATAGGTAGAGGTGGCCCAATTGCTTGGCCTCCACGCTCACCTGATCTGAACCCTCTCGATTTCTAATTGTGGGGCCATTTAAAATCATTGGTTTATTCGTCTCCGGTGCCTGATTTGGAATCCCTTCGGAATCGAATTGTGGCATGTTCTGAGGACATACGCAATACTCCTGGAGTTTGGGATCGTGTTCGCAGGTCAATGAGACATCGATGTGAGGTCTGTATTCAAGCAGGAGGTGGACATTTTGAACATCTTCTGTAATGACAACGACTTGCGGAAAGAAAAACGTTCCGGTGAATTTCAATGTTGTGAAGGCCATAACTCGGAAATGAAGCATTTCCGGACACATGTTGTAATGAACTATTTTGATTGTCTACATGTGGGAAATACATACCTGAAATTATGCCCCGTATTTTTGAAACACCCTGTATAATCGTTGTTATAGAAGTTTATTGAAATATTAATTTTGTCGTTATTTGTTTTATGTAACTTCTATGTGACTTTTCTTTGAGTTGTAACAGTTTGGCATTAAAATATTGTGACAAAATTTCTCAGATATAACTGTATTCCATAATATATTATTACTTGCAACAGTTTTTTCTTACATCACTCTGTAATAAATTTAGATAATACAATGGAAAAATTTGTCAAATGTACATTTAGAAACACAAAATGATATTGGTTGATATCGGGATGACTACAACAATAATAAGAAATAAATTGCGTCATGTAGCCTAGTTGCCTCATGAGTGATGCCTTATTGGTGTAACTTAGGCCTATGAGGTTCAAACCTGTCTTCGGACAGTCGACTACACATCAACATGTAGTGAGAAAAAACATGTTTGGTTGTTATTCAAATGCAGCATTATTTTCTTCAACACTAATGGAAACTTTCAAACTTTTACACAGATCAAGCAAATTTTCCCCCCACATCTATCCCTGGAGGCGAAGAAAATACTGGCTTTCGTATTGCTAGAGAAGACTTGCGCTTCCGTCTTTGTCGACTACTTATTTTTTCGAAATCATCTTGTTCATAGGAGTGCTTATAGAAGATGGCGAAAGGATTCTGTTTTCTTATTCAATATCTTTAGTCTTTGTAGCCCTTCATGTTGCTTCTTCTTTTACAGACGTGGACAAATCATTAACAAAATTGACGATTTTTATGATAGTTCTGTTTACAAAATTTGACTTTTCAATTTACACTACAGTTGACAATTTTTCATATTTCTATCATTATAGTAGACAGAAAAATGCAAAAATGTCAACTGTAGTTTAAATTGAAGAGCCAATTTTTGTAAGAATATATAATAAAAATCTTTAATTTTGCTAAAAATTTGTAAATATGCAAAAATGTCAACTGCAGTCTAAATTGAAGTGTCAAATTTTGTCAAAATATAAAATAAAAATCTTCAGTTTTGCTAATTATTTGCAAATATCCAAAATTTGAACTGTAGTCCAAATTGAAGAGTCGAATTTGGTAAAAATATACAGTAAAAATCTTCAATTTTACTAATAATTTGTAAATATGCAAAAATATCAAATGTAGTCCAAATTGAAGAGTCGAATTTTCTAAAAATATACAATACAAATCTTCAATTTTGCTAATAATTTGGAAGTAAGCAAAAATTTCAACTGCAGTCTGAACTGAAGAATCATATTTTGTAAAAATATATAATAAAAATCTTCAATTTTGCTCATAATCTGTCCACGTCTGTAGATATCTATTATAACTTTCCTGCAGTTAATTTCTCTGTTTCTGTATTATTCTTACATGCACTACATACACAACATTAACCTTTCTTAGAGCTATAAAATGAAATATTAAGTGTATTAAATACTGAAGTATAACAACATTCACGATGATTAATGTTTCAATACTACGTCGATGGTGAAGACAAAATAATAACATTGTTTTTAAACAATGCAGCCAGTATTATGCTATCATTATTGTACGAACTTATCATCAGATGTGCCAACGAAGCATGGATATTTTCAATGCGAAAGTGTTACAAGTCAAAATGGAACATTGATTTTAGCAACAATGTTTGCAGTTGAGAATGGAAAACAGTTACAACGCAAAATATAACACTTTCCAATTGAGAAAAAGACTAAATAGCATAACTTTAAAACTGTTATCTTATGTGCATTTATGTCCCACTAAGAAATGTTTAGAGTTGTAACAATTTCACATAGCATAGTTCTCAATTCAAGTGTTCAAATGATGGTAATAACTCAAAAAGTGAATTTTTTGAGTTGTAGCAGTTTCGTTCTGAGCCATCGATTTGTACTTTCACGGCGATTGGCAGGAGGGTGTCAGTTGGGGGCTGCAGCTGGTTGGGAAACAAACATACAAATTTGATAGTGACTCACTTCTTTGCTTAACGTTACAAATTTCAGGGGCCAAAAAGATCTGCGATACTTTAATAGCATTTCAAAATACAGCACGAGAACTCAGACTTTTGCTCGCGAAGAAAATAAACTTACAAAGTTACATATCTTCAACTTAACCTCACTGGGAACGTAAGACTATTGTATAAATACAATTTAATTTGAAATTTATATTAGAATTATTATTATTAAGTAATGGATTTCAAGGATGGAAAATTATTTTCGAAAACATTTCAAGAAAGACGCCCTCGTCATGCGCTGGGAAGCATTTTCAGACGGGTGTAATATGCGTGTCGCTCTAGGTGAGGATTAGTGGACATCGAGGTTCACTTGTCTGCCTGCAGCAACGGCACAAAATGTCTACTTCTTCTAGAGATGTCGTGTCTCCCCCAACCAATCGACGACAATCGACATACCAAGAATGCGCGAGTGCTGTCACGGGTCCAGATTAGCTCCCCCTCCCCCGAATTTGAGGTAAGGGGAGAGGAGGGACGGCCGTTGAAAGCATCGTGGGAACCTCGCAACCTGGCCCCTGCCTCTCTTTCTCGCCCCGACACTCCACCACCACCACTACCACCACCACCACCACCTCGCTCTTTTTATTCTTCTCCGTCGTTCTGTCCACGCGTCCCTTGTTCCTTCTCGCTCATCCTTGTCAGGACTCCCCCAGTCACCGCACTCAGGGCTAAGGGCATTGAGGTTTGCCTGCTTGCAAGTCATAATACTGTCACATATCACATTTTCCAATTATAACGCGCACGTATCCTTGAAAGGGAGGACACAAATGTAGGCTATAACACGTTGACATCTTAACGTTGTTCAATGAAACTTAAAAACCGTATTTCAGGAGGAAAATGATGCCTGATTTTTTAAATGAATGCAATACCTTAATACCTTCAGCTCATGGAACTTTATATACAGTAGCACCTGCTCTTAATATCGCCAGAGTATCTGGTTCTCTGTATAATGCAGAAATTTCCCTATTTTGCAAAATTCTCCACTCATGAATCACTGGTTAGTGTTGGGCCAAATATTTTCCTCAACATTTTCCTTTATAAAATCATCATCATCATCATCCTTCACGAATTAGGCTTCTGTAGGCCTATTTCGGCCCCATCGAGCAGTCTTCTAGAAGGTCTTCCTGGTCGACGATGTCCTCTAGGTTTATACTGCATCATAATTTTTGGGATTCTTGAATTTTCCATTCTTCTTACATGATCTAGCCAATTAAATTTGTATCTGCTGATTTTTTCTTCTACTGACTCTACTTCTAATTGTTCTAAAATTTCTTCATTCCTTTTTCGGTCTAAAAGAGTATATCCTGCTGTCCCCCTGAAAAATTTCATTTCCGTTGCTTTGATTCTGTTCATGTCTTTTTTCTTTAATGTCCAAATCTCGCTTCCGTATAAAAGGGAAGGTAATGCTAGTGTGTTATATATTTTTATTCTTGTAGATTTTTGTACTAATTTAGCTTTTAATGTATTGTTTATTATTCCTAGAATTTGTGTAAATTTAGTAATTTTCTTGTTCACACCTTCATTTTGATAAGATATTTCACAACCCAGATAATTGAAATTTTGTACTTGTTCGAGGCATTGGTTATTGCGTATTATCTTACTTCTGACTGGGTCTTGTCCTAAAATGCCATTACTTTTGATTTTTGTGCTGAAATTTCCATCCCAAAATCTTTTAATATTTTATTTAATGTATATAATCCTCTTTGTAAATTATCCTCTGAATTGGAAATTATGACTTGATCATCGGCATAGAGTTAGGTATTTAATGTTAGAGCACTGGTTATTTTGATTCCTGATGTGTAGATTTGGTTCCATTTTAAAATAATTTCATTTATATAAATATTAAATAAATTTGGTGATAGTGGACAACCTTGTCGAACTCCATTATTAACTAATTTTCTTTCGGATATACAGTTATTTATTTTGGCACTTATTTTGCTGTCTGTGTAATTTTCTATTATATTTTGTAATAACAAATTTTGAATATTTTTTTCTTGTAATATGTCGAATAAAAGGTCTCTTCGGACTTTATCAAAAGCTTTCACAAAATCAATAAAAGCTAAGTTATATTGGTTTCTAAATTAAATTCTCTTCTTTTTTCTAACAATAGTTTGATACTAAATAATGGATCTACACATGATCTTCCTTTTCTAAAGCCATTTTGACACTCCAGATGGAAAGATTCAGCAAGTTTTTTTTTTTTTAATTTTTCATTTAAAATCCTACTAAATATCTTATAACATGTGTTATAAAATGTTAAATTTATTTTCTTCTCTTTGTTGGCTTTATTAATTATTATTAAATGTGTGGTTTATATTCACACATCATAAATCACAAAAATTATATTTTAAGAAATCCAGGGTATTTCGAGTCCCCTGTGATATCAATTATATTCGTAAATAATTGCGAGTGTAATGCAGACCCAAACACCGTGGTGCACTCTGGATAGTCTCTGAAGGACTAAGTGATCACGATTATCGCCACTAGCGACATCTATGAGTCACCTCGTAGAGTTTAGGATATCGGTGAAACTTGATATCCTCCCACACTACACATGGAAGAAAAAACGAAATTAAATAGATTAAAATAATCTGAAAATTACAATACACCACTCCAGGGACACGATGTCATCACTGCGAAAGTTCAGCGAAGTACGCAACCCTCCACACTGGATAATAAGCAAATCAACTTCTTTACCACAATTTGTGGCTTTCATTTCTGAAGTTTGAATTTCTGTCCCAGTTTACATTTATTCTTGATCCAGTTATAATGTACGCTTATTCAGGAAAAGTATCGCATTGGTTATCTGCAAATTCTCCTTAAAGGAATCTTTGAAAACAATTTTGAAGAAGTGAATATCAAACATTTTTATATGAAATATCTACAACTTCTGCATGCTTAAGGAATTCGTCCTCAATTTGGAAATCTCTTTACAAATTATCTCCAATTTTTTGGGAATATATATTCTTCGCCGCGATAATTTTGCTTTTACATAATTTACTCTCTAGCCGTAATGAGGTAACAGTGATGGGGAAATCCGCAGTAATTACGAACAATCCATATTAGTTGGCACCTCTGTAACATACGAATTTTATAGGTTATTATTACTATACACACAACCTGTTTTGACAACCACATAATAAAATAACAAAAATGACTCTTAGAAGTTTTATTAAAGTCATTGTCGTTAAATTTTATCATTTCTCTTGATAATTCAATAACTTAAAAAGTTCCGTTCATTTGTTTTTATGTTATGTTATTTTAGTTGTCGCCAAAATGAAGTGATGTTCGTTAAATTTGTACACTGAAGAAAGAGCACTGAAGAAAAAAAAGATTCTCCTAATGTCGACGTCTAATACACAACCAGATTTTTTGGTTCTTCTTACTGAAATCACCACCAATCTTACTGCATGGGGCCTATTTGGATATGCTAGAGAACTTTCTGTTTCCTCAAATCGAGCAAATGGAAGGTTCTGGGTTTCAGAGCATCTTTCAACAAGATGGAACACGAGCCCAATTGTCGATTTGCAGAGCTGGATTGACAGAAATGCACCCATCCCGTGGCCCGCAAGGAGTCCTGATCTTACACCATTAGACTTTTTCCTCAGGGATGTCAGAAATGAGGTTAGCATTGAAAACATTCAGAATCTTGTCGTCCTGAAGGAACGACTTAGACAAACAATTTGTTGCAAGCGTTACTGTGAGTATTCTTGCTAGAGTGTTGACTGAAATTGAATATCGTGCCGTGCTGTTAATGAAGCGCATACTAAAACTCGCCGATGTTCTGAATATTTTGAGATACAGAATTAAATAAAATCACCTTCCATCCATTGCACTTAATATATATATATATATATATATATATATATATATATATATATATATATATATATATATATATAGGTACTTAACAGTAACTTTATTAATCGCCAACAATTCTTTCTCGCAGACACATCATCATCATCATCATCATCATCATCACCATCATCACCATCATCATCATCAACTTTTTCAGGTTCCTGAATTAGTCTTGCTTTTTCCCTGAATTAGTCTTGGTTGTCAATAATTACTTTTGGGAAATTATTAGCTTCGGTTCACTAGCAACGTGAGAATAGCGTTGTCTATTGTGAGTTTATTGCAATCCCGAAATATTGCAATGAATCGGAAATCTACCTTGAGAATATTATTCCGTAGTGACACTCAATAAAATGATGTGAACAGTGTTGGGAGAATTTGTAACTTTCCGATCACGACTCGATGAACTGAAATCTAGAATCACTGTCATGTCACAGCATTAATTACACACTAGCTGCATATGGTTCCGTTTCGTTCAAAATCAATTACGACCGAGTGCTTGTATTACCTCGTAATTAGAGCAAAATCAGTTAATATTTGTTACGGATCTTTCATGTAGAAAGCTTGTAAGTTTTTAACCGTACGAACTAAAAAGCTGGCTTCAGTCCTCACAACGATTGTCTGTGGTCTGGAAGGCTGTAGGTTCCATTCTTGGCGGAGAAAATGAATTATCCTTTTCTTGATTATTTCCACAAAATTCATTGCCATCAATCTAAAGAGTTTCGTACTTTTTCTGTTGAAAGATAGATGGAGTACGAAGAATTGAAGACCTTGACAACGGTCATTCTTTATGTAGAATTTC
This sequence comes from Periplaneta americana, assembly GCF_040183065.1. Classification (NCBI taxonomy): domain Eukaryota; kingdom Metazoa; phylum Arthropoda; class Insecta; order Blattodea; family Blattidae; genus Periplaneta; species Periplaneta americana. Next base: position 172,034,043 of record NC_091126.1, on the reverse strand, counting down.
CCTTTCACTACAGAGACGTGAGATCTCGTGGGGACAACCGATATACTGTAAACGGAGGAAACCTGCACCACGGAGGTTTCGCCCAACTCATCTCCTCGATATCAAATAGGCCTACAGAATGATTCAGAAAGAAAGGTAATACATTGAGGGATTATAGCAGGTCTATAGGCGATTATAAAGGAAAGTCATTATATAAACATACCTTCTATTCCTCTGCGTAATTACTCACATTGTTGGAGACGCAACCAAAACGACACGATGGAACACTTGCACATTTCAGCTAACCAGTGATCCAGTATCTCAATGAGACCTATCCTGGACGTTGGATCGGTTGCGAGTGGTTGGCCATCGAGGTCACCTGACTTTAAACCATTTGATTATTGTTTATGGGGTTGGCTAAAGAGCGAAGTCTACAAGTGCAAATTGGCAACAAGTAAGCAATTGCGTTACAGCGTTTTAAATGCTTGTGTTCACATTAAGGAATATTCGAACCAGCTGAAATTAACAGCACGGCAACTGCAAAGTGAATTGAGGTTGACTGTTGCATTTTTTAATATGTTATGTAAATGGAAATGGATAAGTTAATTAGATATATACTATAGGTAACAGTCTCTTAATTTACCTCGTCTAAACCGTAAATAATAAAACATGATTTTATAATGTTTCCCATTTAGAATCGGCCATGCTATAACCCTTCAACGTATGGCCATTTCCTCCTGAATCACAAAAACAATTATATCCATCTCCCTGCATCACAGTCTGTTTCTTTGAGTAGGCTACTCAAAATTTGAACATACTATCAATCTCCGGAGAAAAACCTGAGAAGGTAAAGGAACGATCCTTCTCCAATGAAATATAAACAAGTAGGCGCGTGTCGCCAGCACTTACGAGAAGACCTTGGCCTCTGGGAGGCCCTAACGTCAACAGGGAGATGCACCTCGTATTACTCTGTCAACAACCTCGCCTCGTCGGTGCGTTCAGCCCATTTCGCGGAACTTTTTCAATCGCTGCCGCTACCGAACGAAATGAAGTAATATTTCATATACGAAGCAATCGAATTAAATTGTTGATACACAGACTCAATTCTGTCAAACGTATCAAATTTCTGTGGCGAATTTGTATGGAAGACTATCTGGAGAAAATTTCCTCGGACTATCATTTTATCTTCAATCACATCATTTTTTTTTTCGAAAATTTGTTATCCAATATATTGTCCGTCAGAACCTGATAGGATTGGCACGCATCATTGCCCATAGTCTACTAGCCTGCGAGAACATTTACTTTTTGCGCCTTGTTAGAAATTTAGAAATAACCAAAGTTTCGGGGCTACTGATCTCAGAAAAGTCAAGAAAAGAAACTAGCTTTTCGATCTGTTATCAATAGTTATTATCAAGTTTCTGGTAACCGATCTAACAGGTATGTTTTCTTTTCCCTGACTTCCATGGCGAAATCGATAAATACCTTGCGAACTTTGGATATTTCTGCAACGTGATAAATGCAGAAGATGATATTTTAATAACTTTAAACCTATAAAATGACCCACGAAACCAGGCGTATAAATGCAAAGGGAACTTATTTTTTTTTGAGTGTATGGCCAACAAAATTCCATTCTATTTCATTATTCGAAGTATAAGGAAGGTATCTTAAGTTAACTTATTTTAATGTACCGAAGTATTTTTCTCCGTTCCATTACTCTTTCATCGTATCTTAAGTTGCTGCAGAACATGCATTTTAGGATTTTGTCGGAAGTACAGCTTTTCAACACCTCTGATAATAAAAAAATTGGTTTGGCCATACCGTTTGCCTGTACACACAAATTTTTCCGAAACTTTTGGAGATTACTATTGTTCTTAACCGGAATTGTGTACAGTTAATACATACATTTTTAGAAAAGGTTAATGACTTTTTTTAATCTAGATTTAAAACACAATGGCTACTTAGTCAAGATTAGATGTAACGATTTTCGTGTGATTTGAAGTAATACTTCGTGTGAATTGAGGCATAAAATAATGAGAGTTCGTATGAAACGATTTTCTTACTGAGAGGAATCTGACATTTATTTAAAAATGTTTCTAATTTCATTGTAATTTCTGTCTGATTTTTACCTTCCTCTTCGGCCAGATGCCTACAACGAAAATGACACTCCAATCTTACCGATGGGTGACAGTATTTTTTAAATTTTAATCTCGTTATGAATAGGGGCCTTTATCATTAAATTTCTTAAACAGATAATTATACATTACGTAATGTATAATATTAGTGAAGACTTGTTTCCAGAACATGGGAAGGGTGATAGTGATTTAGCGCAACAGAAGATGATACGAAGGGATATGCTATTGGAGCTAAATGACAGCAATGAGCAGTATGGGAAGATGATAAATTCAAAGAAGACGAACTCTATGGTTATCGGAAGAAACATGAAGACGGCGAACTTGCGAATTTGAAACGAGTCAGTAGAAAAAGCGGACAGCTTAAAATAGGCCTACTTGGGGTGTACTATAAGCAGTAACATGAGCTGCTGCCAAGAAGAGAGAGAGTAACAATGGCAAAGGAAGCTCTTAAGAGAAAAAGGAGCATCTTCTCCGGACTTCTGGGAAAAGAACTAAGGAAGAGACTAGTGAAGTGCTTTGTGTGGTGTGTGAGACAGAAACATGGACATTACGACGAAGTGAACAGAAACGATTAGAAGCATTTGAAATGTGGATATGGAGAAGAATGTGAAATGGGCAAACAGAATATGAACTGAAGCTGTGCTATAAAGAATGGATGAAAAAAGAATAATGCTGAAACTGATGATGAAGAGGAAAATAAATTGGCTGGATTACTGGCTAAAAGAAACTGCATATTGAAGAATGCACTGGAAGGAATTCTGAACGGGGGGAAAGTTCGGGGCAGAAGAAGATATCAAATGATATAAGCTTACATATAGTAATTTTGCTATTTCTTTTATAATTTTTTTCCTCTAAACCTATAGGTGCACTGAAAATAAAAATTCGCATATTATATATATATGCCAATAGCAATTTTAGTGTTTTAATAAACCTAATATTTACACACACACGCACGCACACACACAGACAGACACACACACACACACACACACACACACACACACACCCCTCTAATCTGATATGTTAGAGATTTTACTGTAATTATGTTACATCAAAATTGAAGTATTTGAGTAATTTGTCGTGCAAATGCTGCCCATGTATTTATTTGGCCTCCAAGGACATTATTATTGCTTAGGGAAGTACAGATAGTGTATTTTAAGCATGCAGATTTTTATTTCCATAAGATCTATAGACTTGGAGATGAAAATATATTGAAATAGGCAATAGTAAGATTATACTAGCGAAAGGTGTAACAGAATCGTTAGAAATATGACAGAAAATGTAATAGTGTCCATGCGAAATAGATTAATTTTTCAGACGACGTAATCAATTCAAGAGGCTTAGACCTATCGGGAACGTGAAAGTAGATTAATCCTTAAATTGGGAGAAATACTAGAAAGCATGTTTTATCAGTTTTATCACACAATCCATATGAAGGGTTCAGAGCCGTAGTGGGCCGAGCGCCATTTATGAAAAACGGAGAAAGCAAGGATTAAAGTTAAGTGAATACCATAATTTAATGAAGATTGACATATTATTTAGTTTCAATGTGCGTACTTTATATTACTTGCTATATGAATTATGGTACTCAATTTTAACCCTTGTTTTCTACGTTTTTAATACATGGCGTTTGGCCCGCTATGGCTCTGAACCCTTCAAGTATACTCACATGAATTTTTGTTATTAAAATATATACTGACTTATATGTACGTGGAAACTGGGCGTAGAAGAAGATAAATTTTTGTCAGAAGTTACAAATAGATAGCAGAAAGGAAAGGCATAAATTAGGATGACGATGATTTGAGGTTATTGTAATAAAAGAAACGGTAACACCCGCAACACAAATGAAAAATTAGTTTTGGTTGGTTTTAGTCTCTACTTACAATTACATGATTTTTCTGAAGGGTCACTTGAAATATTTACGTAAATATCATAAAATAATAGATTTATCGACTAAAGAGAAATATGTAATCAGATTTCTTGTGCTCACTAACAGCTACTCAAGTTAGATTAATATAAATTCACAAAATGGCATAGGCTACTATATCTTATCTATTAATAGTACAGCGACTAGAACATTTCTCGTCTACAAAGACTAATTTCACTGCAATATTGCCCCGTGAATTTGAACAATTTGATAAGAGTTTTAAAAAATATCAAAATTATTCCTTTTTCCTTGCATTTAAACTTCAATTTCCGTCTTTTTAATGAACTTTAGGATAGTCACGGCTTCTTTACCAAATTCTTAAAAAGATAACACTTTCCTTTGTAAAACTCTTCAATTCATTACGTGGCATCAACCATTGTTTCAATAACCATCGATCCAAGAACCGTAGGACGTTAGCCTATATTCCACAGAACTGTTTTTGTCAAAACAACGAGCGGACTGGTACAAAAACAAAGACTCGCTCGTTGTTCTAGTCTCGCCTTTCTTGGGTGTAAACTGAGCAGAGATAAGGGACTCCAAAGAGAGACAAACAAAACCGCCATTTCTAGGGGACTCATCATTTCATTGCTTGTAGTTAATCTGTGATTAGGCGAAAAGAAATGCTAGTGTATTCTAGAACATTTTTGTCTGCAAAAAGCAATGAATTAATTTCACAGTATATGTTTAATTCAGTATTTCAGGTGAATTATTTACAGTATAAGATTAATTTAAATGAATATACAATATATAGAGAGCCTATCTGTTCCAAATATTATGACCATCATCATCTGATTCTTATTACAGGTAGTTCATTGTATTCTGAATTATTAGTTTTGTTATTATTTTAGTTTCTTTCTTGGTATTTCGTACGAAGGAAAGTAAAAAAATAAAGGACTTTTTTTTCTTGGTTCACGTAGTCGACAACAATACAATTAACTTCATTCTGCATACTGAGTAAGAGATCCTTGATGTACTCTTCGCTGACTTCAAATAAATTCTTCATTCTTTGTTGCACAAAGGAAGATCTTCAAGCTGTTTTCTGCATTCACAGTGTGCGAGATCTGAAGAAATTCTTTGTAGAATGCAAAAGAAATATTGTGGGACTTGCTTCAGTGGCAGGAAGATCTATTATGAACTGAATGTTTTAAAGATGATCGAATCTTTGTTATGATGAAAAACGTTTTCGTAAGCCTTTTATTTCCAAAACTGACGGAAACATCCAGGCAGTTGACGACGACGAGCACCATCACCACCACCACCACCACCACCACCACCACCATTAACCGCTTTCCAAGTACAGTGCACGCAACTTATTATATGATCAATATGGAATGCTGATAATTTGATAACATTAACCGAATTATAACAATGACCGAAAAAAAGTTGTTTTCAGATTGAAAAGTTACTTACTCACACAAACAATCTTATTCACAAAATAAAGTACATTGTGAAACAGTAAGCTATATAAAACTATAAGACAATACTACACTATCACCGATGAAATACATTGTTGATTGTTGTTAACTTTTCACTGATAGTAAGTTGGCTTCTGCTGCAATACAATATAAAATTGCAAGAATAAATTATATTATCAGAACTTAAATAAAGTGTCTGCTTACCATGCGTTCGTTTGTACACAATGTTTTCCAGTTTCTTCCATGGGTGAAATCATCTAAATCTTTTCCCATTTTCTTAGCTAGTTCCTCCGCGTTTTGTCGCATGAAATTTGTAACTACGCTGTTAACTCATTTTCGGTACTTTGTCATGGTGTTCAATAACATTGAAAGTTTATCTCTGATGTTTAAGTTTTTACGTTCATTTTTCACTTCTGCCATAGTTTCATTGCACCAATATGACTGTCACAAATACTATACTGTTGGTATGTTTGGTTTTACAGCTGTTAGGACAAAATTTGAAAAGAAGAAAGCTGCCATAGCACCCGTCAAGTTTTTTTTTTTTTTTTTTTAGGGTGTTAGAGGAAAGGGGCGAGTGCGACTGCATTGTGTTTCAATAAACTCTATCCCTAGTTTTTACTTGAAAGTTTGTACAAACCAGACAATGTCCATTTTATTGCTTGAGAGGGAAAGTTACCCCTTTCAAATGGTGATTGTCCTTTACAGATTTTAACATTAGCCAGAGACATATCAGGGACAAACTTTTTTTACAATACTTTAGTATCTCTCAGTACAGGATTTCATAAAAGTGATAACATTATCCGTAATTGCAATAAGCGGCGTGCACTGTATTAGTACATTCACTTCGCCGCTTGGAAGTTCTACCCAGTGTTTTTTCCCTCGTGGTTGGTAGGTAAAATACTGTCCAGATTTCACGAGAAGATCCCTGCGAGGGGACCATGGTCCTTACGGGGTAAGAGGAGAGAGTAAGCCATTAACTCAACGTTCTTGAAGAAGCAGGTGGATGGAGGTGATGTCATTGGCGGGCTGGTACAAACACGGTTAAGTCAATGGCCGGCCGGTTCAGTGTCGGGGATAGATTACAAGAGTGGGGGGAAAACTCACATTCCTTGCTCGGATCTTCTAGATGCTGAGGAAGACATCAAAAATATTTTGTCACAGAGGTATAACTGTTCCGTCGTTATTGAGGAAATGCAATACCACCACCAGTCTCGTCTTGCTAGCAACTCCTTGGGAGGTTGTTATGATTATTTTAAAGCTTCAGTGGAAAGATAGCCGGACAGATCTACCCGTGTTATATGACGACATTGGCAGCTGAGCAAGTTATTCGAAAGAACTGTCAAGTATAATTGACAAAATTGTAAATGAACTGAATATTAACCTCAAGACGAGATAGTAAATAGTGACATCTACTGTCAGCTACTGCTGGAATTGAAGCCAAAGTCAAGTAAAGGGGAGTGGAAAACTTCTGAGGAGATGTTATTCACCTCTAAGACAATACTAAATATCATAGACTTTCAAGAGAAATCTGTTTCAGAAATCTGAATATTCAGGTAGAAGACCATCGCATTATAGTTTTAATTTAGCGCCATCGTGGTTTCCATATTTTGGTAGATTAAAATAGAAGTTTCACTGAAAATAATGTCTCTCTTACGCTGTAAGAGTGGCAGCATAGAAAAAACGAAAGTACGAAATCTAGAAACTGATGTAAAGCGGTAGACTTAATGCAATAGAAGAAATTACGTAGAAAAATTTTAAAATGTTTGATGCCTTAAATGCCCTTAAATTTTTACTTACCCTCGCACCTTTTGTTTATAAAGTTTATTTTTAATTGAATACTTTTAGAATTTTTCTTGTGATTAAAAGTGATTTTAATGGAAACGTACAGTACAATATCGAAATTTGAGCGAAAGAAACACTTCATTAATTTAAATACATTGTTTTACCTTACCTGAATCTTGAGTGCTAAATTGAACTATTAGTCTATATGCATATAATAAAAAGTCATACTTTCACTTTTTGTTATCTTCATATGTATGAATTTACCTGAGTAAATATTATTTTTTAACACAATTTGATTAATTTAAATGCAAAAATATAGAATACAATGTAATCGATTCCGATTATTAGATGATGACCACCGTGCATCAGCATTCATACGACATATGTGTAGGTTTCAATTTAAAATTGCATAGTGTAACATTCGAAAGTCACAATATTAGATTTCATGCTCCATATTATGTGTGAGATTTACTGCTAGGAGAAACTGTCTTGGTCTATTGATGTTCAGAATCGACAAGTTGTTCCCAACGCAGACGTTGAAAATCCACAAGTAAGTTATACGGCAGATTTTATGCCAGTGTAACGCAACGCTCCAATAACATGGAATAATTCTCACCATTGGAATGTTAGGATTCTGCAACAAACAGCAATGTTGAAAGGTTGAGTTGGCAGTTATGGAAGATAAATTAAACAAGCGATGAACAGTATTCAGTATATCATTTTTGCAACGTTGGTTAGAAATCGAAAAGACTTGAATTCTGTAATTAACATGGAAACTATCTCAATTATAATATCTACATTACATTATGGATTAATTCACATATCAAGAAAATCAATTAGCCAAAACCAATGAATATTACGGTATCATAAACACACTCTTAAAACATTCAATTGCTCCAGTGAATAATCTGAAGTCCGTAGGTAACTTTCTATGCAACAAAGTCCGGATTATCCGCGGTAATTGGTGGTAGGAAAACCGTAGATATTCAGAAACTGAGGTGACAAGGATGTTCAAGATGTAAACTGAATTATTCAGCGATTAAAATGCAAATATACTATGGACTAAAATTATTTTATGCTCGACCATGCCGAAATGTAGTAATTATACACCTGGTAGCAGCCCTTTAATGGACATCATTAAAGTACACCTATTCATTAGACTAAAGTTCAGGTGTTCCACCAATCAGAAAATACCATTGTAGCAATATGAAAGCGCAAGTATCGATTATTCTCGGATATGAAATCGAAAGACAACTACTCTCTAGATTATATCAAGGTCAATGTCGATATTTCTTTCTCGGAAAAAAATCAATACTTTCGCGTCTGCGCACATCTCACAATTTATGAGGTATTGCACAAGGTCAGATCCGCTCCTCAGTCAGATAAGAATAACATGAATACTTATGAATAATTTCAAGTTAGAAATATGGTCGAGCATAAAAAGTCGTATGAAACTTGCCTATAATGGTAGTAATTAAGACGCTCGTATGAAAATTATGAAACTCGCGCTCGTTTCATAAACATACTCGCGTCTTAATTACTACCATTATAGGCTCGTTGCATAATGTACTATTAATTTATATAATGAATGCTACACAACTCATAAAGTGTGATAAATATTGTATGTACTGTGTAAGCACTCATCACCTGAACCCAACTGAAATACAAAATCTACCCACAAACAGTTGGTAGATTCAAGGTTTTTACCCTGTCACTGCCAACTGTCGAGAGCGAAAATTAGTGGAGCGTAAAAAGGCCAAGGTTATTCATCAAAGCAGATAATCAGTCTGCGGATAATCGAGAGTTTACTGCATTAGAATTGCTTTGTACTCTGGTAAAAGATTTAGTGACTTTTTTTATTCGCTATTTTGTCATGAAAGAAATTTCGGGATTTTACTGAAAAATGAGAAGGACATTAAAAGGTCTTGATGGTTCACTTTGTAGCCTAAAAAGTTTGGAGGCGTAGACAGGATAGGAGGTAGATATCCATTCTTAGTTTCTCACCAGTATGAACACAGAAACGAACTAAACCGTTCTTTCGAGCTATCAAACTCTGAAGCTACTTTCCATGACGCAACGGGCACAATGGGAGTCTGCCTCTACCAACCGACCGCTCCCCGTTTTACGATCATAATGCTCGCTGGACAGCGGCCCCATACCCAGCCGAACTTCATCAACACTCCAATCAGCGCGCAATCCGTATCGCCAGGTAGGAACAAAAGTTTAATCTGATATAAGTTTTAGTAATTCCGTTTATCGTTTCGATTATTTTATATATGTTCATGAAAACAATAAATTATGTATTTGCCAATTCAATTAAAGATAAGTATAATAATCGTGATTCTTTTTTTAATCTTTGGCAAGAATATGGGGTGCGTTAGCGTCGCTTTACATATTACGCCATGTGGCGGCTACGAATCGGGACCTAAAATTCAGTTTTATTTTTAAACTTAGCTCCAATGCAGAAAGTTTCGGGAAATCTTTTCCATTCCTCCGAATATCCACTTGTCAAAATCAAAACAAAAACTTAATCTGATATAAGTTTTAGTTTACATAAAATTTGCTGATGATATGGCGTTGTTAGCAGAAGAGGAAATGATACTAAAGGATATGCTACTGGAGCTAAATGACAGCTGTGAGCATTATGGGATGGAAATAAATGCAAATATGACGAAGCGCATATTCATAGGAAGAAAAATACAGAAGATGAACTTACGAATTCTAAATGAGGCAGTAGAGCAAGTGGACAGCTTAAAATACTTGGAATGTACTATAAGCAGTAATATGAGCTGCTGCCAGGAAGTCAGGAGGAGGATAGCAATGGCCAAGGAAGCTTTTAATAGAAAAATGAGCATCTTTTGCGGACCTCTGGAGAAAGAACTAAGGAAGAGACTAGTGAAGTATGGAGTGTGGGATTGTATGAGGCAGAAACATGGACATTACGACGGAGTGAAGAGAAGCGAATAGAAGCATTTGAAATGTGGATGTGGGGAAGAATGGAACGTGTGAAGTGGACAGACAGAATAAGAAAAGAAGCTATGTTTGAAAGAGTGGGTGAAGAAATAATGCTGAAACATCAGGAAGAGGAAAAGGAATTGGCTGAGAAGAAACTACCTATTGAACGATGCACTGGAAGGAATGGTGAACGGGAGAAGAGTTCGGGGTAGAAGAAGATATCAGATGATAGACGACAATAAGATATATGGATCATATGAGAATTGTCAATTCAATTAGAAATAACAATTTTAATAATAAGTTTGATTTTTGTAAATTTTTGGCAAGAATAGGGAGTGTGGTAGTGTCGCTGTTAAGGCATTGCGCTTTAAGTCGGATGGGGTCATAGGTTTTCTTCATTGATCAAATCCTTCCTATACATGGTGTAAGTTATATAGCCTAACTATGCAGATTTAAGGGGACAACAGAATAGATTAAAATAAGTAAAAAAACTATTATCCGTTTTGTAACTAAGTGCATGGATAATTTCAAAGTTAGACTGAAAGTCTGCGAAGTTAGGCAACAGCGCATAGCTGGCTCACCTACGATTACACACATGAACTCCGGTCTGAGTAGCTGCATTCCGTCCCTTAGTCACTAGAGAGATGTTGCTAGACATCCAAATGGGGGGAAATAACGATACGTGTTAATCCTTTTAATTAATTTGTAAGAAAACCGTTCATGCTATTGAAAAACTGCAAATGGATATATTGTCATTACTTATCAGTTTCTTTAACGATAAGAGTAAAATTGAGAATCGTAGGGATAGGAGTTATCGAGTAAAACAAGACGAGGTCGAAATAAGAATCAATTCTATATCTACCCTAAATGGGATTATGGGATAAGGATGTTACAAAAGAAGCAAAAAATGAATTTTTTAAAACCATAATTAGAAGTAAGGTCCCTGAGCCAAATAACGCCATGTATACCTTTAACGCCACCCTATTAAAATTTGTTAACGACAAAAATTTTCGGTAGTGCACTACTGTAGCCTGCATTCGCTTGCAATCTAGTGATGAAATGAGTTACTAGCTGTCCGCTGACATTTACGTGTGACATTATATTCCATGATTTTCCTGTTGTGTGTTGATAGTGAATGGCTGTTCTTATTTCAAAGTAAGAGGCAACATTTTATTTTGTGTGTTGAGCAAATAATAACTATATTAAACTATATATTTTCGTGATCCTTTAACATTCTTCTATGTATAGAAAGTATTTGCTACCTAGAAAATTCGAAAATGTTAGAGAAACAGGCGTGTAATGTTATCAAGTACTCAGTAGCGCTTTAACGCCATGTGGCGTTAAAAGTCTACAGACAAAATTTTAGGTTATGTTAGTACTAAGGCTGACAGTACAGCATAAGTGTGAAAACATCAGGAAAATCACTAAGCTTTCAACTTACAAATGTTCAGAATGTGCAGTGATGATATTGGTTCAATTGCTTACCGAACTCTTAATTTTTTTATTTTACATAACTTAATTTTATTGTTTTACTTGTTGGAAAACATTCATATTAAACTAAGGTAAATGCTTTTGTGTTTAATAACTTTATACTGTGTCACATTCCTCTTTTTTTAAGTAAGGAGTCACTGGAAAACATATTTTCCTAATCCATCTGGTGTTTCAGTTTCAGATCAAGAATCTTTCTGAATATGTCACATCAACGGACGTGTATACTTCACCAAACATCGTAATATGGAGATTACATTTGTAAAGAATCTTTCATTAGTATTGAGTGATTTTGTATCTTTTATTAACAGAAACTCAAATTTAGTCGCTTAATTCAATTTGTGTTCCTTAGGAAAAATAATTCATTAACAATTATAAGTGTATAGGTTACTAGAAAATAGGTGGCGTTGATTGGACAACCTGTTCCTAATAACGCCAGTTTACAAAGTTTTCCTATTTGAGTTCTAATTCTTGTTCGGTATGTAATATATCCATTTTATTGTGCTGTTTTGTAAAGATAAGATTACAGTTTCTATTTAATAATTTTCGTGTTTGTACATAACTTATTTCCAGAGCAAAAGTGACTGAAGTGTTAAGGTGGCGTTATTTGGTACGTGTACCTTACTATGACATGTGGCTCCGGAAGCCAAAATTAAACGCAACAGAAATAGACTTCTCAAGGCGTTCTACAAGGATATCTAGAACACAAAAAATTTGAAATAAAACTGTTAGAGAAAAATGGTTGCTCAGAGTTCAATTTTAGGTTTCATAGAACAAAAACAATTTGGAATAGTATGGACACACTAGAAGAATGACAGATGAAAAAATAGCAAAAGGAATACTACTATGGACATCACAGGGAAGAAGCAAAAAGAAATCCTTCTGTTACTTGGATACAGAACAAAGGGAAAACGGAATATTAATAAATATTTATGCATCCACAGATAAGAATGAAGGGGAAAATTTTTTAAATCTTGAATTTTGTATTCATGTGTTTCAGAAATATGTGTACTGTTCTCCAACCAGGAGATCAACCGTGAAAGGAATGTGCTTACTATTGCGTCATCTATTGGAGCGAAGTAGATAGATAATATTGCTGTTATAACGTCAGTTTAAAAAACATGCGCTCTCCTGCATATGTTATTTCCTGTATGGAGGGATTAAAAGATCAGGAAATTAACCGTGATCTAATTTTGTAACTAGGGTAGTATAAATATGTGTGTATTAATTTTACCGTTTGTGCTTTGAGAGATAGCCAATGGAGATGCGTCTACCCACGTGCGTGTCCTTATGACATCTTATGATATCAACTTTCATTACCCCGCTTCGTCTCATTCCCCTGAGACTTTCTCGTGGTTGGAGAACAGTATGCAATTTGAAACCGGAAATATATGAAAATAATTTGATGAATTTATTTTCTATATCACGTCAAAGTAATGAACAAAAATATCTAGTTGTAACATTACGTAGGGTCGTAAGTTTTTCAAAATAATGTACACCTACATTTAAAATAAACTTTTATTAATTTTTAAGTTTGAAACAATTTGATCAGCTAAAATGTGACTGGAGATAGGCGCATAAATCGATTTGCCGCCATGTCTTTCATGCAATTATTGTCGCGAGTAAGAATATCGGAAACCGAACAGACTGGAGCTGTCACGTGAATTCTTGTTTATTGGTATTCCTACAGGTTGTGCGGATTTCGCATTTTCCCGCTCCCAGAGTCTGTAGCGTCTCGCGACCAACGGAAACGTAACGTGAGCTCGGGATATCGTATTAAGACCCAGACGAAACGCTTGGAGTCATTAAATCTCCCAGACAAAGAACGTTAAAGCAGTTCTGAACCTGCAGGTTAAAGTATCAAAGTCATAACTTGGTGGGCTGATTCTGCTCCAATTTATGCACCTGCGTGCGTATGAACGGCGCCATATTTTATGTATATAGGCCTACTAGCATAATAAATTAAAGAAAAACGATATATTATTTTTGAAACAATGCATTCTGTTAACCAAGTGGCACATGCACATCTAACCTAATGGCAAGAGACTCGGATTTCAAATTTTGTTGAACCTAACTGGAATTTTTGAAATGGACGAAAAGTTATTGTTGCAGGGTTTTTCCCCGAGGTATTACCGTCTCCTATTACATTTCAAAAGTATTTGAACCTCTTTGTGTATGTAACATCCACGGAAAAATAAAGTACCCTGTTCCCTTTTACACGAGACAAACTGAAATAGTCATATGGGTATCCTATACGAGAAATGTAACCATGGTATGCCCGGTATGTCATTAAAAAGACTGGAAAGCGATCTAATATTAATAAAGAAATGCTTGAGCAATCTCTTCGTCATTTATTCCAACAATTTTTCGAATGAAAGATGCAATGAAAACTATGTTTATCGCTTACCTACCGATTAATAATTTTGAAAGAATGTGCTATTTTGTGATACATTTCTTAGACTATATATTAAATCTTCCTTACTTTGCAGAAATATAATACTAAATTTATAACAATTTATACACGGGACTCGAAAGAAACAATACTTGATATTGGAAATGATAATTTTAAGAAACATACGTTTGTTGGATCGTTTCAACATTTCACACAATTGTTGGATATATCTGAAGGAAAACTGATTAAGCTCCATGATGGATTATTTAATTAATTTATATTAACAGTGTACAGTTACATAGAAATCGTATTTCTACTGCAAACTGAAATAGGTAACAGTTATAATGAAATGGAATCTCTACCGCAAACGGAAGTAGGTAACGGGTTTAATAGAACTGGACCTCTATTTTATAACGGAAATATAACAGTTGCAATGAAATTGGTTCTCTACCGGAAAAGGAAATAGGTAACAGATATAATGAAATCGGATTTCTACCGCAAACGGAAGTAGGTAACGGTTTTAATAGCACTGGACCTCTATTGATAACGGAATTATAACAGTTGCAATGAAATTTGTTCTCTACCGGAAACGGAAATAGTTAACATTTATAATGAAACCGGATCTCTACCACAAACGAAAGTAGGTAACGATTTTAATAGAACTGGACCTCTATTGATAACAGAATTATAACAGTTGCAATGAAATTTGTTCTCTACCGGAAACGGAAATAGTTAACATTTATAATGAAACCGGATCTCTACCACAAACGAAAGTAGGTAACGATTTTAATAGAACTGGACCTCTATTGATAACGGAATTATAACAGTTGCAATGAAATTTGTTCTCTACCGGAAAAGGAAATAGGTAGGCCTAACAGTTATAATGAAACCGGATCTCTACCACAAACGAAAGTAGGTAACGATTTTAATAGAACTGGACCTCTATTGATAACAGAATTATAACAGTTGCAATGAAATTTGTTCTCTACCGGAAACGGAAATAGGTAACATTTATAATGAAACCGGATCTCTACCACAAACGAAAGTAGGTAACGATTTTAATAGAACTGGACCTCTATTGATAACGGAATTATAATAGTTGCAATGAAATTGGTTCTCTACCGGAAAAGGAAATAGGTAACAGTTATAATGAAATCGGATCTCTACCGCAAACGAAAGTAGGTAACGGTTTTAATAGAACTGGACCTCTATTGATAACGGAATTATAATAGTTGCAATGAAATTGGTTCTCTACCGGAAAAGGAAATAGGTAACAGTTATAATGAAATCGGATCTCTACCGCAAACGAAAGTAGGTAACGGTTTTAATAGAACTGGACCTCTATTGATAACGGAATTATAACAGTTGCAATGAAATATGTTCTCTACCGGAAAAGGAAATAGGCAACATTTATAATGAAACCGGATCTCTACCACAAACGAAAGTAGGTAACGATTTTAATAGAACTGGACCTCTATTGATAACAGAATTATAACAGTTGCAATGAAATTGGTTCTCTACCGGAAAAGGAAATAGGTAACATTTATAATGAAACCGGATCTCTACCACAAACGAAAGTAGGTAACGATTTTAATAGAACTGGACCTCTATTGATAACGGAATTATAATAGTTGCAATGAAATTGGTTCTCTACCGGAAAAGGAAATAGGTAACAGTTATAATGAAACCAGATCTCCACAGAAAACGGAAGTAGGTAACGGGTTTAATAGAACTGGACCTCTATTTTATAACGGAAATATAACAGCTGCAATGAAATTGGTCCTCTACCGGAGAAGGAAATAGGTAACAGTTATAATGAAACCGGATCTGTACCGGAAACGGAAGTAGGTAAGGGTTTTGGTAGAACTGGACCTCTGTTGATATATAAGTTGCAATGAAATTGGTTATCTACTGGAAAAGGAATTAGGTAACAATCATAATGTAATCGAATCGCTACCGCAAACGGAAATAGGTAGCAGTTATAATATTGGTTTTCTACTGCAGTTGAAAATTGTTAACAGTTATAATAAAATTACATCTTTACTGCAAACGGAAATAGGAAGATAGCAGTTATAATGAAATAGGATCTCTATTGGAAGCGGAAATGCTAGGTTACAACGAAATCGGGTCTCTGTTGGAAACGGATAAAGGAAGAATGTATACGAAATGTAATTTTATCCGATAAAATGTCTCAGTAAAGATTAATTCAGATACCGTAACAATTCTACTTTACTGTGCGTAATATTCATTTGGTTTTGGATATTGATTCAATATACAAAATAGATTAAAACGAATTTATTACCATAATGTTGTAAGTGATATGAAATTAACCCAAGAAAATTCTATTTATCTGAAATCCTGAATAGATAATCCATTTTTTTTCACGTCTTTCAAACAACACTTACACCACCATGGTAAATTTCCTTTGAATTATTCCACCAGCAACAATTAAATCTTGCGTTAACTTCCATAAGGAGACCACGTGTTGATTACTTCAATAAAATACATCCTAAATGGCAGTAAACATAAAAATTTATGAATGACAGCTTCCCACCTGAGTTCTGTACTAGAATAAACGGCCATGGAGAGTTTTCGAGAAACAAGGACAGATTATGTGCAACCACTGAGTTGAAAGCAAAATGTTACATCAAAATTCCAGTGGCATAAAACTGTGAAGAATGTTGGTGTTAAATTTCATTTAATTTTATTGTACTTACCGTTTTATTTAACCGGAATACATGACAATTATGGTACAATCCTCATTATGAAATTAACCTTAATTAAATGTACTAATTGGCCATTTAATTTATTGTAAAATGCATAAGCGGAAAACAATAGAAAACTAAAGTCTGCTATTACGTGTGGAGAAGCGTATTACGCAATTATATGTCGTAATTGTTGCTGGCGAAATGTTTACGGTAATATACATGTTTTACATTAATTACGGAACAAAATACCAATACAGACAATGACTTAATCTAGTTTACCTTTGAGCTGAAATATCGTCAGATGAAAAAATTAGTGTTATATAAATATATATGTATATACAATGTACAAAATTAATTAAGCAATATATTTCAACATTTAAAAATATGAAATCATTTGCAACAGTTATTAAAACTATTCAATACTACAATAAAAACATTATACCATATCACTCATTAATATGATTTCATTTACTCTGATTTAAATCATACATTGTTGTAATTTATTATATACGTAGCTGAAAGCCACGTAAGAATGTATTATTGCACTTATTTCTAAACTAAAGATTGTAATTCATTGAAAAATTGATAAAATGTTATTCTGGAGTTTTGGTAAGAATTTACGTTATTTAAATGCATTATGGATTGGAATGAAACATCTTACCCTCGTTGTATATGATGTCCATTGCGTTCATATTCCACGGCAAGTTGTAGCCAGGAGAGTTCCAGCACTTACCTGCAACAAATGTCAGAAATGTTTATATTTAATACAAAAACTTGGACTCACCCAACATCGGGTGCTAAGTATTTTGATGTGATACTTTCATTATAGGCCTACTGAACTTCAAACATTTTTGTTTGTCATAAACGTTTGTGAGAGATCGTTTCCGCACAAAACCAATCCGCGGAAAGTCTAAATTCCACATTCAGTATTCCCAACCTAACACACATAACAATTTCCCTCTTCTTACCGCTTAAGTGACATATTGATTTTACTGCTTTAGGCTTTTAACATAGCCTATTATTTTTAGAGACGTTCAATATAGTAATGATTATAAATTGGAAACTTACCACTGCAATTTCACCTAAATTGCACTGTTAATTATTGTTTTTAAATATTTGCAAAAATTAAGTAAACTCTACAACTGCACTAAAGTTACTGCATTCGTGATGTATGTAACATTAAGGAAGCCGTTTGTTTAAGTTCGCATTTATAGACTGGGAGAAAAAAAAAAGACAGACGTATATCACGGCCTGCTGGAGTATTGTAAACACAGAAAACATTTTAAAGCAACAATGTTGAAGATAGATATTTTTGTTTTCCAAATTTGCCGTCATTGAACAGAAACCAAGATGGAGATTTCATTGCAACTAATTAGAAATTCCTCTTTCAGGTATGTAATAAACGATCTTCGCACAAAATAATGTACGATACACGAGCGGTATGTTTTCTTTCAATTCTCGGAAATTAAAAAAGCTCAACTACGTTTCGCTTTTTCAAACTTTTTCTCGAACATGAAAACTTCAACATACCGCTCTTGTAACGCATATTACTATTATTTGTCATAAACATTTAAATGTATAGGCCTATCCATATAGCTTCGTAGTAGATATTCTACTCAAAACTTCGTCTGTATTTGAACACGCTGTTTTGATACGATTACGTTATTTATATCCAGATAACATTCAATACTGCTTACAGTTTATTTTCTTAATCTTCATGCAAAGATACAATATCAGAAGAAAATTAATTCGCATATATCTACAGCTACGCATTGGTTTTACAGTTAGTTGTTTAGTAAAATGTCCGAAGACAGGCCTAAACCTCACAAGGCACCATTTATGAGGCAACTAGGCCAGGAGATAATGAGATAGGACGACCAGTTCCTTTTCCCCTGATATATAGTAAACATTACTTTTCTTTTCATTTATGAAACCGGCAATTACAATTGATAAGTACGCTAGAAAATATATTATTAGTAATTTACGAAGTTCATTAGAGAGAACTTTACCCTCTTAGTGATTTGCGTTAGAAGTTCGCTCAGCGTAAAAAGTATTTGACTAGGCCTGTTCGCAACTGTAATCCACTTCACATGACGGGACAAGAATTCCTTCGCTTTTCTACCTCTTAGCTGTATGGACTTGAATAAAATTGCATGCAAAACAAAAAGGAAGTTTATACAGTAAAACCTCGTTAATCCGGACCCCGATAATCCGGACTTCTCTTAATCCGGACAGGCAAAGAAAAGATCAGTTTGGAAAAAATTAAAGAACCTTGTTTTAAGACTTGCTTTTATACATTAGAACTATGGAATTACAATACTTACAATATTACACCTATAGTATTAAAAATAAAATCCATCAAGTTTGCTTTAATGTAAGTAAATGTATTGCTTTACATTTTACTGTAATGTATAGTGTATTTAGACCTATTCCCTTTAAATTCACCATAATAAACGTGTTTTTTTTTGCGTATCCGGACTTTTTGTCACAACCAGAACGTACCGCGGACTTTTCGTCACAGTGTATTAAAATGTCACGCGGACATTATGACACAATATTAATAATGTCACAGGTATAATACGTCACACTAAAAATTGTCAGATGGACATTAGACCTATGTCACGACATTTAGATTGCCAGTATATATTGTATATTGTCAATATAGTACGCAACAAAGTAAATGGGTTCTATGGTAAGAACAAACGAAATGGCTTTTATAGTAACATAAACAAAATTCAAGTTAAATTAAAAATTCATACAGTTACATTTCGAAATGGCAGATGAAACAAAATTCATATCTACAGCGAAAGGAGGTAAGAAATTAATTTATAAGGGGTACAGGTACCTAAAACACAGGCCTATGATATGGTGTGCGATATTGAAAGACTGAAAAGCGGACACTCATCACAAAGGAAAAAGAAAAATCACTCCGATCTCGACAAGGGGATCGAAAGGGTTGTTGCAGGGTATCAGGAATATCGCTAAGAAAACAGGACATTACAATACCTGCGAACACTTGGACACAGTTTTGCAGGTGTATTTTGATCTGCCTCAGAAATATTTTATAAAATACCTGATACTCGCAATAGATTTATCTGTTTCTTTACAAATTTCAGTAAGTGATATATTTTGTAAAATATCTAATACTCGCAATAGATTTACCTGTTTCTTTACAAATTTCAATAAGTGATATACTTTGTAAAGTATCTAATACTCGCAATAAATTTACCTGTTTCTTTACAAATTGCAATAAAGTGATAAATTTTGTAAAATATCTAATACTCGCAAAAGATTTACCTGTTTCTGTACAAATTTCAATAAAGTCATAAATTTTGTAAAATATCTAATACTCGCAATAGATTTACCTGTTTGTTTACAAATTTCAATAAAGTTATAAATTTTGTAAGCTATCTAATACTCGTAATAGATTTACCTCTTTCTTTACAAATTTCAATAAAACTATAAATTTTGTAAAATATCTAATACTCGTAGTAGGTTTACCTGTTTCTTTACAAATTTCAATAAAATGATAAATTTTGTAAAATATCTAATAAGTTACTCGCAATAGATTTACCTATTTCTTAACAAATTTCAATAAAATGATAAATTTTGTAAATAAGTTATCTAATACTCACAAGAGATTTACCTGTTTCTTTATAAATTTCAATAAAGTAGTATATTTTTTTTATATTTTATAAAATATCTAACACTCGCAATAGATTTACCTGTTTCTTTACAAATCCCAATAAAGTAATAAATTTTGTAAAATATCTAACACTCGCAATAGATTTACCTGTTTCTTTACAAATCCCAATAAAGTAATAAATTTTGTAAAATATCTAACACTCGCAATAGATTTACCTGTTTCTTTACAAATCCCAATAAAGTAATACATTTTGTAAAATATCTAATACTCGCAATAGATTTACCTGTTTCTTTACAATTTCAATAAAATGATAAATTTTGTAAAATATATAATACTCGCAATAGATTTTCCTGTTTTTCTTTACAAATTTCAATAAAATCATAAATTTTGTAAAATATCTAATACTCGCAATAGATTTTTCTGTTTCTTTACAAATTTTAATAAAACCATAAATTTGGTAAAATGTCTAATATTCGCAATAGATTTATCTGTTTCTTTACAAATTTCAATAAAGTGATAAATTTTGTAAAATATCTAATACTCGCAATAAATTTACCTGTTTCTTTACAAATTTCAAAAAAATATAAATTTTGTAAGATATCTAATACTCGCAATAGATTTACCTATTTCTTTACAAATTTCAATAAAATAATAAATTTTGTAAAATATTTAATACAATAGATTTACCTGTTTCTTTACAAATTTCAATAAAGTAATATATTTTTTAATATTTTATAAAATATGTAACACTCGCAATAGATTTACTTGTTTCATTACAAATTTAAATAAAGCGATATATTTTGTAATATGTGGTAAAATACCTAGGCCTAATACTCGAATCCGATTTACCAGTTTCTTGACACATTTCAATAATGTGATATAGCCTATGCCATATAACAATGTTGCACATAGGACATAAACTCTGCTGTGAAGTCAAACTCCCATGACAAAGGAGCCATGTGACATTCTTATCCTCATGACATTAACTCTGATGTAAGATAATATCCCTGTGACAAGAAGTCCGGGAATCGTTTTGGTCCTATAAACGGAATTTTAATGCACTTTCAACTGTTCTCTTAGGTTATTTCAGTTAATCCGGACTTTGGTAAATCAATCCGAATTAACGAGGTTTTATGTATTTTGCAGTAAGGATTTCTCTTACAAAACGTTTCTCACGGGACACTAAACCTATCCCGCCTATCTTACTTTTTCACTTCATCATACGCAGTACTGTATAAAAATTCATGAAGAAAATCTCCTAACGATTCTTCGAACTGAGATCCATTATGTAATTTTTTTATTTAGAAATCCCATTCATCTTATTATTAAAATTATGCTATTTAATGTGCAAGATTACCGGATGGATACATTGACATGTAAACGCTAAATACGAGTAATATTATATTAATAATTCAGAAGAAATCGCTGTAGTCATGCTTTGAAATATATTACGTGGTAACATTACAGCACTTCCAGTTATAATCTTTATACAATGAAAAAAAATCCAACACATAATCGGCATCATCATAATGCAAGAAGGAATTTAATACTTCATTTCAGAGAATGGAAATTTCAAAAGCTGCTGTTATGAAACATAGCTTGAACTATGGCTTAAAACTATATAGGCCTATATAATAATTTATTTTTAGCACCATTATATAGGAAATATAAGTAGGCCTCCTGTGAGGTTTGAACTTAAAATTAAGAAATTATTAAGAAAATTTAACATGGCGGTAGATAATCAATTACTAATTATTAATATTATTTACTTATTTATTTATGAGGATCATCAGTGTGGTTTTAGGCGTAATAGATCGACTATTGATCAGATTTTTTGTATTCGACAGATATTGGAGAAAACATGGGAGTATAAGGGTACAGTACATCAGTTATTCATACATTTAAAAAAGGCGTATGACTCGGTTAAGAGAGAAGATTTATATAATATTCTTATTGAATTTGGTATTCCCAAGAAACTAGTTCGATTAATTAAAATGTGTCTTAGTGAAACTTACAGCAGAGTCCGTATAGGCCAGTTTCTATCTGATGCTTTTCCAATTCACTGCGGGCTAAAGCAGGGAGATGCACTATCACCTTTACTTCTTAACTTCGCTCTAGAATATGCCATTAGGAAAGTTCAGGATAATAGACAGGGTTTGGAGATGAATGGGTTACATCAGCTTCTTGTCTATGCGGATGACGTGAATATGCTAGGAGAAAATCCACAAACGATTAGGGAAAACGCGGAAATTCTAGTTGAAGCAAGTAAAGCGATAGGGTTGGAAGTAAATCCCGAAAAGATTAAGTATATGATTATGTCTCGTGACCAGAATGTTGTACGAAATGGAACTATAAAAATTGGAGATTTATCTTTCGAAGAGGTGGAAAAATTCAAATATCTTGGAGCAACAGTAACAAATATAAATGACACTCTGGAGGAAATTAAACGCAGAATAAATATGGGAAATGCGTGTTATTATACGGTTGAGAAGCTTTTGTCATCTAGTCTTCTGTCAAAAAATCTGAAAGTTAGAATTTATAAAACAATTATATTACCGGTTGTTCTGTATGGTTGTGAAACTTGGATTGGATTAATCTTGCTCAGGATAGGGACCAATGGCGGGCTTATGTGAGGGCGGCAATGAACCTCCGGGTTCCTTAAAAGCCAGTAAGTAAGTTAATATTGTTTCTAATCTATAATGTTTTGTTTCTACTAATTTAATTTGTTTGTTTATTTTATCTCCTTCTCTCCGATTGTTTGTACTATAATATTGAATCCTCGTACATGATTCTTGTTCATATGGAGGTGAATTTATTAAACTTAATTTTATTCTATAATCTGGAATTTCTCCTTAGAGATCTTTCCTTCTCCTTCCAAATTGTAGAATTTGATACACCTCCACAAATGCTGTTGTTTGTCTTTTGACTTTGCTTTGCAAATGCTTCATTTTATTTTTGTTATTTAGTCGACGTCCGAAGATAGGTCTGAACCTCACAAGTGATACCAAGAAGGCACCACTTTTGAGGAAACTAGGCCAGGAGATAATGGGGTAGGGTGGCCAGTTCCTTTCCCCCTCCATTGCATATATCGTCCACTAGCTACATATTACACTAGTCAGACTTCAGACGCATACAAATTTTATAGTTGAATGTTTAATATTTCAGTTTTGTTTAGAGTACTTAACTGTTTTTCCATACTATTTTTTTTATTTTTATTATAATTCCAATATCGTTTATAATATTACGATAAGTCTACTGCTTGTCTACTGTGAAATATAAATTGTATTATGTACGTAGAGAAGACTTTGATATGTATGTCACTCAATTAGACAATAAAATAAAAGATGTATGCTCTAATTTTATAGAAATAATATGGACAATAAAAACAACAACAATAATAATAATAATAATAATAATAATAATAGTTATAATGTTCTAAATTTAAAAAGCAATGAAAACCGTTGGCTAAGTAACGAGATATATTTACGATGTAGGTACACTGGTGAGTTAATGTGTGCCATAGAATGGAATTATTCTCAGACACTCAGTAGATGTCTTTACTATTGAGCAATTTGAATCCTCGGACCAAAAGTGTAGCAAAGGTTTTGACGTATGGAATTCATCGTCCTACAGAAGATAGCTCAACGCAATTCAAAGGCACAATAGGTTGTACAATTTTCTACATACTCTAAAGTAAACGAGAGAAAAATTTTAAAAGCCAAATATAACGGAGAATAAAACCTTCCAAACAATTTATTTACCCACCTACTATTCCTTCTTTCAGTCTCTTTTCCAAACTGGGGAGTAAAGGAATATTTCATACAGTTTGTGCGTTATAAAAGAAAGACATATAACAAAATAACAGCTGGCGTAAATAAATTAAGGCTTAACCCTTTGGAATTGTCAGCAGTTATGACGTTGAGTGACAGGTCTGTCGACAGGTGAAGTTCGGTCGGGGGAGGGGGAACTCAAGTAAGTGTTTTGTTATTGGCAAGAAGAGTAAGGTTGTGAAATATTTCAAAGACTAAACAAACAAATTCGTGGAGAAATAATAAAGTCAGCTTTCACTTCACGCAGCAACGCTCCCGAAATCCCAAGCACAACCCTGTTATATGAACCATAACCGTAGGCGCCTTGAAAATTACTTGAAGTCTATTTACAAATTCATAATAAAATCAACTTAGTTTCAATTGTATAAAAATGCAGATATTTCCGTTTTCTAGGTACATAAACGTAAGTTTCACGACCAGGACTGTGATAATCGCGTTTGTGCCACAGGTCTATAAGAATTTCTCCGTTGTAACACAGGCGGTGTGCTTATAGTTACGGTGCAAACAGAGAATACCGGGTTCAAATTCCTGCAAGAAATTATAAGTTATTTCTCCCACTGTATTTGAGCTTTTTGTCTTGAGGTGACCTCCACCTGCTAATCACAAAATAAAGGACGTCTAAGACTTAAACTTCGTTACTAGTCTTGTGAGTAGAGAGCGGAATTTAGGCAAAAACCAATTTTCTTCCTTGATAATCTTACATACAGGTTTGAGATTTAATATTTACATATTTCTTAGCTCTTACAGTATTTCTGCCTTGAAATGCCATTACTCAAATACAAAAACAAAAGTAATGGCATTTCAAGGCAAAAATACTGTAAGATCTAAGATTGAAATATATAGTAAAGCAGTAGAACAAGTAACAAATTTTAAGTAGCTGGGATGTGATGTAAGTTACAAAAAGGATAATGATATAAAAATAAAATTACAATCATTCCAGACAGTATGTGAAACAATTAATAGAACTTTAAGAATAAAAGCAGAAAGGAAACAAAATTGAAATTCTACAATGTAATGGCAGTCCCTACTCTTTTGTATGGAAGTGAAAGTTGAGTTACAACAAAACCTGAAGTTAGTAAAATACAAGCGGCAGAGATGAGATTCTTGCGGAAAGTAAAAGGATGCACGAGATTAAATAGAATTAGAAATGAGGATATTAGACAGGAACTAGGAGTATACCCACTTATTGATAAAATAGACAATTACAGACAAGATTGGAAATTACATGTAGGGAGAATGGACGACTACAGACTTCCTAAGAAAGCAATAAATTATAAACCAAAAGGACGAAGAGATCAGGGACGACCGATGAAAATATGGAGCGACGTTTGAAGCCGGAACGGGCAATTGCCCATACCATGAAGTGAAGAAGAAGAAGAAGACATATTTCATGGAAGTATAGGTATAAATAAAGGGGTTTTATAGTGCCTAAAATGCCTATTTCGACGTTAGTGCCTATTTTTAAGTTTTTTTTTTAGTTTTGCATAATCTTTCGTAACTGCTTATTGTTTTTTTTAACATCCTGTATCGTTCACATTCCAAGACGGATAACAACAACTCCTTCCTAGAAGTGAAAACACAATAGAGGAGTATCTCCGGGCCAACCCTACTCATTCTTACAATCTTTCAATCCTAAAATTCCAATTTTCAGTCGGCCTGGGTAGCGTAGTCGATATAGCGCTGACCTTCTGTGCTCGAGGTTGCGGGTTCGATACCGGCCCAGGTCAATGGTATTTAAGTGTGCTCAAATGCGACAAGCTCATGTCAGTAGATTTACTGGCATGTTAAAAGAACTCCTGCGGGACTTATTATTATTATTATTATTATTATTATTATTATTATTATTATTATTATTATTATTATTATTATTATTATTATTATTATTATTAGGGGAGATTCGGGTAGTATCGGATATCGGGTAATATCGGACAGTGCGTTTCTTTCATCTACCACCATATGGTAGTACCTGAATGACATGGTTACGTTTCTCTATACGGCATCACAGAAACGTAACCATGTCAATCAGGTACTATCATCGTGTGGTAGATGAAAAAAATTCACTATCCGATATTACCCGATGTCCGATAATACCCGACTCTCCCCCTATATCTTTCTCTGTCTGTCAGCAATTTAACACAAACTCGGTGGGTTGTATCCGAATAAGCATTCTCTTACATTCGAAGACAGATAACAACCTCTTCCCTTTTTTCTCACCATTTGTAAGTACAGCAGTAAGCGACACAATAGGTACATCACATATTCATTATATATGAGGTCTCGCCTACCTCATTGAATATTACACGACTACTGTGAAGTAGCCAATATGTATTATCACCATTTAATTCGAGAAAAAACATTACAACATTACAACGAGAGGAGTTCGGCCGGCGCCGTGGATCGTGTCCCGGCATAGCTCTGTTCGAAAGAGCACTCAGCGCGCAGAGCTGAGAGGTCCCGGGTTCGATTCCCGGTGCCGGAACGAATTTTTCTCGAATTAAATGGTGATAAGACACATTAGGTGCTAATCATCTACTATATGCGTCATATTTATTGAATTTTGAAATTATATTACTTCGCAAATGCTGTACAAACAATTTTTTTATATTGATATGATTTTAATGCACTTTATACAATTCTTAAATTACAAACGTAAAGATAGGCATTTTTAATTATTTTATCAGTGCACGAATTCTGGCAAAGGCTTCGACAGATGATTCTCTCGTAAATGCAACACATGCAGGAAAAAGGAAGTAGAAATTAATTAAGCTGAAGTGAATGAACTTTCATTCCAGTTTTTGAACACTTTGATATCAGTGAGATGCACTGAACAGTAAGGGAGTCATCTATTTTTTTTTTTATCTCTGCGGTGTATGACAAGTCCACTATAAAGAATGTTAAAACTGACTAATTCAGTGACTTTGAAATTCACTGGTGTAGCCATCTCAGTAATCCTCGTACGTGACCTACACATGCGTGCACATACACAAAATTGTAGTTCGAAATAACTCTTCAGTGTCATTTTAAATTACCATCAACATTAAAGTCAACAGACGCTCGTATTCCTGACAGATAAGTTTTCATTTGTCACCCATTACAGTAGATAGCTCAGGAGCACATGGTTTTCTCCGAAACGTCCCCGAGGATGTGGTAATTTCCAATTTCTATCTTTCTTTTATTAAGGGGAGAGGATGGTATTTTTGGTGACTATTACACTTTTACTACGTCACACTACTTTTGACCAATAAAACGGTACGAAAGGACGTCTTTCAACCAATCATGGCTGCTTATCGCACAATTTTATCGTGTCCCTAGCATTTGTTTAATTTTATCGCGTCCCTAGCATTTGTTTAATTTTATCGCGTCCCTAGCATTTGTTTATTTTTATCACTAATTTAGCATTTGTTTCTTTGTTTGCCAACATTTCAAACTGCACTGGTCTGGACGTCAAAAAACAGAAAATTACAAACCACTCCAGTCGATGCACATCACTTTCAAATATGACTCGCATTGGCATTCAAGAACAAGAATTAATAAAGATCACTGGTCATATATGAAGAGCACCATTCGGAAATCCTGAATAAGTTGAGGGATACACCATGTACACCAACGAGTTCACTTCTTTTACGCACACGTCCAATATAACATCAACTGAACCACCAACCACTAAAACATTCAAATTTGAAAATTGTATTTTCAATAATTGTTCCTTTTAAAATTATTCATGTTTATTTTTTATTTCATCATCGTTAATTAAAACGTTTCTTGTTTATTTCATCATCCCTAATTAAAACTTTTCTAACACTTGTTTATATTATTTAGGTTATGTTTGTTATAGCTTCTCCTATATGATATTATGGATAGTCACGTATCAGAGATTGTTTAATACTAAGATTTATTATTGAAAATCATCTGTCAAATGACGTTGATTACTGGGATCCGGATGATTGAAGTGAAATGCAAAGGTTTTTAATAAAAATGAAACTGAATCAACAAAGCCTTCTAGACTAGTAACAGTCCACAGAGTTCAATGATGATTCCATAGTTGGCACAACTGATGCCGGTAACAAGAAAACATAATCATAAAACACTACTGCCATCTAGCGTAATGTTGAGATGGTATAGTAATACATTTGAAGACAGTTGTATTTTCGTAAGCCAATTAATATTTTATTGTATTGGAGTACTTTGTTACTTCTAATCTTCATATAGCCAAGTTTCTTCTAATCGTGTAGTAGTCAATTAAATCCCACTCGAGGTTTGATTTTCTCTAGATAAATCAAAACCTCTAGTGAGATTACTGTTGAAAAATGGGTGAATAAAAAAAAACTCTTTAAAATACTCTGAGATAACTTATGTGTGGAATGCATAGCGTAACATTTTGTGGGTATTTGTGCCCTTATCGGATGTTGAGTCGCCATTTTTAAACTTTACGCGTTATGGATTTTTAAATCATTCGCTCACTTTTATTGTTGTTTCTGGTAAATTAAATTACAATTTTTTTTTCTTTAAAATAACCTTCGATAAGTGTGGAATGCATTGCATAACATTTTGTGGGTATTTGTGCCCTTATCGGATGTTGCGACGTCATTTTTAAACTTCCTGCGCTATGAATTTTTAAATCACACGCCCGCTTTTATCGGTTTCCAGTAACTTTTTTTTTTTTTTTTTGCTACATGGCCAGACAAAAATGGATATAATTTCTGAACTATTAAAGATAGATGCATGAAATTTAGAACACACATTCTTTAGACTATTAGGAAACGTTTCTCTGTAACAGAATTTTGTTAATTGATTTCATTTTAAAAAATACGTCCGTTTGTTTGCAAGAAAGGAAATCAGAAAATTGTTATTAAATTTTAATTGTTTATTTTACAAACGTGGGGACTAACATCAAAATTCTGTTACAGACAGTTTGTAGAATATGCTTTTGCAAATATATTGCAAAAAACTGTTTGAATGTTTCTTTAAAAACGGTTTAGATATATCGATTTTAGTACAATCCTGCATTGGGTATATTTTTTTTTCAAATTTGGGCCCCAAATTTTTTTTTTTTTTCAAAATATTTTTATTTGGTTGAGTTGCCAGAGCTATGAGTTCTTTACATACAAAAAATTAATATTTTACACCAAATACGAAAAAAAGTTTTAAAAATACCATCCTCTCCCCTTAACCATTGCATCCCATTCATACACCACTGCGGGTAGAAAGTGGGATTCATCTGGTCTTAAACTAGACTTCTCCCAAATGCGGGCTTCTGTGGTCATGGGATCAGCATGGCTCCAGAACCACCGCTAAGAAATCACAGGACAATCAGAAGACAACGGGCGAACACCCAGTCCCATGGAAGGGAGATAAATTGAAGGATATTTTGGAAAAACAACTATAGTCGAAAAACAAATTTTCAGGAGAAACAAAAAAACTAACTGGCATGGGTGTTGTTGACACTTCAAGTATGAAATTCATCATGCCATTTCTTAACGTGTCTTAGAAACTTGGGAAAATGAAGTAAATACACTAACAACCTAAATTGCCCCGAAGAAATACATGTGTAAACGCAGATAACTGTGAACAGTGGACTTTTTTTTTTAATTCTACTTTGTGGCTGTAGTGTCACTCTCCTTTAGTCTTCTTTTTCTTTATTATAGCCCAGTCATGTCAATTGATGCCCATAGGAGCAAGCGCGCGTTTTAGAGCCCAGGAGAGCCTGAGCGCTTTACAGCGGAAAAGAAAGAGACAGACGAAAGATGAATTATATGTCGCTTGGTCGAGCTATATTCAGGGATGGCCAGCACTGATTCAATAGATAAAGGGAAGAAAACTTATTGTAACTGTATCCATGTTAATTTTTAGATTTGTCTGAGAAGTATAAGTGCATTATAAGAATTTAAGTTTTAATTTTAATGCTCATTTTTCACAAGTTTGATTTTTTTTTATTCAAACGAGATATTTTGTCAAATTTTTTTATAGAAAAGTGAAATTTTCAGATATAGGCCTATTTATTTAGTAGGCTTACAGAATGTTTTCGTAAATCTAATGTGCCGCAAATACGATTACTGAAGATATTGTATTGAAAATTTGGAAAATATTCGCATGGAAATTGTTAGTAAGTAAATGAATTGACAAAGCAACTACTGTTACATCATAAGCAAAAGATACGTGCCCATGTGTCGTAAAAACGTCAGCTCTATAGCTTCAGCACATTTTATATATAATAATAATTTATAAATAATAATAAATAATTTAATATTCTGATGATAGGTAGTTGCTCACCAATATCAACTTAAAGGCATAATGCGATAAGAGTTTTGTTATGGAATATTAGTTAAGTACACTTAAAACATATACAGCACCTAGGTAACTTTGATTTGTACTGTAATATTGTTTTTATTAGTTGATTGATTACTTTTATAATGTTAAAGGTACCATCAATATCAATTCCAACTTATCATGTCATACTCAATCTCTATTTTTGGAATATCACTTCCTTTATGAATGATGTGTTTCATCTATTTAGTACAGTATAGTTGTACTGCTATGAAATTTATATGAATATTCCTTCTTAACTCTTTATTATGTTATTAACATTTAAAACAAGTGGAATATTAAGAAACTGATATTAGTACTTTTGTTTTACAGACAATATAGATAATATCAAACAGAAAGAAGCCATATAAAAATAATGACATAAATTTCACGTTCCGTTTGAAGCTTGTGCACCACTGTCTTCTTAATCCAACAGACTGCTTATTCATACACACAACCCTTCCTCTTTCCATATTTAGAGCTTGATGCCCGCGCACGACGTCAAGGTCAGAAAAATGCGCTTGCTTTGACAGCACTGCTATATCCTCATACATTCAAAATTCAAATTATGCCCCTGCTGTTAAATTATATGCATGTCAAAGATGCTGTACGATTTTTTCATGCTTTTAACTTACATTTTATGGGAGTAAGTAGGTCTATATATTGAGAAAGTCTTTTTTTTTTAATGTAATAACTCAAGAACTATGAAACTGGCACTAGAGAGTCTTGGATGCATTAATACTAATAACAAGATGTTGTATACCAAAAATTAAATCTCTGGCTTAAAAAATCATTTCACGCATTTCATCTCTTAATATCAAGGATGTGTACTATCACTATCACGCGTAACTTGTAATGAATAAAATGCTAAATTTTAGTTTTCCAACAACTTTTTACGGTTATTGGAGTGAAACAATTCTTGTATGAAACAAATAGTAGGCCTATTAATTACTTTACCGGTTTAACTTTAAGTTAAGCCTAATCCCTTTCTCTCTTATACCGACTTTTGCACACCTCTACTCCCTCTTACTTATCTGTCCGATTCCACAATCTTTCTCGGTATCATAAATTAAATACTCGGTCACAATATGATAACAATCTAGAAATACCACTCCACAAATCATCTCTTTTCCCGGGTAGCTCAGTGGGAGAGCGTTGGTACGTTTAACCAAAGGTCCCGGGTTCGATACCCGGCCCCGGAACAATTTTTCCCTCGAAATTATTCAAATTAACTTTACAGAGAGTTATTCCTGAAAGCTTAATTTGCATCTCTTTATTCTTCATCTTTCACTGTTACTACTTCTCGTCACTGGAATTCTCTGCCGCCTGAAGTCAAGGGTTGCCGAACTTTAATTTCCTTTAAATGTAAATTAGAAAAATATCTTATGATGAGTTGCCAGACCTAACGCGTTGCAAATATTTAATGGAATGTGTTCCACTGTATTTATTTTTATTTTTTTGTTTCTTATTTTTATTGTGTAATCATGTACTGTAAATCGTGTTTAATTATCACTTAAAGCCAATATGTATCCCACTGTGTTGTTTTTTTATTATTAATCTATTTTTGTGTACATTTTATTCAAATGTCGGTTTCTGGTTTAATTATGTGAATCCTACTTAATTGTAATCGAATACTAATAAGTATACTAATGTGTTTACTTTTATTTTTATTTTTACTGTGTACATTTTTTATTGAATTATCGGCTTCTGTTTTTATGTAATTCGTATTTGATTGTATCAACATTAATATGCATTCCACTGTGTTTATATTTATTTTCTATGAGGTAAATTTTTATGTATCTACCTCTTTTGATCTCATTATGTAGTACCTAAATTGTATCAGTATGTAATTATTAATTCCGATCCAGTTGTATGATCAACTATGTAACCAAGTTTTAATCCTGGTTGAGTGTAAGAGAAGGCCTTACGGCCTTAACTCTGCTAGGTTAAATAAAGCCATCATTATCATTATCATTATCATTATTATTATTATTATTATTATTATTATTATTATTATTATTATTATTATGTATTTCAGTATGACAGAAATTTTCAACAAACGGAACTGTCAAGGCCTATCCACACTATAAATACACAATTGTTATATTCTTACTATGCAGCTTTCTTCAAAGGCCTCATTCCAGTGGTGGCGCCAAGAATTCTCCTTCAACATTCCACGCAATCTCATTTTATTTGGTTATTAAACAGAAAACAAATCCGGCCAAATTTAAGTTTATGACTAATTACCCCAGGAGGGCATTGAACACACGCCCTCGCTGTTTCCTGTTACAACTCGCTTCCGCGTAACTACTTCTTGGTCCCGCGTTTCGGAATTACGAGTTTCCTGCACGTGAAGGAAATCATTTTATGACGCGTTGCAAGAAAGTATATTTATTTTAAGAGGCATACATTTGCTATTCTTGGAGACAGGAAGTTCAACTATTTTCAGGACTCGAACTCTTAATACTTGGGTTCGTAGTCTAGTAGGGTAGAGTAGCATAAATCGCACCGCTTCCTAAATGGCACCACTGCTAGTTTAAAACAAATTACTATAGTAGTGTAGCATCTAGTGGTATTGTTACAATCTACCATATGAACTTCCACCATGTCACTTGATTTCTACTACTTCTTTGTGTCAGCAGCGTGGTGATAATGTATCTAATATAATCGCTCAGGTGGATGTGTATTTAGCTAACATTTTGTAACGAAATAACGGATTTGTATGCAAAGCAATCCATAATCTTAAGATGTTATTCGTTTAAAGATGTATTAAAGAACATTTAACTTAGTAGGATTTTCCAACATGTGGTGATTATAGGCTACAATGATCAAAATAATAACTTATGGCGTAGTTTCTCAATTCGCACCACTTTGTAGGGGCCTAATTCGCATCGGTGCGATATGAGCAACTGTAGCAATTCTAACCGTACAAAACAAGGCCCCAAAAATGTTAACTGAACTAGGAATGTATCAGGTGGGTGCAATATCAAGTGGTGAAAAGGGCGTTACTACAACAAGTGTGTGTTGTACAAGCGCACCAGGTATTTTCTGCCACTTGTGATAATTTTTAAGCGTCAAACAGTGCATCCTGCATTACCAGCTGGTGCTTCTCCAGGATCGTTATTTTTTGCTCTGAGTCAGGTTACATCAACAGTGAACTATTTGTCGAATAGCTGAAACATTTTATTTTCCACTCAAACCTGCCATAGAAAAAAGTGCTGCTTCTGTATGTACACCTATACGACCCATTCCAAAAATTTAGAAGCTAGATTATCTCGGGAAAATGGTATGCTCCTGTTTCAGCTTCCTCGTCATAATACTCATAGGCCCAGCCTTTAGATGTTTCTATCTTCCAACCATTTCAGACAGCTATATCATGAAGCAGCTCTTAGGTGGCTTCGAGATAATAGTGGAGAAAAGGAGACGCAGTTTACACTCTGAACTGCCTGGTGAAACACATGGCAAATGTATAACAATAAAAACGCATTCAGAAAGTTTAAATGTTACGTAATTTACGCTCTATTTTTTTCAATTTCATTTGAAGATGCGTTACTCTCATTAATTTCAATAAACTTGTAATTTGCATTTACTACATTATTCATTGAAATACTCTTCAATATGTTCAATATTAAAAACTTTCCTTCATCCTGTTCCCTGCAGATGAAGAGGTGAGATTTAAGAAACCGCAGGTGCTATTTAGGAAACTAGTTGCCTAAATGGCACCACTGACATGTGTTTCGAAAATGTCATTTTAGGGGAGAGTCGGGTAGTATCGGACATCGGGTAATATCGGACAGTGAGTTTCTTTCATCTACCACACGATGATAGTACCTGATCGACATGGTTACGTTTCTGTGATGTCGCATAGAGAAACGCAACCCTGTCATTCAGGTACTATCATATGGTGGTAGATGAAAGAAACGCACTGTCCGATATTACCCGATGTCCGATACTACCCGACTCTCCCCTAATTAAAAAATATTAAATCAAATTCAAGGATTCTTTTTTACATTAAAGGTAAATGTTCTGGGAATGCATCTCTTTAAAGGAATGGAGAAAATAAAAACTGTATTGTTCAATAAAAATTATAAATGCTAAAGTGGTGCGATATAGGCAACATTACCCTACTCTTGTCACTTGCGCATCAAACAAATGTTACGAGTTACGACGTAATTTGAAGGATAAGAAATAACACTTTTTATTTCCCTCTGCTTTGATACCTAAGTCTTTTGTTATGTTGGTGTGAAAATCCCATCGTCTGCCATGTTCTAGAAAATGCTACTCTGAGCTCCTTTTTCTTCGAGGAGCTAGTTCAGTGTTTACTTGTTTAAAAGGAAAGGGCTCTCCGCTCAGTTTGTGGGTGGGGGACGGGAGTTGGAAGCCAAGGGGGGGATGTAGTGGTTAGCTTTCATTAGTACAACTGCTGCTATTCAATTAAGGAAGTGCTAACTTAATGATGCCCTCCCTTCCGACAAATCGGCTTTGAAGACTCTCCTCCAACCCCAAAGTCCATGAATATGGATACTATACTCAGGACGGGACTCTCGGTCAAGGATCGGCTAGGATACAACCTAATGTCATTCAATAAAATCTCTTATAGGCCTACATCATTTCTTGTAGGAGCTATGAAAAACTTGTATACAATTTCGGGAGTGTTGTGCAATGATTCCCAATAAAATGTGAAGAAATATTTTTTATAAGCCCTCTTCACTAGAGATAATCTAGTTCTCGCAAACAACGGATTCCAGAAATAAGTTTCTTCAGGTGATAAGAGCAAATATTTTACGTTTCAAGCCCTTCTAGAACAAAATATATTAAGTTTAAACTCGCGAAATAATGCGGAATTTTTGCTTTAGCACGAATTTATTCCAAATTAATATTTTTCAATACAATTTTTTTTCCTAATCTTAATTCAAAGTGCTCAAAGATTGATACTCATGTATGAAATTTTGAATGTAATATTCAAACCAGAGTGCTGCATTGGAGTTAAATCGCTCGCTTGAACTCGGTCGAGTGTCGCACCCTCGAGTGAGATACGATCGGTCGTGATACGCTCGTAATAAATAGAAGCACAGTACAAGGTCATCTCACCGACATGTCTTGTCTTGTATGGAAGGCGACAGATAAGATAAGCTACACATATGTTTTGCTCACACGGTAAAAATAAGGCTTTATTTCCTGCGTTTATGACAAACGTTTAATGGAACAGTCAATGGAACGTACCAAAACAGGAACATGAAGTTATAAATAAAATAATATGAAAAACTTCGATATACAGTTATTATTGCTAATTAATAATTATTCAATATTTGATTTACCACGTATATAATATGATAGGTCCATAACTTACATAGTGTTCCGCCTATAAGTTATAAGCTTACTGCGACAATGTAGAAACGTTTTACAAAATATTATTGATATAGCAGTAGATTAATAACAATATTAGTAGAGAGATAACGTCACAGAAAATATAATAAAACGAATAATCATGCTGCACAACTGTTACAGACGCAAAGATTGATACACTAATTATTAGAGATTATTATTATTATTATTACTATTACTATTATTATTATTATTATTATTATTATTATTATTATTATTATTATTACTACTAGAAAACTTGATACAGTTCTTGCATTATCGTGATTGTGTTCTCCGTTTATAATAATTACATTTATATCCAATAACATCTATCAGATGTGGTAAAAACAAAATCACTCCTATGTGGAAAAGAAAAAACATTTACCTACAACATTTATATTACATTTTAAAGGAAGTTTTGTAGTTGACTATGGAGAGGTTAGTTAAACACTGCAAAGTTTTGAAATGATAAACATCTATGATGTTACTACACAGTTCATCACTGTAACAAGAACGAATGTCTAACGCTCGGCTTATACCGTTCGAGGATTTATTGCTCGTGACAATTTTACCCATCATTCATGTGCGCTACCTATCGGATTATGCTATGAACTACATGGCGCTCGAGCGAAAACGTCCGATGCAGACCTCTGATTCAAACCCTACTTCCATACGGATTTTGAATCTGATATTTAAAAAGTAGGCTATTTCGAGTGACTTTGTTTTTTACAAATAAAATAGAAAGTAGCTTAAATGTTACGTGTTGTGTATTAGTTTATAATTACCATTCACACATTATGGGAGGTCGTCTAAGTTTCTCTTCACAACACATAATTGCCGATAGAAAACTGTAAGTAGTTTTAAAATGTACAAAGAAACTTATGTAAGATTTCCTTCGTGGTAACGACCTCTATCTAGTCTTTGTACGCCTACAGTAGGCATAATGTATTTTGCACGACGAGAGACAAAGTTATATTTTTTAAATTGAAATAACACCGAATTTATGCCTTTCTGCGAAATAAGACAGGAAGTAAGGACACTTTTATATCGAAATTTAAGATTTTTATTAACCGTAAATCAGGACTCATAGGCCTACTCTTCACAAAACCGAGAGAACGTAGGCCTATTCAGATTACAGTAGAACCCCGATTATCCGTCACCGTATTAACCGATTTTTGGATTATCCGTCTGTCTTTCTTTCGCCTTTTTTTTGTTGCAGAAGTATTACTATATATTGTATTAGCATGCAATTTTTCTAGAGTGCTATTACAATCCTTTACCCTTACAAGTATGGTGTACTGTTCGAGTTGTCGTATTATATAACCAGGGTGCGAATTAATATTTCTGATGAGAGGGGAATAGAATCCTATATAGAGAATACCATACATAAAATTATTATCTTCATTCGATACGGCTCAACGCTTGGTCGCTCTGAGTTGCTTGTCTTGCATCTTGATCATAATACTTATATCCGTGAACAGGCTTAAGATAAGATGTGTAATTTCTAAGTTATTGAATGTTGTCAGCTTGGCAGTGATGATAATACATCAATATTATTTTCTTTGCTTACTTTGTACTTTATAAAGTACATATACTCTTATTAAAATAATTATATTTTATGAGGAGGGGGATAAAAGTTGGCAGGAATGCTAATATGAATTTATGAGAGGGGATAACTTTCCATCAGGGGGGAAATCACCCCATCCTCTCCGTTAATTCGGACCCTGTGTATAACTTCTGTATATAAATTCTTCTACTGGTTTCAAAACAAATCTTGTTGTGCTAAATATCGGAAAAAAAATTGTAGGCCTAAAAAATTGAGTGGTTTGGGGAAACTGTGGCCCATCTCGCATCAAAATACGAGATTGGAGTGTATAAAGTGTGCAAATCTACAACACGAGACTTCCACTATTCCTATCTTTCCACAGACAGACACTTCCCTTAAAAATTCGTCGTTGACAACCGGACTTACCACTGCCTAGCGTCTTAAACACAAGACCATGGAGGAATTCTCTAAATTTACGAAAATGTTTTATGGTACGGATTATCCGATTTTTTCGATTAACCGTTCAGCCCATCCCCTTCATTACGACGGATAATAGAGGTTGTACTGTAGTTACGTTTCAAGATGTCTAACAGAAACAATTCATACGCAGGCGGAAATAATTGCAATATGTATTCTAGGTAACTCTGTTGCTTAAAAGTCTAGAAACATGTTTCCTTGAGTGAGTGGCATCGCTCCAACAAAGGGTGTGTTTCTTGTTTCCAAGGGGGGGGCGATAAAATGTAATGGACATTAGACCTAGGAAGACGTTTACATTTTATGAAGATTACAGAAGTAACTTAATGTTATACTTAACAGTAGTAGTAGTAGTAGTAGTAGTAGTAGTAGTAGTAGTAGTAGTAGTAGTAGTAATAGTAGTAGTAGTAGTAATAATAATAATAATAATAATAATAATAATAATAATAATAATAATAATAATAATAAGAGACCAGAAATTTAAGCATTATGAATCATTAATATAGGCAGGCAAAAGGCATCATAAATAGCTAAAATACGCAATAAAGGGCAATTACAAAAACCTTGCAATAGACCCACAACCTTGCACTTACCACAATGGGATTTCGGCAGCAAGAAAAGCTTTACATAAGTCGAATGCAAATTTTGATTTTCGACTCGATGTTGCAATTACAGATGCCTCAAACTAGCAAGCTGTCTCGTTCGCGCAGGCGCATTGAGCACTTCTCCCCTACCACTGTCCCCCTACTGCTGTGCACCGTGGACTAGAACGGTACAGCTCAGTTCTAATAACAGTTGAGAAGGCTGCATAGGGAGGGTACATCTTGAATACATTGTCAACAGGTCAACTTTTCAGATAATATGACTATACCTGGGTATCGGAGCCTAGGTGGGCCCCCTCCTTTAGCTCTACTACTTCCCCTCTCCAGGCAGCTTCCTAGTTTGAGGCATCTGTACTGTTGGAAGCAAAGAAATGTTCCCAGTAGCCTTGGAAAGTGCAATTTTGTGTTTGGTTGTACTGATATGTTGCGATATGAAATATTTAGCTAGCTACAACAACGTCGCAATGAAAACTGAAAGAACAAATAACCGTTAAAAATAACGTTAGACACGCACTCACTGTTGCCTTGTCAAATAAACACAAGCGATA
The DNA here is from genome assembly GCF_040183065.1 of Periplaneta americana. Lineage (NCBI taxonomy): Eukaryota > Metazoa > Arthropoda > Insecta > Blattodea > Blattidae > Periplaneta > Periplaneta americana. The sequence goes on along the minus strand of NC_091126.1, from coordinate 171,994,952 downwards.
ATTAGAACGATTACTGTTAGCCTATACATTATTGCACGGCAGCACTCATTGTTGCAAAGAGAATATGAACTGACTGAAAGACAATAATATACATTCGGTGAAGTCACTTTCATTGAAGCGGTTATAGACATAAATTAAAATATACCTGCAGGCAATTTTTAATAATAAATGAATAAATAATAAATAAATAAATAAATAAAGGCAAAAAAGCGTTTATTTTGTAAATTAGGCATTTATATTAAAAAAGGCAGAAAAGGGCAACATAAAACTGTGACGTTCAATCACAAATGTAGGCCTATAATTCGTACAGATTTACTTTCAAAATTAAGATAGATTTAACACATTTAAAAAGGAATTCTGCCAAAGTTCCGGTCTCCGATGATGATGATGATGATGATGATGATAATAATAATAATAATAATAATAATAATAATAATAATAGGTTACAAAATATTTAACAAAAGAGTTTTAAGTTTATTTTCAGATAATTTCTTTATTGTTTTTCGTCAGATTTATGTCTCTTGTATTACCGACTAGGAAAAAGAAAGAGGGAGAAAAATTAATTACAAAATTGAAAGAAAGGAGAGGAAAATGCAAAATAACAAGCAAGAAAACGAAGAAAGGAAAAGTTTAAGAGAAGGAAAGGGACGAAGGAAGAAAAAGAAAGACAAGTGGAACTTGAAAATGGAAGGAAAGAGCTACAGTTACATGATCAAAAGTGAAAAAGCCGAAGGCTGAAAAATAGTAAGTAGGTCTAATAAAACAACAAAGTAGTAGGTGTAGGCCTAACAGTAGAACGCAAGAAATAGGACGAAAGGACATAAATGGGAAACTTTGGAAAACAGACGTAGGAAAACTAGAGTAACATCATTGTATAGAGCACATCTAGGTCAGAAAGCATGGGTAGACATAACGGCTCGGTTAGAAAAGCCAACGTACTATGGTAGTAACGATCATGATTTTAAAATCAAATGTAGGAAACAGAAAACGGATGTAGGTAAATTCTCATTTTTAAATGGAACAATAAATGATTGGAATGACCTACCTGCAGCGGTCTTTGCGGGCTGTCCTTCCTTAAGGAGATTCAAGAATAACTTAAAAAGTTGTATATAAAGTGCAAATTAAAATTAAGATGACATTTAACATTTAATTTTTTAAGGTGACATGTATTTATTTAGCCTGACGAGTTACTTCCTTGGTTTGAATTGTAAATTATTTAAAAATAGCGTGTAAGAGGGCCTTAGACTAGAAATGTTTAGTTTAAATGTAGTTCTGTTTATAAATATGCATAAGGGTGTAATTATTACACTTATTTGAACTGTTGTATCAGTGAAGCGAGTTGAGTCAGTGAAGTTATGGTTTTTCAGTGCAGTGAATAGTTCCGATCAGTGATAATTTATAGCGTCAATGAAATGTGTTCTATAGTGTCAGTGAAATGTGTGCTAAAGTGTCAGTGAAATGCGTCATAGTGCCACTACAGTGAGTGAGATGAGAGTAAAGTGAAATACTATTGAAACTTAAATAGGGCCTATACATATGTAGGTTGTATTGTAGAATTAGGTATTTTATTTATGTTTTATTATTAATTGTAATTATTATGTTAAATTGTATTGTGTGTTCGTATTGTATTGTGTATATAATTGTATTGTGTATTGTATAATTGTATTGTGTATTGTAAATTTTATTGTGTATTTTTTATGATTTTATTGTGTAGGCCTATTGCTTATATTGTGTATACCACTGCCACCGGGTGCTGGCCAACTTGCAGTGTAAATAAATACATACAAAACGAAGAAAAAATGAAAGCTGAGAGAGTGTTAAGTCACAAAACAGACATAATAAATAGATCAAGAAAGAAAGAAAGAAGGAAAGAAATAAAAAAGAAAGAAAGAAAGAAAGAAAGAAAGGAAAATTAAGATATCTCCTCAGAAGCCCCAAAGTCATTAGCCTAGAAGCAATTTTGATTGCTTTCAACTTATGAAAGCAGCGACGTCTGTGAGAGAAATTCAGCTTATTTAGTTTTCAGAATATTACGCTGAAGAAAAATGTTGGCCGCTGGAACGGGCTATAATGTTAAGTACCTCCACAGAGAGGGAAAGCTGGCTGAGAAAGTGGTTAGGTGGGTAGGGAGGGCCCAAGCTCATGTTAACACCCAGCTTTTTGTCCTCAATAAAAAAGGACTTGCTTCGTCACACTCGTGACCTTGGTTGCTTTTCTCCAAGCTGATTAGCGAGGGTGTTCAGAAATTAATGGAAATTTGATGTCGTGTCAGGGAGGGCCAATCCATCACCCTAGCAAGCCAGCGCTCGACTACTCGGGGCTTCCATTAGGAGTAGGATGGTTCAGTGGACCGGACCGGGGCGTCTCAAACCACCACCCCCGACCCCAACCCCTGGCGCAGCGCAGCGACTACGGGGCCAATCCGCACAGAAATTAATCTTGCAAGTTATGTTCGCATCTGATTAAGGGCTCACTTCAACACGTCCTTAACATCGGCTCTTTTATGACAAACTAAATCTGCATCCTTCAATATTAATAAATATTTTTATTTCACTAGTGATTGATAAATATTTGTCAAGAAAAATGTATTCAAGGTTGTGAATTTTACTTTGAATTGAAGACAGGAGAAACACAGTCGTAATCCCCCAACGTAACAATATTTATACGATGCGAAAGGTTAGATATCCTATACATAATTACGTGAAATCAATGAGGATGAACGTGAAGAAAGTGCGTCTTCTATATTCCCAATACAATAAGCTCGACAAAAAACATCGCCCTTTTTATGAGTGAAATTACACTGTGGAAAACATTTACAATTTTGTGTCACTACTAAAAAATGATAAATATTGAAAAATACGTACTCATAAATGTGAAGGTTGAGAAAATGTAGCTAATATTCTCCAGTGAGGAACGCATGTTCGTACGATTTAAAGAAAAAAAAGTTAAGTTACAAGCTCAATGATAAAAAGAGAATCACTTTAATTTCAGGGGGGAGTTACAATTATTTCCGCTAGTATAATTGAGGACCGTTTTTGCAAAACTTGGTAACTGAAAAAAAAAAACTAAATTTTACAGGAGAGACAAAACACTATAGTAAGCAAGTTTTACTGTATCTCTCACTTATAGCAGAAAGCAAGTTTCGAAAAAAACGATCACACTTTGACACACTACAATGAAGAGAAATAACCCAATTTTACTAAGACGCTTTGAACATCATGTAGAGGCCTGCCTTAGCCTATGTTAACGAATCCGTCAAAATCTCAATTTTGCAAATTTTGCAGTTCGCAGGTTTTGCAAAAACAGTCCTCAATTATACTATATTTCAACATTTTTTCCCTCAGAATTTAAGGCTTTTGGAAATAAAAATTGTCATGCTTAATTTACACTAGGCCTATCTGCATATCATTAAACAATATTGTAATGTTTTCTTGAAAACTGAACAGTTATTTTTTTTAATTATGAAAGTGTAAGTAGCATTTTTTTCACTCAGGCAGTGTTTAATGATAATTTGCTCAGGTATTTGAATTTTGATGTAATTCTTGTTTCAAGCTATTTTAATAAACATCTACAGCATGTGCATCTGAAGTCTGACTAGTCACTAAATGTGTAATGTGTAGCTAGTCGGCGATGTATGCAATTGAGGGGGAAAGGAAATGGCCACCCTACCTCATTATCTCCTGGCCTAGTTGCCTCATAACTTGGTATCACTTGTGAGGTTCAGACGTGTCTTCGGACAGTTGACTAAATTATATGTAGTGTCCAGAGCTAGTAGTCAGTAGCTCCATCATTAATTTTACCGTCCCTGGAGCCAGTTTTATTTTAATCTATAATTCATTCCAAAATGAAATGCTGAGCCAGCAACATGCGCTCCTCTCGCGCTTGGGCACGATAAAAATTAACAGATACGATTTCGATAGTAAAACTAAAAACTTAAGCTCTATATATGATATACGCCATACATGGGCATCGTGCCTCACTTGAGAATTTGTGCCTCACTGACCTTCACAGAGCTTATCGCTCTGAGTGACATCATCTTCACAGTCCCCGTTCCTCCCTCACGCAGTTCCTAGGCGTGGGCAGGTTCTATATCAGTTTCATAAGCAATATCAGTGGTGGCATAATGACATTATCAAGCAGTGTGTACGCGTTAGAAAACGATTATTTCATGAGAAATGGGAGGACGAGTTTTTTTGCTGTTTAGAAGAGGAGAACATAGATGTATGTTATGCTCGAAAATCCTATTAGGCATTAATAAATTTAATATACAACGACATTACTCCTTATGTCATAAAGAACATGCTGAATTAGAAGGTAAGACAAATTAAATGTTATTTTTCGTACTATTTTGTAGAAAATTTATGATCTTTACATTTGCATAGTAACTTATATTAAATACGACATTATACCTTAAACACGCTGCATTAAAAGGTACGAGGAATTAAATGTAGTTTGTACGTATTATTTCCAAAATAAATTTATAAATAAAATAGCAAATGTGCATAGAAAACGAAATATGATTTTCTGAAATTATTTTAGTTCAAGAACGTCCAAATCTATTAAGCAATCCTGAGAAACGCCAGAATATTCAAGAAAATAAACGTAGACAACGTGATGGAATATTATTGGCTAGTTACGCAATTTGTCGCCTGTGATTTAAATCAATTCAGTGATGGAGAAATAGTGAAGAGGTTTATGATTAAAGCTGCCAAATTAATTTGCAAAATTGAATAAACGTTTTCGAGTATCTCACATTAACCAAGCGCTTTCCTAATAATTCGCCTAATTAGCGATTACGATAAGGTGACGCAGGTCACAGCAGTTTATATTTCCCATCCTACTCTGCAGTCTCCTCTCCTAGTAAACAAACTATTTCAAATCGAGTGCCTCACGTAACCGAAAATTGTGCCCGTGTATGATATACGCCAAGTGATTAGTTTGAATTGGCCGTTACTTGATGTCGATGACGATTTCCTCACTCGTTAGCTCAAGTCTGCAACTGCGTTGCTTTGTTTTGTAACCATCCCACGCAAGCATGACTCATACGCACGAGTGCATAGCATGGACTAGAATGACGCGCATTTTGTAACCGCCAACGCTATTTATAAACAATATTGTACCAGGTACAATGTCCTGGATAACGTTCGAAGAGAGGCAGCAACTCTGTTTGAAGAACTCAAACCTATGCCCGTTTGCATCCCCATTCATATGAGAATTTTCCTTAAGCAAAATACACGTTAGTAAATCGTATAACTTCGTAGTAATGGTACAGTTTCACCGCTCGAAACACCGAGCATCCACTAGAAAGCCGATGCATACTAAATCCTTATGAAACGGGAATAGGTCTCAGGGATCGAGCTCGTGCCTTTCTAGCTCAAAACTGTACCACTCGAGTTGCAGCGAATCGTAATTAATCGTAGCTTATTCATCTGTCGTAAAAAATCTTGGCTTCTTTTTTGATAATAATCTAAGTTGGAATTTTCAAGTTAAAGAAACGATAAAATAAATCTGTTCCTCCATTCACTGTTTTGAGTCGCTTGAGAAACTTCTTGCCCCAGCAACTAAAACTTACCCTAGTACAAACCCTAGTAATGCCGCACTTCGATTATTGTGACGTTTTGTTAAGTGACCTAAGTTCTGAACTGTCAGTCAAGTTACAGCGAGCTCAGAATATATGCGTCAGATACGTGTGCAACATCCGACGATATGATCACATATCACCGTCCTTCGCAAGTCTTTCGTGGCTCCGACTTAAAGAACGCAGAACGTTACACTCTTTGTCTTTACTCTTTCGAATTCTGCACACCTCAATACCAAATTACCTTTCGTCTCGTTTCTCTTACCTATACTCTAACCACGACGTAAATACCTGTGACAAAATATCGGTTTGTGAAATATCGGCCATCTCTAAGTGCATCCTTCATTAGGCAGTTTCTTCTTAGCCAGTGACCCTGCCAATTTCTTTTTCTTTTCCCTATCAATTTGAAAATTATTCTTTCTTTACCCACTCTTCCTACCACAGTTTCTTTTCTTATTTTGTCTCACCATTTCACACACACCATTCTTCTCCATAACAACATTTCAAATGCTTCTATTAGCTTCCCTTTATTCCGGTGTAATGTTCATGTTTCTGCCCAATAGATTTCCACACTCCACACAAAACACTTCACTAGTCTCTTCCATAGTTGTTTCTCCGAAGATCCGCAGAAGATGCTCCTTTTTCTATTAAAAATTCCTTTGCCATTGCTAGCCTTCTGACTTCCTGGCAGCAGCTCATATTATCAGATATAATGCGCCCTAATAATTTGAATCTGTCCGCTTCTTCTAATGTCTCATTTCCAATTCGCACGTTTACATTCTTCATTTTTATTCCGAGAACCACGGTTTTCGTCTTATTTGTATTTATTTTCATCCCATACTGCTCACAACTGTCTTTTAGCTCCAGTAGCATATTTTTTATTTATGTAGGTTATTTTACGACGCTTTATCAACACCTTTGGTTATTTAGCGTCTGAATGAGATGAAGGTAATAATGCCGGTGAAATGAGTCCGGGGTCCAGCACCGAAAGTTATCCTGCATTTGCTCATATTGGGTTGAGGGAAAACCCTGGAAAAAACCTCAACCAGGTAACTTGTTCCGACCGGGAATTGAACCCGGGCCATCCAGTAGCATATCACTTACTATCTTCCCTTCTCTCAACAACGCCATAGGCTTATAATTGGCAAATTTTATGCACTTTATTCTTCTTCCTCCTTTTATCGCCCCTCCCATGTTCTGAAAACAGTTCTTCACTAACACCAACATCTACTTGGAGAAGGGTGTAGGTGATAAATGGCATCCCTGTCGTTCCCCTCTCCCTATTTCAGTTACTTCTGACATTTCTTGTCCTATCCTCACTTTTACTCGTTTCATAGAAAGATTACAACAGTTCTTAAAAATAATTTCATAATTTTGATTCGTTGGTATAATAGCTTTCATTAGAAAACACAGTAAATCGATTTTGAAAAATTGCCTAAAATGTGACTGGATTAACTTATATTCAAACTTCGGTTTAATTATCTTCTTTTGTTTTTAATATTTCATTTCATAATAATTCATAAAAATGTATTTGTGATCATTAACATTATGAAAATAAAGATTGAGGCACCAATTAAAGGTAACAAAACAATAACAGTAAGAAGTGAAATGTTACTTTCACGGGAGAGGATGGTATTTTTTGGTGTAAAATGAGTAAATTTTCAAAAAAAAAAAAAAAAAATTTCTTTAAAATACTCTGTGATATGTGTGGAATGCATAGCATAATATTTTGTGGATATTTGTGCCCTTATCAGATGTTGAGACGCCTTTTTAAAATTCCTGCGTTATGGATTTTTAAATCACTCGCCCCCCTTTTATTGTTGTTTCCGGTAAATTGAATTAAAAAAAAAGATGTCTTTAAAATACTCTTTGATATGTGTGGAATGCATTGCATAACATTTCGTGGGTATTTGTGCCCTTATCGGATGTTGAGACGCCATTTTTAAACTTGTTGCGCTATGGATTTTTAAGTCACTCGCCCCCTTTTATCGGTTTACGGTAACTTCATTTTTTTGCTACATTGCCAGACAAAAATGGTTATAATTTCTGTACTATTAAAGATACATGCATGACATTTATAACACACATTCTTTAGACTAGTAGCAAACGTTTCTCTGCAACAGAATTTTGTTAATTTATTTCATTTTAAAATTACGTCCGTTTGTTTGCAAGAAAGGAATTCAGAAAAGTGTTATTAAATTTTAATTGTTTATTTTACAAACGTAGGGACTGATATCAAAATTCTGTTACAGACAGCTTTAGAGCATGCTTTTGCAAGTACATTGCAAAAAAAACTGGATGAATCTACCTTTAAAAATGGTTTAGATATATCGGTTTTAGTAAAATCCTGCATTAGGTATTTTTTTTTCAAATCTGAGCCCCCAAATATTTTTTTTTTTCAAAATATTTATTTTTGGTTGAGTTGCTACAGCCATGATCTCTCTACATACAAAAAATTAATATTTTACACCAAATAGGAAAAAAGTTAAAAAAAATACCCCTCCCCTTCAACTTTTAATTTTAAAAATTGCCAAACCATGAGCGAAATAAGATTCACTGCAATATAAAAGGCATTTTTAAATTCATGTAATTATGTATTTAGTATTAGTATTTATTTATTTAACCTGGTAGAGATAAGGCCGTCAGGCCTTCTCTGCCCCTCTACCAGGGGATTACAAGTATAATATGAACAATAAAATTACAATTAATATTAAATTTACAATTACAATTAGAATAAAAATTAAAGTGCGACAAGATTACATAATTAATGAAAGCTAGACATTTTATCATAGAAGTTAAGGACAAAGAATATTTTTGTATTTACTGAATTACAAATTAAACCTACAATAACAAAATTCTATAGTGATGAAATTACCGGATATTGAAATATTTTGTGATAGATGAAGAGAACTATTTACAAGAAACCATGTCTGAACAAGTCTCAATTACTGACCAAGTGCCTAGTAAGTTTGCGTTTGAATTCAGTTTTATTTCGACAGTCCTTGATGCTAGCAGGTAACGAATTCCAGAGTCTTGGCAGGGCTGTTGTGAAAGAGGATGAGTATGAGGAAGTGCGATGGGATGGTATTGTTAGTATTGTTTCATGGCGAGAGCGTGTGTTCAGATTGTGGTGGGAAGAAAGGTAAGTGAAGCGAGACGACAGGTACGAAGGAATAGAAGAGTTCAAGATTTCGAAGAGAAGGAGAAGTGATTGTAAATTTCTTTTCTTATTTCGTTTAAGCCAACCTATTGTTTCCAGGGATGGGGTAATATGATCGTATTTACGAACATTGCTTACAAAACGTACACATCAATTATGAGCACGTTGAAGTTTCGTTTTGTTGTCGCTGGAAACGTCAGTCAGTAAAATGTCAGCATAGTAAAAATAGGGAAATACAAGCGTCTGCACAAGGGAATTTTTCAAGCAAGAGGGAAGATGAACATTTATCCTTTTTAGCACATGGATAATAGAATATACTTTTCTGCAGGTTTCTGTGATTTGCATAATGTATGTATTGAAATAGAAATTTAAGTGGAAAATAAACGCAAGCGATTTCCGACTAGACCTGCTGAATAGTATCAAATGTTCAATATTGGTATTTATTTTTTTTATTAGCAAACACTCCGAGAAATGATAAAAACTTACTGGGATTGTATTCTATTGTATTTATTAACATTCCATGGTATTCATACATGCTTACAGCTAGAATATGGAACAAGTAAAAAAACTTAATACTATTAAAATCTTAATTTATAGTCACAGTCTAGATGAAATATAGAGTGTAACAAAAGTTTCTGTAACATATTGTTAAAATTATTCTCTTGTTAATTTCCATTTTCTCAGGAACCATGACCAAATTTTATGGTGTAGAAGTTGTTACTACTTGATTGTGGTGTGATGCAATCCTTTATTGTTAATTTGGCTGAAAATGTGATATTTACCATTAAATATTTGAAAAAAAAAACTAAAATTTTCACTGTACCAGAAACTTTTGTTACACTCGATATACAGACGAGATTTACAATATAGTCTACTAGTACAACACAAAGTTTTAGTATCAATTTCATGAAGTGTTATTGAATGTCATGAATTCACTTACAGAATAGAAGGCGTGAGAAATTAGGCACTTCTTTAATTTGGCCCTAAATAATTTTATGTTTTGAGTTTCATTTTTTATATCGATAGGGAGGCTATTAAAAATTTTTATTGCCATATAACGCACTCTTTTTTGATAGCACGATAGACTTGCCGATGGAGTATGAAAGTCATTTTTTTGACGTGTATTTATGCTATGAACTGTTGAATTAGTTACAAAGTTTTCACGAGTACATACGAGGAAGATTATTAATGAAAAGATATACTGGCAAGCCATGGGCATTATTTGTAGTTTTTTGAAAATAGTCCTACACGATTCCCTAGATTTAGCACTTACTATTATTCTAATTAGGCCTACTAATATGAAAGTTAGAAAGATTACCGATGAACGCCAGTGCACGCACATCCCTGGTTGGCATCCCTGAATTTATTTGCTGTATTATTTAATTGAGTGGTTGATAAGTACTGGTCCACCCACAAAGACTGTAGGGTGAGTTCTGTTTCAAGAAAGACCAGTCTCGAGATTAAGGCCGCAGAAAGCTGAAATCTCGCCGCGATCTAACCCGGCCTCACCCTTAATCTCTTACCTATCCTGCTGGATCTTCTACAGTAATTATCCTCCCCTGCTCCCCCCTGCCCCCATTATAGCTAACTACATCGCGGCCCACCGAGCAAAGTGTACTGAAATTATGACTCCTCGTGAACGACTGCGAAATTACTTAAATTATCTGGTTGCAAGGAAATTATACCGTAATCTCAGCTCTTTCACAGTCGTCCCTTCCTTTTAACTTGCGTTAAGTTGGCTGGAAACAGCACTTTTTTAAGCTTCAGAGGACAAGGACGACTGAAAAAAGGTAAAGAAAAAGAAACAAAAGGAACTAAGAGGAATTGCTAGGGTCAAATAACCAATGATGGAATAGGCATGTGGCGTCGAGCTGAGCAATGCACAACAGATCACATTTCAGGGGCCAAGGCAGCCTTAATGCTGCAATGTGAGGCCAGTACAGATAAAAGTACGAGCAGCATTTATGACTGGTGGAGCTATGGCCACCAGAGTCGTTCTCTAGCACTGCACCAGAGAAACAAATATAAACACAAAACTAGAAGACAGTAAAAAATCTACAAAGATTCGAAAGTAATTCCATACAAAATAATAACACAAAACAGAAGGGCACACAAAATTACGTAGGACTGCGAATAAAATATCTACAACAAATTAACGAAAAATAAAAAAAAAATATAAGTTTAAGCTAATCATTTCATTCAGTGTTCTGCCCAATGGCAGGTCTTTCTCCAATCTTTCCTATTTTCTGCCTTCTTCTTTGTTTCCTCATATGATCCATAGCTTCTAGGTTATAAGGTCCATAACAAAATGTCCACAAGTACAAAAGGTCCACAAACTAAATAGTCCAACATTTAAAGTCCTACATACAATTTGTCAATGGAGTGAAAAAGCCCAACATCTATGTGGTCCACCATATTATAAAGCACATTATACGGAAAAGTCCATCATAAGAAAGATCCATACAAAAAGGTCCAACATACAAAGCCGTTCAACAGAAATGAGTTACTAAGTGTAATAATAATTAGGGCCTACATATATTACTGGTCATCCGGCAAGAGGGCAAAGGCGAGCAGTCCCCCCTAAATTTTCTCCTGAAACATGGAAAGTCTATGAATTAGTAATTAATGGCAGACAGCGTACGAATAATGTGGTTGAAGAATTCCATTCCCAATTTCAACGAATTGTAGAGACACGTCACGTGAACATTTGGCGATTCATTAGCCATTTGCAATAACAGCAATCGGAAACAGAACATTTAGTAACAAAGGTCCTTGGTGGGCATACAAATATTAAGCAACTAGTAAATAAACGGTATATACACAATTAAACCAGAATTTTCAACACTGTCGGTAATTACCAAGATTACAAAGATAGGAATGAAATTTTTCGATATCTTAAAGCGATATCATACGATTTGAAATTATATAGTGACCCTCAAGGTGAACAATAGATGTATCTTCTGTATTAGGGGAAAGTCGGGTAGTATCGGACATCGGGTAATATCGGACAGTGCGTTTCTTTCATCTACCACCATATGGTAGTACCTGAATGACACGGTTACGTTTCTCTATGCGACATCAAAGAAACGTAACCATATTAATCAGGTACTATCATCGTGTGGTAGATGAAAGAAACTCACTGTCCGATATTACCCGATGTCCGATACTACCCGACTCTCCCCTACATGTGTAATATGTATAATATAATTGAAATGGCAATAAATTCCTCGGCACTTTCCTTGCAGTTTTCCTTGTTGGACATTTTAGCAAAATGGACGAATTTATATGTGGACATTTTAAAACGTAGGACATTTTTAAGGAGAGGACTTGCTGACAGTGGACCTTTTCAGGTAACGACATTTTTATGGCATGGACGAATTTTCTATGTGGACATTTCTAAACGTTGGACATTTTCATAGAGAGGACCTATTGCACAGTGGACCACATCTCGCTTAACCGATCCATATATCTTAATGTCGTCTATCATCTGATATCTTCTTCTACCCCGAACGCTTCTCCCGTTCACCATTCCTTCCCGTGCATCCTTCAGCAGACAGTTTCTTCCCAGCCAGTGACCCAAACAATTCCTTTTTCTCTTCCTGATCAAATTCAGAGCTTCATTTCTTATTCTGTCTGTCCACTTCACGCGTTCCATTCTTCCCTATATCCACATTTCAAATGCCTTTATTCGCTTCTCTTCACCTCGTCGTAATGTCCTTGTTTCTGCTCCATAAAATGACACACTCCATACAACGCACTTCACTAGTCTCTTCCTTAGTTCTTTCTCCAGAGGTCCGCAGAAGATGCTCCTTTTTCTATTAAAAGCTTCCTTGGCCATTGCTATACTCCTTTTGACTTCCTGGCAGCAGGTCATGTTATTGCTTATAGTTCACCCCAATATTTGAAACTGTCCACTTGCTCTACTACCTCATTTAGAATTCGTAAGATTATCTTCTATATTTTTCTTCCTATGACCATGATCTTCGTCTTATTTCCATTTACGTTGATCCCATACTGGTCATAGATTTCATTTAGCTCCAGTAGCATAGGCCTATCCCTTAATATCGTCTCCTCTTCTGCTAATAACGCCATATCGACAGCAAATCGTATGCACTTTATTCTTCTTTCTCCTACTATCACTCCTCCCATGTTCTGTAAACAGTGCTTTAATAAATTCTCCAAGTATATGTTAAAAAGGATAGGTGATAAAGGACATCCTTGACGTACTCCTCTCCCAATTTCACTTCCTTGTGACATTTCTTCTCCTATCCTGATTTCGACTCGTTTCATATAAAGATTGCAGAACAGTTTTGTCTCTTTCCAATCCACACAAATTTTCTTTAAGATCCCCATAATTTTATTACAACCTACTCTGTAATAATAATAATAATAATAATAATAATAATAATAATAATAATAATAATAATGAAAAGTTATGTTTCACAAAAAAGGACATACGAGGAGTTACTAAAATACAGCAGTTACATAACCTCTACACCAAGAATTGCTTAAGGAATAATAATGAAGTAGGCCTACTATAGGGTCGGTTTTTGTTATAACTTACTCGAAATGTGATAGAGCTGCACCAAGGTGTTATGCAGGTTTGATAAGATAATTGTAATTAATTTATAACATGAAACTTTATGGAGAATTTTCACGAAAATTGACTGTTTTTGCGAAAAAGAAATATACATTTGTGCGATAAAAACGAAAGGAAGGTCGTTATTTAAATCCTGTTAAGAAAATACTGTAAGCAAAATAGATTTTGAAGATGTTACCTGCAAAAAGATATAGAAACAATATCTTCGGGAATTCTATGGGGCCTATTCTATTTAACGGCGTACAGGGGCATTGATGATTGAGTTTTTGTATAAAAATGAATTAAATATCAATAAGGCTGATTTACAAAGACTACAATTATTATTATTATTATTATTATTATTATTATTATTATTATTATTAAGAAGTAATAGCAGCTTTATTTCGTCAAGAATTTTGAAAATAAAATGCAGTGTATTAAATTAATAATTAAGATTGTGTAAGTGTATGACATTACATGGTGCAAAAATCACATTTTTCTCATGTTTTTAAGTAAATTTGTTAAATAGGCCTATTCATGTCATGACACAGAACACAGCTTTCTAGTTTAGTTTTGAATATTGTGATAGCGTCCGACAAGTCCGGTAGTCAATAGGAAAGAATTCCACAGCCGATATATGCGATAGCAAAAAAAAAATGTATATAAAGTTTTATGACTGGGAATAGAAAGAAGTGCTTGATATTGATTTCGTAAATTTTTGAGGAACTGGAGGCGTGATACAAGATAATTTTGGGTTGTAGTATGCAAAGTTTTGAATATATGATCAGGTACCTCTGACTGAGGTTCTGTCTGATATGTGCATCAGAGGAAGAATAATTATTGTTTGTATACATCTGAAGTCTGATTAGTGTAATATGTAGCTAGTCGGAGATATGCAATGGAAGGGGAAAGGAACTGGCCACCTTATCCCAATATTTCCTGGCCTAGTTGCCTCATAAATGGTACCTTGTTGGTATCACTTGTGAGGTTCAGAACAATCTTGGGACAGTTGACTAAACAAGAATATATGATTAGGCCGATTTGTTCCTTCAGACGCACCCACGAAAGCATCTGGAGAGACGGTGTTAACATAGTCAAATTTCCGGCATTACTTGCTTACTTACTTACTGGCTTTTAAGGAACCCGGAGGTTCATTGCCGCCCTCACATAAGCCCGCCATTGGTCCCTATCCTGAGCAAGATTAACCCATTCTCTATCATCATATCCCGCCTCCTTCAAATCCATTTTAATATTATCTTCCCATCTACGTCTCGGCCTCCCTAAAGGTCTTTTTCCCTCCGGCCTCCCAACTAACACTCTTATATGCATTTCTGGATTCGCCCATACGTGCTACATGCCCTGCCCATCTCAAACGTCTGGATTTAATGTTCCTAATTATGCCAGGTGAAGATTACAATGCGTGCAATTCTGTAGCGACACTAAAACTAATGACAACAATAATGACAAGGGTAGCCACAGTAATAGAATTGCTTGCTAACAGTAGTAACAATTTTGTTATTCGTGAACCGCTAAAACGTTACTTTTTACATCAGAGATGAGGATTCGTGCACTCACTACTGTATTGTTCTGATGATTGCCTAACTTGTAGGCGTTCTGGACTTTTTCTCGCTGTACGTAGTGATCGACAAAAATCGATTGCAGTATTTAAAAAGCGATTTAAAATACGTAATTAATCAGTGTTGTATATAAACAAAGCTTTTGTGAATCAGTTACAGTATGGCTAGCACGAGTGATGATATTATGTTATACAACGCCCTGGATATCAACTCAACGATCTGTGGGAAGGAAAATTATTTAATTTTGGAGATAGAACCTGGAGCACAATGTTTGATTTGTGGATAAGTTATTAATACAGACCGGCACAATACGAACAAAATTTTGCCATAGTGTGAAATAAATTATTCTAAACTAAAACATCTTCGTTCCAAAACCACGTGGAACATGTTTACTTCATTATTTACAAAACAAGCCTTTATAGATTAAGAGTATTGTCCATGGTAAATGGTACGAAATAAAATACAATGAATTAAATGGTTTTTAGCATAATCAGATACCTGAATGTAAGAAATAAATAACTTAATTATCCTAACTACAGACAAAAGAAAAATCTCTTGCATTGGCTGGACTCAATACTGGTTACAGAGTAACAGAATTCAATTTTTTTCTGGCAAAAGATTACAATTTGTGTCAGTTAATATTGATTTTTAGGATGAAAAGTCCATGAAGTTTAAAAATAAGAGAAATTAAGTATGCAGTAAAGTTCATAGTTGAAACCAATTTAAAACATTAAATATTTTTAGGTGTGTATAACTTATATAGATACACGTTTGCCAACACTGTGAGAGCTTTCACTGAATTCTAAAGTGCTAGCAAAGGTGGAATAGGAACCACTTATTATTTTTTGGCTTCTCGATTTCATTGACGGTACGAGTTTAGCGACTCTAAAAGGAAATTTGTAGATTTCACTTGCCTTTTGGGAATCACGATATGTTGAAGGAATGGGTGGCTTGGGTTTTTGAAATTTTTCCTGGAAAAATCTCTATTGCGTCCTTATAATTTCTGGAAAACCCGTTTCAGTGGCATTTCGGCCTATATAAATATTATAGTCGCTTTTTAAGCTTTTAAACCTACAGCTCATGTACAAGATTTATTTGGAAAGGGTGTTAATAATGAAGTGTGTGATGGTAATGTTGTTATTATCAGCGCAATTCTGGCGGATCAAATCAAGCAATGGACTGCATTTGCCACGCGTGCTTACCCCATTCCTGGACCATTCTCTTCAGCTAAAGTCAGCTAAGACAGTCGGGATTGTACGTTTGGTGCGTGACCTTGATCCGCCAGTTCGAAATGCGCTGTATATAGTGATATTGATGATGGAGATTGTAGTGTTGGTATAGTGCCCCTGTTCCTGCAATGCATTAAATTCACTGCAGTCGAATAGTCGCTGCCATATTACCCCTAAGACGTTACTGATACGCTCTGACTTCGTTTACAGCCAAGCAGTCCCCAAATATGCTTCAAGTTAGGATTTATGTTTCGGTGATCTTTCACATCATAACTAACTCCTTACAAATATTGTCCTTAATGACGATTTCTTTTAAATGCTTGGTTTCCAATGTCATATAGAACTTTACAGCTGAATATAATTTCAGTCTTATCTCTGACGGCATCAATAAAAAAAAACGGAAGTTTAAGTTGCTCCATGTGTCAGAATATTGAACATGAAATAATAACGTCGTAACTGTGACGCTTTTTCCTTTCTTGATTGTGTATGGCTGGTATAATCGGAAAAAAAAAAAAAAAATATATATATATATATATATATATATATATATATATATATATATATATATAGGCGTATTAAGAACAATAGGTAGCTTGTTGTTTTCTCCTTGCAGAGCTGAACAAAGGAAGTTGTTATGTCTAGAAATATTTATTGCTACACAATTCCAAGAGTGTGTTTACACTTTTGTGACGTTCACCATTTGTACTGTTCTGATTAGAGCCACTTGGTATATTTCACTTGGTCATACTCGCTTCCATTGTTCTGATTGGTAGTGACTAATAATAATAATAATAATAATAATAATAATAATAATAATAATAATATGATAATTAAGGAGCGGATTTCTATGTAACTAAATATTATTTTTGCGTGTGATAAAACACAATTAACAAAGTTAAAAATTCCGAACATGAAGTTTCAAGTTTAAAACCCGAATTTTATTTCACATAAAAACACATATTTTCACAAAAAAATTTATGTAAATAGATATTTTCAGGAAATCTATTATAAACACATAAATCTTGGACTTTTTAAATTAAATAATTCTTTTACAAGAACTCTTAAGAATTTTAAAACTAAATCAATTGTCACTCAGAATTACGTTATCTTTTTAAGAATTCTTGGTTGCTTCGTGTTTCTAAGCGCTGTGTGGTGTATCCGTGATCCATTTTTGTGACAGTATCGCCTGGAGTTCTGAGAACTGCTAGGCAGCATATCAATGTTATTATTAGAGAATAAATTAACATGGACGAGGAGGAGAGCTCTTGCGACACATAATTAGGAAAGTTTATTGTTGCTGAAGATGATTTCATTGCACGCTTCGTTTGTGAAACACAACAGACAAGAGCTGGGGTATGAACATTATTTAATTTAAACAAATTTCTCGCCTCTCGCTCATGTCCATCAAGTAAGGCAATATCTCTTGTTGTGATTCCCTGTTATCGGGCTTCGTCAATCGATATCCTTCAAGATATACTGAACGATGGTTATTTAAAAAATGATTTGGCTTTCCTATTAGCAAATCTAAGCTTTTTGCGTGACACCATAAAAAAACTCGAAACATTCAAAAACCTGTGGTCTGTAACAGGGAGGTGCGTGCCGTGGAAATTAAACTAGACTCGCTACCAGGTTCAGTCAGAAGTACAAGTACTAAGGGACAAATTCCAGAATGTGTTTGGGAAAAACAGTGGATATAAAAAAAATGTGTAAAGTTGCTCAAGTATTGGAGGGTGTGCCTGTAGGTAAAACTGACGGTGTTTGTGACATTCCTCTTTTTAAATATGCACGTCTGACGTCCTGCGATGTGGAAAGATCGTTTTCACAGTATAAGTCGTTGTTCAGAGATAATCGGCAAGCATTTTTGATGGAGAATTTGTTGTTCACTGCAATTCTCGGCCAACTACTAGCACTCAAGTGTGGTTGGTGAGTACCTATTAACATTTTTTTTTTCCAAGCTAAGTAAGGTATTTTTGTTATATTAAAAAATATATATTTTTTTAATTTTAGCAAATATTTTTGTACTTTTTAGCACATAAAAATAAATATATTTAAATTTTTAGCACATAAAAATCCGCTCCCTAATGATAATAATGATGATGATGATGATGATGATAATAATAATAATAATAATAATAATAATAATAATAATAGGTATTTCGACATAATTATGTAGGCAGGTACAGACTTGAAGTACAAGTCATTTCTAGCATATTAAATATTTAGTGCGGAAATAGGACTCGAACAAGCGCGCATTCCGTAACGCGAGTTCTAGTCACGACCACGTCGCCACGGCGGCGCGGGATCGTGGGGTATAAATACTTATTCATGCATACGTTGAAGTACAAGTCCCATTAAGGACGCCGAACTTACATTCGTGAAAATAATACCACAAACTCTCACGATGAAATAGATGACGGATTTACAGGTATTTCCTGAACAGTTACTAACTAATATTGCATCACGATCCGTGATTTCAATAGACAATATTCGTCCTATGACGGTGGGAAATGAGAATTCATTCCTGTGGCATCACTGGCGAATGACTAATCAGTTCTGCCTGGATGTCCATTTTTAGTAGTAGTAGTAGTAGTAGTAGTAGTAGTAGATTTATTTCCACTGGCAGAGTTAAGGCCATAAAGCCTTCTCTTCCATTCAACCAGTATTAGAAAAATATGTATGATAAGGACTTTCTTGTGTTAAATTTTAACGTACCTTGTTAACATGTTTCGACCTATTTTGGGTCATCTTCAGAACTCAACACACTAGAACAATATGAAATATACAGACACACGAAAACACACCCCAACGATATTCTCAACACGCAACTCAATTTCAAAACACATACACTCTTTGACTCTACACTACGAACGCACCCTCACAGGAAACAAGAGGCGCCAAGACCAACAACGACCAGTTCTGAAGATGACCCAAAATAGGTCGAAACATGTTAACAAGGTACGTTAAAATTTAACACAAGAAAGTTCTTATCATACATATTCCGAAGTGATACAGTGTTAAAAGTTGTGTAATCAAGATGTATTAGAACAATAGCAATACAATAGCAGAAATACTTGAATAATGTAGAAGAAATAATAATAATAATAATAATAATAATAATAATAATAATAATAATAATAACAAAATGAAAATAAGTTTAGGTACATGTAATTTTAAGAATCAAACAAATTATAGTAATGCGAATCGAAGTAATTGTTAAAATAATAAAGAAAATTCATATGTTAAAAATAAAAATCATATATTAGAAACAATTATATTTTAGGAAAGCTCATAGTCTATAAGGAGCCTATTTGACAACCGGGTTTTGAAATTAGTAAATGTCTGACAGCCCCTTAAGGCAGTGGTCGTCAGCACAGAGCACCATGGGGCTAGCGTCTCTTACCAGCGGAGAACTCAGTGCACCATGGTGCACCTGTAGCTGCTAGCGGGTATGCTCTCTACCCTGCTGCACGACGGGGCGGCTCCTCTTACCCTTTGCACATTTCAGCGAATGCTGACGACCACTGCCTTAAGGTATGAGGTAGGGAGTTCCAATGACGAGAAATTGAAACGGTGAATGTTGAAGAGTATCGGGAAGTGTTATGATGAGGTATACTCAATGTACCGGTGAGAGTATTCAGGTTATGGTTGGAGCGTAAATACACAAGACGAAAGAGAGATAACTTTGGGTTGAGGTGCGCAGAATTTGAAATAGAAAAGAAAGGTAGTGTAAAGTTTTGCGGTCGTTGAGTCGGAGCCGAGATAAGGATTCGAAAAATGGTGAAATATGATCGTATCGTCGGACATTGCACACATAAGTTATCTTATACACATATTATGAACACGTTGTAATTTGTTCGAGAGTTTGGTGCTTAATTCAGTGAACAACACATCACAATAGTCAAAAGTGCGGCATTACGAGTATTTGGACTAATGTTTGTTTCAGTGACGTGAAGGCCCTCCTGAAGACTAATGAGTAGGGCTAGGATTTTGATGAAATTGCATCTTTTTCTAGTAAGCCAGAAACATAGCCGCTTTAGTATTTATACGTTATGTGATAAACTGAGTGTTTTAAGACATATTTGTTAGGGCATTTTTTGCATTTTTTGCCTGTTTCAACTCATAAGAGCATCTTTTGTTTTATTCGGTAATTTTTTTGGCATTTTCATTTAATTTTGGCCATAAATCCCCATTATTAATGTAAAATAATGTTTATTTCCTTCGCTATTTTCTTTACATATTTTGTCCATTAATACCCATTATTTTTTTATAATATTTTAATCGTTTTTCTACACAAATATTGCCATTTTAACGTAGTACACCCCTTCAATATAGACTCCTCTATACCTGCTAATTCCGGATAAGAGTGGCCTTGTGGTAGACTACATGGAAACTAAAAGTAAAGTAAATCCATGGCGCTTACAGCCCATGAAGGGCCAAGTCCGACCAGCTGACTGCTGACCTCACGTTCACATGCCGACGCAGAGGTGAACGATCATACATGGAAACTACATCAGGTAAAATAATTAATTAAAGTGTACTACTTACAAAACATTATGTAAAATGTAATTTAATTACTAGTCTAAATATTAGGTAGTACAAAACCTCTTTTCATACTAAGCCAATTAAGTATGTAAGATAAATTTTAGGGCATTTTTAAGGGCATTTTTTTTTAAAGATTTTTAGGTCATAAATGTATTATTTTTAGGACATTTTTTCATGATTTATAGGTCATCAAAATCCTAGCCCTAATAATGATTTAACACCTTTTAGAATCCGTCATCTTAGACTGTATTTGAGGCACGAACCGGGAATTCAACGATGTAAATAGTGGATGTATTTAGTGTGATTGTTTACGACGGTTGAGGATAAATTCTGCTTAATGGAAAGGAAATGCAGCCGCACACTAGAACCATGCGACCATATATTATACTTCATAGCTTGAAGTGTCAACCAGAATGTCATGAAACGAAGACTAGAATTGATGTTTCTTTGTTTCATTTCTGGGCGTCACACCGTCTGTTGCTATAGTTTTGGGGTCTGAGAGTTTTTTCCCTCCACACTAAAACAAAACTTGACCGCTATGCATAAAAAAAGGCATTCAACAGGTGACGTCACATACAGAGGCGAGACGATATCAAGGCTACTGGCGCCGTGAAGGTACTGAGTTTTGTAACGGGAAACGCGTCTAACTCTGAGAGCAGTTACACAAAACTATTTTAATTTTTATCTTCATAAATATCAAGCAAATGTAAAGATTTGATGTCCATTGCATAGCCCTATGTCTAGTCTGGAGGTTTGCAGCCATCGAGAGGGAAGTTTTCGTTTTTCGAATCGTAATAAAATACGTCAGGGGCGAAATCCTGTAATTGCGTGGAACACTAAGAGGTTGGTTGTTGTGTGATTTCAAATAATCTTAGGTCACCGCTTGATGAGTATCATTATAAAACAAAAAATTTTAACTTTCAATTATTAATACCGTATCCAATATAAGAAAATAAATATAGCATTCGCTGTTCAATTCAATAATAATATCCATGTAATACATTGCCCTGTACGATGATAATCAAACTTCATTTATTTTTTTTCAGTAATTATATGTTGCGGGTTGAATCGACCCGTTGTCGCTAAGGAGCAAGATGCACGTAAAGAATTACAGAAATTGTAATGGACATTTCTCCCGAACAGGTGGCCACTTAAACGTTCCACTCTAACTCTAGCAATACCAATCAATAATCTGTAAAGTGCCTCTCAGGCCCACAAATAAAATATTTATTTTATTTTTCAAATTATGCTATTTTGTTTTATGTCCATTAATTAAGACTTTTAAATGTTGTTTATTTACTATAATTCAAGACACATTACATACCAGACTCAATATTCATTGGAGTGGACTTCTATAAGGTTCACGATATATGTGGTGTAAAGAACAGCTGTACTGCTTCCGTTATAATATTTACTTTCCCCTCTCTACGAAGTCCCATTTTTTCACGTACAATATTCTGCACAGATTGGCGAGAGGAACATACTGTAGTTTATGTAACATATATTTACACATAAGGCCTACATATACAGATAATTTGGTCAGTATTTTTGTTTGCTCTCGTAATTTCTTAATGTTTGTAATAGAGCTGGGGACGGAGCGAGTAGAACTGTTGAGTTACTCGGTTCTATCGGTTTATGTGCTTGGCAGCGGAGCACCGAGGTTACTCGGTTAACCGTAGCCGTTAACGGTCACTTCAAACGCTATAACAGAGTTCACGTGTTTTATTTAATTCTAGCAGACAACAACGTAGGTACAGTTGTATTTAAATATTTTCTGCTGCAGGACAAATTACTTCCTTATCCCCAAGGCGGGCTGAAAGGCCTCTAGTGTTGAAGAGGAGATCATCCTATTATATGACCTGTTAAGTGGGCGTAATGAACATTGACACTCTGAACATACTACTGTAGATAATAATAATAATAATAATAATAATAATAATAATAATAATAATAATAATAATAATAATAATAGAGATGAACAGAGTTAAGGGTGTTTGAAAATAAGATGGTTAGGAAAATATTTGGGGCTAAGAGGGATGAAGTGACAGGAGAATGGAGAAAGTTACATAACGCAGAACTGAATGCATTTTATTTTTCACCTGACATAATTATGAACATTAAATCCAGACGTTTGAGATAGGAAGGGCATGTAGCACGTATGGGCGAATCCAGAAATGCATATAGAGTGTTAGTTGAGAGGCCGGAGGAAATAAGACCTTTGGGGAGGCCGAGACGTAAATAGGAGGATAATATTGAAATGTATTTGAGGGAGGTGGGATATGATTATAGAGACTGGATTAACCTTGCTCACGATAGGGACCGATGGCGGGTTTATGTGAGGGCGGCAATGAACCTCCGGGTTCCTTAAAGGGCATAAGTATTGTTGTTGTTGTTATTATTATTATTATTATTATTATTATCATAATCATATTAGAGAGTTTATTAATATTAAAATATGTTAAAAAAGGAAGTGCATTATATTTTTCTTCTATTTCTGTTTATTAGATTTGTGAAACCTCATCAGTCGTAATTTCTTTGTATTTCTTTCTACGAATTATGTTACCTAATTACTTTAATTTATCAATAATATTACTCTTTACCGAAGAGAACATGGTTGTATTGAAGGCTAGTAATGTTATAAAATAAATAAACATTATGTTCTTCAGTTTAAGATTCCACGTTTTATTGATTATTTTATCCACTTTCCGTAATAATAAATAATTCTGTGTGTTATTTTTAAGTGTTTTATAGGCAGCGCTTCATGGAGCCCGTTTCTTTCTATTTTCTTTTTTACTTAGCTGCAGCATTTAACGTTTACCTCACATGTTAATTTATTAGCTGTTAGTATTATAAATTATTTTATCAATTTTATTTCGTCTGTAATATATAACAACACTGAAAGTTAAATAGGCCTTTCATACAAAATAACTCCGCAAATAGTTGTAATCACGCAAATGAAATTTGCAACCGCCATTTTGCAATGAAAAGAAGCACTTTTGCTCGTCAATTGGCAAAGCGAAAGCGCTTTACTACAACGCTTTTAAACACGCTTGGTTTCACTTCCAAAGTACGTTCTAAAATCGACTCAATCTATCTAACTTTTAAATCTGCCGCCACAAATTTGTACTCGGTACTACCGAGTAATGACCTCTCAGTAACTGCTCCGAACCGAACCGCTCCGTCCCCAGCCCTAGTTTGTAATAGTCAATTTAACTTTATCTCAGGCAGGTACAGTATGTTAACGAAAGAATACTTATTTGTAGGGTTTGCTGTTATCCGCGGTTTCGCGTATCCGTGGTAAGGTTTCAGAACATATGCCCGCGAATACTGGGTATTATACTGGTGACAGACTACAGTAGTAATCGCGATTAGGCCCGATCGCGATTACCGAAAATGTGGTGACACACTATATCCCGTCTGGTCAACAGCTGAATTACCATAGAGGAAAGAATTTTCTCTATGTATATACTTATATGTTTGTTTCCCTCCTGGACAACACCTAAAGTTCATACTTTCTTTTGATGTTTGTTCATTGTTTTTTTTTCCTTTTTTTGTTGTTTCTTGCAGCTTGATATGGGAATTTACAGTATTTGTTAAAATTGTTATATGTTTTACAATGTAAACTGATACAATTTATATCATTACTATTTATATTATTTTGAAAAGAGATTTTATAACCTATAAAATTTATATCATGCCAAAAATTTATATTATTTTGTAATAAAACATTTTAAAAATCAACCTTAACCTCAACGATAGCGTCATAATGGAGACTGAAATTGAAAATTTGAAAAAGAAACCAGATCCAGTTTGTAATCCATTATTTATTGAAATGAAACATCTTTCAGCAGCCTTCTATTGTTCTCTCTCTCTCTCTCTCTCTCTCTCTCTATAAGCTTATATATATATATATATAAGAAATATGAATAATTCGTCTGTCATTTGTCAATATATTTCTTTTTACTTTTCTCACATCTGCATTAAATTTCTCCACTACGTCTAATAGTAGCCAAATTCATTTTCTAGCCATTCATTTTCGTTTCTATTTCATATAATACAATGGAAGGGGTAACAAAATTTCACAGCAGAAGCTATCACGACTTCCTAAATAATATAATTCAAGGTGATTCGAAACCAAAGTCTACTAAAATGTTACTTTCGTCCACTGGGCCGTGCCTCAGAGCGATTATCTTGTTCTGGAAACAGGATTTAGCTCCTGATCGCGATCGGGACGGTGACACACTGCAAACCCGATCGCGATTAGGTCGATAATCGCGATTAGTGACTGTAGTCTGTCACCAGTATTACTATATATAAGCGAATAGTATCCTTTACTGGAGAAAGAATGAAGAAATGAATAATGAAATGGGAAGGAGAGGAATCCACGACAGCAAATAAGAAAAACGAAGGAAACAGAACGTCGAAGCAATTAGTTTTTTTTTTTTGCCGTCATCACCAAACAGTAATCCAATGATTCACTTATGTTCACGCAAATGAAACTGATGGACGAAATACAATCGGATGAGTGCGAAGGTGACTGTGGTCTGCACCGTGCTGGGCTATAAGTCATTTTCTCTCTTTCCCCACAAAGTGCTCGCATTGCTAATACCATTGTGTTGCGGACGGCGCATTACTTCGGCCTGAGCGCGGGTCAATCAATGGCGTCGACGACGTCCTTATTTATATGCGGGCTTGCACGGCTATTACTTCGTCTGCCCAGACGCGTGGCTGCTCCGCACCTGACAGACTCCAGTTCGAATGCCGGCACCTCTTATTCATTTGTTTAGATAAGTCCCTTTTATCTCCTTTACGACAACCTAAAATTAGGCCTATTGCCGGACCATCGGATCTGTGCCCCTTCAGCGCTGTCGTCGTTCTTGGAAAAGTTAACGCCTGTACTCACTCCATTCCACCCGCTTTCCTCCCACCACGTTAAACAGCAGGCCACGAACCTTGCCGAATAGGGATGTTGCCAAACTTCCGTCAATCGGTGTCATAAATAACTGGTCCTCCATGCTACAATATTATTTCTTTCAATCAAAATACATCTTGTATTTCTACATTTTTTTAAACCTAAATCCCATGTCTCGAATCACTTTCCGTAGTTTTTCTCTCCAACCTTGGAAATTATTACTTTTCAGTAATTTATTCAATGTTGAAACTTCTTTCTGAACGGCATAAAATTCTTGCATCTTTCTTCTTAAAATACATCGGTCCATATCATCTACAATAATTAAAAGTTCCCTTGGTCTGTTCTTCTCTGGTGATTCTAACTTTTCATCTCCTGCACAGACTCCCTCTCTCCTGATTTTCTTTATTAGGAGTTCTGACCTGTCTATATAAATTACATAAAATGTTGTATTATTAGTATTAGTTAAGTAAATAATTTTAATACATAATAAATTGAAATAAAATAAGCCTAACCTGTGATATCAGTTGCTCCTTTCGTTGCCTGATTTATAGGAAACAGATATTGACCTGTTTGTTTCTCTTCATCACAAAACGCTATTACGTACTTAATAATATTTCTTTCGAATAATTTCAAGGGAAAAATTGTTCCGGGGCCGGGTATCGATCCCGGAACCTCTGGTTGAACGTACCAGCGCTCTACCACTGAGGTACCCGGGAACTCCACCCGACACCGTCTCAACTTTTCCCTTTATATCCACACAACTCGCGTGGGCTGACGAAACGCCAGAGACCCACAACGAGTGCACACAATCTCTGTGTGACTTGGAATTGTGGTTTTCTGTTAACGAACACAGTAACGTATATACTATGCAAATCTAGTCTTTCAGGTGAAGCTCCCTGTAAAGCAGATTTGAATATTTCTTTTTTCCCTTGAAATTATTCAAATCTGCTTCACCTGAAAGACTAGATTTGCATAATATATACGTTACTGTGTTCGTTAACAGAAAACCGCAATTCCAAGGCACACAGAGATTGTGTGCACTCGTTGTGGGTCTCTGGCGTTTCGTCAGCCCACGCGAGTTGTGTGGATATAAAGGGAAAAGTTGAGACGGTGTCGGGTGGAGTTCCCGGGTAGCTCAGTGGTAGAGCGCTGGTACGTTCAACCAGAGGTCCCGGGATCGATACCCGGCCCCGGAACAATTTTTCGCTTGAAATTATTGAAATCTGCTTTACAGGGAGCTTCACCTGAAAGACTAGATTTGCATAATATTTCTTTCGCCACTCCATGCTACAGCATTCATGTTGAGTTGACAACAATGGACTGCAAGTGCAAATATTGTAAACTGTCCCGCAAGAAGGCCAAAATTGTGAGTAGTGGGGGACAGAAAGGGAGAGAGATAGAAAAGAGAGAGATAGGAATGCAGGGAGAGAAATGAATTACCGAGGCCGAGAAGGAATTATAGTTCAGTTCGCATATATTACGGGGGCACAGATCCGATGGTCCGACTATAACTGAATTACTTGATCACGTTAATTTTTCCCACTGTGTGCTCTAACGGGTTAAACATTTCACTGACAGCAAACATTCTCATGGCGGCAGAAAAAAAGTTACATTTTTTCTTCCACCATGTTAATAATGTCAAAACAAGTGCTTACACAAATTCTGGCCACTCGAGCGCAATTACGATGCCCCCCCATAAAGTAAGTTTCCCAGGGGCCGTTTACAGAAAGAAAGCACAATTTCATGGAAAGATTTATTGGAACAGATACAGATATTGTTGCAGTAATTTTCAACATATTCTCCACCGGAAATGAGACGTGTCATACCTGCGATCAACTTTTGTATATCCCTGTGTCGTAGAAGTCTGACGCCTGGGATCGGAACCAGTGTTTGACAGCCGTCCTCACAAATGTCTCAATTTCGGTGTGGAATATGTTGAAAAATAGCTAAAAAATTGCTGTATCTGTTCCAATAGACTACTGTTCTCCAGCCAGGAGATCAACCGTGAAAAGAATGTGCTTACTATTGCGTCATCTATTGGAGCGAAGTAGATAGATAATATTACCGTTATAACGTCAGTTTAAAAAACATGCGCTCTCCTGCAAATGCTATTTCCTGTATGGAGGGATTAAAAGACCAGGAGATTAACAGTGATCTAATTTTGTAACTAGGGTAGTATAAATATGTATGTATCAATGTTATTATTTGTGCTGTGAGAACTAGCCAATAGAGATACGAGTACCCACGTGTGTGACCTTATGGCACCTTATGACATCAACATTCATTCACAGCATTACCCCGCTTCGTCTCATTCCCCAGAGACTTTCTCGTGGTTGGAGTACAGTAAATATTTCCATTAAATTGTGTTTTCTTTATATAAACGGCCCTAGGGAAACTTAATTTCTAGGGGGCCCTCGTAATTGCGCTCGAGTGGCCAAGGTTTGTGTAAGCACTTGTTTTGACATTATAATAATAATAATAATGATTTATTTTAGCTGGCAGAGATAAGGCCGTAAGGCCTTCTCTTCCACTCAACCAGCAAAAAGTGTATATACATATGCATGAACTTGCAAAGAATTCAACAATTTGATTTAGATGAAAGTTACATGTATACAAAAGTTATTTACGAATTAAACAACAAAATACTATGAACTATTAATTAAACACTGAAATAAATTGGTAGCAGAATTAAACTAAAATACATAGAATGTTAATATATTTCAAATGATATTAGATAATAGAAAGAGATTCTTATGAGACAATTTTGAAAATACAGCACAATCAGGATGATGTCTAAAGAAAAAAGTAACAGTGTAGTCAGTGATAGTTTAAATCAGTATGATTGGAGTGAAATGCTAATAAGGTTATCTTTTAAGCTGTTCTTAAAGGTGTTTGTTGTCTTGCAGCCCCTAATACTTTGTGACAAGGAATTCCATTGACGCGAGGTGGATATTGTAAAAGATGAGGAATAACAAGATGGTTATTAAGATGGTGTAAGAAAAAAAGTAACTTTTTTATCTTTTCCCATAAGAATGTTTGCTTGTGACAGACGACAAAATTAATGTCATAAAAATTAGCCACACATATGCAGGATGAAAGTGATAGAACCGTGCAGTGTTGTATAGAGACGGAAAAATAGTTTCACAGCAAAACTAACCAACCCCAAATAATTTTGTTTGATTTCCATGAAACTCAGAACTATGTTCTTTTGTCATTAATCCTGTTATTATTAGACGATTCGATTAAATCATCCTATTAAAAGAAAGACAAAATTCAAATATAAAACTGGACGGACAAATTAGATTACTTGCGTTTTTCTCGAACTTGATTCTGATGGAGTTGGCCGGTTTTGCCATAACGCTTATGAACTCAGCTCACTTGTCAGTTTTTTTTTCTGATTAACAATAACAATAAAGCTATGGATTAGTGTTGGAGGGAGAAACATCCTGTGGAAGCAACTTAGGCTACTTGTGCTTGTACAATTAGTTACTGCTACAAATTTTTTACGTGGAACATTCTGTCAGGAGAGGTTAGTCTACGCTTTGGATGGAATTTGGCCAAGCCATGCTCGGACAACTGTCTGCATAGCAACAGAGCGGCGGCCAAGGACACACGTGCAGATCAAAGAAAGACGTAGAAGACCATAAAAACGTTATGTTATAAAACCATGTTACAAGCAGTCCTCAAATAACTGCCATGGATAGTCGGGGACCATAAGACTACACAATTTTCAAGTTAAAATGAACGTGACCGGCGGTGAAGCCATAAAACGCTGCGAAGTGGAAGGTTCGCGAGACGCAGTTCCAATCCCGATGAATTAATGTATTCTCCCGTTGATCTATCCTTTCGGCCGCACTGAATACCAGGGCATTTCTTTGGGCTAAAGGCAGCGGTGACGTAGGACTTGTAACCCTATCGTCTGTCATTAAAAATGACGATTTTATCTAAAGATGGGACTCTCAAACTCCCGCCAAACCCTGAACTATTTGGCCTGCCAATGTTGTTGACTTTACGTGATGAATCACAATGCACTTCATGAAATCATTTCCGATCACTATCATCTCATATGAAAATAAATAAGATTGACAAGTAGGCCTATTCCATTCAGTGTTCTGTCCAAGGGCAAGTCTTTCACTGCAAACCCAGCGTTCTCCAATCTTTTATATTTTCTGCCTTCCTCTTTATCTCCTTATATGATCCATATATTTGGCTCCGCTTGCAAGATCGACGTTTAGTACATTCTCTTTGCCTACTATATCGAATTATACATGATTCCACACCCAACTACCTTGCCTCTCGGTTTACTCTCCTAGCTTCACATCATAATCGTAATACACGTTCACAGCACAATCTGTTGCTATCAATACCACGTCATCAGACATCTCTGTACTCAAGTTCTTTTGTGCGAGATCGTGCGTATTTGCTTTCCGCACAGAACCAATAGGCCTACGCGGTAAGTGTGAAATACCACATTCAGTATTCCCAACGTAACACACATAACAATTTCCGTATTCTTACCGCTTAAGCGTCATATTCATTTTACTGCTTTAGGCTTTTAACATATTATTTTTAAAGACGTTCAATATAGTAATAATTATAAATTGGAAACTTACCACTGCAATTTCACCTAAATTGCACTGATAATTATTGTTTTTAAATATTTGCAAAAATTAAGTAAACTTTACAACCACAGTATCCAGAGCATCGACTTCCTGCCAGACGGAGGGTTTATCAAATGCTGCCCTCTATAGTGCTAATGCTTCAACTTCGACGGAAACTGGAAAATCAATATTCATGCAAAAAAGTTTCACAATAGAAAAAACTGGTGGTGGTGCTGCAGTGACTCTGAATAACTGCACAAATGTGACAATTAATTTTAATGTGCAGAAATAAATAATTTTGTTATAATTTCAATGTGCAGAAATAAATAATTTTCTTGAAGTATTAAAATGAAAAATAAATCATTACATAACCTTACCGTTTGTTTTAAGTTCGCATTTATAGACTGGGGAAAAAAAAAGACAGACGTATATCAAGGCCTGCTGGAGTATAGTAAACACAGAAAACATTTTATAGGAACAATGTTGAAGATAGATATATTTGTTTTCCAAAGTTGCCGTCATTGAACAGAAACCAAGATGGAGATTTCATTGCAACTAATTAGAAATTCCTCTTTCAGGTATGTAATAAACGATTTTCGCACAAAATAATGTACGATACACGAGCGGTATGTTTGTTTTCATGTTCTCGGAAATTAAAAAAGCTCAACTACGTTTCACTTTTTCAATCTTTTCCTCAAACATGACAATGTCAATATACCGCTATTGTAACGCATATTACTATTTCAATAGCTAAATAAATAAATAAATAAGGAAATAAATAAATAAATAAATAAATAAATAAATAAATAAATAAATAAATGAACAATATTTATCATACATCTGGATACAGGCCTACTGTGACGTTTAAAATATGGTTCATTAAATATTTTAAAGACTTGTATCATCCAAATTTTGTAAAAATCCTAGGTCTTTTAATTAAGGACATATTTCTAGCGTCTATAATAAATGTTATTAAATTTCTCCTACGTATATTTTGTACAATACTTCAATAAGCATTATAAAGTAAACAGTGGAATTTTAATTATCCACAAATATTGCACGATACAAATAAAGAAGACAATCGACTGATGATAATTTATTTCCGCAGTAAAAAAGCTATACGACGGGATAGACCACTGAACGTGATATTTACATTTTAAAACCTTGTTCGGCAGAATGAATTGCGACTCTCTTTTCTTTAGACGTCTTTTCGCTTTAATTTCTGCGAGGGAGAGTTTAGTTTCTCGCAGTGTTTCATTTCTCCCTCTCTGCAGTAACTATTTTCCTTGATACTTCGTTCCCATGTCGAACAATCTTCCCCGACCGCCCCTTCTGGATGTTTACACCTCCAGAACCTCGGCGAACCATTGCAGGAGAGTGCCAACATATCCCAGAACTCGGTCCCAGTTTCCCGCCCTATTCAGCAAATTTCCCAACAGCAAGAATGGACTCGGGTTGGGGCGGGGGTGGTGGTCGAAATGCCCACCTCGTTATGGCTCAGCCATTATTAAAATGCTGCTGCCTGCCGTAAGGGAGGGTCAAGCAGCTTCCACCCTCTCTAGCAACCCCTTCCCAAAACCATTAGCCCTCCCCGACCCTTTAAGAAAACCGGGTAACCCCCCCCCCCCCTCGCGAGATCCAGAGGTGCTCGCTCGGTGCTGAGTTGGGTTTTAATGGGACCGATAAATTAAGCCAATCTCCGTTGCACCCTACCTCGCCCCTGCCCCGTTCCAACACATTACTTGGAGCTCACCACCACCACCTCCACCTCCCTACTTGACCAAATCGGTTTGCAATTAACGTAGGGGGTGGGTTGGAAAATCAATGGATACAGTCAATTCTTTGTGATAGGGATACAGAAATGGGGCCTAGCCATGTGTCACGCCTTCCGCATTTAATTCAAATGTTGGCACTTCATCAAACGAGTTACAACATAAAACGGGGAGAACAGATAGGCCACTCATAAAGAACTAAGTACATCAGGGACAGAGATCATTATCGCGCCATAGGAACAAAAGTGGCCCTAGACGCGCAGCAAAGAACAAGGTGCTAAGGATCTCGAAAGAACATCATGCAGTGGGCATTAAAAAGCCTTTGAATTGAATCCACATCTTCGAAGGACTTGACATGACATCGATATTGAATAAACCTTGTGTATACCTTATTTTATTTCAAGGAGTGCAGTTCGGTGGCTTCTTTGAACACCCACTTAAAGATTTATGACTTCCTACACAAACATCTCTGACAATTCCATCCTGTCCCCTCGTCCCAACATTGCACAGCTGCCACAATCCTGGTGACCCTCGAAATTATGCAGTGAAACTCACGGGATTCTTGAATTTCGGAAAAGATGCGGCAACTCTGCCTCCACGTGGATTTGACGGGCACTTGTCAATTCTTCTGAACGAAGGTTGTGATTGGTTACTAACAAGAGAAGACAAGATTTCCGTCACAGTAAGGAAGACATTTATTTATGACAATCAGTTAGTAGGGGGCAGTAGAAGGTCTGTCGGCAAAGTCCTTTCTATGAAACTGCACTCCATGAAAAAAAATAAAGTATACAGTTGTACGCCTACATCCCAACTCTTTTGGCAGAACCTAAATGTCACACTACAGCTGGATTAAGACACAGTAGGAATTATGGACCAAGCAGTATTGAAAAATAATCCAGACCTAAGCAATTTACACATTGCTAAGTTTAAAAATAAAGTGAAAATGTTTGTATGATATTTGATAAATTTTATTATTATTATTTTAAGTGTTCTAGCATTATATGTTACTAATATTTATTGTATTTATCTGATGCATGTCACCTATAAGATAAAACATTGTAATAAATATAAATAGATCATTTTCTTAATTAATGACAGTGAATATCTCCAGTAAATGATTTCTTAGCATCGCCACAGATACACTTGATTGTACTTGTCACTATCTCTGTCACTAGAGAGTTCTTGAAATGTATATTTTCCCCGCCATTCATAAAATATTTTGATATGATACCTTTGCACAAAAGGGGAGATCTATAACTGAAACTTGATTAATATATTTCAGTATTATTTGTATTTATCCTGGTAATAATGAACAGTTTGACTCGTAGACATTTTTTTTCAGCATTAACTTCCCATGATTGTACGAGAAGATTCTAAGAGAACGGCAGTTACGTAGACCTTCGGCTCCCCCCTACTACCAATAATATATAATACAATGTCAATACGCTGTCGTATGCGATGCAACGAACTTTTCTGTTGATTTTCGAGTTCATTTTTTTCCTGGTTATTATATGCTTATTTAAGTTGTGTTAACTCTCGCCAAGTGGTTTTATATTTTATTTTACCCGTCCTAGTATTTATTTTATTATTATAAATATTTTTGTTTTATTACTATTATTATTATTATTATTATTGAATTAATTTGTATTACTATCTTTGTATCATCTCCGTCACTGTTATTCTATTATTATTATTATTATTATTATTATTATTATTATTATTATTTCTATCATCAACATTATCATTGATCTCTGTAAAATTTATGTAGACTACTGGACTGTACCCGAGCACGAGCATATTCTCTTTTCGGATATCTGTATTTCATATGTAATCTAGTCTATCATTTCAAATGTTAAATTGTGAATAAATTTGAAATTTGAAATAGGCTGCTATAAAATTAATAGCATAGGCTTGAAGTTTTGTAATACGCATCAACAGCTGACTATACACTACATCGGCGATATAAATTAAAACATGTGTGGGTTAGTGTGCACGGCAGGTACTTCAAGCGACACGCGTCTTGACTGCTTTTCCCTCGAACAAAGAACGCGGAGAAGACAGGTGCTATAAATAAAGCTTAAGGGTGCTATTCATAGACATTTCGCTAACCCGCGCTACGAGCGTGCTAAACTAGCCCCGGCTATCGACTGGTTACTTGTTCAGGATTCATATCATATCATATCGCTAAGACTGGTTTATGAATACGAAAAACGTTAGTTCGCTGATCATTCATCAGAAGCCCGCGCTAAGAATGTGTATGGAGGCTATGAGGCTGTAGGCCTACATGATAGTAAGAGCTGTAGCCTATTCAAAGAATGCAGTAGTAATGATTTCAGCACAGATAAAAGGAACTTGAATAAATTTAGTTATGAATGGTAAATTTATGCTTCTTCCGTCTGAGTCTGGATGTCCAAGTAGATTCAGACCCATTGCTGAATTAACTGGAGACGAAGTCTTAATACTTTGCTATCGATCGAGGTGGCTCATGCTTTCCGCATGGGATTCGCATTCGGAAGGTCCGTGGTTTGATTCCCGGAATTTTCATTCCCACGATCTATTTTTCTTTCTCTCCCGCGTAGAAAAAAAATTGGATTTCATATCATTCATCTACTTCAATCTCATTTCATAGATATATTCAGGTCAAGACGTATGTCTTCGTCCGTTTACGAGGGGGGTCCGCTCCGCAACCGTTCCTGGGTTCCCAGCCTTCCGCAATATCTCTGCCTTGATTCATTCCATAAGAGTACTTCCAAGGGTGCTTCGACACCTTGGAAGGGCCGTTGTAATGGATCTGTGATGCTTGGTCACTTTGGTGGCATGAACTTCGGGCGGGGATAGGGGTCCCCCATTGGGTGAGCGGGTTAGGGGTCACATGCAGCCGGTGGACTGGTACACCTCATCCTCATTCATCCCATACATTCGGGGTGCACAATAGGCCTCAGTTTGGCCGATGTGCAAAGGGTCATCCCTAACTAGCCCCTAGCTACCGTTACCTAACCTAACATAACCTAAAACTTCATTATTCTTCTCAAAATTGAAAAAAAATAAAACCGGAAATGAAATGGACGAGTTTTCCTAGTTACGGTAGGGTCTACTGTCCAAATTTCACGAGATGATCCCTGCGTGGTGAGTGTAGTCCTTGCGGGGTAAGAGGAGAGAGTATGCCAGTAACTCGGCGTCCTTGAAGGAGCAGGTGGATGGGGTGATGTCATTGGCCGGGTGTGACAAACAAAACACAGTCAATGGCCGGTCTGTTTCGTTTTGGGGGTAAGTTATAAGAGTGGGGGAAAAACTCACATTCCTTGCTCGGATCTTCTCATGAAATGCGGACAGTTATATAGGCCTAATAAAAAAGGAAAACACGTTCAATAACTTGTGTTAGTAACACTGTTTTCTTATCAGAAATTTAATAGGCCAAAACTTACAGGGAATTGCCGTAGGCCTATTTATTTCAAGTTGCATCTTCTCACTTCGCCGTTATTTTATACTTCCTGCGCAACAGAAATGATTCAGGAATATAAAAGTACCACGTGAAAGAAGTAAAAAAAACAACCTGGGCATTTAATACACGGATGTCCCTATTTAATTCAGGTTAATAATATAAAATGATTTAACAGAGTAGAGTCGTGCTCTTGCAAGAAAATAAGTGCCACTTGTAGCCTACTTGTCTGCACTGAAACTCGAAAACAGTTGTCGAAAGAAAATTTCAGCTAGAATAGTTCTATGTGGTATAAAGCAAGACGTCAGGAACTGTGCCCTACATGGGTTCTAATTTAAAAGTACGCCCAGCATCTTTAAGAACGTTTGCACTAACAAGGGAAGGGTTTCGGCTCGAACAGGAATT
Organism: Periplaneta americana; assembly: GCF_040183065.1. Lineage (NCBI taxonomy): Eukaryota > Metazoa > Arthropoda > Insecta > Blattodea > Blattidae > Periplaneta > Periplaneta americana. The sequence goes on along the minus strand of NC_091126.1, from coordinate 171,959,158 downwards.
TCGTATCCAAAATTTGTATACAGGCCCAACTTTACATCTCTGTAAAGCTCCCAAAAGCATTCGTTTGTGTAATGTGTGGTTTGTCTGTTAGAGCACTGTACAAGTTGAGAGGTGGGGAGAGCACTGCACAAGTTAAGAGGAGAAGCTAGTGCGACTGGTAAAATGTCTAAAGCCCATTTAATAACATTTTTCTCCAACGTTCTGTCTGAAAATATTGTACCTAATCAAAAGTATATACTGTTATGTGAGTCATTGAATGCGCACAAGGTCACAACCTTAATAAATGAATCATTCCAAGGCTAGAACATGGAATGTATGATCATTCTACCTAAAAAACTAAATATATCCAGCCTTTGAATATTTATTTCCTTAGACAATACACAATATATGCTCGGAGGATAACACATTACATAAGGACTCTTGCTGAGAATCCAGAACTGAACTTGGGAAATCGAGTATTTACAATGAAAATGCAATCTGTTATTCATAACCAGTTGTCTACTCCAGTATACCGCCCTATGCTTCAGCATTCCTGGCAGTCAACTGGTTACATGAATCGTGAACAAGTCTCGGACTTGAAAAATGTAATTCAGGTGGCATTTGATTTTTCAGCACTGGAGTGTGGTTCAAAAGATTGTTCAGGTGTTGCTTCCGCGTGTTGTACTCATTGCTCTGCTCCATGCTGTTTCATGCATTTTATAGAGAATCCTCATGTACGTTTTTAAAGAAGTGTATTGACCAATACCAACCAAACGGAGAGTTACACAAATGAATGCTTTTACGGACTTCATCACCATTGTGAGGTAAGCATCTGTACAAATTTTTAACCAAAAATTCCTGTTCGAGCCGAAGCCCTTCCCTTGTAAGAACATGGAAATAGTATCTACAGTGAAATAATAATAATAATAATAATAATAATAATAATAATAATAATAATAATTACTGCCACTATAATATCTCTAAGATTTTCTCTTGTTAATGTGTGATTTGATGAGAGAAACTGGATTGTTTAAATGTAACAATGTTCTGGAAAATCAAAGTTATTGTTGGAACTTATATCTGAGTGCCGGTGCTGGAGATCGAAGTGAAATAGGCCTGCTAAAAAAAACGTTAGGGGAGAGTCGGGTAGTGTCGGACATCGGGTAATATCGGACAGCGAGTTTCTTTCATCTACCACACGATGATAGTACCTGATTGACATGGTTACGTTTCTGTGATGTCGCATTCAGGTACTACCATATGGTGGTAGATGAAAGAAACGCACTGTCCGATACTACCCGATGTCCGATACTACCCGACTCTCCCCTGCTACTGAGGATCTGAGGAGAAGAGTGTTATTGGATGAGTTAGACCTATTATACAAAAAAAAAATAGTGTTCGTATTCTTTCACAGGACCATTAGGCCTACTTTCATTTTAAATTTGAAGGCAGAATAGTGAACATTTTCACATTCGCAAGATCTGACTGCGTCCATTGTGAATCCTCTGTAGAGATGTGCCTATGGGCAAGTGCGCAAATAATACAACCTGTTAAAAGCTAGCTATATCGTGCACTTTATAGTCGCAGAAGAAATTAATGATCATAGTGTAAGTTCCTTAAGAGCATCAACACATTTGTTAAACAAAGACATGCGGTGAATCCACTAAATGGAACAATATCCCTCCAAAGTTGTAGCGATTGATTTTCTATTAAAAGCTCATTCATCGTCGGGCTGTATATTCTAGTTGATGTAAGGGTGAGAGAGATTGAAGCAGGGCAGGGGGTTGAGGAAGGGGTGGTGGGATAAAGAGCGGACTTTGAGAGTTACGGGGAGGAAAAGGGTGTGTGGAGTACTCAGCCTTGGAAGCAACGCACGTAACTCTTCCCGGGAGAGGACTGGCCTACACCACTCCGTGTCGGGACAAATCTCAGCTTTGTTGTGAAATTGTCATATTTTCAACAACATATATAATTATATATAAGCATGTCTGTATATCGCCATCAATTTACATTAAAATGATTAAAATTCCACTCACTACGGTATGTATGTATGTATGTATGTATGTATGCCTATGTATGAAGATAACTGAATATGTGTGCCTATATATGTAGGCCTATTTTAATTATTTCCACATAGCATTGTCGAGTTTTGACAAATCACATTCGTTTCAACAGAATAAGCGCACACATTGTTAAAATCCCATGAGATAAAAGCCAAAAAACATATCACATCAACTACAAAATAATAGGAATTTTTCAATAATTGATTTGCTCATGTTAATTACGTAAGAATGTGCGGATTACAGCTGTTTCGGTGCTACTTGACACCATCCTCAGAGCCTTCTGTGTCTCGGCGCCATCTCAACTTCGCTGCCTGTTGTGTGGGTGCGTTCGTGTGATGAAGAGTTGTGTCAAATAGTATGTGTGTTCTGAAATTGATCTGTGTGTTGAGAATTTGATTAGGGTTTGTTTTCGTGTGTTGTATATTTCATATTGTTCTAGTGTGTTGAGTTTTGGTTTTTGGGTTGTATGTGTAGGATTTCTATGTCTGTATTTATGTCATTGTATGTGTCGTTAGCATTGGTTATGTGTTCGGCATATGTAGATGTATTGTGTCCTCTGGTTATTGCTTTAATGTGTTCTTTGTATCGAGTTTGGAATGATCTGCCTGTCTGTCCAATGTATAAACTGTCGCAACTATTGCATGTGAGTTTGTATAGCTACGCCTGTGTGGTTGTATTTATTTGTTTGTGTTGTTTGTGTGTTGAGATGTCTTTGTAGTGTGTTTTCTGGTCTGTATGCTATGTTGTATTTCTGTTTTCTGAATGAGGATGCGATCTTGTGTGTGTTTTCGTTTTCGTATATGTGTTCTTGTGTTTGTGTTGTGTCTTGTGTGTTTTTGTGTTTGTTGAGTTTTTGCTTTGTCTTCCTTATGATGTTGTCTATTATGTTTGAGAAGTTGAGATGGCGCCGAGACACAGAAGGCTCTGAGGATGTGTCAAGTAGCACCGAAACAGCTGTAAGCCGCACATGCTTACATAATTAACACGAGTAAGATCGCCATTTAATCAATTATTTATATTCGAGTGTTAAAAGTAGTGTACGAAAGATTCAACAGGAATTTTTAGTTATGGTCCGTCTCCGGTATCTGTAGAGTAGAAAGACGAAACTAGACCTCTCCGCAAGCGGTATGTGGGAGGGCTAGGGTCTCTGATCGCTCTGGGGGGGAAGTGTTTTTTGAACGAAGCTAGCAATAGCTTGCAGGGATTCGAGGATTTCTATGTGAACTCTACTCTACCTTCTACCACGAGCATCTTACCCCTTAGCGGCCTCGAGCTGATGCTGACCGCAATACACTCCGGCATAGATAGGCTCCGCCCATATATGCGTGAAGTTACTCTACAGATTCCCTGGACGGACCATAGATGAGAAAACGCCGAAAATCCCTTCCTAAAACTATCTCATTGATGTAGGCCTACAAGTTTCCTGTATGTCTTAAATTACGGATAGAGACGAAAGGAAAGACAAGGACAACAAGGGGATCGTCCACACCTGTGGAGTAACGGTTAGTACGTCTGACCGCGAAACCAGGTGCCCCGGGTTCGAATCCCGGTCGGGGCAAGTTACGTGGTTGAGGTTTTTTGCGGGATTTTCCCTCAATTCAACATGCGCAAATTCTGGGTAAGCCTAACTATCGGTGCTGGACCGCTGTCTGATTTCACCGGCATTATCACCTTCATATCATTTAGACGCTACCTGACATGTTGGGATAAATCGCAATATAGCGTACGCCAGTAGGGGAAGTTATCCCCACCCACACGAAATGTGCATTCGACACAACACTCGCCTATCACGTAGAGTGTCTGGTGAGATAGTACAGGAAAAGTGGAAGGGATCGTGGGCGGAGCTCCTACGTTCGCTATATAGCGATTTGCCCACATGTTGATACAGCGTCGTAAAATTACCTACTAATAAACAAGGGGTCAAAGAGCTGAGAAGGAGATCAAGGGGCAGATATGATGATCAAAGGGAAGACGAGGGGATGAAGAGGAATAGAAGTAGAACAAGGGGAAGACAAGGAGAACAAGGGGAAGACAAGGAGAACAGGGGTAATCCGTAGAGAACAAGGGGAAGTCAAAGAAATCAAATGCAAGACAAGGAATTCAAGGGGAAGGGAATTAGTAGGCTACAATTGGAATACAAGTTGCCTACAACAAGGGAAATGACAAGGAGAACAAGAGAAATACAAGGAGTTCAAGGCGAATACAAGGGAATCAAGTGCAAGGAAAACAGGGTAATACACAGAGAATAAGGGGAAGAAAAAGAGATCAAGTGGAAGATAGAGAGAATAATTTGGTATACAAGTAGAACAAAGGGAAGACGAGGAACAAACAGAGAACAAACAAAAGACAAGGAGAACAAAGATAGGAAAGGGAGGACAAGGGGAATAGATGGAGATAAAAGAGGAGACAAGAACAAGGATAACAACTTAATACTAATGAAGACAAGGAGATAAAGGGAACGTTAAGGAGAAGAGGTTGCTTTTTATCTGTCATTTCCCTAGTTACCGCCCTCACCTAGTTCTACGACATTTTTTATTGCTGTGTTTTGGTCGAACTTAGAAGTCCAGTGTCTTCGTACTGTCGTACTCCGGGAACTTGGTATAGTCGAGAAGCTTGGTAAACTGTACAAGCGACAGTCGCCGGCAACTTTGTCTTGGTATTAACGAAACTTATATTTTAATTCAAGTAGACTATATGGGAAGAATATAAAATGAAATCATAGTCGTTATGACCACGGGGTAATACGTCATAAGGTAAGCAGAAGTAGTCAGGAAAAAATATGTAGGCCTTTTGTGTGCTTAAAAGTCTCATAATTACGTTTCTTTTCGTATTAATGTTGAGTCTACGTCATGGTTTAATTATGCAGAAGTGTTTCGTAAGATTAGAATCAAAATTGCACGTTAGTATGTAAGGAATTTTTACAATATTTTTCACAGATTTTAATTTGACTTCAGAAATGTTTCTACCGACCAGAGTGCTGCATTGGAGTTAAATCGCTCGCTTGAACTCGGTCGAGTGTCGCACCCTCGAGTGAGATACGATCGGTCGTGATACGCTCGTAATAAATAGAAGCACAGTACAAGGTCATCTCACCGACATTTCTTATCTTGTATGGAAGGCGACAGATAAGATACACATGTTTTGCTCACACGGTAAAAATAAGGCTTTATTTTCTGCGTTTATGACAGACGTTTGATGGAACAGTCAATGGAACGTACCAAAACAGGAACATGAAGTTATAAATAAAATAGTCTGAAAAACTTCGATATACAGTTATTATTGCTAATTAATAATTATTCAATATTTGATTTACCACATATATAATATGATAGGTCCATACATAGTGTTCCGCCTATATACTGCGACAATGTAGAAACGTTTTACAAAATATTATTGACATAGCAGTAGGCCTAGATTAATAACAATATTAGTACAGAGATAACGTCACAAAAAATATACTAAAACGAATAATCATGCTGCACAACTGTTACAGACGCAAAGATTGAGACGTTAATTATTAGAGATTATTATTATTATTATTATTATTATTATTATTATTATTACTAGAAAACTTCATACAGTTCTTGTATTATCGTGATTGTGTTCTCCGTTTATAATAATTACATTTACATCCAATAACATCTATCAGCTGTGGCAAAAACAAAATCACTCCTGTGTGGGGGGGGGGGACATTTACCTACAACATTTGTATTACATTTTGAAGCAAGTTTTGTAGTTGTACTATGGAGAGGTTAGTTAAACACTGCAGAGTTTTGAAATGATAAACATCTATGAAGTTACTACACAGTTCATCACTGTAACAATTACGAATGTCTTACGCTCGGCTTATACCGTTCGAGGATTTATCGCTCGTGACAATTTTACCCATCATGCACATGCGATACCTATCGGATTATGCTATGAACTACTTGGCGCTCGAGCTAAAACGTCCGATGCAGACCTCTGCTACCGACCGAACTTTAAACCACTGAAACTTGAAATCAAATCAACTGCCCCACGCGACATAATTTATTGTGACATTATTTGAAGTGTGAAGAAAATTTGAAAATTAAATTTGCAGATTCCATAGGAATGTGGTAAATTAAGACTGGTATTTAGGAAGGTTACAAAGGTAGTCAACTTCGCAGGTTGTACAGTAATTAGATTGATGCATAAAAACATTTAGTCTACGAATGTATAATTTTTGTATAGAAGAAAGAATACCTCTCAAAACAACGTTTCTCCTTCAATAATAATAATAATAATAATAATAATAATAATAATAATAATAATTTATTTAACCTAGCAGAGTTAAGGCCATACGGCCTTCTCTAACACTCAACCAGGAGTAAAACTGCGTTACAAAAAACACTACAAATTTACAAAGTACACTACAGTTTTACACACAAAACTGAATAAGATAATAATAATAATAAAATGTAAACAACAAATAAGTAGAAATCAGACATACTTAATATATAAGCTTAACATACAGAAAGAAAGGTAAAAGCATAATACAATGTGAACAGCAGGTCAAAATAAATGAGACATACAAAGTATAAAAAATTAGACAATTATTGATAATAATAATAATAATAATAAAGAATAATAATAATAATAATAATAATAATAATAATAGTAATAAAATAGTGCAGTACAAAGCATACAATGAATAGAATATTTTTAAGTACACACAGTAAGGAAAATTATAATTATATATAGCTCAACTTACCACATTATAGATATACCATTATCGGAAAATATGAAAAGAAAAATATAAAATAAGTTAAATATCACTAGAACATAAAAAAATGTGAATAGAACTTGGATTTGAAAGATTCAATGTTCGGCAGCCCTTGACTTCAGGCGGCAGAGAGTTCCAGTGACGAGAGGTAGCAACAGTGAAAGATGAGGAATACAGAGATGACGTGTGAAGTGGAATTTCTAGCATGTTATCGCGTTGTGATCGAGTATTAATATTATGATAGCGAGAGAGAGTATGAAAACTAGCGAATAAATAATAGGGGGATGAAGTGTGCATAATTCGATGTAAGAAGAGAGAAAGTGAGTGCAGATTTCTCCTCTCATGTAACCTAAGCCATGATAACTCTTCGAAAGAAGGTGAGATATGATCATAGTATCGAACATTACAAATGAAGCGGACGCACGCGTTATGAACACGCTGTCCGCAGTAAAAAAAAAAAATTAAAAAAAGCGTAAGAAGTTGGAAATATATTTAAAACGACAAAACTTCGTAGTAAGAATCACGAAAAAGGGGATTTTTAGACAGTATGTAGTGCTAGAGGGAAATCCAAGAACTTCCGATTATGTAGGCCTACTTTCATTTCATGTTGACGTCTTGGCAGTCCTGAGGGGACGGATCGCTATTGCATTTTGTCGTTCCGAACCACCGCTTGGTCAATTATCCCCTTTGTTCAATATCTGCGTTGTGCTGCAGTGAGCAGATACATCGAAATGGATTCTGCAGTCCATTGTATGTACACCAGCAACCAAGACATCCCTAGTGCTCGATTCTGATCAGGTTAAATGACGTGGGACCCATATCAATCCCTTATTCCATTGCTATTTCCCAGCCATTAGTATACACATAGGCCTATACATGGGCCCCGTTAGCTCCTCCCAACTTCATTAGCTTCCATAAAAAGGAGCAAGTCTACTTTTCCGAGCGAGTAGCAAGGGATGGCGTCCTTCTCAAATTAGCTTCCTGGCTCCACAATAGGTTAATTTATTCGAAAGTTGAGCCACCCCCTGCAACCTGACATTCAGTTCCCCACTGCCTGCTTCTTGTATTGTTACAAACTCTACTAGACTACTCGTAATAGCGGGCCGAAATCCTCGTCATCTTGTTTCTCTTCTACACCGCGCTTCTTCAATTCCTATTCCTTATTCCTTTAACGTTAGCTTCTTTCTTGCTACGAAGATTATGGAGACAGGAATAGCAGCAACTAAATTATTAAGGAAATGTGGATACGAATATCTTAACCCTTCAGATTTCCCAAACATTTTCCAGATACAGCAGAACCCCGATTTTCCGTCACCCTATTAACCGATTGGTGGATTATCCGACTGTCTCTTTTTTCTGCAGAAAAAATATGAAGTACTCTACATTATATTAGTATGAATTTGTTCTTACTTACTTACTGGCTTTTAAGGAACCCGGAGGTTCATTGCCGCCCTCACAAAAGCCCGCCATTGGTCCCTATCCTGAGCAAGATTAATCCATTCTCTATCATCATATCCCACCTCCCTCAAACCCATTTTAATATTATCTTCCCATCTACGTCTCGGCCTCCCTAAAGGTCTTTTTTCCCCTCCGGCCTTCCTAAAGGTCTTTTTCCCTCCGGCCTCCCAACTAACACGCTATATGCATTTCTGGATTCGCCCGTACGTGCTACATGCCCTGCCCATCTCAAACGTCTGGATTTAATGTTCCTAATTATGTCAGGTGAAGAATACAAGATACAAGTTTTTTACAAACTTTTACTCTTATACAGTATGGTCTACTCTTTGAGGGGCCTAAATTCTATGTAAAATACCTTCCATAAGTGTCAAAGAAAAGGAGTTGTGCTACGAAAAATAGTGGAAGTAATTGAGTGGTTTGAGAGAAGAGAAATTGTGGTTCAACTTGCATCAGAATACGAAATAGGAATTACACTTGTGTACGATTTAATTAAAAACAAATATAAAGTGTAATAAGTAGACTTCGTGGAATTGCCACGACAATCGTAAGGTTTACTACGCACGCGGTATAGACTGTATGAGAAGGGGACGTGCGACGGACGGAGTATGCCTGTGATGTAAACACTGAGCAGTAGACTATGCTGCGGTTGCAATAAAACTTGTATTCTGCATTCAATAAATATAATGGATGATCATTGAAGTAGGAAATGTCTAAACATGTAAATACACAATTATTTTGTAGTGAGATATATTAACTCTCAAAATTTAATGTAATATACTCAATCGTCCTTGAATATGTTCAGTGAAGAGTTACGTACATTTTGAGCGACTGCAAAGTAACCTCCTCCGATGGTCACTCAAACAGTTTTTATATTGGGAAAATGTACGTTCAACATCACACGATGTAATAGGAGCATATTTGAAGAACGGAAAGTCACTACTTTTTAGTACACCAATTTCAGACGTCTTGTCGTGACCTGATAGTACATCATTTATAATACGAAGTTGTAAATAGGTAGAATTTTTAGCAATAATGTTTCTCAACTTACATTTAACTTTTTCTGAAATTAATGAATTGTTATTTTGGATAACGGTTTGTGATAGTTATACACTATATTAAGGGCTTCTGAGAGTTGTAGTTTAGACGATTCTAACAGGATGATGCTTTTGGACACGATTTTAAAATTAGAATCAATGAACAGAATATCTTCCAATAGCTGTTCAGAAGGCAATGATTTTACAGCTGCAACAGCGGAACTGTCTGCGCTATCCAATGCATCAATTACCTCCATTATTTTGCCGTAATGTTCTGCATAATAATTAACGGCATCCAACCACGTTTTCCAACGGGCCAAGACTGGCTGCGGGGGTAAGGGTATTCCAGGAGAAAATATTATTTGGAACAGCAACACTTTCATTGTGGCATGTTTGATTGAATTTTTGTCTGCCCTGAACAAATGTTAAGCTTTGACTGTTTCAACCACAGCGATGCAAAAACAAGTGCTTACATAGGTATACATTAGCTGTAGCTGCTCTATCTATTTTGACCGGTCACAACTCTTTAACATGAACTGCTTATACTACGAGACCGGACGGTCGCTCACCTCTTCTATACTACCGTACATCGGCAACCTGATTGCATGCTGTGTGTGGCAATTCAACGAAGTCTAGTAATAAGTATGTAAATCTACAACATGAGACCTGTACTATTCCTATCTTTCCACAGATAGTCGTGAAAAGGAGTTTCCTTGGCTCTTAAGAATCCGTCATTGAAAACCAGACTTAAATTATGAACTTCTGATCCACTACGTGGCATGTTAAAAACACAACACCACGGATGAAATTAGGAAACTGTATTATGCAATGGTACTGATTATCCGATTTTTTTCGATTAACCGTTCACTCCACACCCTTCATTACCACGGATAATAGAGGTTCTACTGTATATTTACTTTTAAAATTCAATTATCTTTCTCTTTTATTTATGTAAGTTATTAGTCATTTTTCTTTTGTTAATTTCCTTAACTCATATGTTTATTAATTATTATTATTATTATTATTATTATTATTATTATTATTATTATTATAAAAGTTGGAGATTTATCCTTCGAAGAGGTGGAAAAATTCAAATATCTTGGACCAACAGTAACAAATATAAATGAAACTCGGGAGGAAATTAAACGCAGAATAAATATGGGAAATGCCTGTTATTATTCGGTTGAGAAGCTTTCGTCATCTAGTCTGCTGTCAAAAAATCTGAAAGTTAGAATTTATAAAAACAGTTATATTACCGGCTGTTCTGTATGGCTGTGAAACTTGGACTCTCACTTTGAGAGAGGAACAGAGATTGAGGGTTTTTGAGAATAAGGTTCTTAGGAAAATATTTGGGGCTAAGAGGGATGAAGTTACAGGAGAATGGAGAAAGTTACACAACGCAGAGCTGCACGCATTTTATCCTTCACCTAACATAATTAGGAGCATTAAATCCAGACGTTTGAGATGGGCAGGGCATGTAGCACGTATGGGCGAATCCAGAAATGCATATAGAGTGTTAGTTGGGAGTCCAGAGGGGAAAAGACCTTTGGGGAGGCCGAGACGTAGATGGGAAGATAATATAAAAGTGGATTTGAGGGAGGTGGGATATGATGATAGAGAATGGATTAATCTTGCTCAGGATAGGGACCAATGGCTGGCTTATGTGAGGACGGCAATGAACCTCCGGGTTTCTCAAAAGCCAGTAAGTAAGTTATTATTATTATTATTATTATTATTATTATCATTATTATTATTATTATTAAATATCCGTGATAAAGAACCCTAATTCACCAAGCGGTATGCTAGGACTTTAGTTTTGTTATACGGTATACTAATTATCTATACTACTTATTTACACAGATAATGGTGAAATATATATCTACACGGTCTTACTAATAAACCGTGTATAATTTTTATACGAGACTTATGCAGAGTTGAGACATAAAACTTTACTAATAAACCATGTATAAGCGATGGATGTATAAATAGCCTGTAACTATACAATCGGAATTACTTTGCAGTAGTTATATACACGAAACTTCTTGTTTAAGCGTTGTATATAGAGAAACAATGGCCGCCCCTCTAACAGCTGTTCGTATCGACTGTCATTTTATGATGATGGTTGCCTTGTAACCACAAAAGAACAAACCAAAGAGGATAGAATAATTAGAATAATATTGCTGTAGCTTGTACTCTTTGATCAAAATATAGTGTGGTAATCGATCAGAGCCAGTTGTACTATCGATACTTAACACGGCACACCAGAGCGCTCTACCGGATGCAATAGAGAACCTCAGATATTCTATTACCTTTCTTTAGCCTCAAACGCATTTTACTAAATAGGCGGAACAGTGTACAGTAGTGGCAAAAAAAACTGGACCGACCCTTGTAGCTGATTTCAGAGCCTTGTTCACTCCAGAGCACGATAGACTGGTAACTAAGACTTTCGTGGTTCGTATCCTGCCTGGGAAGGAAACTTTTTTTGTTCCTTATTCAAATTTATTCCCAATACTTTTGATTTCTGATAAAATTCATGTTCTGGGAATAATAAGTTAATTAAGTAGTAAAATATCACTGCAATCGAAAAGTATTGGGAATAAATTTCAATAAGGAACAAAAAAAAAAGTTTCCTTCCCAGGCAGGATTAGAACCACGAAAGTCTTAGTTACCAGTTTATCGTGCTCTGAGTGAACAAGACTCTGAAATCAGCTACAAGTGTCGGTCCGGTTTTTTTGCCTCTACTATACAACTTAATATGAGTCTGTCTTGTCAGGAACAAAATAAGTTTTTAACTGAAACCACACGTCTAATTACAATAAATTCATTCCAATTTTTTCCGTCACAGACTTCTATCTTAGACTGGATGATTTCCCATATGGAGACACCTGTTAAACGGCTAGTAAGTTTTACTTCAAGTCTCCTCATTCAGAACGGAAGATATTACGTACAGTAACCTAAAATATACGCAGTAATCCAGCATTTACGATATTTTTATTCACAACGAATCCTTTTTAGAGCTTTAATAGCCTCTTGAAAGATAGCCCGCGATCAGTTTTAAACCAATTGACTTTGAATTTGATAGATATTCAGAAACGTGTTTTGGAAAACCAAAGATTTATAAACATATTCTTCAAGTCCGTAAGTTACACGCCGTGTCATATTATAGAGTTGCCCATCAATATTTTAGAAGTGCAGAATGGGGTTTATGCCCATTCGACATCAAAGAAAGTTCTCGGAATAAAAGCAAGCCTTCATTTCTTGGAAGTCAAATAAGTTTGGCAACGTCTTACTTGATAAATATTGCAACACCGTCTCTCCGGTAGATATCCCTTTACATGAACGCGGAATATCAAAGAATCCGAACTCAAAACATTCTCGTCTAGCTCGGTGACTCGCTCCGTGTCGAAGCCAACTCGCCAAGGCTGCGAAAAGCTGAAGGCGTAATACACTGTTACAACTCGCAAGTCAGATTCTTGGCAATGGAGTTCCAAATTCAGAAACCATCTTTCTAGATGAGGCCATCATGTAAGGTCTATTGCTATTATATTGTAAATTTTCAGCGTTTTAATCTGTGGTGAAACTGAAATTATCCCATCTTTCGTTCTTAAGGGGAGACTCCACTGAAAATCATGACAATTTTTCCAAATTACTTTTAGCTATTTCACTTATTTAGAATTTATATTTTCATACCCCAAATGGATTCAGCTCAATTCTGATTACAAATACTCGAATGTTTACACATTTTAAATTAAGGCTGGAAAGGGGCGAGGAATTTAAAGAGCTGTCAAACTTGTTTTTCATCGAAGAATTATTTTTTAAAATTTCTGATTACAAATATAGTAACTTTTTGTTGGCTCCCTGAAGTCACTAGATGAATGTAGTGGAGGAGAATATTAATTTACATAAATATTCATTTTATTTTCAAATCTATTTTTCTGTGTTCATTTTTGTTGATTCAACACCAACTTTCTTGTGCCAAATATTAATCAATCTCTATTAAATTTTTACTGCAAGTATTTATGAGGTAGCTGCATGTTTCTATGCATGTATTTTGTGAGAAATGCTGCTAGTATATTTTGTTAATATTTTCCTTAAGAAATATATTAATAAAATAAACTAGCAGCATTAAGAAAAATATTAATAAAATAAACTAGGAGCATTTCTAACAAAATAAATGCATAGAAACATGCAGCTACCTCATACATACTCGCAGTAAAAATTTCATCCAGGTTGATTAATATTTGGCATAAGAAAGTTGGTGTTGAATCAACAAAAATTAACACAGAAAAATAGATTTGAAAATAAAATGAATATTTATGTAAATTAATACTCCTCCGCTACATTCATCTAGTAACTTCAGGGAGCCAACAAAAGTTACTAGATTCGTAATCAGAAATTTAAAAAAAGAATTCTTCGATGGAAAACAATTTTGACAGCTCTTTAAATTCCACGCCCCCTTTCAGCCTTAATTTTAAAACTGTAAACATACGAGTATTTGAAATCAGAATTGAGCTGAAACCATTTGGGGTATGAAAATATAAATTCTGAATAAGTGGAATAGGTAAAAAAATTTGGAAAAATTTTCATGATTTTCAGTGGAGTCTTCCCTTAAAACGTTCTGATTGTCTTCATAAACTAACGAAAATCGGGTTTCACACCGTCGCTCTTGTTAGGTCCAGGAGTCCCCGGTACAAATAATCCCACTGTTTTGGACTCGAGACAGACCTATTTTAATGTATGACATAAAGATAAAACTACGTAATCAGTGTTCGAACTGAAAAGGGTGGGGGAGGTGGGGAATTTCTCCCTTCTGGATTTTTTTCTCAACTTCTGCACTCACCAACTGTGGAAAGAAAATTCCACTCTCAGAATATAGGCCTATGTTTTAATACTATTAGTACCACACCGGCCAACATAAAAATTAACCAGTGACTTGAATTTTAGCGTCAATTAGTGAATATTTCAGAACGTTTACGTAGGCAGTAACATTATTATTAGGCTATAGTTGACATTCCTTTTCGTCAAGTTTTTCAATTTAATAATACTAGTGATTAATGCATTATCAATATATGTATGTATATATATATATATATATATATATATATATATATATATATATATATATATAATTAAAAATATGTTGGGTATTCCATTTAAAGTAAGAGAGTAGAAAAAACTCGGTAACAAAATTATTGAGTTCTAAGTATATGGTTATCACCACACACCAAGTTTCATGTCACTGAACCACATGATTCAAAAGTTATTTAGGTGGTGCGGGACTTTTAACTAACCCATATCCATCTGGTGGAGTTTATAGGTTTCTAGACATGCGTGTTCTAGGAATTCGTTCCATCACTTACTTACTTACTGGCTTTTAAGGAACCCGGAGGTTCATTGCCGCCCTCACATAAGCCCTCCATTGGTCGCTATCCTGAGGAAGATTAATCCATTCTCTATCATCATATCCCACCTCCCTTAAATCCATTTTTATATTATCTTCCCATCTACGTCTCGGCCTCCCCAAAGGTCTTTTTCCCTCCGGCCTCCCAACTAACACTCTATATACATTTCTGGTTTCGCCCATACGTGCTACATGCCCTGCCCATTTCAAACGTCTGGATTTAATGTTCCTAATTATGTCAGGTGAAGAATACAATGCGTGCAGTTCTGTGTTGTGTAACTTTCTCCATTCTCCTGTAACTTCATCCCTCTTAGCCCCAAATATTTTCCTGAGAAACTTATTCTCAAACACCCTTAACCTATGTTCCTCTCTCAACGTGAGAGTCCAAGTTTCACAACCATAAAGAACCGGTAATATAATTGTTTTTTTTTCACTAGGTTATTTTATGACGCTTTATCAACATCTTAGGTTATTTAGCGTCTGAATGAAATGAAGGTGATAATGCCAGGGAAATGAGTCCGGGGTCCAGCACCGAAAGTTACCCAGCATTTGCTCATATTGGGTTGAGGGAAAACCCCGGAAAAACCTCAACCAGGTAACTTGTCCCGACAGGGAATCGAACCCGGGCCACCTGGTTTCGCGGCCAGACGCGCTGACCGTTACTCCACAGGTGTGGACTAATTGTTTTATAAATTCTAACTTTCGGATTTTTTGACTGCATACTGGATGCCCTAATTATTTTATAGCTGTCCCTACTGCATTTCTTTACACTGTGACCCTATAATGTGCAAAAATAATAAGATATATTGAGAGTATTGCTATTAAAATGCCTCCCCAATAATGTCTTAAAAATAGTTCTGAATTTATTAAATGTAGGCTCTCTCTCGTGGGCTCATAAATATTCCATTTTATAGGCCTAATACTAAATAATTTTTTCAATGTCAGTTACCTATTTAACTGTGTAATTATGTCAATTTGTGCGTTTTGACTTTGTCTAATATGCTATTCCACTCAAAGATTGTATTTTAAATTAACCATATGTAATCCTTATGGAGGTGAGAGATATCTTGAGATCCTCTCAATTTGTAGTTTAGGCACAACGGAAAGAGGTAAATGCTGTAATTTCAGACTCTATATGTGGAAGATTTTAATCACGAATGGGAGCTAAAGAATAATTACGTGTCCTTATATATTCTTTTCGTTGTATCCTTCCGCTCTGTCCCCCACGGCGTCTCGACGCTCGCAGCGCCTTCCTGAGCTGATCGGCAAAGGCTGATAGTGCGTCTCCGCAATATTAAAGCTAGACTTTTCAAAAGAAACTTTTTATATCTATTAAAAAAAGCGCTAAATGTATCCAGAGCTTTGAAATGAAGATGCGCGCGAGGTACATAAGACCACTCCGTAATCCGGCCGAGTCACAATAAGATTCATTCGCCCTTGTATCCTTTGGCTTGCTTGTAGTTTAAATTTATAACAAGGAATTGTAAGTCCAGTAGTTAGGGAACAAGGGAAGAGGCTGGGATGACAGGGAGCGAGCGAGCGAGCCGGGGGGGGGGGTTGACGCAGATGCAAGCGGGCCTCTGCATTGCCAATGTCTTTCACGTTGTTTTGCATTTTGTTTTTTATATGGAGCAGCTGGGGGGTTTTTATTTCTTACGGAATTAAATGTATTGTTTCTGGCCGACTCCACCAACCCTCGTAAGAAATATTCTAGATTTCTATAGACGTCTACGTCTTGAATAAGAGAGAAGAGCTTCTCCTTCTAATCTCCATTGCTACAAGCCTTCCTTCGTAATAAAAAATCACAATGTTCGTAGTTTACATGGCAGTATTTAAAGATATGGTGCTTACTATCATTCAATACAAAATAATTAATAAAAGTTTTTTTCTCAATAGTGGTTGTACTTTTAATATTCAGCATGCCTGACTTCTCTCGTTAACAATTTTGTTTGCAATTAAGAAAGCTGTAGATACCTCCAACACACAAATAACGTGGCTATGGCCCGTAATACACTTGCAGAGATTTCGCCAGCGAGAAATGTGTTGCGAGAAAGAGGCGAAGAGCCTTTCTCCACACACTCGGCGAGTTCTCGCTATCACAGATCACACCTCGCTATGATCATCTATGCACTGCCTTCATGCAGAAAGCATTTATCTTATTATAGTAATCACTCATTGGGGGAAATATTATAGGTTATGTATTTACGTATATTGTCGTACTTAAATATATAATCTGTAAGTATATTATCGTACTTCACAAATTACGTAGGAACGCTATGTTGAATATGAGTATTCAGATGATGAGGAAATGGAGTTACGTGAACATATTTTGTTCATGAAAAGAAGAAGTAGGCCTAAAATTAAAGCCAGAAATATCTGAAAATCACATTGTATCTTACGAAAATAAGGGCGAGTTTTGGGCACTGGTTTCGATTTGAATGATGATACGTTTAGGCGTTATTTCAGGTTGAATGGACCTCAGTTGTTTGCTATTCATAATATGATATAGGATTCTTTGCTATGTTCTGATTAAAATTATGTAAATTGTTAAGACATATAGATACTGTACATTATTTCAAATGTTTAATTAATACTATTAAATCTCATCAAAATAAAATATAGGCCTATTTATTTTCAGATAATCTGATATTTGTCTCCAGATTTCTTCTTTATCATATAAATAGGCCTACGAGTGACATCGTACAAGTTCGATAAGTTTCTGACTGCAATTATCAGCCATCTTTCCTCATTTTCAAATAAAAACAATACAATTCATCGCCACCTGTGATATCCTTTTCTACATTCAATCGTCATAAAGAGTATAAAATGTGTCAAACATCTTTGATAAATGTGTCAAGAAAATTCGCTGAGCTACCGATTCCAGCGAGAAACTCGCTCGAGGTTTTTGCCTCGAACGAGAATCTCTTCCAGTGTGTGGACGTCCATTTGAATCCATGTTATCAATTTTTTAATTTTCTCGCAACACATTTCTCGCTGGCGAAAACTCTGCAAGTGTGTTACGGGCCTAGAGGCAGTGTAAGGGATGGTTGATTGTTAATATTTTCGTCAGATAAATGAACTAGGACCCTTCTGGCATTTTAGTTTGGAAGAGTTTAATTTCGTTTATACGTATATTGCTGGGGACAAATGTAAGGCGAAACATAGACTATTACCCTCTGGTACGATGTTATAAGAGCGTGATGAATATCAGCTGAGGAATTTTCTGAAATCAGATGGCACCACAGGTGGAGTTCCAGCAGAGCTATCCGCTAGGGCTAGGGACGGAGTGGTTCGGTTCGGATCAGATACTGTGACGTCATTACTCGGTTGAACCGAGTAGGCCTTCAGTACCGAGTACAAATTTGTGGCGGTAGAATTAAAATTTAGATAGATTGAGTCGATTTTAGAACGTACTTTGAAAGTGAAACCAAGCGTGTTTTAAGAGCGTTGTAGTAAAGCGCTTTCGCTTTGCCAATTGACGAGAAAAAAGTGCTTCTCTTCATTGCAAAATGGCGGTTGCAAATTTCATTTGCGTGATTACAACTATTTGCGGAGTTATTTTGTATGAAAGGTCTATTTAACTTTCAGTGTTTTTATAAGCTTATATGACAGACGAAGTAAAGTTTATAAAATAATTTATAATACTAACAGCTTATAAATTAACATGTGATGTAAAGGGACTGGTCACCCTACCCCATTACCTCCTTGCTTAGTTGCTTCATGCGTGATGACTTTTTGTCACTTGTGTGTTTCAAACCTGTCTTCGGACAGTTAAGTAAATAACACATATTCAATATTTTTAAAAGTATTTGCTTGTATAGTAGTAGTGTGTGTGTGTGTGTGTGTTTGTTTGTTTTCAAAACTACCGTCACATGCATCTTCAACAAACGTTTGCTTAAATTACGAGGCGCATCCAGAAAGTAAGTTTCCCTATTTTTTTTAAAAAAAGAACACACACTTTCAGGAAAACATTTATTGGAACAGGTACAGCAATGTTTCAGGTATTTTTCAACATAGCCACCATCAGAATTGAGACACTTGTATCGTAGGATCAACTTTTGTATCCCTCTGTCGTAGAACTCTGCCGCCTGGGAATAGAACCGCGTGTGACAGACGTCTTCAGCTCTTCGTCGTTGCCAAAATGCTCACACGAGAGAGAGAGGGGGGAGAGGGGGAGGGAGAGAGAGAGGGAGAGAGAGAGGGGTGAGGGAGAGGGAGAGAGGGAGAGAGAGGGGAGAGAGAGGGAGAGAGAGAGGGGAGAGAGAGAGGAAGAGAGAGAGTGTGTGTGTTTGTGCATTAAAGAACTTTATCACCGACCGAACCTCGCAGGCGGCGGGAGAAGGAATAAGAGTTTCCAATTCGGACCACTGCTGCCACGCTACTGGCACCAGGCGGGACCTGTCCGGCTGGCATATGATTGAAACGTCATAGATCTGTTATGCATGCGCAATTGACACGGCTAATTACGTTTATTTCAAGGGAAAAAATCGGGAAACTTACTTTCTGGATGCGCCTCGTATGTTCAAATGAGAAATATTTTAGTATACCGTCGCGCGGGGTGACTTTGTGCCATTCACGCATTTCATAAAAAAAAACATAAGAAAGTAGTCTTTGAAACCGTCACAAGGCTTTAAAGACTACTAAACGTAAGGAAGTAG
This sequence comes from Periplaneta americana, assembly GCF_040183065.1. NCBI lineage: Eukaryota > Metazoa > Arthropoda > Insecta > Blattodea > Blattidae > Periplaneta > Periplaneta americana. The sequence goes on along the minus strand of NC_091126.1, from coordinate 171,939,821 downwards.
ACTTTAAAACCTTGTCACGGTCTTAAAGAATACTTCCATACGTTTTTCGCGAATGGTACAAAGTCACCCTCATGGCACAAAGTCACCCCGTTCGACGATAAATTAATATAGGCCTATAGTTGGTATAGCGCTGGCCTTCTGAGCTCGAGGTTGCGAGTTCGATCCCGGCCCAGGTCGATGGCAGGCTCATGTCAGTAGATTTACTGGCATTTAAAAGAACTTCTGGGACAAAATTCCGGCACAACGGCGACGCTGATATAACCTCTGCAGTTGCGAGCATCGTTAAATAAACCATTATTTATTTATTTATTTATAAGCCTATATGATATAAATATCAAACATGACGCAAAGATCTGGAAATTTCAAGCGCCGTTACCCGGTGCTCTCCACATTGAAGGGCGGATCCGTTGTTAATATAGCTAATATGTTAATGTTTCTCAATTCTGCCGCTACAAAGGCGACGGACGAGATGAGGGCGTGTTGAGACCGGCTTGCTTGCGAGGCAGAAAGCTACTCAGATTATGTTTTGCCGACTGCGCCAAAGCCCAACCAAGCAGCAAAAGGAAGAAAGATATATATGTATATACTTAAACCACAGGAAGGATCTCCGAGCAAGGCACAAATACATTATTTCATCGTTAGGCTTATGTTTTGGCTTCGTACCCTTGCTTCCCTCTCTGTCTATCCCACCCTTTCCGTTCCGTCCTACAAGGAGACCTGATCGTTTTCGCTTAGTCAAATGATGTATAAATTTTGATAACGTCGCCTTGCTTTTTAACTGCACTAGATAAAGTGGTTGCTGCTCTGCCGAAGTACTTTAGCATTTATGTTGATGCTAGTCGCAGTAGGTAGACGAAGAGGAAAAGGGGTTGTACACTTATTAGTCCATGCAAATGAAGTGTTCAACATCCTCCTCCTCTCCCCGAACTACAAGAAAGGTAGGGGTGGGTTATGTGTAAGAATAGGAAAGACGGGCGAACACGAAAAATAGAGAGAATGAGACAATAAACGACAAAGACAACGAAGAAGAAAAGCGACTAGCATCGATAAACATGAAGAAAGAGGCGCTGATAAACGTTACCAGATGGAAGACACGCTTTCTGTCTTCTTCTGTTTGGGGATTCCATCCTATCCGCCCCCGTCTTCTCTTTCCACAAGCGATAAAAGAAAACAAAGACAGCACTATCAGCTTTATGCTAGATTAATTATTTAAAGACGTAGCAAGCAGGAACTAATGTTGGCTGTCTTATCACCATGTACGAGCACTTCCACCACTCAACACCCAGACTAGGTTCCGCGCGCGTGGTACAACCCTCTGACGGATAAATAAACTCACTAGGGGAAGATTGTTTGTTATAAATAATGATTCTCAAGTGTTGAATGTCATTCGAAACTCCTCCCCAAATTCAAATTTCCTAAGATTTAATGCATGAGTAATATTTCATACCGATACCTATTAACTGTTAGAAAAGATCAAGAAGTAGTGTCATACGCTGTCGTGTAAATTACAATGGATTACTGAAAATTATCAGTTGAAATGGAACCAAAATGTTCTAAAAAGCGGAGGAACGGTTACCATTAAAATAACTACATTACGAACCACAAGGCTGGAGGTATTTAGGAAAGACCAAGGGCGCACAGACGCATCGTCCCGGACCCCCTCCGCCCTCAAAGTGATAAGTTGTAACATTTTTACTGAATTTTTAAACACTGATAGCATATAATTCCGTTATCTATAATTTCACCGAAATGATTCATGTACATGTAGCCTACATAACACTTTTAATTTGACATCCACCGTGATATCAGTTTCTCTCCACAAAATATTAACAAACTAAAGACTGGACTTCGTTTTGTAAAAAAAAAAGGTAGGTGTGTGTGTGTGTGTGTGTGTGTGTGTGGTGTGGACCACCCCTAAGAGAAATTCCTTGGTGCGCCATTGGGAAGGACCAATTTTTGTGTAATCGCAGAACGGGCAAGACGCCCAAAACTGCAAAAGGGAGCAACATTATTAATTACTATAATAGTATGCCTACATTACGCTACAGTAGCCTATTACATTCTTAAAAAAACAAGTGCTTGAACTGTTTTTAAAATTTTAATCATGTAAATTCTTATTCTTCATTTATTTTTTTCTGTCTGTCACTTTAACAATGTTGTATTCTTAACTTGGTATGTTTATGTACACTGTAGGCTATGGTACCGTTGGTTTGTTTGTTTTTGCTTTTATTCTTATTCTTTTTAGACTTTATGTGTAATTACATTTAACAGTTTAATCAAAGTTGTGATTATTATTATTATTATTATTATTATTATTAGGCTATTGCTATTATTATTATTATTATTATTATTATTATTATTATTATTAGGCAATTGCTATTATTATTATTATTATTATTATTATTATTATTAACCTATTATTTCATTTTTTCTTCTCTCCAGTTTTCATTCTTGGTCACACCTGACCTCAAGCATCTTGCTTTTTCGGGTGTGACCCAGTTACATTGTATTTGTATAATAAATTGTAATATGTAGGCTATTTTGCTATGAGATTGGTAATAAATTACGAGTTTTGAAGAATATTCATATACGAGTATTACAATAATACCTATTGTAAAATATTTGTTATTGTATGTAATTTTTGCTTGCAATAAAATCTTTGTAATCTTGTAACAAAAAAGAAAAAAAAAATGCTGGTAACTTTCGGCGCTGGACCCCGGACTCATCTCGCTAGCATTAGGGGAGAGTCGGGTAGTATCGGACATCGGGTAGTATCGGACAGTGCATTTTTTTCATCTACCACCATATGGTAGAACCAGAATGACATGGTTACGTTTCTCTATGCGACATCACAGAAACGTAACCATGTCAATCAGGTACTATCATCGTGTGGTAGATGAAAGAAACTCACTGTCCGATATTACCCGATGTCCGATACTACCCGACTCTCCCCTATCACCATCTTATTCAGACGCGAGATAATCATAGCAGTTTATAAAGCGTCGTAAAAACCCATTAAAAAAAGACTGCCCCGCAAAATTCTGGAATACCAACTGCGAAAAGGGACCCAGGTAGACTTCGAAGGAGATGAGGAGAAAAAATCCTGCTTGATTATCTTAAAGCCTGAACAGGCCAAGCAGTCTAAACCAGCGTTTCTCAATTTTTTTTTGAATTGGGGACCACTTTTTAAAGTCAGAACAGTTCCGCGGACCACCTTACTCTTGTTCCCTTCGAAAGCAAATTTATCATTTTCTTAGCATATTTTCATACCAGTATACTTATATTTTAAAATTGAATTAAGGTTCGGTACTTTGGTCCTCTGTTATGAATTCGGATGGTCCCTGGCTGGGTTACAGGCGCGGCGCCAGATGTGCAGGGAAAATATGGCGAAAAACACCACGTGTATAGTGCTTTAAATCCCTCTTTTGTTGCTGAGAGTAGAGTGGGAAGTCGATAGACGGGTTTGGTAATAAATTTCATAAAATGTCTGTACTGGGAGAAAAAGTGAAATCCGATTGCCATGTGTCATTTCCAAACTCTGAGATTTTCAGCTATAGTGTGATACGCAATTCGTTTGAATTTTATTTTTTCTTCTGTCTTTTTTCAAGGACCACAAGGGCAGACCTCGAGGACCACAGGTGGTCCGCGGACCATACTTTGAGAAACGCTGGTCTAAACCTTGACGTAATTGATGATGAAATATTAAGGAATGAATTAATATTAGAGCAAAGTTAGTGATCAACATTACGTTTTGTATCAGTATTACGCTTGTTAAATACTTTTCTTCACATTATGAGTAAACACGTTGCACTATTTGAATTTACACAAGTAAGGTCAAATTCAACAGTGTTCATAAATGAGATATTAAGTATACAGAGAAATAATTTATTACAGTTGTATGAACACTTTTTAATTATTAAAATTAATATAATCAGTTAAAAACCAGACATGTTTCGGAGGAATGCTCCTCCATCTTCAGTGGCAATACCACGACGTTGGATCTGATGTTCGACCGCGTATCGTGGCTTAAAGGAGACTGACTACGATGAAAGCCACGGTACGCGGTCGAACATCAGATCCAACGTCGTGGTATTGCCACTGAAGATGGAGGAGCATTCCTCCGAAACATGTCTGGTTTTTAAGTGATTATATTAATTTTAATAATTAAAAAGTGTACATACAACTGCAATAAATTATTTCTCTATACGTTGCACTATGTTAATTTTAAATGACATATTTTCATTGACGTGTACAAAATGAAAGACAAACATTACATATTGGTGCCTTAAGCCTCGTTCACACTTTTCAAGTAACTTGAATTCAAGTCACTTGAAAGACGAACTTGAAAAGTGTGAACTATGTTTCAAGTTGACTTGAAATCAATTAACGGCTTGAATTCAAATTTCAAGTGAAGTTGGATCCCTTTCTACTTTTTACTTGACTTGAAAAGTGTGAACGTCACTTGATAATTTGAATTCAAGGAGAAAAGAGCGGGAATTTAAATTAACAGCTATTTTAAGAGCGTTAAATTAACAACTGATTGTTTTTCAGTTCTACTAGGAACGTAAAAATAATAGCAAACAGCAGTAAGTGAAATAATGACCGAATATTTGAGTTTCTGAAGTTATATAAAATTCACGAAGGCTTGCGGATTATAGAAACTGCAAAGTTTCGTAATGGAAATGCAAAGGAAGCTGCAAAGAAAGGAAGAGTTCATTGAAGAATTGAACAGCAGATATTTTAACGTGGACACAGATGAGATAGCCTATGAAAAATAATACAAAACTATTAAACTGTAGATAGAAAAGAACTGAGGAAGATATGAGGGATTAAGAAGAGAAGAGCGTTGCTTGAAGGGATGATATTTATCGCCGAAACTAGCATGGTTCAATGTGGTTGATATATTTTTGTGGGGTAACTGTAACAGCTACAAGATAATCATTTTCAATTATGGTAAATCAGACTCGCTTAAGTTATGTTTTATTACATTAGCGAAAAGAATTATTAAATCTGCTTGAAGATTTCACTTATACAGGGACATCATTTTATTTTTACTTCAATTTTTATTGTACCTGAGTTTTGGAATGTACTTCACTCCCACCCCTTCTACTAGTAAACTTCCAACCGTTCACGACACAGAGCCGAGGGCGCGTAAACAGTACTGAGTTACTGAGTATAGTACGTTTCAGAAATATGTTCGCGTTTTCCAGTGACGAAAGAGCTTTCAATATTGAATCATATTTTCGTACGGGTAATGTCGTCCGTTTCCCTATGTCGCATCCCGGTTTCCCCCACCTGCTTCTGTTCGCCCCTTTGTAAAGTCTAGTAGCTGGGCTATCTTAGCTCTTTTCTGAAAACATTAATTTCTGTTAGGAATTGGATGTATACGTAATATTATTCAAGTGTTTAAAATAACTTAAATAAAAGGGCCTCCTTAAGTAATTAACTGTCACGTGATTCCCCCCCCCTTTCTACAACCCTGCGACAAAACCGCTTGAACGGACAGTAGATAGCATTTCTGAGTGATTTTATCTTTTCGGATCGGGCAGAAGTGAAGATTGAATTTACAGTACGTAAGGTACTCTTTTATAGAGTAGGTACAGAATTATTTCAACATGAGTTACTCGTACGAAGGACGAAACTGGTAATTGGAATTAGGTACAATAGTCTATAGTGCGATAATATGCACAAAAGAACTGAAGCCTGTATCGAAATGAACGGCCACCATTTTCTAAAATGTGTTTAAATATCCATTTTATAATCATTTTTCAATTTAACTTCATTCTCTATATAGTACGCTAATGTGCTGTAACAGTACAATATTCACTGCATAATTAATACTTCCGAATGGATAGCTCAATTCGTGTGTAAAACATTAAGTGTTAATACAGTACTGTATTTTGATTAAACAAAAACCTAATGGAAATTATCAAACTCAAAATTGCGGTATTTCCTAGTTTACATAAATGGATGAACCACTTTTCTTCCCTCCTATACCTAGTAAAGTGATTTGTATTTTACGCCAGTATCATCGAACTCCGTCGTGGAAAGGGTAGCAAACGGTGTTTCCTGTTTCAATCGTTAATAGAAAGGTATAGCCAGGTTAATAGTAAAAATGTTAGTAAAAATAAAATGACGTCCCTGTACTATTTGTAATGGTCAATGGTCGTGTATGTATTTTATTAATCTAATTCCTAACCCATACTGAACAACGCGTCTTCCATTTCTTCAATATATTTATCATTCCCCTGGCACGGAGGCTTGCTACTACAGAGATTCCTAATTGCACAACACCCGTGGACGCCATTTTATCCTACTTGAAAACAAAATAATTTGAATATGTCTGAACGGCGACTTGAATTCAGGTACTTGAAATCACGTGACTTGAATTCAATTTACTTGAAAAATGTGAACGAGGCTTTAGGCCTACAGTCAAGTATTCAACACTTGCAAGGCTCTACAGATTGAATTCACCTCTGTGCAGAGAGTATGTATTTCTATTACCCTTCACTGGAGGCTATACTGTTGCAGTGTAGTCTTACAAGTAGTGATGGGCGAAGTTGTTCTTTTCCCGGAACAGTTCCGACTGTTCCGGTTCCGAAAAAATACTATGTTCCAAATAACAGTTCCGAAATAACAGTCACCAGTGGTGATGAGTCGGAGTCGTTGAGTCGTTCAAACGAACGGTACAGTACCTTCCCTCTTCACCATGCTGCTCACACTGGAGCACTCATAGGCATGACATAGTACACATTCTTATCTATAGATGGCACTGCAATGCACATTCGAATCGATTTTGGAAAATTTCTGTGCATGCGGACAGAACTCAAAAGCTTAATGCTAGTAATTACACAGCTGTTGACTACAAGGACAGAATACACTTTGTTTTCGTACATAAAGTTATAAAGACATGGTAGTCGACTAAAAAAAAAATAACATAACATTTAAAACATATGGTATGTAATTTCTGTTCTCTCCATTACATAATAAAAAAAAAAACAAATCATTAATTTTTATTTTTACTTTTCTTAATGCACAGTTATAATAATAATAATAATAATAATAATAATAATATATATTACAATTTCATAAATAAAAAAGATATATATTGGCAGTACTGAAACCTGGAAACCCCGCAGTGGGTTAGTAAAATGTTGGAATCGCATCTTTACCAAAGTGTAATTTAAACTTCGCATTAAACCTCGCTCTCCAAATCAGTACTTATATGGGTAGTTTCCAACAAATAATGCTACAACATTTTTGTCGTTCTTTGATAACAGAGAAGATAGCACAAAAACTTGTGCTTGTCAGACTTAACCTCAACAAACGACATACAGATATTGTAACTAAACCACTCATTACCATTTACGACTTTAACCTTTGTATAAAATCAGCTGATCAATGAATTAATAATAGTATGCGTACTTTATGACTTTGTAGAATGTTTATAAAACAGAATTAGTCAACTAATGGTGAAATAAACCACAAAGCGGGAATGAATATTACAGATTATTAAATACTTACTATAACATTACAGATGATTGGCCAGTCTTACAAATGTTGATATTAAAGTTCGCGCCACCGCAAGGATTTCAATTTCCATGCGCCCCCCCCCCAACCACGTGAGAGTTTCAAGTACCAACTTCATCCAACGAAGTTCCAAGTATAACATAAAGAACAACGAGAACAGTGTAACTGCAGCTGTCGTAGGTTCATCGGAACAAGCTCCGACGTTCCGACTGTTATCTCGGAGTCGGAACATACCTTGTGCAACGCGGTACTGCGAGCCCGCAACAGCTGGGCAAGTGAGCAGCTCGGAGTCGGAACACTGTTATTTCGGAACAGGAGGTTCCGACCTACTGTTCATTTTTGCAACAGTTCCGAGGGAGTCGGAACATACCTTGTGCAACGCGGTACTGCGAGCCCGCAACAGCTGGGCAAGTGAGCAGCTCGGAGTCGGAACACTGTTATTTCGGAACAGGAGGTTCCGACCTACTGTTCATTTTTGCAACAGTTCCGAGGGAGTCGGAACATACCTTGTGCAACGCGGTACTGCGAGCCCGCAACAGCTGGGCAAGTGAGCAGCTCGGAGTCGGAACACTGTTATTTCGGAACAGGAGGTTCCGACCTACTGTTCATTTTTGCAACAGTTCCGAAACCGGAACAGTTCCAAAATAACTGTTGTGTTATTTTTTACCCATCTCTACTTACAAGGCCCATAGCGTCATTAAATGCATAGCACCAGATAAAAGCACGCTACTGCGTTGTTTTCGCGTTACACGCTCAGACAAAATAAGAACAAAGGTTATAAATCCACTTGCCTACAGATGAGTCAGATCGGACTCCGTATCGCTACGTTATTTACAGCAACTCCTACGATTTCTATTATATTCTAGACAAAGAAACGTTTACAATAAAAACCGGGATGATTAACATACAACTATTTAGCACTAGAGCAGCATTAAACATTTCACAAAAAGCATAAATGCAACGTTTTAAAGTGGATAATTTTAACTGCATCAGAAAGAGTTAGGTAATATTAGCTTACGTAGATTTTTATGCGAATTAGTTTTCTTTGACGTTATTAAAGTAAATATTTGATTTTTAATTGCTCTTAAAGATGAAAAGAAATCAGAAACCAAGGAGTGAAATTCAGTAATGACTTCATCCACAAAGGGATTTGTATAGGGTGTCTGAATAAAGCCGTTCATAATTTGTGTCAGGCATTTCGCACAACACGACAATTTTTCACCGTTGAAATTCTCTATATATAAGAATAAATTTCATAAGATTCATCTGACAATGTCAGTGTATATTATTGTATTATACCCACCACTGATTCCGCCTGTCAAACCTTTAGATATGTCCCACATATCTCGCCTGCTATGTGGGCTGCCTAACCAAAAAGTGAACATCTTAAGGGGTTTTATACAGCTTACAGCAGTAAAATTTTTGGAAATATTCAACATTTTTTTCCTCCATTACTGTATCTTGTACAATAATGAAATTTGGTATGTATAAAACACTGTCCTTCTGCTATATGACAAAAATACTTTTACGATTAAAAAAAATATTTATATTTTGTTTTCAAAATTCAAAATGTTGTTAGTCCACTGTGCGGTGATGAAGCGTTTTCCTCATAACTCAAAAACTTGTTAACATTTTCATTTTCTCTCTCTCTTATTTTATTGCTGAAACACATGTTTACAATATCCTGCTCTTTCAACTACATTCCTTAATATTTTTTTTTTATTTTGTGTAATAGAAAATACTGATATCTGACCATTTTTAATGAATTTATTTTTATCAGACAAATTATCAAAGGTAGAGAAGTGATCGTGTATCATATTGTAAATATGGCATGCATAAATACACATAAAAAAGTCATCACAGAATGTTGGATAGTTTTTTTAGTTATGTGGGAAACGCATCATCTCTGCACAGTGAACTAAATTTTGATAAAAAATGTAAATAATTGTTTTAAATCGTAAAAATATATTTTTAATATATCAGAAGGACAGTGTTTTACACATACTAATTTTCATTACCGTAGAAGATACAGTAATGGAGGAAAAAAATATTGAATATTTCCAAAATTTTATTGTTGTAAGCTGTACCTAACCCCTTAAGGTATGACTTACCACTTAAGAATATACCTTAGAAGTTTCAACTACATATTTTTGGAAATTATACCACACAAAATATTCATAAAAATTTAGCTAATTGTGAAATAAATCATTTCTGTTAGTAACGCATCCTGTAACAACAGAAAGTAAGTCAATTAATATTTTATTGTATTAATTAGAGCATTTCGTTACTTCTAATCTTTATATACATTCTTCTAATCGTGTAATAGTCAATTTTCTCTAGATAAATCAAAACTTCTAGTGAGATTACTGTTGATAAATATATTTCCTGAAGGAATAGGTAAACGATCGTAGAATATGTTGTTGATTTAGGTCTTTAGAAAATTTCTGTAAAAGAATTATGCATATATTTAATTAATTATATATTTTATTATATAAAAGCTCTACGATTATAAAAAAATAATGCACACTTGATATTTTTACAGGTAATTATTAGCTATTTTAATATTCTGAACAGTGTTTTATAATGTGTAATGTAAGTATAGGCCTATTAGCATGAAAAGTTTTGTTCATTTAGCTTCTTTTAGTAGCTGAGATATTAAAGAAATGAATTTCACTAAATTTTTGCAGGCCAATAGTGTACCTCCACCCTTAAGACTAAGACTTTAATGACTGTAAAGGCATGGAGTTATTTTATACATAGCAATACTAATTACAGGTCCCGTGCCGTAGCTTCGTGATCTAAGGCATCGTGCTTGGACTCGCGTTACGGAACGGGCGCTGGCTCGAATGCTCAAGGGAAGGAAATCTGTCATGAAATTTCGGTCAGTGTATGGGCCTGATGTCCACCCAACATCGTGATGATTTTGAGGAGTTCCGATAGGTAGAACTCGCAAAATCCGGTGTTTATCGTGCGGACCAGTTATCCCCGTACTCACGTAGCCTACTGTTTGAATTATCGTTCATCTGTGCTGAGGCGTAGTGGACGTGAAGCCTGCAGCCGGATGTTCGGCTTCAGTCCTTCATGGGCTGTCGCGCGAAGGCTGCTTACTCTAACTGAAGGGTTAAGGAATTACAAAATTCGAAATTGATTTCCGGAGCTCTGTACAAAGTTGCGTGCAAATGAATAAGATGGGAAGAAAAACACAGGGGCAGAAATTTCGGTTCATGTTTTAACTACATTTTAGCAGTAGCCTACAAGTTATACTATTCAACTCGGAATGAATTGCGTCCCAAAATGAGAAATAGAAGTACGAAGCCCATGGAGTGGCTGGACGAACTAAAAAAATGATTTTTAAATGGATCCAACTGGAACCAAATACATATGACATTCTGATAGCGCTGATGTTCGCTAGATCACACACTCAAATATTAAATCATAACTTACAGGCATTAAATTACTTCTTTCTCTATCTAGTATTATGTGGCTATTTCAGAACTGTTCTGTCCCACGTAATTAAAGTCTGTATCTTTTAGTTTCTGCACGCATTTTTATTCTTCACCTGACAACTAGGAACATTAAATTCAGACGTTTGAGATGGGTAGGGTATGTAGCACGTATGAGCGAATACAGAAATGCATATAGAGTGTTAGTTGGGAGGCCGAAGATAAAAAGACCTTTGGGGAGGCCGAGACGTAGATGGGATAAAAATATTAGGGGAGAGATGGGTATTATCGAACATCGGGTAATATCGGACAGTGAGTTTCTTTCATCTACCACCAGATAATAGTACCTGAATGACTTGGTTACGTTTCTGTGATGTCGCATACAGAAACGTAACCATGTTATTCAGGTACTACCATCTGGTGGTAGATGAAAGAAACGCAATATCCGATATTACCCGATGTCTGATACAACCCAACTCTCCCCTAAAATGGATTTGGGGGGGGGTGGAATATGGTGGTAGTGACTGGATTAATCTTGGTCAGGCTAGGGACCGATGGCGAGCTTATTTGAGGGCGGTAATGAACAACCGGGTTCCTTAAAAACCGTAAGTAAGCAAGTAAGTAACTTTTCATTCAAACCTTATGCTTCCAGGTTACTTCCTCATATGCAATAGTTATAGGACTAATTATTATCATTTTTGTATTAAAACGTTTATATCCTGTTACTGTTCCTTATGTAGTGGTGAAATTGAAGAAGAAGTTATTCAAACCGATTTTATGTAGCCAATATGCAGAAGAACTTAGCTTAGTACGTAATAACCCTGAGAGACCTGTCGGGAACTGGATCTGGCATGACCTCAAGGTTAATTAGGTGGACTTCTTCGTGCTGATTGCGCAAGATGTGTTGTCATTACTATTTCCTTCCCTTGAATCGCCGCACAATTATTAGAGTAACGCCGAATGGATTCCTGTTGCAGGTGTTCGGAGAAAGTTGACACTGCCCATATCAAGTATCAATTCCTTGAACGATAGCCACAGCCGTCAGCAATATTCATGTAACAAGCGTTGTATTACAAATTTTTTCCAAGCTTTATTTTTAATTGGGTATTTAACGACGCTGTACCAACTACTAGGTTATTTAGCGCAGGTGGAATTGGTGATAGCGAGATCGTATTTGGCGAGATAATGTCGAGGATACGTCATAGATTACCTAACATTCGCCTTACTGTTGGAAAATCTTCCGAAAAAAACTCAACCAGGTAATCAGCTCAAGCGGGAATCGAACCAACGTTCTAGCGCAACTCAGGACCGGCAGGCAAGTGCCTCAGCCGAATGACAAGCACACATTCTGATGGGGGCAGATAAAAGAGTTAAAATTTTCTTTCACCATGTTAATAAAGTCAAAAGAAGTGCTTATAGAAATTTTGGCCACTCGACCGCAATTACTAGGCCATCCAGAAAGTGATTTTCCCTGGGGCCGTTTACAGACAAAAAGCAAAATTGCATGGAAAGATTTATTGAAACAGATACAGCAATTGTTGCGCTATTAAGTATTAAATTACATAATTCTGATTGTTGTCTTATACAGTGTAAACGTCCGATTATTAAAGAGTCTTCTGAAGTTAAGTATTTAGGCATAATTTTTGATAATCATTTAAAATGGAACCAACACATTAATTACCTTTGTAATAAATTACGTAAAATAGTATATTATTTTGTTGTATTAAGGAATTACTTGTCAATAAGTTTATTACGCACAATATATTTAACTTTATTTCAATCGGTAATTATGTATGGAATTATAGGATGGGGTAGCTCATTTAAATCCAGTTTTAATCCACTTTATTTATTACAGAAGAAAATAATTAAAATATGTCTTCATAAACCTACTGATGTTTCATCTCAAAATTTGTTTTTAGACTTTAACGTACTTAACGTAAGACAAATTTATTATATTGTATTAATAAAATTCATAACTTACATAAAAACCGAAATAATTTTGAAAAGTATTCTCATAGTTATGAAACAAAAGGTATGAATTCTTTAAGATTGTTTGAACCAAAACGCAACACTGTTACAGTATTTAATCATAGTAGTAATTTAGGCCCAAGAATATATAACAAATTTATACTTATTTAAATATCCTAATATTGTCAATTCTAATAGCTCTAGTATTAAATCTAAAAAGTTATGTATGGATTTTATAAAAACTGAAAAATTGTAAATTTAAATTTATATGAACTTACTATAATTGCATAGTAGACATAAGACAAATTGTATTGTATAATTATTAATTTCAATTCAGGAATCCGCCTCTGAGCACGAGTTCTACTCTTTCAGGGGCGAGCTAAAGTTTTTCTTTATAAGTTATATTATATTTTATGTTACAATTATTGGCAAAATAAATAAATAAATTAAAATAAAATAAATTAAATAAATAAATAAATAAATTTGTCAATATATCCCCCACTGAAATTGAGACATTTGTCATACGTGGAATCAACGTTTGTATCCTGTGTCGTGGAAATCTGCCACCTGGAATCGGAACCAGTGTGTGACAGACATCTGTAGCCTATCTCTCTTTTGATCCCACGGTATGACAAAAGTCTCAATTCCGATGTGGAATATATTGAAAAAATACCTCAACAGTTGTTGCATCTGTTCCAATGAAAGTATGTTTCCTTTCTGTGAACGACCCAGGCAAATTTATTCTTACGGTTCTCTTAGGCGCAATTCACACAGAGAAGACGTAGACAGGACGTGGCTAGGACGTCGGGCGGAGACATGGCGCGGACATGACGTGAGCAAAGCATACTGAAGAGTCAAAAAAACCTTGCGACACTTGCGCGTCGCACAGCTTTCGTAATGTCTTCTTCAGGCGATGAGGATGCCCTGGCTCTCGTACAATTTGGTAATATTAAAAAAACACTGATAAGATTTTGTTTGCACCCTTAGTGGTTCGAAAAAAGGAAGAATGTATGCCATATATTATTTTAATTCGTTTTATTTGGCCCGGGTTCGAATCCCGGTCGGGGCAAGTTATCTGGTTTAATTTTTTTTCCGGTGTTTTCCCTCAATACGAGCAAATGTTGGGTAACTTTCGGTGCTGGACCCCGACATCATTTCACTAGCATTACCACGTTTATATCATTCAGACGCTAAATAACCTGAGATGTTGATACAGCGTCGTAAAATAGCCTAATAATTATTTTTATTTGTTTTATTTATTTACACATGCAAGTTTATTTATTTATTTATGTATGCATGTATTTATTTATTTATTCATTTATTTATGCACTTATTTATTTATTTATGCATTTATTTATGCACTTATTTATGTATTTATTTATTTATTCATTTATGCACTTATTTATGCATTTATTTATTTATTTATTTATTTATTTATTTATGCATTTATTTATGCACTTATGTATTTATTTATGCATTTATTTATTTATTCATTTATTTATGCACTTATGCACTTATTTATGCATTTATTTATTCATTTATGCATTTATTTATGCACTTATGCACTTATTTAAGCATGCATTAATTAATTTTTTTATTCTCGTAGAGTTAAGGCCATGGGACCTTCTTTTCCACACTACCAGAAGTGAAATACAGCCTATACATTGAAACAATAAAACGTAATATTTATATATAAAATCGTTACCATGCACATCAAGAAACTTACATACAGTATAATGAAATATTGACTAAACATGATACATATTTACAATTTATATCCCATTGCCAATTTATAATAGGCCCAAATGACAATTTATACAAATACATAGAACAACCTATTAAATTCGGCTAACACTCACAAATCAATTTCCATGTAAAAGTATGTAATTTTAATTCTTAACTTAAATTGATTAACTGTTCGGTAATCCCTGACATGACGAGGTAAGGAGTTCCATAGGCGACAAACTGACATTGTGCAAGAGGATGAATAGAAAGAGGTTCGGTGACGAGGAATAGATAATAAAATCTTATGTTGATTCCGCAAAGTTGTAAGATATTCAAAGCGAGTTCTCAGATATTTTGGAGTAGAAGATGTGATGAAAGAATTGAACATGTATCCCGACCGTTTCCAGAATTTTTATATAATGTCGCATCAATGTTTCTATACCATATTGATGGTTAAAGCGTCTCGCCGCGAAACCAGGTGACCCTGGTTCGATTCCCGGTCTGGGCAATTTATGTGGTTGAAGTTTTTTACGAGATTTTCCCTCAAACCAATATGAGCAAATGCTGGGTAACTATCGGTGCTGGACCCCGGACTCATTTTACCGGTATTAGGCTATCACCTTCATCTCATTCAGACGCTAAATAACCTAAAAATAGTATAAAGCGTCGTAAAATAACCTACGAAAATAAAAAATAAAATATACAATAGGCCTATTATACCATCTCTTCACAAATTGAATACCAAATTCAAAATCGGCGCGAATTTTCTTTCACAGTCAGACGCCACATGTCGATTTCAAGGGTCACTCGTGACTCGAAAGAGGCGAAGCGCTGACTTCGAAGTGGCGGGCCCCCATCCCGTCCTGTGTGCATTGATAGGCCTACATTTGTTTACATGGGAGAGACTCGAAAATTCATCATGTCTCCGCCTCATGTCCGAGCCACGTCTTCTCTGTGTGAATTACGCCTTAATTGTGCTCGAGTGGCCAAAATTTTTAGAAGCACTTGTTTTGACATTATTAACATGGTGGAAGAAAATAAATAACTTTTTTGTCTGCCCCCATGAGAATATTTGCTTGTTAGTTCTACAACATCGTAAGTACAATTTTTTCCGAATGTCCAAATCTATGTACCGACTGTGTTTTAAAATGACGTCTGATAACACTTCGCAGGTGTGCAAATGTTTCTTACTTACGTACTTACAAATGGCTTTTAAGGAACCCGAAGGTTCATTGCCGCCCTCACATAAGCCCGCCATTGGTCCCGATCCTGTGCAAGATTAATCCAGTCTCTCTCATCATAGCCCACCTCCCTCAAATCCATTTCAATATTATCCTCCCATCTACGTCTCGGCCTCCCCAAAGGTCTTTTTCCCTCCGGTCTCCCAACTAACACTATATGCATTTCTGGATTCGCCCATACGTGCTACATGCCCTGCCCATCGCAAACGTCTGGATTTAATGTTCTTAATTATATCAGGTGAAGAATACAATGCGTGCAGTTCTGCGTTGTGTAACTTTCACCATTCTCCTGTAACTTCATCACTCTTAGCCCCAAATATTTTCCTAAGCACCTTATTCTCAAACACCCTTAACCTATGTTCCTCTCTCAGAGTGAGAGTCCAAGTTTCACAACCATACAGAACAACCGGTAATAGCATATAACTGTTTTATAAATTCTAACTTTCAGATTTTTTGACAGCAGACTAGATGATAAAAGCTTCTCAACCGAATAATAACAGGCATTTTCTATATTTATTCTGCGTTTAATTTCCTCCCGAGTGTCATTTATATTTGTTACTGTTGCTCCAAGATATTTGAATTTTTCCACCCCTTCGAAGGATAAATCTCCAATTTTTGTAGTTCCATTTCGTACAATATTCTGATCACGAGATATAATCATATACTTTGTTTTTGCGGGATTTACTTCCAAACCGATCGCTTTACTTGCTTCAAGTAAAATTTCCGTGTTTTCCCTAATCGTTTGTGGATTTTCTCCTAACATATTCACGTCATCCGCAATGACAAGAAGCTGATGTAACCCGTTCAATTCCAAACCCTGCCTGTTATCCTGAACTTTGCTAATGGCATATTCTAAAGCGAAGTTAAAAAGTAAAGGTGATAGTGCATCTCCCTGCTTTAGCCCGCAGTGAATTGGAAAAACATCTGATAGAAACTGACCTATAGGAACTGTGCTGTATGTTTCACTTTGACACATTTTAATTAATCGAATATATTTTAAAATTAACAAATGCATAAGGGTTGTTAGCTGAAGTATAAGAGAATCAATTATTTTGTTCTCTTGTACAATTTCCTCGAATGCAGTTAATGAGGGTTTGTAAGTTTGCTGACGATACAGCGCTTCACTAGCCCCTCAAACTTAGGCTACATGTAACGCATCGTACGGAGCGTTGAGATGACGTCACAACTCGCATTATGCTTGAGTATAGAGTGGAAGAAAGACGCGTTTCCGTTAGCTTGAACGAACAGTACATTTTCAACCTTTCTTAAGTATCGCAGAATACTTGCTTTTATATATTCGTAAACGATTTAAAATTGTGTAAAATAAATAGTGTCAACTTATAATTCTGTTATTTTCTGGCCACAAATAAACCGGTGGGAACAACTTAACCTATGCGTCGGATCGAGGAGTGACGGAATTGTAGTAACGTCCTGTGAAGTGGAGGTGATAACAACGTTTAGGCCTACTTTCAATTAGTGACAGAAACTGCAAACTCTGCGTGTGTGTGCCGGAATAATATACAGACTTCGCATCTTGTGAATGAATGTAAGTCTTGTGATATTTTGTACCAATTCGCTAGGCTACTTTTGCATTACTTTAGCACGATATTTTTGCTTAAATAATGTTTTTCTACGTTACATCTTTAACTTGTACTCTACTAATTATCTTCTGACTTTCATAAAAGTAAATAGTTTTCTATTTAAATGTTAATCAAATTTAGTCTAGTAATTTCTGGCCGCCATATTACTTCCATATTTTCGACGTGGAACTGCAGGGGGGGAATATATCGCAGATTTCATTCTTTCACGTCAATGTTACCAATTCAGCGGTTTTTCGTCTACGTGTGTATTTCTGTGTTAATTCAGTTAAGTGTTCTTAATAAAGAATTATAGAGATGTAGAATTTTTTTAACATTCAAATAAAGAAAATAATTTATTTTTCGTTGATAATATACCAATATCGCGACTTGTGCAGTCTTATACCGATTCTTCAAAAGTCAAGTTGGCAAACCTGCTCACACTCCCTCTCGGCCGGAGTACCTTTCGAAGTGTGGTTGGGTCATGGAAGATGTGTGTAATTATCGTGAACATCCGATAATTAATTTAATTAATTTAGACTTTCTTTCGGTTGATATAATTAGTAATGTTTTCTACTTTTAAATTAATTGCCACAAGGCTATAAAACTGCCAACGCATATGTGTAGTGACTGTGAATTCAAGACATTGAAGATGGTATCCAGTAGCTGTCAGCCATTCTTACAACACATTGCCTAGGTAAGCCGTGTTTCAAACTTTGTCAAAATATTCATTCGATAGGCCTACTATTACATCAATTTTGCATGTAATATTGCTTAAACAAGTTCCTTAATGTTGCCTTATGAAAATTTATCGTAGGTTATTCCCATCATCTTTATCTTTTCCCGCGTCTATAATGAAAATAAATTTCTGTGTCGTACTGTATTATAGTTTTGCACGATATTTTGCTTAAATAATGTTTTTTCTAGGTTACGTCATCAACTTGTACTAAGTTATATCTCCTGACTTCCATTACATTAAATACCTTTCTATTTAAATGTTAATCAAATTTAGCCTAGTAACTTCTTGACGCCATATTGCTAACATATTTGGGACAGCGGTTATCCACATACCTGTGTGTATTTATGCGTTAATTCAGGGAGTGAAATTGATCAGTTAAGTGAAAAATAATTATAGAGATGTAGCTTTTTTTTTAACATTCAAGGCAAAAATAATTTCTTTTGAGTTCATAATAAGACTTATACCAATTTAGCGACCTGTGCAGTCATATATCGGATCTTCAAATGTCAAGTTGGCGAACCTGCCCATACTCCCTCTCGGCTGCAGTACCGTACAATGTTTGGTTGGGTCACGAAAGATGTGTGTGTTTATCGTGGACATTCGATAATTAATTTGATTAATTTAGACTTTCTTTCGGTTGATATAATTAGTAATGTTTTCTACTTTTAAATTCGTTGCCACAATGCTATAAAACTGCCAACGCATATGTGTAGTGACTGTGAATTCAAGACAGTGAAGATGGTATCCAGTAACTGTCAGCCATTCTTACAACACATTGCCTAGGTAAGCCGTGTTTCAAACTTTGTCAAAATATTCATTCGATAGGCCTACTATTGCATCAATTTTGCATGTCACATTGCTGAAACAAGTTCCTTCATGTTTCCTTATAAAAATTTATCGTAGGCTTTTCCCATAGTCTTTAGATTTGCGCCTAATCCTTTACCCGAGTCTATAATGAAAATAAATTTCTGTGTCGTACTGTATTATAGTTTTGCACGATATTTTGCTTAAATAATGTCTTTCTACGTTACATCATCAACTTGTACTACATCTCCTGACTTCCATTAAATTAAATACTTTTCTATTTAAATGTTAATCAAATTTAGCCTTGTAACTTCTGGACGCCATATTGCTAACGTATTTGCGACGTGGTACGGAGGGGCTTAATGTATCGCGGACTCATTGTTTGACGTTAGTGTAGCCAATTCAGCGGTTTTCCACCTACGTGTGTATTTCTGCGTTAATTCTGGGAGTGAAATTGATCAGTTAAGTGAAAAATAATTTCTTTTGAGTTCATAATATACCAATTTTGCGACTTGTGCAATCTTAGATCGGATCTTCAAAAGCCATGTTGGCAATCCTGCTCGTCCTCCATCTTGGTCGCGGTACCATACAACGTGCGGTTGGGTCATAGAAGGTGTGTGTGTGTTTATCGTGGACATTAGATAATTAATTTGATTGATTTAGAATTTTTTTCGGTTGATAAAATTTGTAATGTTTTCTTCTTTCAAATTCGTTGCCGAAGGGCTAACAAAAGTGCCAAAGCATGATGTGTAGTGACAGTGTGAATTCAAGACAGTGAAGATGGTATCCAGTAGCTTTCAGCCAGTCTTACAACTCGTTGCCTAGGTAAGCCGTGTTTCAAACTTTCCCAAAATATTCTTTCGATACTACTGCATCAATTTTGCATGTCACATTGCTTAAACAAGTTCCTTCAGGTTGTCTTATGAAAATTTATCATAGGTTATTCCCGTAATTTATATCTTATTTCCGCCTAATTCGTTTCCCGCGTCTATAATGAAAATAAATGTCTGTGTGTTATAGTTTTCCACGTTATTTTGCTGAAATAATGTTTTTCTACGTTACATCATCAACTTGTGGCATAGCTTCTGACTTCCATTAAATAAAATACTTTTCTATTTAAATGTTAATCAAATTTAGCCTTGTAACTTCTGGACGCCATATTGCTAACGTATTTGCGACGTGGTACGGAGGGGCTTAATGTATCGCGGACTCATTGTTTGAAGTTAGTGTAGCCAATTCAGCGGTTTTCCATCTACGTGTGTATTTCTGCGTTAATTCTGGGAGTGAAATTGATCAGTTAAGTGAAAAATAATTTATTTTGAGTTCATAATATACCAATTTAGCGATTTGTGCAATCTTAGATCGGATCTTCAAATGTCATGTTGGCAAACCTACTCGTCCACCATCTTGGTCGCGGTACCACACAACTTTGCGGTTGGGTCATGGAAGATGTGTGTGTTTATCGTGGATATTCGATAATTAATTTGATTAATTTAGAATTTTTTCCGTTGATAAAATTAGTAATGTTTTCTTCTTTCAAATTCGTTGCCGAAGGGCTATAAAAGTGCCAAGGCATGATGTGTAGTGACTGTGAATTCAAGACATTGAAGATGGTATCCAGTAGCTTTCAGCCAGTCTTACAACTAGTTGCCTAGGTAAGCCGTGTTTCAAACTTTGCCAAAATATTAATTCGATACTACTGCATCAATTTTGCATGTCACATTGCTTAAATAAGTTCCTTCAGGTTTCCTTATGAAAATTTATCGTAGTTTATTCCCGTAATTTATATCATACTTCCGCCTAATTCGTTTCCCGCGTGTATAATGAAAATAAATGTCTGTGTATCATAGTTTTCCACGATATTTTGCTTAAATAATGTTTTTCTACCTTACATCATCAACTTGTGGCATAGCTTCTGACTTCCATTAAATTAAATACTTTTCTATTTAAATGTTAATCAAATTTAGCGTTGTAACTTCTGGACGCCATATTGCTAACGTATTTGCGACGTGGTACGGAGGGGCTTAATGTATCGCGGACTCATTGTTTGTCGTTAGTGTAGCCAATTCAGCGGTTTTCCACCTACGTGTGTATTTCTGCGTTAATTCTGGGAGTGAAATTGATCAGTTAAGTGAAAAATAATTTCTTTTGAGTTCATAATATACCAATTTAGCGACTTGTGCAATCTTAGATCGGATCTTCAAAAGTCATGTTGGCAAACCTACTCGTCCTCCATCTTGGTCGCGGTACCATACAAGTTGCGGTTGGGTCATGGAAGATGTGTGTGTTTATCGTGGACATTAGATAATTAATTTGATTAATTTACAATTTTTTCCGTTGATAAAATTAGTAATGTTTTCTTCTTTAAAATTCGTTGCCGAAGGGCTATAAAAGTGCCAAGGCATGATGTGTAATGACTGTGAATTCAAGACATTGAAGATGGTATCCAGTAGCTTTCAGCCATTCTTACAACTCGTTGCCTAGGTAAGCCGTGTTTCAAACTTTGCCAAAATATTCATTCGATACAACTGCATCAATTTTGCATGTCACATTGCTTAAATAAGTTCCTTCAGGTTTCCTTATGAAAATTTATCGTAGTTTATTCCCGTAATTTATATCTTACTTCCGCCTAATTCGTTTCCCGCGACTATAATGAAAATAAATGTCTGTGTGTTATAGTTTTCCACGATATTTTGCTTAAATAATGTTTTTTCTACGTTACATCATCAACTTGTAGTATATCTTCTGACTTCCATTAAATTAAATACTTTTCTATTTAAATATTAATCAAATTTAGCCTTATAACTTCTGGACGCCATATTGCTAAGGAATTTGGGACGTGGCACGGAGGGGCATAATATATCGCGGACTCATTGTTTGACGTTAGTGTAGCCAATTCAGCGGTTTTCCATCTACGTGTGTATTTTTGCGTTAATTCTGGGAGTGAAATTGATCAGTTAAGTGAAAAATAATTTCTTTTCAGTTCATAATATTCCAATTTAGCGACTTGTGCAATCTTAGATCGGATCTTCAAAAGCCATGTTGGCAAACCTGCTCGTCCTCCATCTTGGTCGTGGTACCATACAACGTGCGGTTGGGTCATGGAAGATGTGCGTGTTTATTGTGGACATCCGATAATTAATTTGATTGATTTAGAATTTTTTTCGGTTGATAAAATTAGTAATGTTTCTTCTTTTAAATTCGTTGCCGAAGGGCTATGAAAGTGCCAACGCATGATGTGTAGTGACTGTGAATTCAAGACATTGAAGATGGTATCCAGTAGCTTTCAGCCATTCTTAAAATTCGTTGCCTAGGTAAGCCGTGCTTCAAACTTTGCCAAAATATTCATTCGATACTACTGCATCAATTTTGCATGTCAGATTGCTTAAATAAGTTCCTTCAGGTTTCCTTATGAAAATTTATCGTAGGTTATTCCCGTAATTTATGTCTTATTTGCGCCTAATTCGTTTCCCGCGTGTATAATGAAAGTAAATGTCTGTGTATCATAGTTTTCCATGATATTTTGCTTAAATAATGTTTTTCTACGTTACATCATCAACTTGTGGCATAGCTTCTGACTTCCATTAAATTAAATAATTTTCTATTTAAATGTTAATCAAATTTAGCCTTGTAACTTCTGGACGCCATATTGCTAACGTATTTGCGACGTGGTACGGAGGGGTTTAATGTATCGCGGACTCATTGTTTGACGTTAGTGTAGCCAATTCAGCGGTTTTCCACCTACGTGTGTATTTCTGCGTTAAATCTGGCAGTGAAATTGATCAGTTAAGTGAAAAATAATTTCTTTTGAGTTCATAATATACCAATTTAGCGACTTGTGCAATCTTAGATCGTATCTTCAAAAGTCATGTTGGCAAACCTACTCGTCCTCCATCTTGGTCGCGGTACCATACAACGTTGGGGTTGGGTCATGAAAGATGTGCGTGTTTATCGTGGACATTCGATAATTAATTTGATTAATTTAGAATTTATTCCGTTGATAAAATTAGTAATGTTTTCTTCTTTTAAATTCGTTGCCGAAGGGCTATAAAAGTGCCAACGTATGAAGTGTAGAGACTGTGAATTCAAGACATTGAAGATGTTATCCAGTAGCTTTCAGCCATTCTTACAACTCGTTGCCTAGGTAAGCCTGTTTCAAACTTTGCCAAAATATTCATTCTATATTACTGCATCTATTTTGCATGTCACATTGCTTAAATAAGTTCCTTCAGGTTTCCTTATGAAAATTTATCGTAGGTTATTCCCGTAATTTATATCTTATTTCCGCCTAATTCTTATCCCGCGTCTATAATGAAAATAAATGTCTGTGTTATATAGTTTTCCAAGTTATTTTGCTGAAATAATGTTTTTCTACGTTACATCATCAACTTGTAGCATAGCTTCTGACTTCCATTAAATTAAATACTTTTCTATTTAAATGTTAATCAACTTTAGCCTTGTAACTTCTGGACGCCATATTGCTAACGTATTTGCGACGTGGTACGGAGGGGCTTAATGTATCGCGGACTCATTTTTTGACGTTAGTGTAGCCAATTCAGCGGTTTTCCACCTACGTGTGTATTTCTGCGTTAATTCTGGGAGTGAAATTGATCAGTTAAGTGAAAAATAATTTCTTTTGAGTTCATAATATACCAATTCAGCGACTTGTGCAATCTTAGATCGGATCTTCATAAGTCCTGTTGGCAAACCTACTCGTCCTCTATCTTGGTCGCGGTACCATACAACGTTGCAGTTGGGTCATGGAAGATGTGTGTGTTTATCGTGGACATTCGATAATTAATTTGATTAATTTAGAATTTTTTCCGTTGATAAAATTAGTAATGTTTTCTTCTTTAAAATTCGTTGCCGAAGGGCTAGAAAAGTGCCAACGCATGATTTGTAGTGAGTGACTGTGAATTCAAGACATTGAAGATGGTATCCAGTAGCTTTCAGGCATTCTTACAACTCATTGCCTAGGTAAGCCGTGTTTCAAACTTTGCCAAAATATTCATTCGATACTACTGCATCAATTTTGCATGTCAAATTGCTTAAATAAGTTCCTTCAGGTTTCCTTATGAAAATTTATCGTAGGTTATTCCCGTAATTTATGTCTTATTTCCGCCTAATTCGTTTCCCGCGTGTATAATGAAAATAAATGTCTGTGTATCATAGTTTTCCATGATATTTTGCTTAAATAATGTTTTTCTACGTTACATCATCAACTTATGGCATAGCTTCTGACTTCCATTAAATTAAATACTTTTCTATTTAAATGTTAATCAAATTTAGCCTTGTAACTTCTGGACGCCATATTGCTAACGTATTTGGGACGTGGCACGGAGGGGCGTAATATATCGCGGACTCATTTTTTCACGTTAATGTAGCCAATTTAGCAGTTTTCCACCTACGTGTGTATTTCTGCGTTAATTCTGGGAGTGAAATTGATCAGTTTAGTGAAAAATAATTTATTTTGAGTGCATAATATACCAATTCAGCGACTTGATCGGATCTTCAAAAGTCATGTTGGCAAACCTGCTCGTCCTCCATCTTGGTCGCGGTACCATACAACGTTGCAGTTGGGTCATGGAAGATGTGTGCGTGTTTATTGTGGACATCCGATAATTAAATTGATTAATTTAGAATTATTTTCCGTTGATAAAATTAGTAATGTTTTCTTCTTTTAAATTCGTTGCCGAAGGGCTATAAAAGTGCCAAGGCATGATGTGTAGTGACTGTGAATTCAAGACATTGAAGATGGTATCCAGTAGCTTTCAGCCATTCTTACAACTCATTGCCTAGGTGAGCCACGTTTCAAACTTTGCCAAAATATTCATTCGATACTATTGCACCAATTTTGCATGTCAGTTTCTTTAAATAAGTTCCTTCATGTTGCCTTATGAAATTTGATTGTAGGTTATCGGCATGATCTTTAGATTTGCGCCTAATTCTTTTCTCTCTACTATAATGGAAATAAAGTTCTGGGATAAATTTCAGAAAACGGATTCCTTCCTGTCCCTCATAAGTTACTTCAAAATTCCAGCGTTATGCACACAAAATAAGTTATTGCCACTGAAAGTTGATTCTTCGTAAGCATGATGATGCACATTCGACAAACGCAGACAAATCTACTATTTTTAGTATTTTCAAGATATAATTGTCAATGAGGAATCCGTATACTGAAATTTTCCCAATATCTGTATTGCACTGTATTGTAGTTTTGCACGATATTTTGCTTAAATAATGATATTCTGCGTTATATAATCAACTTGTACTATAGGCCTAACTTATCTTTTGACTTCCATAAAACTAAATATTTTTCTATTGAAACGTTAATAGAATCTAGTAACTTCTATTCGCCATATTGCTTACATAGCCTATTTGGGACGTGGCATGACGGAACGGTAATACATGGCGAACTTTTTCAATACGTCAGGGTTGACAATTAGCCCAACGGTTTTCCACATACGTGTGCATTTCTGCGTTAATTCAGGGAGTGAAATTAATCAGTTAGTGTTCTTAATAAATAATTATAGAGATGAAGCATTTTTTTAACATTGAAAGAAAGAGCCTACCAATTTAGCGACTTGTGCAGTTTTATACTGATCTTCAAAAGTCAAGTTGGCAAAACTGCTGACACTCCCTTTCGGTTGCGGTACCATACAACGTGCGGTTGGGTCGTGGAAGTTGTGTGTGATTATCGTGAACATCCGATAATTAATTTGATTAATTTAGAATTTTTTTCTGTTGATAAAATTAGTCATGTTTTCTTCTTTTAAATTCGTTGCCACAAGGTTATAAAAGTGCGAAAACATGATGTGTAGTAACTGTGTGAATTCAAGGCAGTGAAGATAGTACCCAGTAGCTTTCAGCCATTCTTACAACTCGTTGCCTAGGTAAGCCGTGTTTGAAACTTTGCCAAATATTCATTCGATTCTGTTGCATCAATTTTGCATGCCACTTTGCTTTCATGTTGTTTTATGAAATTTGATCGTAGGGTGTTCGCATGATCTTTTGTTTAGTGATGATGTCAGTGTAATGGCCGACGTGGAAGCGAAGTCACAATAAGCCTATAGGAATTTTGTGTCTATTTCTTTATTATTTGTTGTGCTTCATTGTATTCCATTGGTTATTGAATTAATGCAATTTTACGTTCACTCCCATTACCACACAGCTCTCATTTCACGCGTAATTTACTACATTTCCGACCAATTTTCTTTTCTTGAAATATTTCCCTGCAAATCCTTAACGTTTGACACCCATCTCCGCAAGAAATCCCTAACAAATTCGAAAATTTCACTTCCAAAATGACCGGAACTCTCTCAACACTCGATTTTCCAAATAAAATATTAATATAAACATCAAAATTAAGGTTAGAATTTAAAGTTTCCTGCTTGTTCAAAGTATTCACTCTGAATAATATACAGTAAAAGCACTGTCTGCAAGCCGTTTCTGTAAGAAATTTCTAAATCTAGATAAATCAATTTAATAAGTGTCGTGGGGTAATCTGTTAAATAATTTTAGAGACATTGAATCTGAACAATACACTGATTTTTTTTAGTATAACTGACTGTTCAAATCAGGTAATCAGACCTGGTATTACTTACTTAGGCCTACTTACTTGCTTTTAAGGAACCCGGAGGTTCATTGCCGCCCTCACATAAGCCCAACATTGGTCCCTATCCTGAGCAAGATTAATCCATTCTCTATCATCATATCCCACCTCCCTCAAATCCATTTTAATATTATCTTCCCATCTACGTCTCGGCCTCTTTCTGGATTCGCCCATACGTGCTACATGCCCTGCCCATCTGAAACGTTTGGATTTAATGTTCCTAATTATGTCAGGTGAAGAATACAATGCGTGCAGTTCTGCGTTGTGTAACTTTCTCCATTATCCTGTAACTTCATCCCTCTTAGCCTCAAATATTTTCCTAGGCACCTTATTCTCAAGCACGCTTAACTTCTGTTCCTGTGTCAAATTGAGGGAGGTGAGATAGGTTGGTAAAGACTGGATTAATCTTACTCAGAATAAGGACCGGTGGCGGGCTTATGTAGGGACGGCAATGAACCTCCGAGTTCTCTGAAAAGTTATAAGTAAGTAGGCCTAATGTTATTTACTTAGTCTACAAATAGCTGTTAAGGAACTCGGATGTTCATTGCCGCCGCCATATAAGCTCATCAGTCCCTATCTTGAGCAAGATTAATCCGCATTTCTCTGACGCTGTGTAATACTCGAAAAGAACACGTTATCATCGAAGTCGCTATGTAGATAGATGCTAAGAACCAATCACTTTCCCTGAAGCGCGTAATGACCCTACAACATGCATGGTTGACGTGAAGTTTCTTTCCAGAGCTGGATGGATAATACGCGAGTGGATATTACTTTTATCTCTCTGGTATGGTTCACTGGCACATTCCTTCTGGCTGTTATATCCACCGAAAATTATCATAGGTGGCAAAAAATACCTGGTGCGCTTGTACGACACACACGTTATACTAACGCCCTTTTCACCACTTAATATTGCACCCACCTGGTGCATCACTCGTTCAGTTAAAATTTTTTGGGGACTTCTTATGCACAACTAGAATTGCTACAGTTGCTCATATCGCAGCGGTGCGAATTAGGCACCTACAAAGTGGTGCGAATTGAGAAACTACGTCATAAGTTATTATTTCCTTAATTCCAGCCTATAATCACCACATATTCGAAAATCGTACTA
The DNA here is from genome assembly GCF_040183065.1 of Periplaneta americana. Classification (NCBI taxonomy): domain Eukaryota; kingdom Metazoa; phylum Arthropoda; class Insecta; order Blattodea; family Blattidae; genus Periplaneta; species Periplaneta americana. The sequence goes on along the minus strand of NC_091126.1, from coordinate 171,912,074 downwards.
AGTTAAATGTTATTTAAACCAATAACATCTTAAGATTGTGGATTCCTATGCATACAAATCCGTTATTTAGTTACAAATTGTTAGCTAAATATATATCCACCTGAGCGATTATATTAGATACACTATCACCACGCTGCAGAAACGAAGAAGTGGCAGAAATCAAGTGACATGGTGGAAGTTCATATGGTAGAATGTAACTAGGCCTATACCACTAGATGCCATACTACTAGAGTAACTTGTTTTAAACTAGCAATAGTGCCATTTATGCTACTCTACCCTACAAATAGGCTACAGTTTAAAACCACAAAGTAGGTTGTAAGTAAAATCATGTGGAATACGTAAAATTGTCGAAATATGTAGCCTACAAGTCGGTCTATGTTATATAAGAAAATCAAATAAATTAATGTGAGTAATATCGTGATTCGTTGATATTTCTCTTTCTTGACCATCTAAATAGCTAGAAATGATGGTGATGATGATGATGATGATGATGATGATTTTTAATTTTTATTTTAGTAGGTTGTTTTACGACGCTTTATCAACATCTCAGGTTATTTAGCGTCTGAATGAGATAGTGATAATGCCGGTGAAATGAGTCCGGGGTCCAGCACCGAAAGTTACCCAGCATTTGCTCATATTGGGTTGAGGAAAAACCCCGGAAAAAACCTCAACCAGGTAACTTGCCCCGACCGGGAATCGAACCCGGGCCACCTGGTTTCGTGGCCAGACGCGCTGACAGTTACTCCACAGGTGTGGATGATGATGATGATGATGATGATGATAATAATAATAATAATAATAATAATAATAATAATAATAATAATAATATGAAGGCAACTCTTCTTCTGCCGTAGTCTATATGAGAATCCAGGCTACCAATTCTGAGAATTCATGCAGGACGACTTCAACGCCCACATGTCATGTTGTTTGCACCAATCACTCTAACGCTGACTACCATGTTTGGTTCCATCCAACCAGAGTTAAAATAGCTACCTGCCCTTACCACTTAACGCCACGCTGTAAGCCGCGTATGTGCAATGTTGTAATCCGCCATTTTGTTGAAGACGGTTGGAGGAGGTGGTGTGCTATCCGCAGCGTTCCGCTTGGTGTTTGTTCTTCACTCACTGTGTGCTCTTAGAACATCGTGAACAATAGTTAGAATAGTGCAAAAGAAGTGAACAATACATTTAGAATAGTGCAAAAGAAACATTATTACTTTACACTTGTGATTTTCCGGATTGCAAACGCCACGCATCGCGGATGACATCATGGCACCAGAAGGTTCTACGTTTGGGTGTGGATAAAGTAAGTCAAAAGTTTAATTTCTGTTTGAAATAAACGGTAGTTGAATTGACATCCTATAGGCTGCAGTTAAATTCAACATTTCTCAGGCCTGTTGTCCAGAAATATCAGCTGCTGTTAACCTTTTCAATGTCTTAAGTAATTTTCAAGACGCCATGTTTAACAGTAATTTTGTGTTCGAATAACTCTTTTCCATGTTACATATACGTAATAAATTTGTACCTGGCTCAGCTATAATTACATTGAATTTTCACATCAAAACGACTTCTTGCGATGTTAATCAACGCGTTGTAAGAACAAATAAGTGAATTCATTGTTCTTTCGCTACAGTAGCGGTAATGGTAGCCTACAAGATCACGATGTTACGCGTAGCATTCCGTGTTTATGTAACTTCAATGTAGGGTAGTAGGTCTATGTGTGCGTGTGTGTATGTGTGTATGTAGCCTATGTATGTATGCATGTATGTGCTTGTCCTTCGTCTTAGATGAACTAAACCTCTTCACTAATATAAAAGTGCATAGCTGTAGCCTACAAAAGACGTAGAATGCTTCATAGGCTTATCTGTAGTTATTCAGGCTTACAGCTAATTTTGATATTAAAGTATAACTTACAAACTTCTCCTACATTTAATACGTTTTCATGGATTTGAATATGTTTTCCGTACTGCATACAATCTCCCCGATCCCTGTTTTCAATACGTATTGAAAACGATCTGAATGCTAAAGTTTCGAAAGCAGATATGTTGGTTAAAATGTCATCGACACGTTAGCAAGTTGGTCACTCTGTAGGTCTTAGCTATAAACATTGTTGAGTTTTCTTAATTAGTCCATGAAAACTTAATATTCTGGCTCTTAAGAAAGGTAATAATGGTTTTCAGGAAAATACAAAATATTATGTGTTACAACTTGCGCCAGTAATAATTATAGTGGAAAATATACTGACGATATGGAAAATGTGCTACACTCAAATTTATTTCTTGCGTGACATTTTTCCTTATTTGAAAGAGTATCGGAAATCCACAAGTAGGCCTACAGTCATATAGGGATACCTTGTCTTAAGCGCGCTTGCCCCATCACCTCCATTCCCAGGAAAGTAGTAGTGGAAGAAATCGCAACAAGAAATAGCCTATTATTTTAAAATACTGCAGACACATCTTCTATCTTACTAGAAAACGTTCGTGACAGCCTGAAAATTTTGAGAGCGTTACCTTATAAAAATTAAAAAGACATTCTTGATTCCACAAGTTTAATGTAGAATAATTGAATGTAAATTCTTCATATGACTCTCGGAAGGAAATTAAACGCAGAATAAATATCGGAAATCCCTGGAAATTCAACGCAGAATAAATATCGGAAATGGCTATTATTATTCGGTCGAGAAGTTTTAGCCATCTAGTCTGCTCTCAAAAAATCTTAAAGTTAGTCTTTATAAAACAGTTATATTAGGCCTACCGGTTGTTCTTTATGATTGTGAAACTTGGACTCTCACTGAGAGAGAGGAACGGAGATTAAGGCCGTATGAGAATAAGGTGCTTAGGAAAATATTTGGGGGCTAAGAGGGATGAAGTTACAGGAGAACGAAGTTACACAACGCATAACTGCAAGCATTGTATTCTTCTTCACCTGAAATAATTAGGAACATTAAATCCAGACTTTTGATATGGGCAGGGCATATGACACGTATGGGCGAATCCAGAATTGCATATAGAGTGTTAGTCGGGAAGCCGGAGTGAAAAATACTTTTGGGGAGGCCGAGACGAAGGTGGGAGGATAACATTAAAATGGATTTGAGGGAAATGGCACATGATGATAGAGACTGGATTAATCTTGCACAGTATAGGGACCGATAGCGGGCTTATGTGAGGGCGGCAATGAACCTGCGGGTTCTTTAAAAGCTATTTGTAAGTAAATAAATTCTTCAATAACTGTCACACTTTCTCATAACCTTGTGTCGTGATGACTGGGCTACAAACGACTACCCTATTCAGCTCTGTAACCTTAAGTAATTACATCAAATATTGTAACTTTTAAAGTTCTGTCTCAACCTACATATGCTATCTGGCCATTTAACCCCTTAATGCATAGGACAGTTTTGCACACACAGGTTTAATATTAAAATAACTTAAGTAGTTCTCTCTTTCTCAACTGATCACATATGGTCAAATCCAGTTATTGACAGTGTGCCATATCTGTTCCAGAATGCAGTTTGAAATATTACATGCTTATATTATAAGTTATATTTATTTAGTTGATTATTTAACGAAGCTCTATCAACTACTAGGTTATTTGGCGTTGATGAGATTGGTGATAGCGAGATGATATTTGATGAGATGAGGCCGAGGATTCGCCATAGATTACCTTGCATTACCTTATGGTTGAAGAAAGCCTCGGAAAAAACCCCAACCAGGTAATCAGCCCAAGCGGGGATCAAACCCGCGCCCGAACGCAACTTCAGACCGGCAGGCAAGCGCCTTAACCGACTGAGCCACGCCGGTGGCTTTGTAAGTTATATTGTGGAATTCTGATTGTCCATATCCTGAAACTTATGTTAATTTGTCAGTTCGTAATATGGTAGGATATAGGCCTACAGAATGAACCGTAAGTAGGCCTATTATCATTAATTTTAGAGGGTTATTCTTTGAGATATTTCAAACAAAATTTGAAACATTGCCTCCATTTCGAGATAAAACTGTTTTATATAAACCATTTCATAGCGTGTTTTCGGAAAGCCATTGATTTAATTCCCAATACGTCCAATCAGTTTAAGAGAGCAGTGTATTATGATAATAAATGATCGAAATAATTTTAGTTTTGTCTCTTAAATTTGCAGAAATCTGATCCGAACTAATGTAACTTTCCGTTCTGCAAAGGAATTTTTCAATGTTGCATTTGTTCTCATCAAATTTCTGCATATTTAAATGAGAAAACTAATATTCATTCAATCATTATCATATCATAATACACTGCTTTTTTAAACTGATTGAAAATAATGGAAATTAAATCAATGGCTTTCCGAAAACACGCCATGAAATATTTCGTATAAAAAATATCTCGAAAAGGAGGCAAAAACGAGCAAAACTGTATTAAACTTTTTTGTTTGAAATAGCCTATCTCAAAGAAAAACCCCCTGAAATTAATGATATTACTTATGATTCATCCTGTATATGTGAAGAGCTTTTAAACATTTGAAGAGTTCGCGGGAAAAACGATGAATGTCACAGTTTTCTTAAGGTTGATGTCATCTAATTCAATGGATCACTGCGAAATTTAATGTTGTTCTCATGAAAAATGGTAGAAAGGAGAATTATCACCGCGAATACAGTAATCCTTTCCTTTATTTTCTATAGAAACAGCACTACATCTTGCAGTTATAGACTCAATTAGATCATTATCTAATCCTTAACAGAAATGTGACATTCATCGTTTTTCCAGCAAACTCTTCATTTGTGATTCTTGCATTACATTTTTACCACAATGTGCCGATTTTACTCAAATTTTCTACGCTACGACTGTATTATAAATTATGCCTAAACTTAATATTCTCATGTTTTTGTGATTTTACAAATTCATGGCATTACTACTGATAGGTTCTACTAAAATTGTTATTTGATCGTGCTTATTGCTTGTGAAATCCTAGAAAGTGTTTAACCATAAAATGTAGGCTATTTACGAATTAATATGAATAGTCTATATTACAAATTTGAGATGGGCAGGGCATCTAGCACGTATGGGCGAATCCAGAAATGCATATAGAGTGTTAGTTGGGAGGCCGGAGGGAAAAAGACCTTTACGGAGGCCGAGACGTAGATGGGAAGATAATAGTAAAATGGATTTGAGGGAGGTGGGATATGATGATATAGAATGGATTAATCTTGCTCAGGATAGGGACCAATGGAGGGCTTATGTGAGGGCGGCAATGAACCTCCGGGTTCCTTAAAAGCCAGTAAGTAAGGAAGGAAGCGTGTTCCTGTTGCGTGTGTTCTATAATTAACTATGAAACTGGATGACTGCGTTAATGTTAGGCCTATAGAATTTTTCTGGCGAGTACATGAGATCATGTTTAGTATTTTAAGGACGACTTCCTTTATGCGTGTAGTCTGTATAAGGTTATCTGTGATTTTACGAAACGGAGGTATTGAAATAATTGTGTGTTTTATTATGCGTGTGTTATATTTTCCGTATGAAAATTTACGTATTATTGTAGGGATTGTTATTACGAGTTGAAATTACACTGACGTATTTTGCGAGTGAAATTCTTCGAAGTGTTATAAAATATTAGTTAAATTTAAGAATGTCAATTTGTAAAAATATGTAATTGAATAATTTATATGTGTTTTACTCTTTCAACCCAAAGAAAATGGCGTCTTAATCTGCGTCTTCCATTTGTAGAATCTAAAAATGGCGTCCGTAAGAAATCGTTTAAGTTATTCGGCTTTAAATTCTAAGCACAATAGGTCATGTAAATAAATACATATTAATTTAATATATCAATTTCTACAGCTACAAACGTTGCTTGGAATCACGACAAATTACAGCTTTAAAATGTTTTGCAGAGTCATCCCATAATACTAGAACAAAGAACGCTTGTGGCGGCCATATTGATAACACTGAGGTGTGATGACGGGGCAGAAGCCAGCAGCAGTGGGACGAAACGCTGACCGCTTGCCCCTGCAGCTTATGCTAACTTACATTATACCGGCATTCATTGCAGCCAATCACGTTGCTTCCCTCTGAAAGTTAGGCGACTTCGTGATCTTGCCAGCCCAATCACCTCATATGCCGCCATGTCATCATATCACCGTGCATTCCGTTGTGGGAGACGAAGGGAGTTGGACGTTTCCAGTAATGGACTCCGAGGCTGGACTTTGCTGCGCTACCCAAGAACATTTTCCCTCCGGGCGGTGCTGAAGACATTAATTAGTGACAAGTTTCTTTTCAATTAGTGATTGAATTTTGAAACCCTGATTGTCGGCGTTCGAAGATTTATGCTGCTGTTGCACTGCATCATGGTAAGTAGTATTTGCGAAGAAATTTTCGTTGTAACTCGCTATTGCTGTAGACTATTATCTTCGTACCGTGCGTCAATGCGCATAATTTGCTTAAATTGTTTATTATTAATTATTATTATTTTTATTATTATGCATCATCTGCCTTAAACACACGTAATCGTGGTCAATTTTTCGCTCAAATGTAATATCGCGTCTTGATTAAAATTTTCAAGATAAACGTAAACGCAGTGTTGGGACGCTGATCTCTACGATTTTACGAGTTCGGGTTATTGAAATTGTGTGTTTTAATTAGAGTCCGTATTTTATATTTTCCGTCTGAAACTTCACAGCGTTTTATCCTAAACAATGTTATTGCGGGTTCAAATTATTATGTAGGCCTGTGCCAGGTTAAATAAATCATCATCATTTATTATTATTACTACTACTACTATATGTGTTACACTTGTGTATTCTATTCTGCGTGTAAAATTCTTGGAACGTGTTCTAAAATATTATGTAAATTTAAGAATAACGTCAATCTGCAAAATTATTAATTGAATAACTTATGTGTGTTGGACAGTCTCAACAGAACAAGAATGGCGTCTTAGGCCACGTATTTCGTTTGTAGAATCTCAAAATGGCGTCCGTAACAAAGTCTTCCAAGTTATCGTGCCACGAAGCGTCGTGGAGGCTATCTTGAAAAATTAATCTCGGTGAATGTTTGTGAATATTACTATAATTAATTTTTTAGTGTGAACAGTAACAGGAAGCTGTGAAAATTTACAGGTGGTGTGAAATATCTCCTAATAAGCCTATAAGCTAACACGAGAAACTAGACTGCCGCCATTTTAACGGCTTTTAGGTTACAGTTCAATATCTTTTCATTTCTGCACGTTCTCTAAATGACGTAAAGTTTTTACGTACTTTTTTTTTGTAAATAATAGTGTGTGACTTGATGTGATATCTTCCATTAATTTACGTAAAGCCACTAATTGCTTCGTATATCAGTTATTTTTATCGTTAAAATTTACTAATCTATTTCGTCAATTAATGTACCTGATGAACGGATCCGTTTTTTTTTTTTTTCAAGGCGAGTAGGTACCGCGGTGTAAAATATAATTTGTGCGGGCTTATATAGGCCTACAGTTTCAAGACTATATTCGCGTGTGAAACTCTTACAACGTTTTATGTTATTGAATGTTTTATTACGAGCTCAGGATGATCAGCCTATTTGTGTGTGAGACTATATTCAGAGTGTGAAAGACTTCGAATTTCTTATGAAAGTGTTAAGCTTATGTAAATGTGTAAATAATGTCACTTTGCAAAATAATAGGCTACAATGCGTCGTTCGTACTGTGTTAATAGAATATAAAATGGCGGTTAAACTTACTGGAATGTAAAATGGCGCTTAAACAGCGTCTTCCATTTGTAGTGTCGTAAGATGGCGTCCGTAACCAATTCTCATCGTGTTATGAAGCATTGAACAATGTGGAAAATTAGTCTTATCGACTACTACTAAATGGTTATTAATATTGTAGGGTAATCATTAATAGAAACCATGAGAATTGATAATTAACAGGTGTTGTGAAATATCTAAATTGGAAATTTCTCCTTTGAAGAGGCGGAAAAATTCAAATATCTGGGAGCAACAATAACAAATATAAATGATACTCGGGAGGAAATTAAACACAGAATAAATATGGGAAAAGCCTGTTATTATTCAGTTGAGAAGCTTTTATCATCCAGTCTGCTGTCAAAAAATCTGAAAGTTAGAATTTATAAAACAGTTATATTACCGGTTGTTCTTTATGGTTGTGAAACTTGGACTCTCACTTTGAGAGGGAACATAGGTTAAGGGTAGGCCTATTTGAAAATAAGGTGCTTAGGAAAATATTTGGGGCTAAGAGGGATGAAGTTACAGAAGAATGGAGGAAGTTACACAACACAGAACTGCAGGCATTGTATTCTTCACCTGACATAATTAGGAACATTAAATCGAGACGTTTGAGATGGGCAGGGCATGTGGCACGTATGGGCGAATCCAGAAATGCATAAGTATAGAGTGTTAGTTGGGAGGCGGAGGGAAAAAGACCTTTAGGGAGGCCGAGACGTAGATGGGAAGGTAATATTAAAATGGATTTGAGGGAGGTGGGATACGATGATAGAGACTGGATTGATCTTGCTCAGGATAGGGACTTATGGCGGGCTTATGTGAGGGCGGCAATGAACCTCCGGGTTCCTTAAAAGCCAGTAAGTAGGTTGTGAAATATCTGTTAATAATGAGACGATAGAATTCCGCCATTTCTATGCTTTTTAACAGTTCGATATCTTTTACGTAGCTGAAATCGGGGCTTTACATTGACGTTTTGTTGTGTATGACGTTTCGTGATGTCTTATTAATTATGTAGATGAGTTCTTTCATGAGTGGAATATATTTTTTCGTCAGAATCTGTTTGCTTATTAGCGTTAACCTATACGATTGGAAACAGGGAGAGTAAGTGACAAGTTCAATAAACTGCTAATAGGTGGAGAAGCTGCAGTTATTCAAGTATCTGTAAACCACTTTCTATAAATATCAACAGCTTTCGTTCTGCGTGAATGTAGTCTAAGCAGTATTGTGTCCGTGGTATGGGAAGACATGTTCCGGTAATACTTTAGGCCTGAGGAAATTACTTTGTGTCGTGAAGAGCTAGCAATGTTTTGGTGACGATTCAGTAACATGTTGTAATAAATGGTCAGTGTTGAGAAGAGAGGGGAATTTAGGCAAAAACCTATTTTTTTCCTTGATACACACAGACTTGAGATTTAATAATTACATTTTTCATACAAATATAGGTATAAATAAAGGGGTTTTATAGTGCCTAAAATGCCTATTTCGACGTCAGTGCCTATTTTTAAGTTTTTTAAAATTCTTGCATCTTTTTCGTAACTGTTTACTGTTTTTCTTAACGTCCTGTACCGTTCACATTCCAAGACGGATAACAACTCCTTCCTAGCGGTGAACAACACAATAGAGATGTACCTCCGGGCAACCCCTTCTCATTCTTACAATACTTCAATCCTAAAATTCCAACTTTCAATCGGCCTGGGTGGTGTAGTCGGTATAGCGCTGGTCTTCTGTGCTTGAGGTTGTGAGTTCGGTCCCGGACCAGGTCAATGGCATTTAAGTATGCTTAAATGCGACAGGCTCTTGTCAGTAGATCTACTGGCATGTGAAAGAACTCCCGAGCGACAAATTATTATTATTATTATTATTATTATTATTATTATTATTATTATTATTATTATTAATTTTGTCATCTTCCTCTGTCTGTCAGAAATTTAACACAAACTCACTAGGTTGTACTCGCATAAGCATTCTCTTACATTCCAAGACAGATAACCCCTTCCTTCTTTCCAACCATTTGTAAGTAGGCTACAGCAGTGAGCGACACAATAGCCACAATAGGCTCTGATCATCTACTGCGAAGCAAACTATGGAAATGTGATTGTTGAATGAAAAACACCCCTATATTAGTGACATTCTTTAACAAAAGAAAGCCTTTTTATATTATAGAGCCTAAATAAAGGAATTTAAGAGCCTACCCTATTTTAGGCGCCTAAAATGGCAGTTTTTAGGGCTTTAAATTCCGCTCTCTAGTGATGACAGTTACGCAAGATTTCGTTGTGGTTAAACGTGCTTCCAGCATTTCACGCTGCCATTTTAATGCTTGCCATTGCATATTTGAGCCGTTGAGAGCAAAAGTGGTGTAAGTCAAAATTGGGTAATGAAGTATTAAGTAAAAATTCTGTAAAATACAGCGCAAAGTAGCAATTAATATGTTCTTCTTGCTATCCACTGACTACTAATAGTTTAAATAAACTGAATATTAATTGCTACTTTGCGCTGTATTTTACAGAATGTGTACTTTAACCCCCATTACCCAGTTTTGACTTACACCACTTCTGCTCTGAATGGCTCATTTGTTACATATGTATTTTAATAGGCTATAGGTCTACACAGTACGTTCTATATATTTGTTTTGTAATGGTTTGAGTTTTGTCTAGATAGGCTATGTTTATTTTTATGATTTAACTTACGTATTTTTCGTTTGTGTGAACATCAACAAAGCGCAAAAGATTTCAAATCGAGTAGGTTTTTCCCTGTACGTTATAACGTATTTTTATATTATTCAAGTTTTATCATATCTCATGATTGGTCGACAGTAGGTCTAAACCATCCAGAGTAAAGAATAGCCTATACACCTTAGTCCTATGGGCCTATCATATTTTATATTTAACAGTTTATTTGTTATTCTCATATAGTCTAAATGATGTTACAAAATAATAAGATCTACGTTATGAATGAATGAATGAGTGAGTGAGTGAGTGAGTGAATGAATGAATAAATGAATAAATAAATAAATAAATAAATAAATAAATAAATAAATAAATAAATAAATAAATAAAATAACCTATGGCGAAACCTGGATCTCAGTCTCGTCAAATACTATCTCGCTATCACCAATATCATTGACGCTAAATAGCCAAGTAGTCGATACAACGTCGTTAAATAACAAACTAAGAATTTAAATAAAAATATATCACCTTCACCGAGTCTGAATCTGTGAATCCTGCCTATGATAGCGATTAAGTTAGCTACGAGATGACCAAATATTACACTATCTTTTAAGTTATAGACCTTCTTCATTTTTTAAACCAAAGGAAAATACCCGCCAGAGCTTTTAAAGTGGTCGGTTTAGCAGGCGAATGATATTTATGGATTACTTGTGTCTTCCTATATCGTCCCTCCGCCTTGATGGTGTCAGAAATTAAATTCACTGGCGAAGAAGAACAATTGGTAGAATTAGTAGCAGAAAACCCACCACTGTTTGACCCAGAGGTCGAGTCGTACAAGGGTGGGAATACCCGTGATAACATCTGGAGGGATATTTCTGAGAGATTAAACACTTTTGTAGTCATATTTCACAGAATATTTGCATGTATTTTCTGAACAACCTCTTCTAGAATACTGAGAGAGTTGTGTCGCTTTCGCCTGTCGCTTGTCTGAGTCGCCTGTCTCTGTCGCGTGCACCCAAATGGTACCTTAAGCCTACATTGTGTTGTTAGCGAAATCCATCGCTGATAATTGCCTAATATAAGTTTTCATATTTCTTTGTAGTTGGTGTCGCTAAAACTGCTTCTCCACGATATCCAATTGAAGACGCAAGTGTTCATGTCGCTGTGCTGCACTCGTAGACCTGTAAGCTTATACTGGAAATACAACTGTCACCGACCTTAATGAACTGGACAACTTATGTAGGATATTTGCGGCAAAGTGTGTGCTATCGTCTGATGACCTCCGCACTCTGGAACTAGCATTCTTCAGATACTGAACTATTACTACGACTAAAATCCTTTCCTTAGAGGACTTTGAGTAAAGGCTTTCGTGAGGATAGTTTGCAAGGAGTTGTAAAGAGGAACGCGATAAAACAGGGAGGCCAATGGCACAGGGATAGTATTGAATCAAAAGGAAAGATATTACAGTTTTGGGTATTCGAGAGTTCACCGTGGAACATTTGGCAAAATTCCTGAGAAAATGAGTGGATTCAAACATAATGATAACAGAACTAGGCCTAATAAATTTGCCTCTTTTTTCAAGAGGGTGTTCAGTTCATTTTTCTCATGCTACAGTTGCAGGAGTAGCCGTGCATATGAATTGACTAACTCTGGTGAAACAAGTGAAACAATCTACAGCGTGATCAGTAACAAAGGCGCCACCTCGGATTCTGACGACAGCGATTTCACCAGCGTGACCAGCATTGAGGAGTCTGATGGCTGCACTTGTGAAAACAATGACTGTTGTGCGACTGAAGAATGCTTGGAAAACATTCTGAAAAAGGGTGGCTTCAAATATAGGTCTAATGGTGACAGAACTAGACCTATTAAGAATGCCTCTTTTGCCAACACGGAGCACAGTTCATTTTGCTCAACCTGCAGTGAGTGCGTTGGTTGTAGATCTGAATTTGCTGACCCTGACAAAAGCATCTATAACGCGACCACTAATGAAGGCGCCACCTTGAATTCTGATGACAGCGTTTTAACCAGCGACAGTGACTGCACAACTGAAGGCAGTGATTGTAGCTTCACAAACATTCGTAAGATATTGGAAAAGAGCGGTTTCAAATACAGGCCTAATAGTAACAGAACAAGGCCTAATAAGAATGTCTCTTTTGCCAAGACGGAGGACAGTTCATTTTGCTCCAGCTGCAGTGACTGCAGTAGCTGTACATACGAATTTACTGAGTCTGACGAAAGCTTCTGTAGCTTGATCGCGAACGAAGGTTCCACCTTGGATTCTGATGACAGCGATTCCACCAGCAAGACCAGCACTAAGGACTCTGAAGACAGTGATAGCGCAAGTGATTCTGAAAGCTCCAGTGATGAGGTGATGTGCTTTTATGCGATCCAGCCACCCACTTTTGTCACTGAACGCAGCTCGGAGGAAGCAAAAGACATCGGACAGCGTAGTTCAACCACAAAGAACCAGGAAGAACTGCTTTGTGCAGAGGATGAGCCTGAAAGATAAAGTTGAGGAGAGCGAACAGAGACGACCATAAAATTGACAAAATGTAGCTTATGAATAATTAAGAATGGGGACAAGACATGTCAACTGATTTGAAAACGAAGGAGTAGCACCATTCTTACTATTAGTAAATTTGTCAATTGCATTCTAGATATCTATTCCATTGTATCGGAGGTCGTCAGCTGATTCCGTGATTCACGACTGTATATCACAGACGTTAACATGTAGAGATAAGTTATGACTTGAAAAAGTGTGCCGAAATGTTGAACAGTTGCCTCGCGGACAGTTGTGAGTTTAATATGACAATATTGATACTAGTTAATAATGCTACAAGAGCGTCCGTTCGAAATTCTACAAAAGACATTGGCAAACTATCCGCATCCAGAGTGTATGAGTGACGGCAGATCTACTAGCTGAGAATCAGACGAACGCAGCGACGTCTTCCACAGGGCATCTCCTGCAACGCCATTCTCCACAGCGTCGTCTTCCAGAGCAGCCTTTACGGCGGTGCAACATCTCCAATTTGGCAAGTACAAAATATTATCTTGTTTCTCGTGTTATTTGCTCATAGGTCTATCTTTTGAAGTGATATACTCTGTTTCTTGATTGTTTTTTTATTAATTGGTTTATGTAATCAGATATTTCAATTTATATTTACAGCTCCAGCAGTGGAAACATCTCATGCTTTTGGGTGCGTTTAATTCATTTTTTAAAGGAGCAACGGCCACAGGCAAAATTTGTACTCAATTATCGCTTATCAAACTGTAATTAAATTACAATTTCAGCGTTGTTGGGCATCAAGGCTACTAAAACCAAATAGTTAGGTGGAGAATTACTCCAATACCTTGAGGAAAGGTAACGGTTTATTAGTTACAATAGCATCACAGTCTGAACTCCAAAATATAGTCTAGGCCTACTCAAATTTAAGTATGTTGTTTAGTAAATAGGCCTATTCTTAAAATTAATTCACACAGAGTTTTTTTTTTGTTTAAATTTGCAAGCGATTGCATTGAAAACACCGCGTTTGCGAGAGCACAATTTTGAATAATTATTTCATTTGTTATGGGAATAATGACATTGGCTATTTTTTGATGTAGTGGAAGTAATCAAGGTCATTATGAGGTCTACTGTTTTTTAATAATGGGAAACCAAAGCTCTTTTCATCAGATTCCGACTTTACAAAGAAAACAAACAACTTTTGTCACAGACGTTACTTATCAAGTGCTTATTTTTATAAATATTTAACAAAATTGAAAAAAAAAAACTACACAGCAATAGGCCTACTTTGTAAGATTGGTCAGATTTCTTTTGTTTATCTTTCTTGTGTTTATGTTCTGTGCCCATGTTTACAGTGCAGTAGGCTCATAGCCTATTTACCTATGTTGAAGATAAACAAAAGAAATAAGATAAAATCTTTCAAAGTAGGCATATTAGAGTGTAATGTTTTCCAATTCTGTTAACCACTTTATAAAAATAAGTGTGATAAAGAAGTGTTTCAGTCGAACGTTGTTAGTTTTTGTCCGTAAAATGAGAATCTGATGAGAGTCTGGATTCCCATTAAAAAAAGCAAGTTGACCTTGATGACCACCATTAAATAAGAAATAACTAATGCCATTGTTTTTTCTTTCGAATGAAAAGTTTATTCAGTACTGTTTTCTCGCAAACGCCGAGGATTTGCCATTAACAGGTCTCCATTGGTTGTCTCATAGGACTAACATACCTTGTAATTGCAAGTTAGGAAAGTTTGTGAATGATTATATGCTGGAATTGTAACAGCTGAGGCGGAAGTATCCCGAGAAATAGGCTCCAATGCAGTCTTTGTCCGCTAGAAATTCCTTCTTTGTCGAACTTTGTCTCCGGTTGACCTAGAGCTGTATCAGTCTCAGGATTAAGTGATATTAAGTTAGGTTGCCTTGATCGTGAATTCTCTATTCTTTATTAACGTTAAATATATCGAAATCCTTCAAAGTACAGTTAGACTGACAGGATTCTGCCCTAGCGTGACAGATAACCCATGTTTTCCTTCTGAATTTATGCAACAAAAATGTAGCAATATAAATTTATAGGGATGTTTCAGAGTTTATTGTGTTGTTAATGTTTCTTGTTTGATTGTGGGTGTTATGAGAAATCTTAATTAATTAAATCAGATGACGTTTCTTTTTCAGGTCAGCGGCTGTTACCCTAAGGTTGTAATCTTTACCTAGTTAATAATATCAGAATTCTTTTTCAGTTCTTAGGAATTATTTTAATAGGTTAGGTGTGTGAAGTCTACAGTGATTCGCCGTTACGCTCTACTGTCAACGTGGAACTTTCGTGTGTATGGACACCAGTGTTTCGGACTTCTCAACTCATTTGAGACTGTACGAGATTGTTTTCAGTGTTGTGCGTAGGTGTTAAGAACGCTGTGTTAACTACATGACACTCAACATGAACAGTTCTAAAAAAAAAAAAGGAGACTTTTCTACTAAAATTGTGACTGTCGTGAACTTTACAAGTATCCAGTAACATTAGATGAATGTTAAACTTTTTTTCGCCGCTAAACATAGCGAATATGACATTGTATGAAAAGGGTGAAAAACTATAAGACAATTAGGTCGATTTGTTGCTATCTGCATATTGGATTTGTTACAGAGTGAATACTTAACATGGACTTGATAATACAACGTCAACATACTTATTGGACTCTAAAAATCGAACTATGAGTGTGGCTATGATCAGGTGTTAGTGTTACATTTATGAGTTAGATACTCTGGCAACAGTTGTTCAATACAGAACTTTGCTACAAACAAGTGCAAGTCTAACATTCTATAATTATATATCAATGAACTTTGGACATTAACGGTTCTCGTTGCTTTAATGCTGTGATAATTTGTTATGTAATTCGAGGTGACTAGATTTAAACCTGCCTGGACTCACATAAAAAACTTATAATAATGCAGAATAATTAAGTCATAATTCCTATTATATGAACAATTCTTAAACAAGGAATCATGATACAAAGAACTGTGAATATTGTGAAGTTTAACA
This sequence comes from Periplaneta americana, assembly GCF_040183065.1. NCBI lineage: Eukaryota > Metazoa > Arthropoda > Insecta > Blattodea > Blattidae > Periplaneta > Periplaneta americana. Next base: position 171,896,193 of record NC_091126.1, on the reverse strand, counting down.
ACATCGCAAGAAGTACAATATTTCAAGTGGTGTCGACAAAAAAAAATGTTTCCAAAATTCTGAAGAATTTCTTCGAATCTAATGACTGAAGCGACAGAAATCGCGTTAGATAAGCAGATAAGCGACAGTAGGTGCAGCAGGGAAGAGTCTGGAATCTTCCCAAAGTTGCAGCAACAATCATCGACCGAAAACACAACAACAGCACAGAAGAGTTGTGAGTGATGCCAGACTCCAAAATTGGAGTGCCTGTCAACATTATTGGGGTCCAGCAGTGGAGACATCATTGCAGGAGTCCAAAATCTTCCCACACTTCTGGAAGCAATCAAGAATGCAGAACCACGACAGGAAAGAGAAGTGGTCAACGATGCCAGATGCCAGAATTGGAGAGCAGGTCAACATCACCGGAGTCCAGCAGCGGAGACATCATTGCAGGGGTCCAAAATCTTCCCACACTTCTAGCAGCAATCAAGGATCCAGAACTACGACAGGAAAGAGCAGTGGTCAACGATGCCAGATTCCAGGTGCCAGAATTGGAGTGTCTGTCAACATCATCGGAGCCTAGGAGCGGGGACATCTTGTAAGTACCAATGTCATTTGGTTCAGATTCATAATTATGAATTAATAATTAATTACAATTAATGTCGACTTTTAAAATGTATATAAAATTGGTTGTGAATAGAATTATTTTCTCTTGAAGCCTAACTTGAAACATGCAAGAACTGTATTTTATTCTGAGATGTCAGAATATCTAAGTTTTCACTTGAGTGGATTGTGGATTACATTTTGAAGTTTAGTTAATGTGGAATTATTGCCAGTGCGTTCTATTTATTTTAGTGCACTTAAATGAAGTTGGCAACTTTCCAGACAGATAAGATTTCACAGAACTGTTTCCATTACCAAATTCTAATAAATTGTTATCTTCCATACAGGATCAAGGCGTCTTCGTACAGACCTGCAGAATTCGACAAAATGGAACAAAAAAATTTAACTGCAAGTAAGAATTTCATTAAACTAAACACTAACCCAGAATGTGCTGAACTAACCTCTTCGCTTCGAGGTGGTAGTAGTAGTTTGACAAACAGTAATGCAAAATGAAATCAATGTCAGTTCATAGATTTTTTTTTTCTTTTTTAAATTTTATTTTCAAAGAAAACCACTTACACTTTCATAATTTTGGTTTGGTTTTCTTTCTTACTTTAAATTGATATGATTTCCAACTTCCTACCTACACATATAATTTCTGCTTTCTTACGTGAATTCAATTTTATTTCCATTCAATCCCACTTATCATTTCTTGTTTTACTTCATTCTTTTCGTGTTTTTCTTATTCTGTTTCCAATTATATATATTTTGAATCTTCTATATCGGAAATGCGCCCTTCAGTCAGACAATTATACTTTCAATATTACATTTTGTTTCGTTTTTGATCCTATTCTAATTTCATTTACAAATTATGTAATTTACTTTTAGGAAAAGGATTTTATGAAATATCTTTTCCATTACAGTTGTTTCCATAGCAAATCTAGGCTCCAAGGCCTATTAAGCATCTTAAAACATCGTACTTCTCGAATTAGGCACACTGGAAAACATACTGAAGACACCATGGTCATTATTTTAATTGAATTTCAATTTTTAAGAAAACTGTCCTTCTTTAAGTACAACAATCTTTTTTCATGCAATAATGTAGGCCTACATCCTTATAAAATGTACCGTGACACAATACGTTCATTGTATTAAAATTGTAATACAATAAGTAAATTAAAGTTACATCCTGTCACACCAACCCAAAATTCTAATGAAGTTCCATCCTGTCACAACAGTTCAAAACTCTAATTCATCACATCTTCATTACCTTACTTGTATTCCACAAATACTGGCATGATGTTTGCATTACTGTGGGCGCCAAAATGGTTTGCCCCAACGCAAGAAGAAGAAGCCATCAACGCTACGTCCCTCCCTCACCCCCTTGATACAAGGCAATTATTAGGTTGCGTAGTTTAGGTACACTCTCGAGGGTTAAAATAATCTAAAATTTCATCCCACTCAAACCTCAGTTCAAGGGATACAGAACTGAAGTCATCAGTTTTGGCAATATTATTTTTCAAAAGGAAATCTTTGAAGATTAAGTCATCAGTTTTGGCAATATTTTCCAAAACGAAATCTTTGAAGATAACCCCACTGACAGGACTTTTTTTGACATGAGAGTAAGATGTCTGTCTGTCTGTCTAATACGCCGTAGACTACAGGCTTAACTGGAGTCCTGCACGAGGATCTATGTCCGTAGGCAATCTGTACAGAGTTCTGTTGGTTGCTTGCATGTCAAACAATACAACACAGCTCGTCAGGGTACTCGAATGTGCCCACTATTCTATATCAAAATTTTAATTTGGGCACGAAATGACCTGAAACTTTTCCCGTAGTCCTCTCATTCAGGATACGGTTCTGTTACATACCGGGTACCTCCTCTAATTATCTGCTGAAGGAGGCCATGGTAAATATTTGTAACGTCCTGTAATATGTCAGTCCGGTTGGGTTTTATTCAAATAACGTCGCATGTAACGGCGGGCGCAGTATCTGCTACACCTACCAGACGCGATGTTCAACAACAGTAGTTTAGAAGTGATTTCCCTTCAGATTCTAAAACATTTTGTAAATATTTAAATATAAAACGATATAGATCTTAGTAAGGTAGGAGGTCAGGAGTCCCTTAGATTTCTTTTACAGGTTATTAGGCCCTTCATCGTCATCGGTATAAGTACGTCTTTTTCTGGTTAAAAGAAAAGCGAGACCTTTGATATTTTCACTCCTCTCCGCATCGTAGGTTGTACTGCGGCAGAAATAGCTCCACATACTATTTCCAATATACAATATAAAAATATACTTCAAAATTTGGTAGGGCTGCAGTCTCACATTCAACTGGTGAGACAATACTGAACAGATGATAAGTAGCCTACATTTGAGTCCACAAATAAATCATTACAATTAGAATCCAGAAACAGTGTCTTCGTACCAATGTCAAAGTGTTCAGTCACTAAGAATAACTGACTATGGGTACTATTGGTCACACTGAATAGTTTCTGCAAAATTATTTGTAAAGTAACAAATTATAACATCTGCTTTCAGCTTCATTGCTTCTCAAAACATTCCCCCTTAAATCCATAAGTATTTGCATATTTTCTAGTACTTACTATTTAAGATTTTGTAATAAATTTCGATCTTTTTAACCATTTGAATTTTCTTAAGTTGGTGAACCCGTAGTCTACTGTAGCACAGCCAACAACAGCGGGTAGTATTTTAAATTCTTCCCTCCATATCACAGGTGAATATGGTTCCTCTGCAGAAGCAAGTTTCATATTTAGCGCCTGATTCTTCTGCCAGCAGATTATGACATACGCTCAGAAAAGAGGAGAGAGCGCGAAATATTTCAGGTCAACTTTTTTCTTGACCAGACAAAGGACTGTAATAATGGAGTGAAATCAGATAATGTTGGTTGTTTATCTACGCTGTCTCTAAATTCTCATTCCGAACGTTCATAGGTTTGTGAAACGCTGTATCAATTTCGTACTTGATTTTATTTGGTTAATCAGCTAGATGGGTATCTGTACGTCTGTCATTTTACTCTTCTTGTTCGTAACATACTTATCAACAGCAAATTTGTTGAGAATTATTCAAACACTTTCAATTGTTTTCCGTATTTTCACGTTTTATTCCTCTTCGTTGTTGTGACTGTCTTCGTAGTTGGTCCTGATTTTTGGTTATTAACTTATTTAAGAGGTCGTCTTCGTATCTATGTACACGTTAATTATAAATGCATCTGTTTATTTAGTGTGTATTCTTTTCCTCATGGCATAGACATAGTTCTAATTTTTTTTTGTAATTGAATTTCATATTGAATTCCTAGTGCAGTCGCCCCTACTACTGAATTTATAATTTGATCAGAAGTAATTCTGTTGTTACATTTTAAAGTCGTTGATCCATTGATTTCGACTTCTCATGTTTTTGCTTTTCTCTTAGGCTTATTTTATTTCCTGGATATCGTTCTTGATATTATTTTGTTTATCTTCTTGTACCATTTCGAAACGTCTTTACATACAGACTCAAAGTGTATATTCACTTATTTTGCCTTCGAGAGGCTCATTTTTCTGTGAGTTTTTAAAAATTCTCATTTCTTAAGTCCATAGATTTCTGAGACGTTAGGGTCCATAGGCTAATCTATTTCGTACTTGATGGACTTTGTTAAAAGAATTCTTTCTCTAGCCAGTTGCATTCAGCTGTACAATTACGTCACATTTTATATTTCTTGTTCATAACGTGTTTATTAAGACCAAATTTCTTCTTCTTTTTCACCTGTTGCACAATGGTCTCTTCAGTATAACCACAGTCTTCCAATCAAACTGATCCTGTGCCAATAGCAAATTAACATCTGACATTTTTTTTTAATTATTCAATAATTTCCTATAGTTTTCTTTGATATTTCCACGTCGTATTTATTTATTTTTTCTATTCGGAATTCTAGTGACTTTTCTTGTTGTTGCTCCTGATTTTTAGTTACTAACTTATTTAAAGCTCATCTTCGTATCTACGCATATAATTGCATCCGTTTATTTAGTCTGCACTCTTTTCCTGAAGTTTATACTCCCTGTTATTTTTTCCGTCATTTCATTAAGTACTCCTTTACTCGTGCTCTTCTGGTGAATTTATAATTTGGACGCAACTAGACCTAATTCTTTTGTTACATTCTCAAATTCGGTTTCATTTAAACCCTAGCTACAACACTGCAGGGTCATCATCGTTTTCAACTTTCATGGATTTGTTAGGTATTCGATTTTCAACCACTCTATGTAATGCACGAGTGCCTCCAATTGTCACAGTTTAGGTCTATGTCTTCAGATTTTCAGTAATTTGAGGAGACGATAACTTGCATTAATATAATTTGGTCTCTAGCGTTTTCACTGAAAAAATACGAGAATCCAAAATCCAGTCAAATTACAATGACTAACTTATCTGATTTCACCTGCATTCTAACGCATTATTTTCTTTCAGGATTTTTTTTGTGTGTTCTTTTCAGCTTCAGCAGGACTGATACTAAATTTAAGATATGTACTCTCTTACAGATGCTGTCGGACGTAGCTGATCATATCACCATTTCATGTTCATGGCACTCATTTCAAGTGTATGTTGATCTGGCTATCACTCTATGCACTTAACAATCAATAAGTAGGCCTATAATTCAGCATTACTTGACTAACATACTTAACAATTAAGTTATACACAAAAAAAGTTAATGAAAGTTGCTTATGCTTTTTTGTCTATATGCTTTGCTTCTTTTCTTTACGCTTTCATTATTTTCGCTCTCATAAAATGAAATTTTGTTTATTGATATTTGTCTTTAACTAATTTTATTTCTATCCAATTAGAGTTTAGCACTTTATGTTACGATGTATTTTGTCTTGCTAATCGTTTATAACCCGAAACCGAATTGCGCTGTTAGGTCTAGTTTATATTTTTACAATTACGCTTTGAATTTTATGTTTACCGCGTACACGCAAACCCTCCGTTCGCAGTTGGCATATTCATTTATTTTATTTCGTATAACTTACTCTTTGCGCAGTGTCTTATTATTAGGTACGATTTATTACTCTTTGCGCAGTGTCTTATTATTAGGTACGATTTAACTAGCCGTAAATATTGCGTTATACGGCTAACTTTCGAATATGCTAGTTTTGAAGAGATAGACGTCTAATCTCGAAGTTCGTTGTTCATCAGATTAAGTATACTTCTTTAATTATATTGTTTCCTTTTATTAATTCTCGCAAGCTATGTGGGTCATTTCTGATTCAAGTTTTTCAAATCCCGATTAGGTTACGTAGTGTAAAAATAGGCTATAGCCATAATTAAATATTGCAGATTTATTGACTTTCTATAGGCTATGTTACTTGTGAACCTACTGAATTGTAATTGTTTAAAAATTAATTTGTAACTTTCTACAACAATGTATTTTCCCTGTCAATTTGCTTAGATAACAAACTATGATGTAAATCAGACAACGGTTAACAAACGTTCGACAAGAGAAATTGTTTTTATTACATTCCATAGCCCTATTACAAGATAGACCATTGTGTTCCTACACCTGAGTTCTTCATGGCTTTGAAGAGAAATTCAACGAACAACACTCTTGCAAACAGAAAAAGTGTTCATGCCTGAAATTCAGAGAAGAATCTCAGTCCTTCAGTGAAGAATTCATCTCATCCAAGCGTCTCAGTCCTTCAGTGAAGAATCGATCTCATCCGAGCATCTCTGTCCTTCAATGAAGAATCCATTTCATCCGAGCGTTTCAGTTCTTCAGTGAAGAATCCATTTCATCCGAGCATCTCAGTCCTTCAGTGAAGAATCCAACTCATCCGAGCGTTTCAGTTCTTAAGTGAAGAATCCATTTCATCCGAACATCTCAGTCTTTCGGTGAAGAATCCAACTCATCCGAGCGTTTCAGTTCTTCAGTGAAGAATTCATCTCATCCGAGCTTTCAGTTCTTCAGTGAAGAATCCATCTCATCCGAGCATCTCAGTCCTTCAGTGAAGAATTCATCTCATCCGAGCGTTTCAGTTCTACAGTGAAGAATCCATTTCATCCGAGCATCTCAGTCCTTCGGTGAAGAATCCAACTCATCCGAGCGTTTCAGTTCTTCAGTGAAGAATTCATCTCATCCGAGCTTTCAGTTCTTCAGTGAAGAATCCATCTCATCCGAGCATCTCAGTCCTTCAGTGAAGAATTCATCTCATCCGAGCGTTTCAGTTCTACAGTGAAGAATCCATTTCATCCGTGCATCTCAGCCCTTCAGTGAAGAATCCATCTCATCCGAGCGTTTCAGTTCTTCAGTGAAGAATTCATTTCATCCGAGCGTCTCAGTCCTTCAGTGAAGAATCGATCTCATCCGAGCGCTTCAGTTATTCAGTGAAGAATCCATTTCATCCGAGCATCTCAGTCCTTCACTGAAGAATCCATTTCATCCGAGCGTCTCAGTCCTTCAGTGAAGAATCCATTTCATCCGAGCATCTCAGTTCTTCCGTGAAGAATCCATTTCATCCGTGCGTTTCAGTCCTTCAGTGAAGAATCCATCTCATCCGAGCATTTCAGTTCTTCAGTGAAGAATCCATTTCATCCGAGCATCTCAGTCCTTCAGTGAAGAATCCACCTCATCCGAGCGTTTCAGTTCTACAGTGAAGAATCCATTTCATCCGAGCATCTCGGGTCTTCAGTGAAGAAACCATCTCTTCCGAGAATCTCTATCCTTCAGTGAAGAATCCATCTTATCCGTGACATTGATTAATATTAAATGATACTGTATTTTTTTAATAGACCTAACTGTTTCTGCGATATTTTGTAATTTATAGTGGTACATCATTGTATTAATTACAATAAATCTGTTCTGACAATAGGCCTACGTGCCAATTGTGTATTACATCTATAATTAATTACTATTTTAATCATGACCAGACTTTTCAGAGAATTATCTATGATCGGAAATGACCCTAGACAAATGTTATGTAATTTCATAGCACAAGAGTTGCGAGGATTAATTATAGTTAAGAAGTAGAATTACTATTACATTATTCATAAGTTACTTCATAGTGTTAGGTTTACAAAATCTTCCAAACTCAATCTTTATAACATATCTCTTGTAGTTCTCTAACCTTCCCTTCATTCATGTAGCACTTAGTAAATCGTCTACATTACATATCAAATTCACACTATCTGCAGATGTAATACACCATTTCCCTCAAATTCAACTTCTGCTCATCAAGTTTCTACACCTCATGTGGTCTCAATTATTATCTACATCTACTGCCCTTGCATTTCTATTTTGTGTCCATATTTTAAAACATTCTAAAACTCTTTGTTTCATTTTCATGCCTTTTATTCGATTTGAAATACAGTACTTCATATTTCTAATTATTCGCCACTGGCGCAGCTCAGTCGGTAGGCACGTTTTCCTGTTGATCTGGAGCTGCGCTCGGGCGTGGGTTCGATTCCCGCTTGGGCTGATTACTTGGTTGGGGTTTTTCCGAGGATTCCCCAACCGTAAGGAGAATGCCAGGTAATCTACGGCTACTCGTCGGTCTCATCTCGCCAAACACCATCTCGCTATCATCAATTCCACCGACGCTAAATAACCTACTAGTAGGTATAGCGTCGTTAAATAATTGAGTATGTTATAAATTAAAAAGGTAGGTTATATAACTTATAAAGAAGTCATATCTGGCGTAATTCATTTAAATAATGTGAGTAATGCCAGATATTCACATTCATATTTAACTTAAGTCTTATGAAGTGTGCAATTTTACGAAGTTTAGTCTACATATTATCCAATATCTTCCTTGTAAATATTTCAAATGAAGTTTATGTACCAGTGGCGATTCTTTTACACAATTAAATTCTCCTTTTATCTACGCTTATTAACGGTGGACCTACTGAAATTTTGTACTGAGGATATTTCGGAAAAAGTACAGTATGATCAGTATTTTCATAAGCTCGACGTTACAACGAAGTGATCAAGTTCACTTGGCCATACTTCGAGGAGACTGGGGGAAAGCCAAAAATGTTTGCAAATCAGGATAAAATCTCTCTTGCTTATAGACGTGCTGTTGAACCCACGATTAGTAGTTATTCAGATACAACTGAGCTACATTAGGCTATATTGCTTTCTTTAACTTCGCATAACTTATAGAAGAATGTCTATTAACATTTTAGTTTATTTTCGTACAAATTCTATTTAATTTGTGATTATACGTAGGCTATAAATATTTCTTTAGTAGGCTATATTTCCGAGAATTTTATCACCATCTGATAGCGGGAGAAAGAGTTTGTGTCCATATTCATTTGTTCTATTAAAACGAGAACTATAAATCTTATGGAAAAATAATGCTTCGTCTGAAAAAAATGCAAATTCAAAATAATGAGAGTGAAATTGTCCATTTGCTTCACCTGAATTTACAAGTCTGAATTTTTATTCGTTTATAAAGGCAGTTACTGACCATTAAAATCCCTCCTGCCTATTCGTAATTGTTTCGTTATCTACTATCTCTCACGTACAGACTGATTATTTAGTCCTGACAGTTCAGCGACGCAAAAGAGGAGTACTCGGAGGAGTGGGGAGAGTTCCAGAGTAGAGATAAGGGCGAGCAGTCGGTAAAGGCAAGCGAGTGAATAAACCAAACACCCCTTGGCGTAACTAAATGGACTCGCCTGTCCCACGCGCACATCTCCGGCGACTGTCGGGACTAAATAATCGTACTGTATCTCCTTCGTCCTTGTTTCTCTCCGGGTATTTTCAGGTTTTTTAGGCCTATATTTCCCACGCATACCTAACCAGAACTTTCTTACGTTGAACACAACTACAGGCTCCCAATGTAGGCCTATATATATTGCGAAAATACTATAGGCTATTTCAGAAATTTCACTGAAGAGAAATATCGAAAACAGTTGCAAGATACTGTCTGATATTCGTAAACTAGTAATTTTTACGTAAAAATTAAGTCGCAATTCCATAAAAGCGGGGGAAAATATTTTACTTCAGTATTTCGTTTCTGTAGCTACTTAAGCAAGCCTAACATCTTTATTATAACTAGGGCTAGGATTTTGATGACCTATAAATCATGAAAAAATGTCCTAAAACAACGCATTTATGACCTAAAAATCTTTCAAAAATGCCCTTATAAATGCCCTAAAAATTGATCTTACGTAATTCGCTTAGTAGGAAAAGAGGTTTTGTACTACTTAATATTTAGATTAGTAATTAAATTAAATTCTAGTACCAACATTTAAGTTTATTTAATTTTACATAATTTTTTCTAAGTGGTACACTTTAATTAATTATTTTACCTGATGTAGTTTCCTAGTCCACCACAAGGTCACTCTTATCCGGAGTCTATATTAAGGGGTGGTTGGAGTGTAAGTACTACGTTAAAATACAATATTTGTGTAGGAAAACGATTAAAATATTATACAAAATGACGGATAATAGCCACCGGCGTATATAGCTTGGCTGGTTAAGGCGCTTGCCTGCCGATCCGGAGTTCCGCTCAGGTGTGGGTTCGATTCCCGCTTGGACTGATTATCTGGTTGGGTTTTTTCCGAGTTTTTTCCCAACCATAAGAAATGTCAGGTAATCTATGGCGAATCCTCGACCTCATCTCGCCAAATATATTGCTATCACCAATTCCATTGACGGTAAATAACCTCGTAGTTGATACAGCGTCGTTAAATAATTAAGTAAAAAAATAATGAGTATTTATGGCCAAAATTAAATGAAAATGCCTCAAAAATGTCCGAAAAAAAAAACAAAAGATGCTCTTATGAGTTGAAACAGGCAAAAAATGCAAAAAAAAATGTCCTAACAAATATGTTTTAAAACACTCAGTTTATCACATAACATATAAATACTGAAGCAGCAATGTTTCTGGCTTACTAGAAAAAAGATGCAATTTCATCAAAATCCTAGCCCTAATTATAACTTACAACGAATTCACGAGAATAGGACTGCAGGTACAAAAGAATACCTTCGTCCAAGCTGCCCCTAAGAGCTGCAGCAACTGAATCAAGACGCAAGGGAGGACTTGGTCTACAAATTGCGTGGGTCATACGTTCCGGGTAGCCTACCTATTTATAAAGGATGGAAGGGTGGGTGTAGTGAAAGAGAGGGGTTGAAAAGGGGGGAAGGAAAGGGAGAAAGGAAATGGGGCAAGGGACTCATTTGCACCATTTCCTATAGACAATAGATCTATGGTTCAACTAAGCTTTTTGTTAACTCGCTGTCGGAGGGGGAATAGGAAATGTAGGCATCTGCGATCTTAAGGATAATGGGACGTTAGTGATGTATAAGATCCAATTCGGACCGAAATTTCTGCTGATGTCTGTGTTTTTGCACTATTCAACGAGGTACATTCCGTAATTCACTTCTTGAAATTCAAACTGTGGCACAATAATTTTATGGGCAACAAAATTTAGTAACATCTGTCAAATTAATTTCACCCCGCTTTTCCAAGTTTTAAGAAAACAGTACGTTTTGATTCAGTCGACAATTTTAGGCCTACATATTTATTTAACGTTTTCAGTATTGTTAATAGTGAACATGCAGACAATTTTCTGAGGCGCGTGGAAAGGAGTAATACTGCAAGCTGTGAGGTCACGGGTTCGATTTCCGATTGGGTCATGGATTTTCTCCATTTCTCTAACCCAGTGGTTCCCAAACTTAGAGGTGTGACGTTTGTTAGCGACCCCCAATACTGTACCGAAAAATTACAAATCTTTGTAAAATCGAAAATAACGATGACTTAATTTGATTCAAAATCAGTGGGTAGGCCTACCACTCAACTTCCGATAAACCGGTAGGGCCTACTTGCAAGGCGAGAATTCAGAACAGGCCCTATGCAAACCTATTTTCGAAACTATTAGTATTATTATTCTGAAATGTAGGGGAGAGTCGGATAGTATTCGGACATCGAGTAATATCGGACAGTGCGTTTCTTTCATCTACCACCATATGGTAGTACCTGAATGACATGGTTACGTTTCTCTATGCGACATCACAGAAATGTAACCATGTCAATCAGGTACTATCATCGTGCGATAGATGAAAGAAACTCACTGTCCGATATTACCCGATGTCCGATACTACCCTACTCTCCCCTAATTATATTATGAGCAAGCTGCGGATTTTTATGCACTAAAACTGTTGAAATAGGCAGACAAAATATGCATTCAAAATTCTAAAATAGGCATTTAAAAAGGCACTAATAAATTTCTAATTCTTAATGGCTAACACGACCATAGCGTAGCATTATACACTACTTTCTATAGGAATGTCGTTATGGCAATGAATAATCAAATATTCGGCCAAATGTTGTAATGAGAACTGATGTCTATTGTCTGCAAGAATGTTCTTAAATTGGGAGAAACTCCGTTCCACTTCACATGAAGTGATGGGGCAATACTTCAAGGATTCAATCTCATCTGGGGACCAAACCAGTGGGAATGCAGTAATGTCAATGTATTTTCCAATCAGTGCTTCTGATGACTTTTGCTTTGGCATATCTCAACGGTATAGGCTACTTCACGTATTACAGCAGAAACCTCAACTCCATACTCAATTCACAAACTCACAAAACGGATGTTACACAGTTTAAAACAACTACCCTAGTCAACTACCACAATGATTCATGCGACTTTCGAAATACATTTTTTCTTATTGGTTGATTTTAAATTATTCGATTTCTCCGCGCTCTGGTGGCAATAAAACGTAACACAGAATTATCGACAGTTTTATATCACTTCCCTCTGCTACATAAAAAAGAAACAAATTACAGATTTAAAAAATATCGATAGAATGGTCAGTAAATTCAAGTATAATATATAATACGGATATTTAGGCAACTTTTAGGCATTTATAAGCAAATAGGCATTTACTAGTGAAATAGGCAATTATAGGCACTATAGAATTCGCATATATAGCAATACAACGTCTTCAAATGGATATGTAACCTAAAATCTTCCGCCTTCAGGTTAGGAATTAAAAGAGGCATACAGGCATAAATCCGCAGCTTAATTATGAGTGTATGAGTGTCCGGTATTTAGCCTAGCAATTTTCAGTGTGAATGAATACACATACAGGGACATCATTTTATTTTTACTTCAATTTTTATTGTACCTGAGTTTTTGGATGTACTTCACTCCCACCCCTTCTACTAATGAAGTTCAGCCTTCCTCCACACAGATCCAAGACCGCATATACAGTCATAGTAAACAGTACGTTCCAAAAATATGTTCGCGTTTTCCAGTGACGAAAGAGCGTTCAATATTGAACCATTTTCGCACAGGTACTGTCGTCCATTTGCCTACGTCGTATCCCGGTTTCCCCCACCAGCTTTTATTCGCCAGCTAGTGGCTGGGCTGTATTAGCTCTTTTCTGAGAACATTAATTTCTGTTAGAAATTGGACGTCTACGTAATATTATACAACTGTTTAAAATAACTTAAAAAAGGGCCTCGTTAAGTAATTAACTGTCACGTGATTTCTTCCCTTTCTACGGCCCTACGACATAACCACGTGGACGGACAGTAAGTAGTATGTCTGAGTAATTTTATGTTTTCGGATCGGACAGAAGTGAATATTGAATTTACAGTACGTAAGGTACTCTTTTATAGAGTAGGTACAGAATTATTTCAACATGAGTTACTAGTACGAAGAACGAAACTGGTAATTGGGATTAGGTACAGTAGTCTATAGTGCGTTAATATGCGCATTAGAACTGAAGTCTGTATCGAAATGAACGGCCACCATTTTCAAAAATGTGTTTAAATATCCATATTATGATTATTTTTCAGTTCAACTTCATTCTCTATATTGTACGCTAATGTGCTGTAGACAGTATAATATACACTGCATAATGAATACGTCCACTTGGACAGCTCAGTTCGTGAGTAAAACACTCATTGTTAATACTGTACTGTATTTTGATTAAACAAAAACCTAATGAAAATGATCAAACTCAAAAGCGCGATATTTCCTAGTTTACGTAAATGAATTAACTACTTTTCTTCCCTCCTATACCTAGTAAAGTTATTTGTTTGTATATTACACCAGTATCATCGAACTCCAGTCGTGGAATGGGGTAACAAACGGCGTTGATCCAACGGTATAGGCAGGTTAATATTTAAAATATTAGTAAAAATAAAATGATGTCCCTGTACAAATAAGCATGTCTTCATTTCACGTAGATAGGTATTTATACTTTAGTACACTCAATGATCGAATGATGTAAACAAGACTGCAACTGCCACTCGTACAATGGGGGAGAGGTGTAGTAGGTACCATTTGTTTATACTACCATGAATGCATTCGAGTGTACACGTCTTTCTTCAGAGTTAATTTCCTTTATATCTTTATCCCTTTTATTTGAAAATTAGAGGACTGTCAGTCCGTGAAAGGTTCTAGAATTTCAGAGCACATGTTCGATTCAGTAGGCTATGAAAGGGAGGTAATTTCGTTTTTATCGTAACTGCTATAACGGCGAATTACTTCTCAGCTTCAAAAATGTAAGTGGGTTCTTTCCCTCAATTAAAAACTGGCCATAAAATATAAAATGATAATCGTCCTAATGCCGCACTAAAGAAAGAGTGATATCTACCTCCCTCCCCTCCGTAACTTTTCATTATATGTCATGCAGAGCAAATTTTTAAGTGGTTATAGAAATAAATGGTTTGTTATACAGGGATATCATTCTATTTTTACTAACATTTTTAATATTAACTTGCCTATACCTCTTAATCAACGCCGTTTGCTACCCCCTTCTACGACTGGAGTTCGATGATACTGGCGTAATATACAAACAAATCACTTTACTAGGTATAGGGGGGAAGAAAAGTAGTTCATCCATTTACGTAAACTAGGAAATATCGCGATTTTGAGTTCGATCATTTTTATTAGGTTTTTGTTTAATTAAAATACAATACAGTATTAACATTGAGTGTTTTTACTCACGAACTGAGCTGTCCATGTGGACGTATTCATTATGCAGTGTACCTCTATTACACTGTCTACAGTACATTAGCGTACGATATAGAGAATGAAGTTAAATGGAAAAATAATCATAATATGGATATTTAAACACATTTTTTTAAATGGTGGCCGTTCATTTCGATACAGGCTTCAGTTCTAATGTGCATATTATCGCACTAGACTACTGTACCTAATCCCAATTACCAGTTTCGTTCTTCGTACTAGTAACTCATGTTGAAATAATTCTGTACCTACTCTATAAAAGAGTACTTTACGTACTGTAAATTCAATCTTCACTTCTGCCCGATCCGAAAAGATAAAATTACTCAGACATACTATCTACTGTCCGTCCAAGTGGTTATGTCGTATGGTCGTAGAAAGGGAGGAAATCGCGTGACAATTACTTACTTAACGAGGCCCTTTTATTTAAATTATTTTAAACAGTTGTATAATATTACGTATACGTCCAATTTCTAACAGAAATTAATGTTCTCGCAAAAGATCTAATACAGCCCAGCCGCTAGCTGGCGAATAAAAGCTGGTGAGGGAAATCGGGATACGACGTGGGCAAATGGACGACAGTACCTGTGCGTAAATGATTCAATATTGAAAGCTCTTTCGTCACTGGAAAACGCGAACATATTTTTGTAACGTACTGTTCACTATGACCGTAAGGCTACCACAGTCTACTATATACAGTCGCGAAGCTCAATATGTAATAAAAATGCAAACATGGGTAGTTGCCCACCACTAGGATCGCTACTATCACCTCATCATCGCAGATCTCTCTCCTAGTAGACGACAAAATATGTTACACTTTCGTAGTGTTCTTTTGGAAAAATTAACACCTTCCTTCCATTATGGAAATATTAAATGCATAAAGTTAATTTATTATTTTAATGAAGTATATTAAATTCCACCATAAACTCGAAGATACCTGCAAGAAATAGGTTAATATTATTTTTGTTTGTGCAAAACGAACTGAAATTTACTATAATCGCTTCACTCATTCAAGATTATAGCTATAATTAACTATGAAACCAATAAATATTAATTTTAATTTCCCTTTACAAGAATAATAATGGAAATATGAATTAATGGAGTAACTTACGTGTACCGGTACTTGTAGTATAGGCTTGCGTAGTTAACAAAGTGGGATGAGGTTAAGCAATAATAATCACACCAGAATTAGAAATACTGTAAAACGTGATCAATAAATTTCATTAAAACAAACTTAATTTTTCTACGTCTCTAGTAAAATATTATTATTCCAATTATTGTATTTTAGCCATTAACATTTTCATTACAACCAATAACGAACATTTCACAAGTATCAATGTGAAATACGCAACGAGCTAGCACTCGATGGAAATACGACACAGTCCAAAGTCGACCGTGGACAGTCTATTGTTTCTAGTTGCTAACCGCTTGGAGCGTTTATCACGAGATTTGCAAAAAATCACCTCAAGCTTCGCGACTGTATATAGTATACTGTGAGGCCAATATGAGTGTATATGCGGTCTTGGGTCTGTGTGGAGGACGGTTGAACTTCATTAGTAGAAGGGGTGGGAGTGAAATACATTTAAAAATTCAGGTACAATAAAAATTGAAGTAAAAATAAAATGATATCCCTGTACATTTTTCTCATCTAATAACGCTGGGCAATTTATTTCCGCCTAGACTTAGAGTCTGTTAATTCGTTTTTCTTCTTAGCCTGGGAGTCTTGTTCCCTTCTTGAGCTCCTTATCCGGCCCCTCTTTGTTGATCTGACTTGGGACTGTCATCGCCATATGGCTACGAAAACTGCGTCCTCCATCCTCACGGAGCAGATAGCTCTGCGTATCTCTACACCACTATTGGCGCCCCTTCATTCGTGTAATATTCGATAGTTCAATTAAATTTTAAATGTATAGTTCCCTGGTAACCCGCTGGAAGTTGAAATCGAACAGCGTTGACTTATACGGGCATCTCCTCTTTTTAAGAAACTTCACGACGGAGTCTTCAAAGATATTTTCATTTTTGACTCGGAGACTCACAGCGATGCTAGATGTAGATATAGGAAACAATAAAAGGCAAAGAGAATATGGGGTATACCCTCATATAACGGAAAAGATAAGAAGCGTGCAGCTATAGGATAAAGGAATATAGGCCTACTTTCCAAAGGGGGCTTGCTAAGGAAAGCAATCACATGGCCTGTTCTGTATTTCTACAGGGACATCATTTTATTTTTACTTCAATTTTTATTGTACCTGAGATTTTGAATGTACTTCACTCTCACCCCGTCTACTAGTAAACTTCCAACTGTTCTCACAGAACCAAGCGTATACAGTCAAAGTCGCCTTAAGGTCGTAGTAAACACAAACAGGATTGAGTTAGTGAGTATAGTACATTCCAGAAATATGTTCGCGTTTTCCAGTGACGAAAGAGTTTTCAATATTGAATCATATTTTCGTACAGGTACTGTCGTCCGTTTGCCTACGTCGTATCCCGATTTCCCTCACCCGGAACTGTTTAAAATAACTTAAGGGGAGGCAAAGGTCAAATTTTCGAACAAAACTGAAGAAAAAATGAAAATTTGGTTTTTTCCATTTTTATTATCTTTATTTTGATATTCCGATGTTAGTTTTTGATTTTGTGCCCTTAAATGTATGAAATTAAAACAAGATAACTGTATTACTATATTATTCCCATAATAAACTAATACTTAACATTATTTATATACCTTCTCTGGACATATAAATAAAAAGGAAAATTGAAAATTTCTTACAATATAGTGCATGGTGCATTTTATATCAAACGATATAAAATTTTATAAAATTATTAATATTTACACAACTATTGTACTTAGAAATTTGAAACTTGGTATGTCCATTACTAATAACATACTTAGCATCCATGATCAATTTCAAACAAATCGGATAAATTTTGTGGATTTTGAAATATTCACCTCTGCCTCCCTTTAAATAAAAGTAATTATCTGTCATGTGATTCCCCCCTTTCTACGATCCTGCGACATAACCACTTGGACGGACAGTAGATAGCATGTCTGAGTAAGGTTATCTGTGCGGGTCGGACACAGGTGAAGATTGAATTTACAGTACGTAAGATACTCTTATATAATAGGTATAGAATTATTTCAACATGAGTTACCAGTACGAAGGACGAAACTGGTAATTGGAATTAGATGCAATAGTCTATAGTTCGATAATATGCACAAAAGAACTGAAGCCTGTATCTAAATGAACGGCCGCCATTTTCAAAAATGTGTTTAAATATCCATATTATGATTATTTTTCAATTTAACTTCATTCTCTATATTGCTGGCTAATGTGCTGTAGACAGTAGGCTATAATATACACTGCATAATGAATACGTCCACATGGATAACTCAGTTCGTGAGTAATAACACTTATTGTTAATACAGTATTGTATTTTGATTAAACAAAAGCCTAATGAAAATTATCAAACTCAGAATTACGATATCTCCTAGTTTACGTAAATGGATGAACTACTTTTCTTCCCTCCTATACTTAGTAAAGTGATTTGTTTGTATTTTACGACAGAATCATCGAATTTCAATCGTGGAAATGGGTAGCAAACGGCGTTTCCGGCTATGAACCGTTTATCCAAAGGGATAGCCAGGTTAATATTAAAAATGTTAGTAAAAATAAAATGATGTCCCTGTAGAAAGCATTCCCGCAACATAGAATTGTTGAATGCTTCAGAGTTCAGTACAACTTCCTTGAAATTAAAATGTTTATGGAGTTACTTGAACTTAATTTTTGTGCTGGCTGTTAAGTTCCTACTAAAACATCTCGTTTACAAAATAAGAAAATGTCGGGTTAATAGTGCAATTATTATTTTACGTCGGCGGTGACCAAACATCGAACTGCAGTGATTACATGCGACAAACAGCCTATGAAGTAAGGAGACGGAGGAAAGGTACTTGCCATGAAAACTACAACCAGTGGCGGTTCCTGTATTAACATCTTGATTAATCCCGTGGATAAAAATCTCAAGCTTTGCTGTATCAGTAATGTCACTGCTGTCATCAAGAGCCAGTGAATAATATATGATTTTTCTTGCTTCTTTTTTTCAACCTTCCTCTTGATTAGCTTATAATCAGGAAGTTTCTAAACTCTCCTCTCGATACTTGATCGAGAAATTCGTAGTTTTTTCAAAATTAAAAACTTTTTATGGACAAGTCATTTAAGCTATTTTATGCTCGACCATGCCGAAATGTAGTAATTATACACTTGGTAGCAGTCCTTTAATGCATGTCGTTAAAGTACACCTATTCATTAAAGTTCAGGTGTTCAGCCAATGACAAGTCAGCTTTGTACCGTTATAAAACCGCAAGTAGGCCTATCGATTATTCTCGGATATGCAATCGAAAGACAATTAGCGAAAAGTCACGGAGGCTGAAAATCCAATACTGTCGCAGAAGGTTATGTTCTGTTACAATAATAATTAGCGTTAATTGTAAATAATATTCAAGTAAATTCAATTTGTCATCTCGTTTTTCAATTCTAAATCAATTTCCAGGTTATATCAGACTAGGCCTAATGTTCATCTTATTCTCTGTCAAGGTCAATGACATTCGGCCTCGGAAAAAATCAATACTTTCGTGTCTGCGCACATCTCACAATTCAGGTCAGTTCCCACATAATAACCATAACAAGACCGAATTTTGAAAAATTTCAAGTTAGAAATATAGTCGAGCATAAAAAGTCGTATGGAACTTGCCTATAATGGTAATTAAGACGCTCGTATGAAAATTATGAAAATCGCTTGCGCTCGTTTCATTAACAAACATACTTGCGTCTTAATTACTACCATTATAGGCTCGTTGGATAATGTACTATTAATCACTACTCTTTTGAGAAATTCTGTTCTATTAATGGAATTTAGTGCACGAGATATTTGAAACCCCATTAGGTAGCTGACTTCCTTACATTTATGTCATCTTTCTCTTCCTGGCTATGATTTAAGAATATCGAATCAGTTTTTCTACAATATTATTCTTCAATAAATAACTAATAAATAGTTACCCTCATCTAAAGATTAAGAAAATAAAACTGAGATAAACCTAATAATTTTATCCTTCTAGGGAGAAGATCTAAAAAAAAAACAATATTCATGCACGTACAGAAGAATTGTTATAGAAACACATACTTAGTGGTCACTTTGGCTGTGGTCGTGCCAGAGAATCAGTCCCATTCCGAGGCTTATTTGAAGGCATACTTAGTGGTCAGTAATAATAATAATAATAATAATAATAATAATAATAATAATAATAATAATACATTATTCAGCGTGGTAATTAATGTTTCTATACTCCTAATTGAACCGTTGAGCAAAGTAAACTTATTACATTTTGTCCGACAGAACAACAAAGAAGTTCTCCTCATTCTTTACGAAACCACCTCTTAGCCTACTCCTTGTAGAAACAGAGTTTGTAGAACATGATACCGCCACTGCTTGCCTTCAGTACGTGAATGTAACACACAGCAATGTACAGAAAACTCCTCGTACTCGTTTCAATGTCTGTGATTACACGATGTAATCACGACACCCGCTTTGGTCACCGCTGTTTTACGTGCTTCATTCATGTAGAATGTTAATTTGCAGCTAGACCTATGCTGTTCAGCACTCATCATACAACATTAATATTTCGAGAATATTAGACACGTCTCACACATACGATTTATGCTCAGAATTTAATAAAAAAGCAATGCATGTATGTCTGCATTTAAAAGTATCCAAGTAAGCTTACAATTTCTAGGTCTATATGAATATCCTCAGTATAAAATTAGTAATTGGCGCGTTGCCACTGCCAAATAGGCACTAATCGTTAAATACAAGCTAAACAACGATTTTGAAATTCAGTTATGACGCATTTCTGAAATAGAAACATCATAGTGTTAAATAACCCCAGATGTATAATAGGCCTACTTCATATTATTTAGGCCTATTACTTTCATCTCAGAAGTGGGCAAATATTGATGGCATTGAAACAAATAACCTCTCATAACCAAAAAATTCGATGGCTTTTACTTGTTTCAAATGGCCGAATTCTAGGCCTATTAAGAGTCGATTCAAAATATTAGGGAAATCCAACACTTGTTTATTTTTTCTAAAAAAAAAAAGAGGAACGAAACCCAGGACTTATTAATCGTTTAATGAAAAGTAACAAGTCGAAAACCTAATCACGTAAATTACTATATTCTAGTATCTAGATGCGCCACTGGTCTTAAACTTTACATTTTTCATTGATATCATATTGATGGGGTTTAAGTACAAGGGCTTAATCCTCATTTTTAATTATTGATTTTTTGCTGTAATTAGTGCAAATAGCCTAAAATTTAATTAACCTGAAAATATGTTTTAGACAATTATGTTTAATGTACACTTCTTGACATAAAGTAACTAATAATGTGTTAAAAACTAATAATAGGGGAGAGTTGGGTAGTATCGGACGTCGGGTAATATCGGACAGTGAGTTTCTTTCATCTACCACCAGATGACAGTACCTGAATGACATGGTTACGTTTCTGTATGCGACATCACAGAAACGTAACCATGTCATTCAGGTACTATCTGGTGGTAGATGAATGAAACGCACTGTCCGATATTACCCGATGTCCGATACTACCCAACTCTCCCCTAATGTGTTAAAATTTATATACAACTGTTTCGGAAACATTTTTCTTTCGTGGGATAAGCCCTTTTACAGACTGGATACATTCTTTTTAAATTATATACGAGATATTAAACCTTTACTTTCAAACAATTTTCTTGTTCAACCTAGAATGTTACTGTTGAGTTAGTGTAAAATTTTGCGTTCCTTGTCAGGCAGTTTATTTTGCAAGAATAGGTTACCCCTAACATATTTACCGGGTGTGATGATTTCTCACAATGTTTTGTCAGTTTTCGTTGAAAAGTAAAGAACACTACTTTTTATACTGATTGTGAAAGCACCAACCGCCAGCACTCTTTATTTCAGAAGGACAGTAATCGCTGTCAACAATAACCGACTTCAACGTCTACCAAAACTCTTAATTTAGAATGGCGAAAGGCTCAAATGAAAGTAACAGTACCTTCTAGGGATGAATAAGAGAATAGGTCTAGTTCCAGTCACAGTCACCATGAAAGCCTAAAACTCATTAAGAGAATAAGTAGGCTAACTCCAAATATGTTTCGTGACTAGCCTATTAACTGGTTAAGTAATTACTTGTCACGTTTGGACGGACAAAGATAGTGTCTGCACTTCATGATTACGAAGCTGAGTTCAACACTCTGCTGACATCGAAGTGATTGACAGTGCAACTTTTTAACGAAGCACTATCTACTATCTGTCACACTCACTGACCATTTCTCTATTAGTATCTTTTTGCCATTGTGACAGGAAGAAGAGAAAACAGTCTTGCGCATCATTGCGACATTACAACATCTGGGACATTAGGTATAGCAGCTCTTTCCTGACGACCTACTTCAAAGAAGACAGAAATGTGAATAAGAAAATAGAACTAAGAACTGTGAATAAGAAAACAGAAGTGACATTTTGGTGCATTAAGTGACTACCAGTGTCAGAAAACTAGTCTATCTTCTTCGATACATCCACATTGTGAAACACTCGCGTAATTCACTCACGTTTCATTACGATTTTATAAACTCTTGAAATTGAATTTAATTTAAAAACAGCATGACTTGAATACTGTGATTCGTTCACTGTTAAAATCCATTGGCACCACGAAATTTTGTAACTTATACGTTAGCTTATAAACATGAAAAGTGAACATAAATTAAGCAGATACAGCATATAGCCTATCTTCGGAGTGTTTTTACTGCACACAAGTGTTGTACAACCTGCGTGAATTATCCGGGTTAATGTGGTTAAAATTACATGTCTTACATGCATCTTGTTCGCCAAAGAACTGAATTATTTAATTTTTAACCATATTTGTAGTTTGTAGTTTTTCTAATAAGCTTAATCAGTCTTACATTTGCCATGATTGTATTAAAACTGATTTATGTTGTACCATTTTTGTAGTTTTCCTAATAATCAGTTTTACATTTGCCAAGATTGTATTAAAACTGATTTATGTTGTGCCAATTTTGTAGTTTTCCTGATAATCAGACTTACATTTGCCAGGATTGTATTAAAACTGATTTATGCTGTACCATTTTTGTAGTTTTCCTCATAATCAAGACTTACATTTGCCATGATTTTATTAAAACTGATTTATGTTGCACCATTTTTTGTAGTTTTCCTGATAACCAGTCTTATATTTGCCATGATTGTATTCAAACTGATTTATCTTGTACCATTTTTGTAGTTTTCCTCATAATCAGACTTACATTTGCCATTACTGTATTAAAACTGATTTAGGCTATGTTGTAGAGTGGATCGGGGGAAGATGCCCTACTCTTTCTTTGATTGAAAATTTAGGATACTGTTCATTTAGTTTTGAATTTCATGTTGAAATATCAAAATCTGGAGCGTATTTTGAAACTATATTTTTGGTACAAAACAGAAAACAGTAATTACCTTGTTTATAGATACAGGTTTTCTTCTTGCCTGCACTGTAGGCATCTTTCCTCGATAGTGGGGTAAGATGGCAATTAACACATTTACTGATATATGTATTTTACCTGAACTTGATTTGATACATGTATATAACAAAATTGACTTATTCTAAAGATCATGAACACTTTTTCATTCGTTTACCATTACTTAGCAACAAAATCATTGCACATATTTTGATGCCGTGTGCAAGACTCGTGAAATCACTTCTTGCACACAATGAATTCAGTCCAGTACATTTTTTGTCATCATTCTTTTAGGCGGCGTTTAAGGGTACGGTAACAAATCTCGTATGCTTGTGATGCTATAAAACAGTTCATACCCTCTGTTATAAAGATGTTCCATCGCAAGTTGAAGACTGTCCTCAATCCACTGACTTCTATTAGAGGATCTTACGTAATGTTTACACATTCCTTGCAATAAAACAAAAAGTAAAACTCTTGCAACAAGTTGTCATCTTACCTCGAAAAAAGTGACCATCTTCCCCAAGTATCGGGGTAAGATGCCTAGTGCTGTGACGCAACCTAAGATGGCGGAACGAGGTCGTTGGTTGTTAATAACACAAACTTTAGAACCTTTACTACAATATCCATTACAAAGATTTGACAGTTATTACGAATTCAAGGATGTATTAAAATTTTAACATACCTTTGCAATTATTTTATAGCAGAAAAATGAGCTGTTTTCTTGCTCTTCTTCTTCTCCTCACAAAAAGAACACGTGGCAAAATGAGTTAGCTTCCACTCTACAGACATTCAACTGTCTCAGTGATCATGAAGACCACGGACTCTGATGAAGATATGCGCGTGGCGTTCTCTCTTGGAAGAATGTGAAACTACACAGAAACAAGCATCTTCCCCCGATAGTCATCTCCCCCGATTCACTCTACCATTTTTGTCGTTTTCCTGATCAGACTTACATTTGCCATGACTGTATTAAAACTGATATATGTTGTACCATTTTTGTAGTTTTCCTGACAATCAGACTTACATTTGCCATGACTGTATTAAAACTGATTTATGTTGTACCATTTTTGTAGTTTTCCTGACAATCAGACTTACATTTGCCATGACTGTATTAAAACTGATATATGTTGTACCATTTTTGTAGTTTTCCTGACAATCAGACTTACATTTGCCATGACTGTATTAAAACTGATCTATGTTGTAGCTTACCATTTTTGTATTTTTCCTGACAATCAGTCTCACATTTGCCATGATTGTATTAAAACTGATTTATGTGTTTACTCTTTTTGTAATTTTCTTGACAACTGTACCTCAATTAATAAACATGATTGTCATTCTGAGAGATACCGTGTGGAATTATTTATAATAGCTATAATGAGAAACAAATTAAAATGCAGCACTAATACCTATATCGATGGCTAGGAAGTGATTACCCGCATCTACAAAAATGGTCGTTTGGTTTAACATTATTATTTAGAATAGCTGCGTCATTATGTTCACAAAATTTTAGTATTAAGTAAATTTTGTCCTCCAGTAGAAGATTTTGCAAAGCAGAAACATAGGCCTACAAAAAAAGTTTGTCTATTTTGAAAGAAATTAATTTTAAGACAGTTTTCTGATTCACCTGCAAATTGACAAATACGACATATCACTTCTTAGCCGTCGATATGCTCCTTAGATATTCTCCTAATATACATGCAGTAAGAGAAGGTGCCTGACGTTTAACAGGCCTATGTGCTTTGAGAACAGCAATGCCACTCCATCTGAATCATCCTAAGCAGCGAGGTGTACCCAGGTGGTACTTACTGAAAAGCCGATAAGTACTTCCGAAAAACTCGACAACCAAAGGGAATGTACTATGATATTAGTTACAAGAATAAGCTGCTGGTTATTCCGTTTGCTGCTGTTGACCTTGAAGTAGGGTACAACGAATCAAAAATGAGATGCTGGATTTCCCATCCGCTGCTGCTGACTGAAGTTCGAAGTCTACGGGGAAAAAGGGTAGAGTGGAGAAAGTGTTTAGGTTGTCAGGAGGCACTAACCATGGAAGTTCAACCCGGAGACTCACGACTATGGCTTTTCTTTAACCCTTCTGCTACCAAGGGGGGTAATAGGATTATCCCACTGATGATTATTACTTATACTAATTTTTTAAATTTCTTGTATTCGTCTGTTATGTGTCTAATAACATTTTGAAATAAGAATAACATAAATAATTAATCTACTTTAAGAAGTAATTCGCTTCATTCATGTGGGGCGATCTCGTTACTGACGTTGGTAGTCTGTGTCATGAAAATTCCAGATATGAAATTCAATCTGTAGGTTAATTTTCTTCATTTATGAGTCTGTCTGGCTCCAAATTATTTTCTTTCGTGTTATTTATTTCATTATTCATATTATCATGACCTTTGATTTCCAATTTTTTTTATTCCTGCGTGTTATGGTTATTCTAAAAGCGATTTTGTTAGAAATAATTATTAGTCGATCTTTTTTCGAGATGACCATTCTAGTATAGGTGGTGTTCGAATATTTGAATTTCAACAAAGAATTAAATTTTGTGTTATGGATTGATATTTACTTATTTTTATACGATTTATAGATTTTTACAATTTTATTTTATTATAAACAAATCTTTTGAAGATGTCCATGGTTGTATACATTGTATTCCAATATTTAAATTTCAGCAAATAACTGAAATGACTTTCAATTTAATTTTTAGCTGTGTTGTCTACTAAGTTATGTCAAAACTATATGCGCTGAGGAGTTCGTCTTGAAATGGAAGTGAGGAAAGTTTAAATTTATTGTAATATACCGTATGTTATCTTATAATGTCACCAGTAACATATCTAATGTTCTTTTTTTAATTTTGGTATACGTTTACAGCAATATGGTATGGGACTTTTGAACCACTTGTATTTTTTAAAATATGACGATTATTCTACATGTTTACATCTACAGTTAATAATACATAAATTGTTAAACATTCCAAATTCTTAACAAAGATTGGGTAATTGTGAAATTTCTGTTTTTTACATTTTCAAGCTACGTCCCTGATTTTTAGTACACATAATCACAGTGTGATACATAATGATGTGGCGAAGTTTTATTTCTTTGAGTCAATTAGTTTCTGAATTATCAACCACCTTAACTTTAACGCGACAGCAAAATAAAAAAAAATGAAAAACACAAAATAAAAAATTAACACTAGAACTTTAACGCGATACAAAAATAATAACACTAATAATATGATCGTAAAATGAAATTAGTCGTTCTACCCCTGTGGGCCGGGGTTAGAATACGCCCACAGTAACTCCTGCTTGTCGTAAGAGGCGACTAAAAGGAGGTGACGTCACCACAGGGCAGGTAAATTCTTTGTGACGTCATATTTTGGCAAAGGACAAAATATCTGGTGCGCTTGTAAAACGCACACTTGTTGTAGTAACGCCCTTTTCACCACTTGATATTGCACCCACCTGATGAATTCCTCGTTCAGTTAAAATTTTTGGACCTTCTTTTGTACGGCTAGAATTGCTACAGTTACTCATATCGCACCTGTGCGAATTAGGCACCTACAAAGTTGTGCGAATTAAGAAACTACGTCATAAGTTATTATTTCCTTCGTTCTAGCCTATAATCACTACATGTTCGAAAATTGACTAAGCTAAATGTTGTTTAATATTTCTTTTAACCAATAACATCTTAAGATTATGGATTCCTTTGCATACAAATCCGTTACTTATTTACAAAATGTTATCTAAATTTACATCCACCTGAGCGATTATATTAAATACTCTATCACCACGTTGACAGAAATCAAGTGACATGGTGGAAGTTCATATGGTAGATTGTAACAATACCACTAGACGCTACACTACTACAGTAACTTTTTTTAAACTAGTAGTGGTGCCATTTAGGAAGCGGTGCGATTTATGCTACTCTACCCTAAGTGCACAAAGAATTTAATAAGTTCGCTACTACGCTCGATTTCCCGCTTGCTTTGAGAAGGGAGACATTTTCTTAGCTTCCCAGGCTTATTTGTCGACACCACTACCTTCTCCTTCACCTGCCTCGTGTTCCATTTCAGCCCAATATCTAATCGATATTCCCCTCCTACGTATTTTGATGCAAGACTTTCTTCATGCTGCAACTGAATCCAGTCCTTTCATGGGACGTACATTTTTATTGTATTTAACGCTGACTGTGGGCAACAGAAGGCCTAAGCCTCTATGACAGACTATCTATTAGCTGTGTTACTGCCAACGTGCTATATTGAAACGTGCTCTTCTTTAAAATGTTTTACCACCAATAGAGCTACATTTAAATGATTTCTCATCAGGATATGTAGGCCTAAGTACATTCATTGTGAAAGCATTCGACTGTTCAAACCATTTCCCACATCCATTCATAGTGTTCCGATCAAGGGCAGTTCTTTCACTGGAAACCCAGTTTTCTCCAACCTTTCCTATTTTCTGGCTTGCTCTTAGCCTCCGCATATGATCCATCATTTCCCACAAACATCGTATTTGAAAGGCTTTGGACGAGAATGTTTAGGTCTACTGGTACGCACTACGAGAACACTCGATTGTCCACGTTACCCAAAAAAAGCACATTTGAATAGTTTTTCACCAGAATGTACACAGATATACACTACGAGAGCACTCGATTGTATACATTTCTCACAAACCTCACATTTGAATGGTGTTTGACAAGAATGTGCAAGTCTACTGGTACGCACTACGAGAACATTCGATTGTATACATTTCCCAAAAACAGCACATTTGAATGGATTTTCACCAGAATGAACACAGATATACACTACGAGAGCACCCGATTGTATACATTTCTCACAAACCTCACATTTGAATTGTGTGCTCAAAGCAGGTTCGCCTCTACTGGTAAGCACTACGAGAGCACTCGATTGTATACATTTCCAAAAAACAACACATTTGAAAGGTTTTTCACCAGAATATACACAGGTATACACTACGAGAGCACTCGATTGCATACATTTCACAAAAAAGAACACATTTGAAAGGTTTTTTACCAGAATATACACAGGTATACACTACGAGAGCACTCGATTGCATACATTTCACAAAAAAGAACACATTTGAAAGGTTTTTCACCAGAATATACACAGTTATAAACTAAGAGAGCACTCGATTGCATACATTTCACAAAAACAACACATTTGAAAGGTTTTTCACCAGAATATACACAGGTATACACTACGAGGGCACTCTATTGTATAAATTTTCCACAAATCTCACATTTGAATTGTGTGCGCAAAGAATGTTCGGCTCTACTGGTAAGCACTACGAGAGCACTCGATTGCATACATTTCACAAAAAACAACACATTTGAAAGGTTTTTTACCAGAATATACACAGGTATACACTACGAGAGCACTCGATTGCATACATTTCACAAAAAAGAACACATTTGAAAGGTTTTTCACCAGAATATACACAGGTATACACTAAGAGAGCACTCGATTGCATACATTTCACAAAAACAACACATTTGAAAGGTTTTTCACCAGAATATACACAGGTATACTCTACGAGAGCACTCGATTGTATACATTTCCCAAAAACAGCACATTTGAAAGGTTTTTCACCAGAATATACACAGGTGTACACTACGAGAGCACTCGATTGTATACATTTCACAAAAACAACACATTTGAAAGGTTTTTCACCAGAATATACACAGGTATACACTAAGAGAGCACTCGATTGCATACATTTCACAAAAACAACACATTTGAAAGGTTTTTCACCAGAATATACACAGGTATACACTAAGAGAGCACTCCATTGCATACATTTCACAAAAACAACACATTTGAAAGGTTTTTCACCAGAATATACACAGGTATACTCTACGAGAGCACTCGATTGTATACATTTCCCAAAAACAGCACATTTGAAAGGTTTTTCACCAGAATATACACAGGTATACTCTACGAGAGCACTCGATTGTATACATTTCCCAAAAACAGCACATTTGAAAGGTTTTTCACCAGAATATACACAGGTGTACTCTACGAGAGCACTCGATTGTATACATTTCCCAAAAACAGCACATTTGAAAGGTTTTTCACCAGAATATACACAGGTGTACACTACGAGAGCACTCGATTGTATACATTTCCCAAAAACAGCACATTTGAAAGGTTTTTCACCAGAATATACACAGGTGTACACTACGAGAGCACTCGATTGTATACATTTCCCAAAAACAGCACATTTGAAAGGTTTTTCACCAGAATATACACAGGTGTACACTAAGAGAGCACTCGATTGCATACATTTCACAAAAACAACACATTTGAAAGGTTTTTCACCAGAATATACACAGGTATACTCTACGAGAGCACTCGATTGTATACATTTCCCAAAAACAGCACATTTGAAAGGTTTTTCACCAGAATATACACAGGTGTACACTACGAGAGCACTCGATTGTATACATTTCCCAAAAACAACACATTTGAATAGTTTTTCACCAGAATGTACACAGATACACACTACGAGAGCACTCGATAGTATACATTTCTCACAAACCTCGCATTTGAGTGGCGTTTAATATAACGAGCCTTAAAAATGACAATCGATATTTTTTCATTCATTCACTACTGGCCTATTTAAAGGCTATAGCCTAATACAGACGGCATTGGGTTGACGGTAGGGCTACTTTACTCCATCATTTGCAGATTTATAGCAGCGTCTTCCTTCCTCTCCAGTTTCCACATCCTGTTGGTGAAACTGAACTAAGCGCTGCGTTCTGCTACGAACTACAAACTAGTGGCAAATCCCGTCCACAACGAATACCAACTTTCTTTGATGTACTGACAAGCGACGGATCACTTCCGAAGGCAAATCAAACGATCGGTTTGCTTTTGCTGCGACGTACACACGTTCCGATTTCAGTCAGCGAATGCATTCGTTTATCGTTCGTTCGTTGTTCTTTCGCTAAGTGTGTACGCACCTTTATACCGCTTAAGGTCCAGGCTTTCAAGAGAGCCTCTCAGACTCTTCTAGATCTAAACGCTAATTCTTGGAATAAATGCAGAAATTATACACATCTCTCCAAAACTGTTATATGACTTAAGTAAAGTTACTAGGCCTACATTATAAATGAATAGAATACTTTCCTGGTAGTCTATTTATCAATAATTTCAAGGAATGACTGCGTTTCACCAACTTTTACTGTCAGGGAGCTGTCACAATCATTCAGACAATTTCTAGGCTGTTTTCCACGCGATGATCTGTGCCCGAAGTAGCGTTTCATTTTGTAAGCGTTCCATGTCGTGCATGGTCATTTGGAACTTTTCTTCCCGCGTCTTGCTGTACTACCGACATAAGAATTTCCATTAGAATGCGACACTAGAATGCTTTGTTGGAGATAAGCGAATTCCTAGTGGTAAAAATCCATCAATTTTGTGCTATTCTTGGATAGTGTTGTTGCACTAACAGCACTGCCGATTAAAGAGTTTCGATTAGAATGCTTTGTTAAACCTAAACCTATGGGTGAGCATACGGTTGAATTGTATTCTAGTATTAACAAGCGATCTATATTCCACATCTAATTCACAGACACACACTACGAGAGCACTCGATAGTATACATTTCTCACAAACCTCGCATTTGAGTGGCGTTTAATATAACGAGCCTTAAAAATGACAATCGATATTTTTTCATTCATTCACTACTGGCCTATTTAAAGGCTATAGCCTAATACAGACGGCATTGGGTTGACGGTAGGGCTACTTTACTCCATCATTTGCAGATTTATAGCAGCGTCTTCCTTCCTCTCCAGTTTCCACATCCTGTTGGTGAAACTGAACTAAGCGCTGCGTTCTGCTACGAACTACAAACTAGTGGCAAATCCCGTCCACAACGAATACCAACTTTCTTTGATGTACTGACAAGCGACGGATCACTTCCGAAGGCAAATCAAACGATCGGTTTGCTTTTGCTGCGACGTACACACGTTCCGATTTCAGTCAGCGAATGCATTCGTTTATCGTTCGTTCGTTGTTCTTTCGCTAAGTGTGTACGCACCTTTATACCGCTTAAGGTCCAGGCTTTCAAGAGAGCCTCTCAGACTCTTCTAGATCTAAACGCTAATTCTTGGAATAAATGCAGAAATTATACACATCTCTCCAAAACTGTTATATGACTTAAGTAAAGTTACTAGGCCTACATTATAAATGAATAGAATACTTTCCTGGTAGTCTATTTATCAATAATTTCAAGGAATGACTGCGTTTCACCAACTTTTACTGTCAGGGAGCTGTCACAATCATTCAGACAATTTCTAGGCTGTTTTCCACGCGATGATCTGTGCCCGAAGTAGCGTTTCATTTTGTAAGCGTTCCATGTCGTGCATGGTCATTTGGAACTTTTCTTCCCGCGTCTTGCTGTACTACCGACATAAGAATTTCCATTAGAATGCGACACTAGAATGCTTTGTTGGAGATAAGCGAATTCCTAGTGGTAAAAATCCATCAATTTTGTGCTATTCTTGGATAGTGTTGTTGCACTAACAGCACTGCCGATTAAAGAGTTTCGATTAGAATGCTTTGTTAAACCTAAACCTATGGGTGAGCATACGGTTGAATTGTATTCTAGTATTAACAAGCGATCTATATTCCACATCTAATTCACAGACACACACTACGAGAGCACTCGATAGTATACATTTCTCACAAACCTCGCATTTGAGTGGCGTTTAATATAACGAGCCTTAAAAATGACAATCGATATTTTTTCATTCATTCACTACTGGCCTATTTAAAGGCTATAGCCTAATACAGACGGCATTGGGTTGACGGTAGGGCTACTTTACTCCATCATTTGCAGATTTATAGCAGCGTCTTCCTTCCTCTCCAGTTTCCACATCCTGTTGGTGAAACTGAACTAAGCGCTGCGTTCTGCTACGAACTACAAACTAGTGGCAAATCCCGTCCACAACGAATACCAACTTTCTTTGATGTACTGACAAGCGACGGATCACTTCCGAAGGCAAATCAAACGATCGGTTTGCTTTTGCTGCGACGTACACACGTTCCGATTTCAGTCAGCGAATGACTTCGTTTATCGTTCGTTCGTTGTTCTTTCGCTAAGTGTGTACGCACCTTTATACCGCTTAAGGTCCAGGCTTTCAAGAGAGCCTCTCAGACTCTTCTAGATCTAAACGCTAATTCTTGGAATAAATGCAGAAATTATACACATCTCTCCAAAACTGTTATATGACTTAAGTAAAGTTACTAGGCCTACATTATAAATGAATAGAATACTTTCCTGGTAGTCTATTTATCAATAATTTCAAGGAATGACTGCGTTTCACCAACTTTTACTGTCAGGGAGCTGTCACAATCATTCAGACAATTTCTAGGCTGCTTCCCACGCGGTGATCTGTACCCTAAGTAGCGTTTCATTTTGTAAGCGTTCCATGTCGTGCATGGTCATTTGGAACTTTTCTTCCCGCGTTTTGCTGTACTACCGACAAGAATTTCCATTAGAATGCGACACTAGAATGCTTTGTTGGAGATAAGCGAATTCCTAGTGGTAAAAATCCATCAATTTTGTGCTATTCTTGGATAGTGTTGTTGCACTAACAGCACTGCCGATTAAAGAGTTTCGATTAGAATGCTTTGTTAAACCTAAACCTATGGGTGAGCATACGGTTGAATTGTATTCTAGTATTAACAAGCGATCTAAATTCCACATCTAATTCACAGACACACACTACGAGAGCACTCGATAGTATACATTTCTCACAAACCTCACATTTGAGTGGCGTTTAATATAACGAGCCTAAAAAATGACAATCCATATTTTTCATTCATTCACTACTGGCCTATTTAAAGGCTATAATACAGACAGCATTGGGTTGACGGTAGGGCTACGTTACTCCATTTGCAGATTTATAACAGCGTCTTCCGTCTCCAGTTTCGACATCCTGTTCGTGAAATTGAACTAAGCGCTGCGTTCTACTACGAAATACAAGCTAGTGGCAAATCTCGTCCACAACGAATACCAACTTCTTTTGATATACCGACAAGCGACGGATCACTTCCGAA
This sequence comes from Periplaneta americana, assembly GCF_040183065.1. Classification (NCBI taxonomy): domain Eukaryota; kingdom Metazoa; phylum Arthropoda; class Insecta; order Blattodea; family Blattidae; genus Periplaneta; species Periplaneta americana. Next base: position 171,862,994 of record NC_091126.1, on the reverse strand, counting down.
GGTAAACCAAACGATCGGTTTGCCTTTGCTGCGATGCACACACGTTCCGATTTCAGTCAGCGAATTCATCGTTTATCGTTCGTTCGTTCGTTGTTCTTTCGCTAAGTGTGTACGCACCATTATACCGCTTAATGTCCAGGCTTTCAAGAGAGCGTCCCAGACTCTTCTAAGACCTAAACGCTAATTCTTGGAATAAATGCAGAAATTATACACAGCTCTCCAAAATTTTTATAAGTTATAAGCTTTCAAGAGAGCCTCCCAGACTCTTCTAGACCTTAACGCTAATTCTTGGAATAAATGCAGAAATTATACACAGCTCTCCAAAATTTTTATAAGTTATAAGCTTTCAAGAGAGCCTCTCAGACTCTTCTAGACCTTAACGCTAATTCTTGGAATAAATGCAGAAATTATACACAGCACTCCAAAATTTCTATAAGTTATAAGCTTTCAAGAGAGCCTCCCAGACTCTTCTAGACCTTAACGGTAATTCTTGGAATAAATGCAGAAATTATACACATCTCTCCAAAATTTCTATAAGTTACAGGCTTTCAAGAGAGCCTCCCAGACTCTTCTAGACCTTAACGCTAATTCTTGGAATAAATGCAGAAATTATACACATCTCTCCGAAACATATAGAAGTAAAGTTACTACATTATAAATTAGTAGAATATTTTCCAGGTACGTATGTATAAAAAATTTCAAGAAAATGACTGCGATACACCAACTTTTACTGTCAGGGAGCTGTCACAATCATTCACACAATTTCTAGGCTGTTTCCCACGCGATAATCTGTACCCTAAGTAGCGTTTCATTTTGTAAGCTTTCCCTGTCGTGCATGGTCATTTAGAACTTTTCTTCTCGCGTCTTGCTGTACTACCGACATAAGAATTTCCATTAGAATGCGACATTAGAATGCTTTGTTAAACATAAGAGAATTCGTACTGGTGAAAATCCTGGTGTTATTCTTGGATAGTGTTGTTCCACTAACAGCACTACCTATTAAAGAGTTTCGATTAGAATGCTTCGTTAAACCTAAACCTATGGGTGAGCATACGGTTGAATTGTATTCTAGTGTTAACAAACGATCTAAATTCCACATCTAATTCTACTGTAGGCCTATAAAATATTTAAAGCAGGGCAGATGAAATGTGAACGAAGGAAATGCCTATTTAAGGGAATTGTCAAAAGGCATAAACGCTAATTCTTGAAATAAATGCAGAAATTATACACATCTCTCCGAAAAATATACAAGTAAAGTTACTACATTATAAATTAGGAGAATATTTTCTTACGTATGTGTCAATAAAGGCAATGACTGCGATGCACCAACTTTTACTCTCAGGGAGCTGTCACAATCATTCATACAATTTCTAGGCTGCTTTCCATACGATATTCCGTACCGTATCTTATAGCAGGGATGTCAAGGTCAGAGCACGCGAAAGACACTACGTGCTACCAAGCGCTCTCGGGTCCCAATGAATCTGTTCTACAAGCGGTAGCGGTGAACAAGAAGGGGTGAGCAAAATGAACTCTATTGGCCTATCACTGCAAGATGAATTGAACTGCTCTTAAGTAATAGATAATGTGTTACGCTCATACAAGAAAACAAGAAATAAAAGCATATTTTGCAACATCTACCTCTCTAATAAATGCAGTTAATTATAAAATAGTAGGATATAACAAATAATAAACATAGTTTCTCTTTAACGTAAGCAGTTTTCCATAATGATTCCTATAATTAGCCTAGGCCTAATTATTGTTATTAACTGTTACATAATCATGTAGGCCTACTACTTATCTGAGCATCATCTCACTTCTAGAAACAAATTTAAATTCCTGACTTCTCGCGTAATTCAGAAGTGTTTCTTTCTGATTTTTGCCGACAGAAATCCAACTTGAGCTGGAGTAGGTCAATATATTTAAATCGTCTATGGAACTCTTCCCAGTGATTTTTTAAAACATTACAGTATTTTACACTGTTGAACAGGAGGTCAATGAGTGAAGGCGTTCGAATTTTAAAAATTGTGCTGTGAGATCTGCGACATCCACAATGAAATCTTATCTGAAAGGTTTTAACAATATCTGGCGACACAGATTAATTGATTCTTTTCTCGCGATCTCAAATTCAAAACGTTCAGATGCTCTAATACATCCTTGAGAAAGTTACGTTCCTCGATCCATGTAGAGTCAACTAGATCTGGACTGTCTCTGTTTTTCTATTATGAATTCTGATAAATATTCACGTAATTCAAAATATCTGGACAGAACAATATCGTAATAGTAAGAAACATCGTTAAACTGAGAATTTATGTACGAAGATCTGGACAATTTATAGACGCAACTCCTAACTGACATTTAACGTATTTACGCCATTTTATTCTGTAAACATAAATGCAATGCTGTGAGGAAGAAGCTCTACAATATATCTTTACATACATTTACTACTATTTAATGTCAATAAAAACAAACTAATTTGAATATTATATCATTCTGTAGATGAACTAATAATTTCAGGCGTTCGATACTGCTTGTCTGTCACTAATAATTTCCACAAACCAACAAAGAGCATCTTCACTTACACAAGGAGTTCAGAGTATAGTCAGCCTGAAACTTACTGAACGACTTCTTCATCAATGTGTAATGTACAACCCTTGTGTTCGCCAGTGATTTGTACCTGCGTGCCTTACGTACTCTGGTCAGCGCATACGGGCTATTAGCACGTTTGCGCTCTCGTTGACATCACTGGTATATAGCGTTTCATTTTGTAATCGTTCCGTGTCGGCCATGCTCATCTGGGACCTTTATTCCCGCGTCTAGCTTACCGTACTTTCGTACGGGTGAGTGTAAGGTGAAATTATACTCCAGTATTATCAAACGATCTAAATTCCAACCTAGTTCTTCTGTAGGCCTACTAAATATTTAATACAGATCAGATGAAATGTGAATAGAGAAAATAGCATCCTATTTAAGTGAATTATCACAAGGCATAAACGCTAATTCTTGGATTAAATGCAGAAATTATACACATCTCTCCAATTTTTACAGACCTATTCAACACTCATTCAAACAATATCTCGTCTATTTCTCACGGGATGTGGCGGCTAGTTACGTAATTCTATATTATCGTTCCATGTTTTAGGATGTCTTGCTTTGAGCCTCCCCCCCCCCCCCGAGTACTGATTAACGTTCATTTTATATTGTGGAATCCAGTTTCATAGAAAAGACTTCGGGGACAGACCTTATAGTTCCCCCTACTGATTGGTTGTGGTAAATAAATTTCATTCGTACTGTGGCGGAAATCTTAGGTTTACCATATTTGTTAAAGCCTATTCTTGTGTGTTCAAATTGTCAAAAAATACTTGTTTTAAACTTATTTGTTATGTTTGAATGTTTAAATTAATTCTGAAATTGTAGTCTGGTATACTTAAATTAATTGTTATTGCCTGATCTCTTCTTTATTTTCATAGCCTAGATCTAGGGTAAAGTTGCCTAATTCCATGATACTTTTTTAGAATTGAATGTCAGTCGAAGCTTTGCCATTCGACCATGGCGCCTGACATCCTTCTGGAAAGAGTGCAACTTTCACCTACTTTTGAGACATCGGTGAACTTCCTAGCAAGATATACAATCTCGTGACATTCAGTGAAAGAAACGTATCACGGGATTAGGAGTATCTCGGAATTAGGCAACTTTACCCTATATATTTTACGACAATGGCTGCTTTGCTTCATTATTTGAGACTTTCAGAGTTGCCAATATGTTAATGGTGGTTTATTTGTAGGGTAAGGTTGCGTATATCGCACCACTTTAGCATTTATAATTTTTATTGAACAACACAATTTTTATTTTCTGCATTCCTTTACAGAAATACATTCCCAGAACATTTATCTTTCATCTAAAAAAGAATCCTTGTATTTGATTTAATATTTTTGAAGTAGAATGACATTTTCGAAACACTTGTCAATGGTGCCATTTAGCCAACTAGTTTCCAAAATAGCACCTGCGGTTTCTTAAATCGCACCTCTTTAACTGCAGGGAACAGGATGAAGGAAAGCTTTTAATATTGAACATATTGAACAGTATTTAATATGAATAATGTAATAAATGCAAATTACAAGTTTATTGAAATTAATGAAAGAGAGTAACGCATCTTCAAATGAAATTGAAAAAAAAATAGAGCATAAATTACCTAACATTTTAACTTCCTGAATGCGTTTTTTATTGTTAAACATTTGCCATGTGCTTCACCAGGCAGTTCAAACTGTAAACTGCGTCACCTTTTCTCCACGATTATCTCGAAGCCACCTAAGAACTGCTTCATGATTTAGCTGTCTGAAATGGTTTGAAGATATAGAAACATTTAAAGGCTGGGTCTATGAGTATTGTGACGAGGAAGCTGAAATAGGAGCACATCATTTTCCCGAGATAATCTAGCTTCTAAATTTTTGGACATAGAGAAGCAGCACTTTTTTCTATGGCAGGTTTGAGTGGCAAATAAAATGTTTGAGCTATTCGACAAATAGTTCACTGTTGATGTAACCTGAATCAGAGCAAACAAATAACGATCCTGGATGAACACCAGCTGATAATGTAGAATGCATTGTTTGACGTTTAAAAATTTTCATAGGTGGCACAAAATATCTGGTGCGCTTGTACAACACACACTTGTTGTATTAACGCCCTTTTCACCATTTGATATTGCACCCACCTGATGCATTCCTCGTTCACTTAAAATTTTTGGGCCTTCTTTTGTACGGCTAGAATTGCTACAGTTGCTCATATCGCACCGGTGCGAATTAGGCACCTACAAAGTGGTGCGAATTAAGAAACCACGTCATAAGTTATTATTTCCTTCATTATAGACTATAATCACCACATATTCGAAAATCGTACTAAGTTAAATGTTCTTTAATATCTCTTTTAACCAGTAACATCTTAAGATTATGGATTCCTTTGCATACAAATCCGTTATTTAGTTACAAAATGTTAGCTAAATATACATCCACCTGAGCGATTATATTAAATACTCTTATCACCACGTTGCTAGCACAAAGAAGTGGCAGAAATCAAGTGACATGGTTGACATTCATATGGTATATTGTAACAATACCACTAGATGCAACAATACTACAGTAATTTGTTTTAAACTAGTAGTGGTGCGATTTAGGAAGCGGTGCGATTTATGCTACTCTACCCTATAAGCGTAAGACAGTAGCCTGTTGAAGCCTGAATGGTCTTAGTATCGTATCTGAGTTCGGGTAGTTTTGGTTTAAAAAGTTCTCTTCAAAAATTGTTTAGCGTATATACACTTAGGTTTTGGCATATAAGATTGCAAGACCGCTTATTCTGTCTGAGTCACGCACTATTTTTTTTATTTTTCACGAATTTGAAAATCTTTCTTGTTTTTCGACCGAGTTTTCTGAAAAGAACTCGCCGACTTTACGCGTCTACAAGAATAATACATTTCTAATTGCAATCGTAGGCCCTACTGTGCTATAAGGGTTTTGTTATTAAGTATAATTAATTGGTAAAGGGATGCGTAGCTAAGGATAAGGTCTAAGGGTACGTAGGAAGTGAGAGGGAAGAAAAGGGGCAGCTGAAGGAAGGAGTCGGGCCGAGCCAATCAAACTTATACCCGCCCGCAGTACGCATGTGCCGAGCCTCGATTGATGATTGGTATCGGAAGGCGTGGTTGAGAGATCTGGGCGGACCCAGGGGTTGTTCGGGGCGTTAACAAAGAGATGGAGCACGTGTTGGGGTTGAACCATCATTCAACTTCTCCCACCCCTTTACCCATCGCGCCACTCCTCCTGGCCACCTGCCAAGAACTCACCCCCGTCCAACCATCCCCATGGTCATCCACAACTAATCCACTTAAGGTTCAACCGGCACTTCCATTTCCGTCGAGAACTCGTTTCCGAAGTGCAAACTTCCCTGACTTAGAGGGACGTATTTCTCTTACATGTCACCATTTTTTTTTTCAGAATTTTATTTATTATTTTTTTAATTTCTTACCCTTAAGAAAATTATCTACTCTCGCACTGCTGGCATTACCGTAAAAATTTATAGGGAAATTTTTAGAACACGGATTGCACCTACCAAATTATGTCTTAAAATACTAAAAAGAGCAGATTTGCAAATCAAGATTTCAGGTATAACTCCCTGCAAAGTTGATTTGAATAATTTTGAGGGAAAAATTGTTCCGGAGCCGGGTATCGAATCCGGGACCTTTGGTTTAACGTACCAACGCTCTACCACTGAGCTACTCGGGAACTCTAACCGACACCGATCCAATTTTTTCCTCTATATCCGCAGACCTCAAAGTGGGCCGACAACCGCCAAGCAACCAACTTCGAGTGCACACTAACTACGTGTGACTTAAATTGTGGTTTTCTGTTAACGAACAGTGACGTGTATTATGCAAATCAAGATTTCAGGTATAACTCCCTGTAAAGTTGATTTGAATAATTTTGAGGGAAAAATTGTTCCGGGGCCGGGTATCGAGCCCGGGACCTTTGGTTTAACGTACCAACGCTCTGCCACTGAGCTACTCGGGAACTCTAACCGACACCGATCCAATTTTTCCCAAACCACGATTTGTCACACGGAGTTAGTGTGCACTCGAAGTTCGTTGTTTGACGGTTGTCGGCCCACTTTGAGGTCTGTGGATATAGAGGGAAAAATTGGATCGGTGTCGGTTAGAGTTCCCGAGTAGCTCAGTGGTAGAGCGTTGGTACGTTAAACCAAAGGTCCCGGGTTCGATACCCGGCTCCGGAACAATTTTTCCCTCAAAATTATTCAAGAGCAGATTTGTCTGCGTTTGTCGAATGCGCATCATTATATTTACGAAAAGGACTTTTCAGTGCCAATAATTTATTTTGTGTGCACAAGGTTGGAATTTTGAAGAGGGAAAGGGTGCAATCCATGTTCTGTAGTTCATCCAATTTATAAACGTGAACTCCTGGAATATATGCAAGTAGACATGGGTAAGAGATCTTAATGTTGCTAACAAAATACATCCAGTATTCAACTTCGTTTCAAATACGAACGAAATTGTTGTCTGCAGTAGGCCTATATTTATCTGTAGCTCTTGTAGGCATAAAGAACAAATTTCAATTTCGTGTCGTTTACACAAACGTATCTTTCTGAATCCGTGCGGTTCATTTATATAATTAATTCTGTAAATAAATGCACACGCACTGCAAAGAACGTCACCGAATTTAGAATGATATCATGATTTTAAATACTTAAAAAGAAAACATTGCCTGTAAGCAATTTAAAGAAATGAACCAGAGATATGGCGGGAGGAACTTACCAATGTGAACTTAACTGACCTAGTTACATTGCAGTACATCACTATATTACGTTGCCATAATTGTGTCTTCTCTGAAAGTCAAAGTAAAAAATAATAAAACAATAACAATAATAATAATAATAATAATAATAATAATAAGCTTAGTTGTTTAATGGGTGATATGACTGAAATTTCAGATATTTGGACAAAAAATTGTTTTTAGTCTTCCTATTTTAAACAAATGCTGTAGGCCTACATTCCTCCTCTAACAGAAGATGTCGTCACTTTACTCGTTACACCTTTTGAAGTCACCAGTCAATGTACCATTCCCCTCAGTTGCTCTTTTCTTTGTTCCTTATTTTTCAGCATTTTGTTTTGTGCAAAATGCTCCTTGCCATTAAAACTGTACCCGAAAAGGTTGAAAATTTCTGTAGGAATACAATTTGGTCTGGGTTTTTATGCCAAATTAAGTGTAGTGTAGGCAATTTAAACGGAGCACTATAGTGAAATAATGGTGAAAAATCAAGAAAATCCACTTAAAAATTTATTTTGACTCTATTTAGACCGAGCTCAAAAAGCTAATTAATTTATGTTCCCATAAATATTTTTAAGCTTTTGAGCTAATATAAACTAAAAATTGTGAAAATTTTGACGCAAGGAGCCTTTTTAGTGATGTCAATATAAAATACATTTAAAAATATCATTTCAAAACTAGTACACCTAATGGCACCAAATTTTGTCCAGATGATAGTATTGTAGCCATGTTCATGTAGTTTAAAATTCATAAATTTTGGATGAAAATTGTAAAAGATTTAAAACTCACATAACTGTCCCCTTAACTGGTTAAATTACAACAAGGAATTATTTTAAAAAATGGTAACAGTGAAAGTTAAATATTTTTGTATAGCTAAACGTACATAAAGTAATTATCAAGACCGCATAAGTCACTAAATTTGTTTATGCATATGTTAAGTGAATTTATGCAGTAAGTATATGAGCTTGGTTACTTGAAAACTGTCACGTAAGATGCTTTTTATATCGAGTAATAATTCAAAATTAATAACTGCTAATAACTTGGAAATCGATTGTCCCACAGAGCCCAAATTTAGCTCAGCATGTACTCATGAAAGCATAGATAAAAATGATAACTTCAAATTGCAGACGTTGGAAAATTCAGTTTTAAACTCTGCTTAGGTTAGCTGAGTGTCTTACATTTTTAAATATGTTCATAAGTTACTATGTGCACTCTCTTATGTCTGGCGATAATGCACTATAAAGAAACAATTCTTACTCCTTTTTTCATACAATAGCCTGCAGTCATCGCTTTGATTTTTATTTTTATATCAAGCGAAAGTCCGTAAAAAGTCTTTGCCAGTGAACATCATTGTGTTTTGGTTCTCTCTTTTGAGAAATACGGTAGTGACTACTGTCCATTACGTTCTAGTGTGAAATTCATCACGTGTCTGTTATTCTCCGACTATCTTACTTTCAGGCTCTGTTCCTACTTTTAGGCCATGCATCCATGCCTCTAGCCTAGGTCTTACGAAGTTTTCTCAGCCCGGGACCTCGTGGAAAAGTTTACTGCCACTCTGAAAATTCTATTTACCAAAACGTTTGAATGAAGCCGCCATTTTCGGTTGACTGTCTACGCTGTAAACAAATGACGATCGCAAAGCATGTTTTATAGTACCGTAAAGAATTTGCACTTTGAAATGTTGGCAAACTAAGAAACAAATGGCAGGAAGGTGATAAAAAAAAAAAGGAGAAAGTATATAAAGATCAGAAGAAATAAAGTTCTCTAATAAAATAAAATAGATATTACTTGACTTAATAAAATTCTATTTCACTAATGTTACCTTCACCAAAATGTTTCAACTGAGCCGCCATTTTCAGTCGTCTACCTATGCGGGAAACAAATTACGATCGCAAAGCATGTTATATAGTACCGTATTGTAGTTTGAAATGTTGGCAAACAAACAAACGCTAGGGTAGTGATAAAAACAAATAAAAATTAAACAAATGCTAGGGAAGTGATAAAATTGTGCGATAAGCAGCCATAATTTTTCTGCAAGACGTCCTTTCGTATAGTTTTATTGGTCAAAATTAGTAGACTTACGACGTACTAGTAAAAGTGTAATAGTCAGAATAATTTATGTGGATGTTAAGATATTTCGAATGCGAGTTTATATGGACTATACACGGTTGTTTCATTGTAATTAAAGTTATGTTACAGTTCAAGAATTCTTTTCATCAACCTGTTTTTGTGCATGAATATTTATAATTTATTTTCTTCACTTTTACATTTAGAAGTTTAACATTCACTGTAAATGTGTGACTGCATAAGTAGTAAGATCTCAGTTTCCTGCAACATGATGACACTTCATTTCATGTAATACTTTCCATGTTTCTACCCCATACAATCCTACACTCAACACAAAGCACTTCACTAGTCTCTTCCTTAGTTCTTTCTCCAGAGGTCCGCAGAAAATGCTCCTGTTTCTATTAAAAGTTTCCTTTTATTAACCATATTACGAGAGTATCGTAAATTGTCTTTGTACTGGCCTGTAACTTCCACTTATCTATTCTAAGAATTGGTGTCATTTTCCTTTTTCCACTTTCTACTTGAAAGTACTAATCACGTGACTTGAATGTTATATTTGTGGCGTTGTCATTCAAGAATACGATAAAGTATATTTTCTTATAAAATGTTCTTTTAAAATAAGATTTTGTTTTCTTAAAAGAGAAACAGATTGGATGATGATATTCATGCAAAAATGCTGGAGCGATACGTTGTTTGTGTGTGAGAATAAACACAACGTTATAAGTTCTGAGATAGTTCCGGTGATTTTGGAATTGAAAATGTCTATGGCATTGGGCGTCAATCTGCATGCGGTTCTCTGGTCTGAGAATTTGTTAATATTTTCGTTTTTCTATTTCCTATTTCAAAATAGGTCTAACTATTGACTTGTCAGTAAATCGCAGGCAATAATACACCCTTAACCGTTTCTTCCAGTTTCTGCCGGTAGTTCAGTCTCGAGTTCACATTTCATCTCGAAACCCCGTGGGACAGATTGACACAGAAATTTCCTCTAATTCTTCAATTTTCATTTCTAACAGGGCTCTAGTACAAAAAGTCCATATTTCACGAGAAGATCCTAGCAAGGAATGCGAGTTTTTCCCCCACCCTTATAACCTACCCCCGATACTGAACCGGCCGTCCATTGACCGAGCCTTGTTTGTCCCAGCCGGCCAATGACATCGCCCCCATCCACCTGCTCCTTCAAGAACACCGAGTTACTGGCTCACTCTCTCCTCTTACCCCGCAAGGACCGTACTCCCCTCGCAGGGACTCTCAAGTGAAATTTGGACAGTCTCAGTATAGGTATTTGTGTAGCTCTTTGACCAGTCGTTACGCGCCGTAAGATTGAGAAAAAAAACACCACATAGGCCTACAGTTTTTGTTAGTATCAGTGTGTTTGTTTCTGTAGTCAAATCTCAGAATGATCAACCGCTCTTCGTTCCATATATGTAGGATTACTCTATTCTTGATGTACTATCCACGTGTGTAAAAAATGGTATAGGGCTATAAGCCTATGTGCAGGTCTGAGTCCCTAGGGGGGGGGGTGATGAATGAAATTTCTATCTTATACAATTTCTGAATTAGAGGCTTCATATTCTGAACATTTCATCCTCTTCATATGGGCCTAGGCCTAATTATTCTTGTTTCTTGCATGTAAGTTGCATTAAGTTACGATTAGATGAACGGTTTTTGTTTTTTCAAATTGAAAAAAAAATGAATTGTTTGTTTATTTTCAAAATCGTTCGCCTCTTACAAAATTTAAGTTCCATGCACGCTTCTTTCATTTTAATCACTGATATGATTAGTAAAGATCTATGTAGGCTATCCAGAATTTTAAATTTTTAAAACATAGGCATGGGCCTAAGTATGCAACTTCGAAATTTAAATTTGTAGTCTACACGGAATAGTCTGTTTCATTTTTTTTTAACTTTGAAAGTATTTCTTATCACGGAAATGCTACTGTGATTTGTTAACCACATTATATGGAATATGAAGTAAAAATGTCATGTTCGAAGCATGAAAATTGAGTCTTTACAGTTTGAACGTGTTGATGTGTTTTGAAAACAAAAATGTGAGAAAACAGCTGGTAAATTTTGCATAGAATTCAAATCCAAGAGTGCTTAAGTCTTTAATGCTTCCTATCGCCAAAGAACACAGAAACTTGTCCAACATATAAACAAAGTAATTATTGCCGATTCATTTTTCACACAAAAAACCAAAGTAGGTACGATTTTTTATTGAAAATGATCAAAATTTCACTCGCCTACCATGATGCGAAGAAGAAATGACATCAGATGTGTATACCGATATGCTTCAACCTTATTTTTCATTCTTGCGTCGTATTTTTTTATTTGTATTTTCTGGTTTCTGTAATGATCACGATTTCGTTGTGCTCGTTAAGTATCATCAATCTGTATCGAAAACTTGCGTAGCTACAGAAATGAGCATGATGAATAATTGAATCGCTTATTTCAGAGACCAGTCAAGCGCCAAGTTAGGCAATTTAGGGGGGGGGAACTGTCTAGCATCAGACTAGTTTGGTAGTGGTTTTAATATTTCTTGCTGAAAGTAGTATATATTTAATTACTTTTTATCTAAGAAAAATTATTTTGTGCGTTTTAACATAAATGTAAACAGTACGAAAAAGTTTTTCACTTAACTGTTTCTGCAATAAACGAGTGGTGCAAACGTATTTTTATGGCATAATTCTCGAATTATTTAGAATTTTGTTATAAAACCCATATTTTTTTTAAGGAAATGTGCAATGTCTTTAGGGGTAGGCCTAGTATTTTTAAGCAATAACTGACCAATTCTCTCTAATCTGTTAAGTGAAATATTATGGATAAGTTATTCATAAACACATTCTTGCAAACATGTTACAGTACACCACCAGTTCTTAAATTATGAATTGTAAGATTGAGATCTTTTAAAAGTGCCTTCATGAACATTTTCACTGGCTAACTCTTACTCTGGACTTTGTTTTTTTACATATACGCTTAACTTCAGTAACTTCAAAGTCTGAATATAGGTATCTTGAGAGTTTTTACTTTCAAGAGAATGAAAATACCTTCATGTTTCATTTATCACGTCCTCATTAATGTATAAATAATATGTCGCATTGCACTTACAAGTGAAAATGTCAGGCTGTTTTTCTGAGGTATTTTCCTGCCAGAATAAGAAACATAAGTTAAGCTTAGCCTTCTCCTTTTACCCTTGCATACGAATAGTATTACGTTTATTTGTTTTCGTTTACCACTCCTCGCTTCCTTTTAGATACAGGTTCGTCTTCTGAACTTCGAGACATTTCACTACGATATAGGCTAGGTCTATTGTTATTATTGAAAAAACACTACGCTAACAACAAAACACATTTTCAATGATTTGGTTACAAAATTGTGAACACAAAATGTACTGCAGAAACCAGCCAATCGCTGTCACTTCACTGTTTTCGACCTAAACACGAAATTCAACGTAATTCCTGGCCATTACAGGAGGAAGGAATTTGACTGTTTTCAACACTAAAATACACGTATACCCTCATAGTACATTATGTTGCCATTAACTCATTTTTTTCTTGCTTTGACGTTTGACTGGTTTCTGAAATAAGCGATTCAATTGTGCTTAAGATTTAGGCCTACCGTTACGTCAAAATTGAACCTCATACTCCTAGTGGAATACGACCTCATCATTCACTAAAGTGGAAAGATTTCGAGACGGCCGAAATTCTTCTCTGAAATCTAGCTTTGCAAGGTACGAAAAATTGCTAAGGAAGTTTATTTATTAGCGTGATGAGAGGGGATCTCTTAGGGCTATATTCTTCTCATCGCAGAAATATCGTCATTGGTGCAATATTGGACGATTGGCGATCGTGTTTTATGGCGATAATATTGCAATGTTGAAGCCTTATCTTCCATCTTCCATAGAGACTGGCTTCAATTAACTTATTCGTCCAGTTGTAGCTTTCCGACTTCATCTGATTTGATATTGACAGAAAAATGTATCATTCCACAACACGTTTTGAGGAAAAAACGAAATAAACAGTAGTTCATTGTGGCGCTTTTGCTCCCAACGTCTTATTCCCAAAGTGTGTCATTCAGAACTATTATTCTATCATATTCTCGAGTTTTACCTCCAAGAATACTACGGCAGTTTTGTTGCGAAGAAAATAATTATTGAAAATATGAATATGCCTTTCCTTACTGCACGCAAAGTGGAAGAATATCTTTAACACTAGTTCATACGCTTTCTGGTCACTTATTGTGATGACATACTCGCTATCATTAATTTCTATGTCATGTGGAATCAAAGTCATCATATTTGCCCACGGCCACTTGATTTTAATTTTTGTCTTTGCTGATCCGCTATTCGTCTATAAACACACCTAAGCTTGGTCCATTTGTCCCTGCAGGCAGTTAAATATATTTATGCTCGACCATGCCGAAATGTAGTAATTATACACCTGATAGCAGTCCGTTAATGCATGTCATTAAAGTACACCTATTCATTAAAGTTCAGATTTTCGATTATTCTCCGATATGCAATCGAAAGACGAGGGAAACGTCACGGAGGCTGGAAATCCAATACTGTCGCAGAAGGTTATGTTCCGTTAATATAATAATTAGCGTTAATTGTAAATAATATTCAAATAAATTCAATTTGTTATCTCGCTTTTCAATTCTAAATCAATTTCCAGGTTATATCAAAATTAGTTCATGTTATTCTGTAGATTATAACAAGGTCAATGACATTATTGTTCCTCGCAAAAAATCAATAATTTCGCGTCTGCGCACATCTCACAATTCACGAGCTATGCACAAGGTTACTTCCACTCTTCAGTTAGATAAGAATAAAATGAATACTTGTGAATAATTTCAAGTTAGAAATATGGTAGAGCGTAAAAAGTCGTACGAAACTTGCCTTTAATGGTAATTAAGGCGCTCGTATGAAAATTATGAAACTCGCTTGCGCTCGTTTCATAAACAAACATACTCGCGTCTTAATTACTATCATTATAGGCTCGTTGCATAATGTGCTATTAAATTAACTTATCTCCAGTGATTTACACGTGCCTTGTTATTAGAAAACAGACAGATCAGGAATACTGAACTGAAGGACACATATGAAGCAGTTATGACACAGGGAATCGTCCGGATGACTTCGCTATAGAAGACGAAGCAGCCGTATCAGAAGACGAAAAAGGATGTTCTATTTTAAGGTTAGAAGTTGCACAAGCGCTTAAGGAAATGAGGAATGGGAAAGCAACAGGAGTTGATGGAATCCCCATTGAATTAGTGAAATGCTTGGATGAAGACAAGAAAGAAATTCTATCATTATCCAACGAAATAGGCCTGTATGAGAAAGGCGACTGGCCCGAAGATTTCACGGAGACAGTGTTAGGGTCTACTTCCAATACCAAAGAAAAATAATGTCAAGAAATGTAACTCGGCGAAGATTCTTCTGCGATGAAGAACAGTTGAAAGAAGAGCAGTTTCACTTCAGGAAGAGAAAAAGGACGAGAGATGCAATTGGACTGATACGAACAATCGGCGAAAGTTACCCAAGAATTCTGCTTCATTTGGTTAAGGGAAAACTCCGGAAAAACTCCAACCAGGATTTGAACCCGGGCCCGCTCATTTCGCAGTCAGACGCGCTGACCGGTGGACAAAGAGACATGACCTAATGTTTCAGATATTGTCTACGATTATGAAAGTTATACGGCAATAGCCTATATGTTATTGCTTCTTTTGGTACGGATCAGATGGGATCTATGGGCTTTTTGTATCTCTTTGACGGTATTTCAGCATCGGGAAGAGAAAATAGAAAGTCGTATTTAATAACTTAAAACGAGTGATGTTTTACACATAAGATTTTATTAGGTGCTATCAAAATTCCTGGAACAACAAACGAATTCTATATTGAAGATTTTAAAATTTGGAACGAAAAGCTTGTGCACATAAAACTTCATCGCTGGATACTTGATGCTCTTTGTATGTGTACATGTATGTATTATATATACTACGCGTATCGATAATCGATTGTTATGTCCGACTACAAGGCGAGTCTAGCATACCTCCTGCCGTAATCCCCCTTGTGCTTGATGAAAATGAATAACCTCAAACAGAGCGTCATATTAATTGATAAATTCCGTGGTTGGCTCACACCCTCGCTTTTTTCACGTGGCAGATGTGTTTATGTTATTATTATTATTAGGAATTTTACAGGGCTCTATGAGGTTCATACGGTTTGGGACGAAACCCGATAAAACCTATGTATCCTTTTTTATGCGTTCTGTGAAATGGACCGAAGATTAACGCTGGCGAGTTTATGGGAGTTTTTTTTCGACCTCCACCCCCCACCCAACGCTCGCTGCACCGCGTCTAGAACAGAGTTTTCGAACGGGTGTACCAAAGATATAGTTTCACATCAACAGAGAATGACTTGAAAATCAGTGATATCACTCCAATCTAGGGTCAGACATCTTCTCATATCTGAATTTAACTAACGTGTCATCACTTGCCGTCCTGTTTAGGGTTGTCGGGTATTCCGTATTGTACGGGAGTCCGTTATTTGAGGCCCGAAAAACTTGCCCCGTATGAAAAACATAGGCCTATGAGACATAAAAAATTCTGAAGTATTTAGAGCAGCGGTGACCAAAGCGGGTGTCGTGATTACATCGTGTAATCACAGACATTCAAACGGGTACGAGGAGTTTCCTGTACATTGCTGTGCGATTCATTCACGTACTGAAGGCAAGCAGTGGCGGTACCATGTCGCTCTACAAACTCTATTTCTACAAGCAGTAAGAAAAGGTTTCGTAAAGGATGAGGAGAACATTTTTGTTGTTCTGTCGGACAAAATGTAATATGTTTACTTTGCTCAACGGTTCAATTTCATTGGGTTATTTTACGACGCTGTATCAACATCTAGGTTATTTAGCGTCTGAATGAAATGAAGGTGATAATGCCGGTGAAATGAGTCCGGGGTCCAGCACCGAAAGTTACCCAGCATTTGCTCGTATTGGGTTGAGAGAAAACCCCGGAAAAAAACTTCAACCAGGTAACTTTCCCCGACCGGGATTCGAACCCGGGCTACGTGGTTTCGCGGCCAGACGCGCTGACCGTTACTCCACAGGTGTGGACTCAACGGTTCAATTAGGAGTATATAGAAACATGAATTGCCATGCTGAATAATGTATTACTATTATTATTATTATTCTTATTATTGACCACTAAGTATGTGTTTATATAATTCTTCTGTACGTGCAAGAAAATTGATATATTTAGATCTCCCTAAAAGGATAAAATTATTAGGTTTCATCTCAATTTTAATCTTAATCTTTAGATGAGGGTAACTATTTATTAGTTACTCATTTAATAATAATATTGTAGAAAAACTGATTCAATATTATTTGTCAACGAACTGTGAAACGCCAGGAATCGACATGTCTTAAATCATAGCCAGGAAGAGAAAGGGCGATAAATAAATGTAAGGAAGTCAGCTACATGATGGGGTTAGAAATACCTCGTGCTCTAAAGCCTTTTAATAGAACAGAATTTCACAAAATAGTAATGATTAAAATAGCTTAAATAACTTGTCCATAAGAAGTTTTTAATTTTGGAAAACTACGAATTTCTCAACCAAGTATTGAGAAAAGAATTTAGAAAATTCCTGATTATATTCAATGGGAAGGTTAGGAAAAGAAGCAAGAAAAATCGTATAGCCTATTATTCACTGGCTCTTGACGACAGCAGTGACATTACTGATACAGCAAAGCTTGAGATTTTTATCCGCGGGATTGATCAACGTGTTAGTACAGGAACCATCACTGGTTGTAGTTTTCATGCCAAGTACCTTTCCTCCGTCTTCTTACTTCATAGGCTGTCTGTCGCATGCAATCATTGCAGCTCGAGTTTTGGTCACGCTGATTTAGACACATTATGCCAAATATCTTTCCATTTCACTTGTATTCTTCACCCTTACTCTTTGTACGAATATCGTGCTGTGGAATTATAGGCCTAAGAAACATCAATATCTTTGTTAACATGAGAGAAAGACTGCAAATAAATTTAAGTATCTACCTGCTTCTGTTTCAATTAAAAGTAATTTTATTCCCAAGCAAAATCTGTACACCATTACTACTGTAGTAATTTAACAGTAATATTGTTATTGCGTTGTGTGTGCAGTAACTGATATGAGAAAAATGAAAACCAAAATTATTGTGCGTATGAACCAGATATCCAAGAGTACTTATAGGAAGGGGATGATGTCCACAAAAATGAAGTCTCTATCTTAAAAATGAAAAATAAACATTTCAGCAATCACCTCCCTTAATGATTTAAGACAAAATAATTTCAAACTTCTCTAACTACCCGTTAGATTAACCTTACTTTATAGCTAAAACAAAAATCAAAATCTAGTGTCGCGGAAGCTGTGTCACACCGTGGATTTTTCTTGTTGATTTAATCTAATGCATCGAGAAATTCCATTTTAAGGGCTTCAGTAGTTAACCAGAGTCTGTATGACGGATGTACTGTATATCTCCCTACATTCGCATGGAATTTGCTAAATTACCGCAACTTTTAAACTTTTAATTCCTATGTCATATTAATTTAACACACAATTTATATTATAAAGAAACAATTAACTATTTTTGCAATACAGTATATACAGCCTGCCAGCACGCATGCAAATCAAGTATGTTATTTGTTGTTTGTACCGTAATCTCACATGCATCTATTGAAAATATCGGATATCTAGGCCTATTTAAGATTATTTTATCATTTACAAATAGATAGAAAAATTTATTCGTTCCATAAAATTCTTACATTTGCTTTATAGCATAGAATAAAGAACATGTCCATTTATTACGTTAAAATATAAATGCAATACATATCAAATGCAAATATGAAATATGTACAGAATTAATATCTTAATAACAATATTTTATACAATGTAATATGTTTACCATTTAATAGTATTAAAATATTTACACAGTACTGTGAAATGTCAAGAATTCATCTACAGAATAGAAAGTGTGAGATATTAAATAATTTTTTAGTTTTACCTTAAATAATGCAGGGTTTTGGCTATGATTCTTAATGTCTTCAGGAAGACTACTGAACATTTTTATCGCCATGTAACGTACTCCCCTTTGATAGCAAGATAAATTTGATGAAGGCGTATGAAAATAATTCTTTCTGCGGGTATTTATGCTTTGTATGGCTGAATTAGTTGGAAAATTTTCTTTATTACATAAGAGGACATTTATTACAGAGTATATGTATTGATTTGTTAAGGTTAGAATCTCTAATTTTTTTTTTTAATAATCTACATGATTCTCTAGCCTTTGCTCCAACTATTATTCTAATGGCTCTTTTTTGTAATAAGAATTCATTTTTACTATCTGCAGAATTTCCCCAAAATATTATTCCGTAGGACATAATGGAATGAAAATATGCAAAATATATTGTCTTTAAGATACTGCTGTTTAGAAATTGTAATTTTATTGCACATATCTAATACGATTTAACAGTGAACTCATCCTTTTTGCAACACAAGAAATGCAAATATATATAGGTCTACGTAAATAAAATCAGCAAAATATCACCATTAGGCGTTCTGAGTTGCCTACCAAAACGTCGAACTTATTAATAAAACACATTAAATCACAAATGTGGAAAAAAAGGACTGCGTTAATGTGCCAACTACTTATAAATCCTATGTCCTGTCACTTTATTACACATTTATAGAGGCAATAGATACAAAAACGTGTAAAGCGTTACAAAAAACCTATGACGTGCGTCGCATAATATTCCTATCTCTAATATTTTCCACGCGTGCCAAGAAAATCATTAACCAAATATCAACGTATGTCTAGTTGCGAACTCCAGATCCCTCTAGAAATTGCCACTGTGCAATTTTTGATCTAAAAATTATCTCCATGCAACCGTTGGTTTGGTTTGGTATGGTATGGTATGGTATGGATGGAATATGACATTAGGAAGCAAAGCAGTCATTGAAGAAATCATATTTGATAGTTCATCCTGCAAATTTCTTTCGCACCACTGTTTCCTCTTCGCATGTTCGGACATGTTTAATCAA
The DNA here is from genome assembly GCF_040183065.1 of Periplaneta americana. NCBI lineage: Eukaryota > Metazoa > Arthropoda > Insecta > Blattodea > Blattidae > Periplaneta > Periplaneta americana. The sequence goes on along the minus strand of NC_091126.1, from coordinate 171,843,519 downwards.
TTTGCGCTCATTACAAATAAGAGTGTGAAGTATTCTAGGCTAGTAAGTGAGAAAAAATCCTTACATTCCCACTTCAGGAAGTAGCGACTCTGACTATGCCAGCTTCAGGTCCGTCTGTGTTAGCCCTTGGTCAAGGTTATGATTACAAAGGTCTCTAACGAATCACGCTCCATGCACTCCATTCTCATTGGTTTGGTGTGGAAGTAATATAACAACAGCAAGCAAAGCTGTTATCAGAGGGACCATATCTGATTGCTGTGCAAGTAAGTTCTGTCTCACGCAAAGGTTTTGCCTTTCTGATCTCGAGGCAAATTTCTGTGTGTGCACTCATACCAAATAACAGTATGAGGCATTCTAGGGTAGCAAGTGGGAACTGTTTCCTTACATTGCCACTTCAGGGACTAGCGACCCTGCCCATGCGAGCTCTATGTCCCTCTCAAATTTGCTCTTGTTTAGAGCTTTGAACGGAGTACTGTTTCGAATGCGTTCCGCTCCAGACACCCGATGCTCAGCGTCGCCCTTTGGCATGAGGAAGATGGTTTTGTCTTTCTGATGTCGAGGCAAATTTAAGTGTGTGCACTCATACCAAATAACAGTATGAAGCATTCTAGGGTAGTAAGTGGGAACTGTCTCCTTACATTCCCACTCCAGGGACTAGCGACCCTGCCCATGCGAGCTTTATGTCCCTCTCAAATTTGCTCTTGTTTAAAGCTTTGGACTTGAACAGAGTATTGTTTCGAAAGCTTTCCTGTCCAGACACCCGATGCTCATAGCGTCGCCCTCTGGCATGAGGACGATGGAGAATCGCCCCCTGGCATATGGAGTACGGAATAGATCAGCAAAGGTAGCAATTCTTAGAGAAATCACATTAGATCGTTCGTTTTGCAAAATATATCTCTCGTTGCAAAATATATCTCTCGCTATTGTTTTTCTCATGGTTTTCTCTCAGATTCTTTTACCCAATCTCCGCTGATAAGAAAAGTGTGAAGTATTCTAGGGTACATACATAAGTGTTCTGCCCATGGGAGGTCTTTCATTCTCCAATCTTTCCCATTTTATGCCTTCGTCTTATCTCCGCATATGATGTACACATCTTAATACCGTCTATTATTTGATATCTTATTCTGCTCCGAATTCTTCTCCCGTGCACCATTCTTTGTAGTGCAATTGTAGGGTAGCAAGTGGCAAATCTTACATTCTCACTTCAGGAAGTAGCGGCTCTGCCCCGTGCCAGCTCCAGGTCCGTCTGTGTTTAGCTCTTTTTGAAGGCTATGAACAAATAGGTCTCTTAACGAATCACGCCCCATGCACGCCATTCTCATAGCATCCCCTTCTGTTTTGGTGTGGATGGAATATAACATCAGCAAGCAAAGCAGTCATCAGAGAGACCATATCTGATTTCTTTGCAAATAAGTTCCCTCTCACGCTAAGGTTTTGCCTTTCTGATCTCGAGGCAAATTTAAATGTGTGCACTCATAACAAGCATTCTAGGGTAGCAAGTGGGAACTGTCTCCTTACATTCCTACTTCAGGGACTAGCGACCCTGCCCATGCGAGCTCTATGTCCCTCTCAAATTTGCTCTTGTTTAAAGCTTTGAACAGAGCATTGTCTCGAATGCGTTCCGATCCAGACACCCGATGCTCATAGCGTCGCCCTCTGGCATGAGGAAGATGGTTTTGTCTTTCTGATGTCGAGGCAAATTTAAGTGCGTGCACTCATACCAAATAACAGTATGAAGCATTCTAGGGTAGCAAGTGGGAACTGTCTCCTTACATTCCCACTGCAGGGACTAGCGACCCTGCCCATGCGAGCTCTATGTCCCTCTCAAATTTGCTCTTGTTTAAAGCTTTGAACGGAGTATTGTCTCGAATGCGTTCCGATCCAGACACCCGATGCTCATAGCGTCGCCCTCTGGCATGAGGAAGATGGTTTTGTCTTCCTGATGTCGAGGCAAATTTAAGTGTGTGCACTCATACCAAATAACAGTATGAAGCATTCTAGGGTAGCAAGTGGGAACTGTCTCCTTTCATTCCCACTGCAGGGACTAGCGACCCTGCCCATGCGAGCTCTATGTCCCTCTCAAATTTGCTCTTGTTTAGAGCTTTGAACGGAGTACTGTTTCGAATGCGTTCCGCTCCAGACACCCGATGCTCAGCGTCCCCCTTTGGCATGAGGAAGATGGTTTTGTCTTTCTGATGTCGAGGCAAATTTAAGTGTGTGCACTCATACCAAATAACAGTATGAAGCATTCTAGGGTAGCAAGTGGGAACTGTCTCCTTACATTCCCACTTCAGGGACTAGCGACCCTGCCCATGCGAGCTCTATGTCCCTCTCAAATTTGCTCTTGTTTAGAGCTTTGAACGGAGTACTGTTTCGAATGCGTTCCGCTCCAGACACCCGATGCTCAGCGTCGCCCTTTGGCATGAGGAAGATGGTTTTGTCTTTCTGATGTCGAAGCAAATTTAAGTGTGTGCACTCATACCAAATAACAGTATGATGCATTCTAGGGTAGTAAGTGGGAACTGTCTGCTTACATTCCCACTTCAGGGACTAGCGACCCTGCCCATGCGAGCTCTATGTCCCTCTCAAATTTGCTCTTGTTTAAAGCTTTGAACCGAGTAATGTCTCGAATGCGGTTCGCTCCAAATACCCGATGCTCATAGCGTCGCCCTTTGGCATGAGGAAGATGGTTTTGTCTTTCTGATGTCGAGGCAAATTTAAGTGTGTGCACTCGTACCAAAAACCGTATGAAGCATTCTAGGGTAGCAAGTGGGAACTGTCTCCTTACATTCCCACTTCAGGGACTAGCGACCCTGCCCATGTGAGCTCTATTTCCCAGTCTATTTTAACATTTTTCAAGGCTTTGAACAGAGTATTGTCTATCATGCATCACGCTCTAAGCATTGGATTCTCTTCCACTTCCGAGGGTAGCGACGTAGCTCTTGCGAGCTCTATTTCTCTCTATCTTACACTTGTTCAAGTCTTTGAACAGAGTATTTTTTCGATTGTATCAATCTCCAAGCATCCATAGACTCGCTCTTTGGTTGGGATGAATGGAATATGGCGTCGGAAAGCATAGGGTTTGTCAGATAAATCAAATTTGATCGTTCATTATGAAAATATCTATCATGAAAATATCTATCGTAACAAAGTCTTGTATTTCTCATTTTGAGTCAATTCACCCAGTGTGCGTTCATACCGAATAACAATTTCAGCATTCCAGGTTGGCGGGTGGGAACTATCTGTTAGCACTATCGCTTTAGTGAACAGCGATCCTGCCCTCTCTCTCTCTAGTTTTTTCTTTTTAATTTTTACCTTAGAGACTGTCTTATCCGCAGTGATTAATGTGTTGTTAGGAACACTTGTGTTTTGTAATCATTAGTCTAAATCTCTATTTTCTTTGCATATTTCACTGTGTACAACAGAGACTGCAACATTTTCCTTATTAGGTACTTTTAGAGAATATTTGTCACAGTTCATTTGCTACATGTAGCCAGCCCTATTCTCTTTTAGTCTGATAATGAAATGAAATTGGACTCGAACTGTCCCATATATGTATACACACATTCATTCAGTGTTCTTCCCGAGGGCAGGTCTTTCACTGCAAACCCATCATTCTCTCTTTCCTATTTTTTTCCTTTTTGCCTCATATGATCCGCATATCTTAATGTCCTTGACCGTTGCTATCCTCCTCTTGACTCCTGGGAGCAGGTCATGTTACACCTTATAGTACACCCCAAGTATTTGAAGCTGTCTATTTGCTCTACTGCGTCATTTAGAATTCTCTAGTTTTTCTTCTGTATTTTTCTTCCTATGACCATGCTCTTCGTCTTACTTGCATTTATCTTCATCCCATACAGCTCAGAGTTGTCATTTTGCTCCAGTAGCATATCCTTCAGTATTACCTCCTCTTATGGTAACAATGCCATATCATCACCAAATCTTATGCACTTTATTCTTCTTTCTCCTACTATCACTCCTCCGATGTTCTGAAAACAGTTCTTTACTAAATCCTCCAATTAGATGTTGAAGAGGGTAGGTGATAAAGGACATTTTGATGTATTCCTATCCCAATTTCACTTCCTTGTGACATTTCTTCTCCTATCCTTTGATTCGTTGTTTTTAAGAAGATTACTGAAGTCTTCATTCTTTCCAATCCACACCAGTTGTCTTTAGGATTCCCATCAGTTTATTGCAATCCTCTCTTTCAAATTCTTTTCTAAATCTACATATACAACATTCACTTCTTTATTCTTCTCTATTCTTTCGCCGATTGTTCGTATCAGTCCAATTGTATCTCTCGTACCTTTTCCCTTCCAGAAACCAAACAGCTCTTCTTCCAGCTGTTATACCATCTTAGAATATAAACGTCGATTTAGTATTCGCAAGAGAATCTTCGCCGAGTGAGATATTAGGGTAATAGTACTGAATTCTCCAGTAGCATATCCTTTAGTTTTAACTCCTCTTATGGTAACAATGCCATATCACCAAATCTTATGCACTTTATTCTTCTTTCTCCTACTATCACTCCTCCGATGTTCTGAAAACATTTCTTTACTAAATCCTCCAATTAGATGTTGAACAGAGTAGGTGATAAAGGACATCCTTGATGTATTCCTCTCCCAATTGCACTTCCTTGTGACATTTCTTCTCCTATCCTTTGATTCGTTGTTTTTAAGAAGATTACTAATGTCTTCATTCTTTCCAATCCACACCAGTTGTCTTTAGGATTCCCATCAGTTTATTCCAATCCTCTCTTTCAAATTCTTTTCTAAATCTACATATACAACATTCACTTCTTTATTCTTCTCTATTCTTTCGCCGATTGTTCGTATCAGTCCAATTGTATCTCTCGTACCTTTTCCCTTCCAGAAACCAAACAGCTCTTCTTCCAGCTGTTTTTCCATCGTAGAATATAAACGTCGATTCAGTATTCGCAAGAGAATCTTCGCCGAGTGCGATATTAGGGTAATAGTCCTGAATTCTCCAGTAGCATATGGTTTAGTATTACCTCCTCTTATGGTAACAATGCCATAACATCACCAAATATTATGCACTTTATTCTTATTTCTCCTACTATCACTCCTCCGATGTTCTGAAAACAGTTCTTTACTAAATCCTCCAATTAGATGTTGAAGAGGGTAGGTGATAATGGACATCCTTGATGTATATAGCTCTCCCAATTTCACTTCCTTGTGACATTTCTTCTCCTACCCTTTGACTCGTTGTTTATATGAAGATTACTAAAATCTTCATTCTTTCCAATCCACACCAATTGTCTTTAGGATTCCCATCAGTTTATTCCAATCTACTCTGTCGAAGATCTTTTCTAAATTTACAAATACTACATTGACTTCTTTATTGTTCTCTAGTTATCTTTCGCCGATTGTTCGTATTAGTCCAATTGGATCTGTCGTACCTTTTCCCTTCCCGAAAACAAACAGCTCTTCTTCCAGCTGTTCTTCCATCTTAGAATATAAACGTCGATTCAGTATTCGCAAGAGAATCTTCGCCGAGTGCGATATTAGGGTGATAGTCCTGAATATAGAGTGGAAGGGAATCTATGACATTAATTCACAGAGCTAATAAGTTAAATGAAGCCAGTGCGAACAAGTTTTGTGAAATAATTTTTTTGATACGTCTAATAGTTTTTACGGTACGAAATGCAAATCTTATATTTGTATCTTTTAGAATGTTCTTGATATAGAAATTGTGTAGTAACATAGTGAAGTAATTCCTAGGCGTTGAAATCAAAACGAAACGCGGGAATTTCTGGCCCTTTCTAGACATCCACGTGACATCCCATCTTAGTGCTGGCGTTAATGCTCATGTGACTCTTTAACGTCCTATGTTTCATAGGTATGTACTTAATCTTATCTGGTCTTAAATGAGATCTCCGAGCATATCTTTGTGAATGGTGTGATAACTATTTCTTTAGATTCCTACTCAGAACACTGTGAAAGGATCACATTTTTAACGACGAAGAAATTTTACTGTAGTGTGCCGTGGTTTTCTTCATAATTTGCTAAGAAAGAAACACTTCAATGCATTTCGAGTTCTACTTTTTCAGGGGCGAGCTAAAGTTTCTCTGTATATTTTACAATTTATGTTACAATTATTAGCAAAATAATAAATAAATAATAAATAAATAAATAAATGAATGATAAAGTTATATTTGTTACTGTTTCTCCCAGATATTTGAACTTCTCCACCTCTTCGAAAGCTAAATGTCCAATTATTATATTTCCATTTCGTACAATATTCTCGTCACGAGGGATAATCATGTACTTTATCTTTTCGGGATTTACTTCCAAACCTATCTCTTTACTTGCTTCCAGTAAAATTCCCATATTTTCCCTAATCGTTTGTGGATTTTCACCTAACATATTCACGTCATCCGCATAGACAAGCAGCTGATGTAACCCGTATTAATAGTATCAGTATTAATAATAGTAGTAATAATAATAATAATAATAATAATAATAATAATAATAATAATAATAATGATGATGATGATGATGATAATATAGGTTGAAAACATTTCGGCCCATAACGACTATATAACAGCATTTGAGATATTAATCCTTCGTAAAATGTATTACAACATCTTAGAATCTCTACAAACTCGGAAAAAAAAATTGTTTCTATAAAAATAATGGCGACTTGTTGAAATTCAATTTAAACGTAAGTTCATGGTAATCTAGCACGGTACTCACACGTTTAGTTTGTTGAGAGAAAATCATATTGCTTTAGATTCATGATTTGTGGATGATTCTGTGATATTTATTGTATCGATTGAATCCCTTCAATTGCTTGCGACTAAATTACAAAGTCAGAGTTGTTGTAAAGAAACAGTGAATATAAACAAAATTTTAGGGCACAGTTTGAGAAATCAGATTCAGCCAGGCTTTCACAAAATTGTATCCTTGGCGTTCGTTTCCCTTGGTTGGCTTTTCCTCGGCAAGTGCAGCTGGAGTTCGAGTGCTATCCCATGCACCCGGCTTGAGTTACTTCGATCTAAAATTCATGCGGAGCTGGGCAGAAGTAGCCTTTGTTTATTCAGTGGCCGGAACTCGGCAAGAGGGTGTCATCGTCCCTTCGAGATAACATGTAGGCTGATGTGGCCGTCGACTCACTGCAGAATCACGTCATAATGTCGTCACGATGACGACTCGTCTTTTTTTTTATATATCAACGTTTTCATCGATGCATTGTTGAAAATATTATTTAACGATGTGTCATTTCGTTCTTCGTTTCCAAACTGAAATTTTCCTGAAGCATTCAGAACGAGCGTCAATCTACCATTCTACCTGTTCACATTTCTACTATCTTTCTAAGAGTTCGTGGTTCTAGCATTTCTAATTTTAAAATATAACTTTTTGAATTTTAACTTTGGGATTTTGTAGCATTTGTGACTTTAAAATTTAAGATTTTTTTTAGGCTGTTCACTGTAAATAGTAATTAGAAGACAGTCAGTAGTGTTGGGAATTCTGATCAATAAAAACGATAAAATTTACATACAAATATGCACTTAAAATGCCGAAATATGCGCTTATAATGGGTGTTCATTTCAAAGTGTTGATGAGTCATCGATTTGAAGCGAGTTTCAGCTTTTGTGTCAGAGAAGTTGCCTATTAATCAAGGCGCTCAATCTGAACTTGAGAACGTGTATGGTATAACTTGAACGTCGTAGCAACAGATGGCGGTCTGTACGGTCTGTGTGCTACCATAACCTCTTTCGAACTGTGTTTTGCGCGGCCAAGTCGTACGCAGGGTATTTGTTATCATCGGTTGCGTACGGCAACATTCCACAATACAAATCAAATGCTCCATTCCAAGTTGACCGTCGAAGTTAATATCAACAAATACTGTACGTAAGTAATCGTCTTACCCTCTCCCCATATCCAGACAGTAAGAAAAAAAACTCACCTCAGTACATGTTTCCAAACAGTTCACATTCCTGCCACTACCGGCGTTACCGTACGTATCGGTAAGTACTCTTCTGAATGAACGCCGTACTTGCTAGGCAACTTCTCTTGCAGATAAGTAATACACCTCTGCGGAAGTGTAGGACGGCATACAGCGAGCCATGACACACTTTGAACTAAACATCCATTATATGCGCTAAAGACTGAAGAACTTTGAAACTAACTTGTAAATGCTTGCTGTAAAAAAATCAGTCCAATATGCGTGAAAGTCAATATTTTAAAGAGAGTTTGACTTATAAATACATAATAAGGTCAAACTACTCCAGTAACATTCTTGGAGGTCTGCATTGAAATGGGTTGACTTTGGATGCCCCAATTATGTTTTCGCCTTAGAGCCCATGAATTTATGACTTGGGAGCGCGTTCAAACAGAGCACTGGACAGAACGAGTCCTTAAGACCAAGTAGGCCTATCCGTGTGTGTAATTATCGTGATTAAAATTACTCTTCATAGATGAGATTGAACAGGGTATGTTAATCTTTCACTGTAAGTGAGTTTATCTAATTTTAATATATATAGTTAAAGGAATTACATTAAGTTTTTGCTTCAGTGCGTCGTGATTTAATGCTAAGCTGTAATTCCTCTAGAATTTTATCAAATCATCTGAATTTCCAAGAATTGTGGTATTCCTTTCTCTATATAGCTAAGTCAATTTTATTACTGAAGATGAAGGAATCATTCTAATAATAGGAAAGATCTGCTGAGAGATGGATGTAGTTCTATAGCAGGAATGTGGAAACGCCTGTATTACATGCTTATACTACAAGCAATACAAATCCAACAAGGTTCACTTTTGAGCAAGATAAAGTACAGTCGTCACTCTTAAAGAAATGTTGTGCGGGTTCTTGAGAGACATCCTTGGTCTATAGGTAATTTAAATGGCAAGCCACTTTATCTGAAAAGGATATTATGTACAATTCCAATTAAAAAAAAAGTTGTATCTACTTCGTGTTATTCACGAAATTACATGTAACAAAGTAGGCCTACCCATAATTCTTTAAAGAACGATTTACACGTCTAAGATCTTCGTATAGCCCCGTTACTGTGATTTTCGCGAACGAATTGGATAACTTAGATGTCCTGAAGTCTTCCCAAATTCCGGAAGACTTCGATTCTCAGTGACCTACAGTTCGTTAATTTTCCTTTTTTTGACGAATTTCGAGGTATTACAATTGTGCAAACTGTCTTAAAATTTATTGTTAAGGTATTTTACGCTCAGTTTTATGGAGGTTCTAACTCTGATCCTACTAGAAATGGTGTTATTAAACTTTTGACTAGTTGATCTAGATAATTTTTCGGGGAAAACACCAGACGAAGTCAGATTGTGAAATTTATCATTCCACTATCTACGAAACAGAACATCGTTGCAATTAGAAATTATGTATTATGTAATGCATTAAATGACGTAACAGTACGTTGGTCACTGACGCCAAACTAACCAGAGATGGAAAAGCCTTCAAACTTCGATCTGCGACGGATTTTCTCGTATTCTTACAAGAAAAGGATTTATTTCAGGTCGCTACTGAAGGATCAGACTGTATTATCAGGGATTCTAGATCAACGTATCAAAATGCCAACTCCGAGTATGTCATCAGATTTTGTAGACGAGGTAAGTCCGCCTTCGTGTGTCGGCGATGCAGAACTCTGATACGAATTAGTCTGGATTTTTGTGAATGAAGCTTGGCGTTCGCTACGTCCTCACAAGAGAAGATTAGTGCCGCCAGGAATATAGGCTACGTGCATGTCCGGCGCTAAGTAGCGTATTACCTGTATCGATTTTCTTGATTTCCAGTATTGCACTGATGTAATAGACTTCACATTTTGAAATAAAGAGCTTTGATTTAGTAACATTGGTAGGCCTATATTCATCCACTGAAAATAGTTTAATAGGAATTAGCTCGATAATTTAGTAATGCCTCTTATTTAGACCTCAGCCATTTTGGTAAATATGTCTACTGATAATTACTACGGCACTCCTGGGTTCAAATTTCATCCAAAGCTTTAACGTATTTGTATGAACGACTGAGGCCCAATTGTATAAAACTCTCTGACTAAAGATCAAATGTGATCGAAGATCGGAAAGTGAACCGAGTTTAAACACTTCTTCTATTGTATAAAACTTTTCTGCGATCAAATTACCTTGGTTCAAATGCAATCTAAGTTCACGTGAAAAGGATTTGGCAACATCGCATAAACACGTGAAATATGTAAAGCAGAGTAATAAAAGATAAAGACCGTAATTTTAGCCTGTTACCTACAACAATACTTGAAGAATAACCTCTAAAAATTTCAAATGTGTATCTTATATAAGTCCTGAGAAAAGTGCACCTAAATTAGATGAAATTTACATTGCTGGGATAGGCAGTTAGAGATTTAGCGACCTTTTTAGCACCCCATAGTGACGAAATTTAATTTTTCTTTGTTGATAATGAGAAATCTAGCGACTTTACAACTACTTCTTGGCGACTTTCCGTACACTCTGTTGGAGTCCCTGGTTCGTTTTGTGCAATTTAAATAATGGCGGACAATAAGAAGAAGGTTGACTTCTCCAAATTGTTATCATGTTATGGTGTTTGATATTGCTAAACATAATAAAGCTTTATAAAACGACAATTTTCGTTTAGTAATAGAGTTAATTGAAAATTTATTAATGTACTTATCATATCCATTAATAATTAATGGTTGTTATAAACATAATATAATTATACAGCAGGTTATGTCATTTGATACTGCTGAACACGATAGAGCCTTATAAAATATAAGATTGTTTGTGTATTAAGGCAAGAAATTGAAAAAAATATATATATAAATGTACCTACCATACCTATTAGCCTAATATAAATAATAATAATAATAATAATAATAATAATAATAATAATGGATATTTTATTTGCACAATCTGTCACTCGTATATTTCAAACAGAAAAGAAATAACTGAACTTGGATCATCTAACTTAATCGGAGAAATTTCTTTAGTCAAAGTTGACTTTAGTTTGAGACAAATTAATCTCAGATTAGACTTTACACAACAAAAAATTCCAAGTTCAGCTAGAACTAGGATCAATTTAACCTCGGATCTAAGATTAAATGGTTTATACAATCGGGCCTGAATGTCGTAAGATGTAAAGCTCAGGTCAAATTCTCTAAGTCATGGCTTGAAGAAAGGCTAGTTTCTTAAATGAAACGATAGATCTATGAAGAGAGAAAATGGGAATAGTATTCACGTGTGCTTTTTGCGTGAAGGTCTTGTCACAAATATATCACATCTAATTCTACCTAATCTGTCACTGACAGTAGGCCTACTAGTCACTAATCTATCTTCTCATCAAACCCTACCTAACTTGTAGCTGACAGCAGGGCAACTTGTTATTAATTATCTCCCATTGAATCCTACCTAACTTAACTGGCAGTAGGCCTATTTGTCACTAAGCAATTTCATCCAACCCTCCCTAACTTAAACTGCGAATGAGGTCACTTGTCTGGAATGTTCCCCTTAAAAATCTCATCACTGCCAGTGGGGCTATTTGTCCCTAATCTATCTTCTCACCACACTCTACTTAACCTTATCACATTGAATGTGGTTATTCGTCACTAATCTATCTTCTCATCAAACTCTACTTAACCTTATCACTATGAATGGGGCTATTCGTCACTAATCTATCTTCTCATCAAACTCTACTTAACCTTATCGCTATGAATGGGGCTATTCGTCACTAATCTATCTTCTCATCAAACTCTACTTAACCTTATCACAACGAATGGGGCTATTTGTCACTAATCTATCTTCTCATCAAACTCTACTTAACCTCATCACTATGAATGGGGTTATTCGTCACTAATCTATCTTCTCATCAAACTATATACTCTTATCACTTTGTTTTTTTTTTTCCATTAACACTAATATCTAGGTAAATGTCAATGTTTCAATGCAACCCATACTAATTATACTAATTGTACTATTCCTTCGAGTTGTGTGATTATATTCATGTGCATTAATTCTTTCTTTTTAAGTTAATACTTATATACCGGAATGTATTTCCCTGTTTGTGATTATATTCATATGTATTTATTTTATTATTATTTTTAACATAATACTTGTATATCGGTATGTATTTTTCTGTATGTGCTTTGATCCCGGTCGAGTGGCAGAGACGGCCTGATGGCCATATCTCTACCAGGGAAAATAAAACTATTATTATTATCAATGCCAGTAGGTGTAGCGTCACTAATCTATCTCATCAAATTACCTAACCCTAACTGACATAGGTCTACTTATCATTAATAGAACTCGTCATCAAATCCTACCTAACCTAGTCACTGCCAGTGGGGTTCAATCTATCTCATCAAACCCTACCTAACCTTATCACTTACAGTAGGAATATTTGTCATTAAGAATTAGGAAGACGAGGGAAGTGTAGGGAATGAAACAATTTTTTCCCGATACGAACGGTATAGCCTACTGGATTCCATTAATGCCGTCTCGTTCCTTAGCTGTATACTCTCTGAAAAACTCCGTATTTCACGCCTACGCCTTACGTGCACGTGCGGCTGAGTCATTCTTGCGTATTCCGGTTTTCAGTGGTGGTCATGTTAGATAATATCAGTGACACAATTAGAACTCGTTTGCGATGTATGCCGACATTTCAGAGATTCAGCAGCACTCCACTGCTTATAGCAATTGTCTGTGTGTCTTGTATAGCCTACATACTAGCATAAAAGTGGGAGGGGAACGAAGTACTGACTGCAAACACAATTTCAAAATGTGGCGGCTTTAATGGAATGGATTCTACACGTCAACGTTACACCCATATCCATCTGTCGCTGTTATTTACTGTTATTAAAATTCATCTCTCTCACCCTGGCTACATTTTCGAATTACATGCGCTATCAAGCCGATGATGGAGACAAGAGGCTGCGTCCCATCCAGGGTGTTCTAAACTCACCAAAGACAATGCGTAACAATTTTTGTCTAGCTTAGGGGATCGAATATTTTAATAGGACTGTAGTTGTAATTATGGACAAGAAAACTAGTTTCCGGTCAGTGTTGTCAGTAGCGTTGACGAAGAAGTAGTACCGTCCATAACGCAGTACCTCGTTTGTCTGTATTTTTGCTCTACTGTAGTTCGAAGTCAAGTCACTGCAGCTATCTACGAACGATATATGAGGGTTTCACAACCACAGTGGACCAAGTCCATCTGGAATAGTTCTGAGATATTGAGTCTTAAAGTTCCCGGCAACCTTAGCAACCTTCATCTTCCATAGGAAATGCTGCCCTCTGTGGAGTAACAAATGAGTTATGGACTTTGTTTGTTATGGCCTAGATCATATATACCCAGATGGGTCGGCCTTATAGACTTTGAGGTTAACAACTTTTGTCAGGTTTACTACGCTGCCATCTAGTTGTTACATAAGGAGTCACGTCATAATTCCCATTTGAATTGCATTAGTGACTGTACTGCCATCTCGTGTTCGTTTACGGCGGACGGGTGGCGATCCTGGCGGTTGTTCTCTTCAAAGTGCTGCCGATTTTAACATAGCGATGAGTTATCTATTACATATATGATCTAGGGTTACGGCAATGAATAAATCTAGTTTTCTTCATCCGAGATTGTATTAATCCACAAACTGATCACTAATATGTTACTTCTACAATGTTCTTTGAATAGTTGTATCGTGGACCATAGTTGTGTTCCTGGGCCATAGTTACGGGAAATGACGGCGCGACCCTAGTGACGTCGGAATTATCATGTTCGTCACCAACACAATAAAGAAAAATTCCGCTGCATACAAGAATAAGTCACATCTTGGAAAATTCAAATCCGCTAGATATAACGCTGTTATTTACTTTATACAAATCCAGAGTATGACGAATCATACCACTTCCAATAATAATAATAATAATAATAATAATAATAATAATAATAATAAAATAATAAAATAATAATAATGATAATAATAATTATAATAATAATAATAATAATAATAATAATAATAATAATAATAATAATAGTAATCACCGACACAATAATGAAAATTCCGCTGCGTACAAGATTAAGTCACATCTTTGAAAATTCAAATCCGCTAGATGTAACGCTGTTATTTACGTTCTACAAATCCAGAATATGACGAATCATACCACTTCCAATAATAATAATAATAATAATAATAATAATAATAATAATAATAATAATAATAATAATAATACAATAATAATAGCTAATAATAATGGTTTATTTTAATTGGCAGAGTTAAGGCCATTCGGCTTTCTCTTCCACTCTACCATAGGCCCTACCGATGGATTTTTTAAATGTTTACATTTCGCATTAGCTGGACTATTTTCTTCGAAGTCTAACATATCCATGATTTGTTTCTTGATTCCGTCTGTGAAGTCGTTAATTATAATTTATGAAACGAAAGAAAAGAAGCCACACAAACAACTCAATAGACTATCCAATTTCATTAACGTAAACTTGTTAAAATAAATCTTTGTTACAGTAATATAAAATATACATTCTAAGAGATTCTAAACTGACGTTTCCCCCCTCCAAGCTTTAATAAAGTGCGAATGAAGAAATAATTGGGGTTCACTTCTGGGCTCTACAGGCTCAACGCATCTTTGATTTCGTCAAATGTACGAGACTTCTTGCAGCAACTAAACTTTGTAATGAGTGTACGTTTTTTTTACATAGCCTACTGCGGAAATTTCAAAGTAAGAACCACGTAAATAAATTCTTAGTAACCATCATGAATTCTAATATCCGTTCTTCGTGGACTAAACTCGAGTAAAAAGAGAAATAATGAAAATATATCTATCCTCTCCCAATGCTTTCTACACAAATTGCAGCATAGATATGTAGAGTAAAACCATGCTTTTCGTTGCCCGAACGTACACGACGGGGAGGAATTCTTTCCGCAGTGAATGGTTCTGCAGCTGGCGTTAAGACAGCGTAGTGAAGTTGACGAGCTAACTGGACCGAAGCGTCGCGACGCCTCCAGCTAGCCTGCTGGGTCTGTGTTTACCTTAGCGATGGACCGACAGCTCGGTACTGCCCTTCTCCTCCTCCTAGCAAACCCGAGAGTAGGAAGGAAGGAAGCCAGGCAACTTGAAAAGGAAGTAGGTACAGAATGGAGGTGGGAAGTTTAGAAGAGTAGATCTATAAGAGCTTTGAAAACGTGGTTTTTTTTAACTCGCCAGAACTCGAGACATCCTACATCTTTTCTTGACCCTCCGTCTTTCGAGACTGCTACACACTGACCTATAGATAGTATTATGAAAAGATATCTTCAGTCCATATTATATATATTCTTCTATTAAACTTGATAATGAAGAAGAAAGCACCACACGTAGGGAAAGTCATAATTTTATTAAGAAACTAAAATATACAGGAACATCATTTTATTTTTACTAACATTTATAATATTAACCTGGCTATACCTTTGGATTAACGGTTGAGAACCAGAAACACCGTTTGCTACCCCCTTTCACTACTGGAGTTCGATGAAACTGGCGTAAAATACAAGCAAATCACTTACTAGGTATAGGAGGGAAGAAAAGTAGTTCATCCATTTACGTAAACTAGGAAATATCGCGATTTTGAGTTTGATAATTTTCATTAGGTTTTTGTTTAATCAAAATATAGTATTGTATTAACAATAAGTGTTTTTACTCACGAACTGAGCTATCCATTCGGACGTATCCATTATGCAGTGTATATTATACTGTCTACAGCACATTAGCGTACAATATAGAGAATGAAGTTAAATTTAAAAAATAATCAATGTGGATATTTGAACACATTTTTTAAAATGGTGACCTTCTTTTCGATACAGGCTTCAGTTCTTTTGTGCATATTATCGCACTATAGACTATTGTACCTAATTCCAATTACCAGTTTCGTCCTTCGTACTAGTAACTCATGTTGAAATAATTCCGTACCTGCTCTATAAGAGAGTACCTTACGTACTGTAAATTCAATCTTCACTTTAGACGTCCAATTTCTAAGAGAAATTAATGTTTTCAGGAAAGGGCTAAGACAGCCTAGCCACTAGCCTTTACAGAGACGCACGGGGGGGCCGGGGGGGAAACTAGAATGCGACGTGAGCAAACGGACGACAGTACCTGTGCGAAAATATGATTCAATATTGAAAGCTCTTTCGTCACTGGAAAACGCGAACATATTTCTTGAACGTACTGTACTCACTAACTCAGTATACGTGGCTTGGCTCTGTGTGTAGGACGATTGGAACTTTACTAGTAAAGGGGGTGGGGTGAAGTACATTCAAAAACTCAGGTACAATAAAAGTTGAAGTAAAAATAAAATGATGTCCCTGTATATCAGGCCTGCAGAACTCGCAAATTAGGGTAACTATGACGTCAGCCTCACTCCATTTCTATTGGGGATGATCGACTTCCGTTGTATATTATCTTCGTCCTCCAAATGCTACGAACACTGAAAGTCTCACAATTATAGACCACAAACTATCTACATATCTGGTTAGATTGTCTCCAGGATTAAGCATATCCGTTCTTTGCGTTTTCTAACTACATGTCTGAATAGATCGACTCTGAATTTAACTGGATGTCGAATGAGACGTATTAAATCTCCATTCAGGCCCTACAAAAGAATAACCTCGTTTACACAAGTGGACGAAAAAATTTTATAATTTTTAAACTTCTTGCATGCCACAACGCTCTCTTGTCCGTTTTCTTTAAGAGGCCAGACATTTTCTAAGCTACCTAGGCTTAATTGTCGTCACCACTACTTCTACCTTCACCAGCCTCGTGTTCCATTCCATCCCAATCTAATCGATATTCACATCTTGCTTTGATGTAAGACTTTCTTCTTATAGCGACTGGATCATGTTCTTGCATGGGAAGTGCATTTTGTTGTACCTAACGCTGACTGCACGACAATTAAGACCCACCTAGTGTTAGGTGTGTTGCTGCCACTGCGGAGGGATTTATTATCTGGTGGGGACAGAATTTATAAAATGTGTGCAAGCTTGGAAACAAAATTTTTGAAATTAAACACCTACAGAATTCCACATGATTACGGTCACAAAAAGAATTTTCATAATTATATGCTAGGAAAATTAAATTGCGGAGATCCTGAACCTAGATCTATTTTCTTTTCTGATTGGATGTGTATATATGTATCATTAAAATAAACGTTTCTCTCCAAATGTTGGACGAAACACATGCTACATTTTTATATACCGGTACCTCGAATATGAAGCTCTGGAAATTAATCCTTTCTATCGTTTAATGTGTAGGCTTTTAAATTTGCCAAATTCTTCTAGGCATAAGCCTTGTAGGTTATTCAGACAATTTCTTGCCTCTTTCCCATGCGAATTTCTATCTACTGACAACAGTTTAATTAGGAACAGTAAAGTTCGACAAATGTATAATCAAGAAATAAACTATTCTTTTGAATAATTGAAACAAAAAAAATATTTGTATTTCAATCTACTGTACTAGTAAATATTTTAATATTTTATAGGCTATGTAGTAAGCCGTTCTTTTCTAATAGGCCTATAATTCCAATTCGTACGTCGTTTACCTCTGGTATATTTCATCCTCTCTTCCTCTTGGATTTTTCTTCTCCTGTATTGCTTACCATAGGCCTACTAGTATAGGTCCTATGGGTGAGCGAGAGTAGCGTAAAATTGTAGGTCTGTATTGCCAAACGACCTAAAGGGAGGAAGTCCGTGTAATTTGGACAGGCGTGTAATCTTGATCGATTTGAATTTTGGTATTTGCAGGTTTGTTCAACCCCCTCCCCCCCGTGTCAAAGGTAGTGATAGCAAGATCGTTGAGGATTTCTTTCTGCCTGCAAGTTATTTTGCTTCAGCATTCAAGTTTGAGGGGTGAGAAGAAAAGTTTATTACTCACAAGCCTTAAATACGTACATCCTGTTGAGATTGAGTGCTATGTAGTTAGGACTACTATTTGAATCGAGGGTATATCACTTGGTCAAGCATTGTGAAAATACTGCGATAACTTCTACCACAGTCCCTTCCGTATATTTAGAATAATTTTTGTTATATTTCTTTGTAAATTAACTCTTTCAACGGTGTGTAATTCGGACCGACCGCGAGTGTGTTATTCGGAAAGTTGAAGCAAATTTAATATGTGTTTTTGCGTAGTGGTTCCTGTGATTCTAAGGACGATGTTGAATAAAGGCTTTTAGACGGAGATACTATTCTAGAAGGCATAAAGAGTAGAGTTTATGTTTTATATTCACAAAATTATATAAAGTAAGTTCCTAATGTTAAATTCGACTGTAATAAACGTGAATGTATAAAAGTTTCGTCAATTTTCTTGTTTATCTTCTTTTTTCTGGAAGTTCGGGTTAAGACCTCTCAGTGTGAGAGTGAATTGTCTTGATATGACAAATGCTACATTCATGACTGGATGCAGTGCAATAGTTTCAAAAGTCACGCTCACGAATACCGTCTGGAAATTTGGCCTTCTGATCTCGCAATGTGAGAATGATTTGTCTTGATATGACAAATGCTACTTTGATGACTGAATTCAGTGCAATAGTCGTACAAATCACGCTCATGAATACCAACTGGAAATTTGGCCTTCTGACCTCGCAGTGTGAGAGCGATTTGTCTTGATATGACAAATGCTACATTTATGACAGGATTCAGTGCAATGGTTGTAAAAAACCTAGTTCATGAATACCATCTGGAAATTTGACTTGTGACCTCGCTGTGTGAGAGTGATCTGTATTGATATGACAAATGCTACATTGATGACTGGATTTAGTGAAATGGTTGTAAAAATCGATGTCATATATGCCGTCTGAAAATGTGGCTTAAGACCTCGCTGTGTGAGAGTGATCTGTATTGATATGACAAATGCTACATTGATGACTGGATTCAGTGCAATGGTTGTAAACAAAATCCCTCCCTAACAATATCTACTTTTGTTGATCGATGGAACTATCATAGAGCCAATCGGATAGTATATATCCATCGATTCATAGAGTCATTCTACCTAAGAGCCAACTGGCTAGTCTCTGATATTGAGACAACTCATCCTGCCTAAGATTTTTCCGTGGTTTTCCTAAGGCGCTAAGACAAATGTTCGGATGAGCCCTAAAAGAAATAGGCCACGGACCTGCATTCATATCCCCATGAATCTCCCTAATTACTCTAATTAATTAATAATTACATCTCTCCCCTCTCTTCGTAATTGAGTCACCATAAAGCCAAATGGCTGGTCTCTAAATTGAGACGATTCAACAAGGCTCATGACAACAATCACCTCCTACATAATAGCTAAATTGGCTAGTCTCTTATATATCAGACAAGTCATCCTGCTTAAGGTATTCCGTGGTTTTCCTAAGGCGTAAGACAAATGTCGGGATGAGCCCTATAAGAAATGGGCCACGGACCTATATGCCCTTCCCCATATATATATACGTCGTTTACAAGAAAAGGGGAAAAAAAAATATATATATATATATATATTCCCCTTTTCTTGTAAACGACATATGCCCTAGTTCAGAATCTATAAATTGTCTATTAAATATACGAGGTCAACCAATTAGTCGCAATTTGAAAGGACAGGGACCTCTCAAATTGCAGATTTAGATTTCACGGCGCTTCTTCCGACGGCCTTCACATGCCTTGTCATCGAACAACAGATGACAGCGTCTTGCCATCCTAACGGCAAACACCAGCCATCTCCTCCTCGTCCCGTTCCGTGATCACTTGATCAAATCTCCGTCCCCCTCGCGTATGTGGTACCTAAGAGGTTACGTCCAATTTCGGCTTCCCCTTCAAAATTTTCTAGAGCTCCTTCAGTGGAGCAGCGTAAGCCGGAGTGAGACTAGTGGCCAACAGGCTTGGAGCTCACATATTTAGTTTTGTAAAGCCCCCAACGCCTTGCAAGGACGTGTTTTGCGTACCTTTTAAATTTGTCCTCTCAATTCTCTTTCGATTTTTTCGATGGTTGTAAAAATCGAACTCATGAATACCGTCTGGAAATTGGCTTTATAACGTCGCAGTGTCCGTGATTTGTGTAGATACTTCGTTCACTACATTCATGAATGGATTCAGTGTAAAAGATGTAAAAATCGAGCTCACGAATACCGTCTGGAAATTTGGCCTTCTGACCTCGCAGTGTGATAGTGATTTGCCTTGATATGACAAATGCCACATTGATGAACGGATTCAGTGCAATGGTTGTAAAAATCGTGCTCATGAATACCTTCGGGTAATTTGGCCTTCTAACCTCGCTCTGTGAGAGTGATTTGTCTTGATATGACAAATGCTACATCGATGACTGGATTTACTGCAACGGTTGTAGAAATCGAGCTCATGAATAACGTCTGGAAATTGGCTTGTGACGTCAAACTGTGCGTGGTTTGTGTGTGTGTATATATATATATATATATATCGTTCGCTATA
This sequence comes from Periplaneta americana, assembly GCF_040183065.1. Taxonomy (NCBI): domain Eukaryota; kingdom Metazoa; phylum Arthropoda; class Insecta; order Blattodea; family Blattidae; genus Periplaneta; species Periplaneta americana. The sequence continues at coordinate 171,823,109 of NC_091126.1, read as the reverse complement.
TTCATGACTGGATTCAGTGCAAAAGTTGTAACACTGGAATACTGTCTGGAAATATGGCTTCTGAACTCGCACAGTGAGAGTTATTATTCAGGATATTAAAAATGCTACATTAATGAATGGATTCCGTGGAATGGTCGTAAAAACCGAGCTCATGAATACCGTCGGGAAATTTGGCTTGTGACCTCGCTGTATGACACTAGTAGGTCTTGATATGACAAATGCTACATAGATAACTCTATTCATTGCAATACTTATAAATTGGAGCTCATGATTACCATCTGGAAATGTGGCTTGTGACCTCGCAATGTGAGAGTGATTTGTCTTGATATGACAAATGCTACATTGATGACTGGATTCAGTGCAATAGTCGTAAAATCGAGCTCATTGATACTGTTTGGAAATATTCCTTGTGACTTCGGAGTGTGAGTGTGATTAGTCTTAATATGACAAATGCTACATCGATGAGTGGATTCAGTGCAAAAGTTGTAACACTGGAATACTGTCTGGAAATATGGCTTGTGAACTAGCAAAGTGAGATTTATTATTCAGGAAATTAAAAATGCTACATTAATGAATGGATTCCGTGGAATGGTCGTAAAAACCGAGCTCATGAATACCGTCGGGAAATTTGGCTTGTGACCTCGCTGTATGACACTAGTAGGTCTTGATATGACAAATGCTACATAGATAACTCTATTCATTGCAATACTTATAAATTGGAGCTCATGATTACCATCTGGAAATGTGGCTTGTGACCTCGCAATGTGAGAGTGATTTGTCTTTATATGACAAATGCTACATTGATGACTGGATTCAGTGCAATAGTCGTAAAAATCGAGCTCATTAATACTGTTTGGAAATATGCCTTGTGACTTCGGAGTGTGAGTGTGATTAGTCATGATATGACAAATGCTACATTCATGACTGTATTTAGTACCATGGTTGTAAAAATCGATTTCATAAATACCGTCTGGAAATTTGGCTTAAGACCTCGCTGTGTGAGAGTGATTTGTATTGATATGACAAATGCTACAATGATGACTGGATTCAGTGCAATGTTTGTAAAAATCGAACTTATGAATACCGTCTGGAAATTGGCTTGTGACATCACAGTGTGCGTGATTTGTGTAGATACTTCATTCACTACATTCATGACTGGATTCAGTGCAAAAGTTGTAAAATTCGTGCTCATGAATATCGTCTGGAAATTTGGCTTGTGACCTCGCTGTGTGACAGTGATTTATATTGATGTTACAAATGCTACATTGATGAATGTATTCAGTGCAATACTTGTAAAAATCGAGCTCATGAATAGCGTCTGGAAATTGGATGGTGACGTCACAGTGTGTATAGGTACGTCATTCACTACTTTCATGACCGGATTTAGTGCAATGGTTGTAAAAATCGAGCTCATGGATACCGTCTGGAAATTTGGCCTTGTTCCTCGCAGTGTGAGAGTGATTTGTCTTGATATGACAAATGTTACATTGATGACTGGATTCAGTGCATGGTTAGAAAAATCGAGCTCAAGAATACTGTCTGGAAATTTGGCTTGTGACGTCACAGTGTGTATGATTAGTGTAGGTACGTCATTCACTACATTCATGACCGGCTCCAGTGCAATGGTTGTAAAAATCGAGCTCTTGGATACCGTCTCGAAATATGGCCTTGTGACCTTGCTATATGAGAGTGATTTGTCTTGCTACGACAAATGCCACGTTGATGACTCGATTAACTGCAATGGTTGTAAAAATCGATCCCACGAATACGTTGCGGAAAATTGAGCAATCCAAATTACATTAATTCCCGGTCCAAATTGGACGGAAACACATTTTTTAAATCCTTATTTTTGAATAAGTTATTAAAAATTTTCTAATCTTTAGTTTCAGGAAAGCATTCAGCACACCATACCACAATTTTGTATAAAATTTATAGAGTTTTCATTGCAGTGAATGAAGTTATAAGCGATTTAATTGTGCAAATTACACGGACTTCCCCAACTGCATCGAGTTCTTTCCATATTTGAAGCAAAAATGAGATGAAATAATTCTGGATAAATTATGATCCTCTTCTTCGCTCGACTGCGATGCAGCACTGCCTACAGGCATTGGGTGCTGTTCTTTGCTCGACTACGATTGCAGGACTGCCTACAGGCATTGGGTGCCGTTCTTTGCTCGACTACGATTGCAGGACTGCCTACAGGCATTGGGTGCCGTTCTTTGCTCGACTACGATTGCAGGACTGCCTACAGGCATTGGGTGCCGTTCTTTGCTCGACTACGATTGCAGGACTGCCTACAGGCATTGGGTGCCGTTCTTTGCTCGACTACGATTGCAGGACTGCCTACAGGCATTGGGTGCCGTTCTTTGCTCGACTACGATTGCAGGACTGCCTACAGGCATTGGGTGCCGTTCTTTGCTCGACTACGATTGCAGGACTGCCTACAGGCATTGGGTGCCGTTCTTTGCTCGACTACGATTGCAGGACTGCCTACAGGCATTGGGTGCAGTTCTTTGCTCGACTACGATTGCAGGACTGCCTACAGGCATTGGGTGCCGTTCTTTGCTCGACTACGATTGCAGGACTGCCTACAGGCATTGGGTGCCGTTCTTTGCTCGACTACGATTGCAGGACTGCCTACAGGTATTGGGTGCCGTTCTTTGCTCGACTACGATGCAGCACTGCCTACAGGCATTGTCCGTTGTTCTTCTTTGGTGGACTGCGATGCAGCACTGCCTACAGGCATTGTCTGTTGTTCTTCTTTGGTGGACTGCGATGCAGCACTGCCTATAGGCATTGTCTGTTGTTCTTCTTTGGTGGACTGCGATGCAGCACTGCCTACAGGCATTGGGTGCTGTTCTTCTCTGCTCAACTGCAGCACTCCCTGCAGACACTGGGTGCTGTTCTTCTTTGGTCGACTGCGATGCAGCACTGCCTAAAGGCATTGGGTGCTGTTCAGATTCGCTGAACTGCGATACAGCACTTTTCATTGTCGTGCTCTAATTGTTGTACTTTATTATATTTTTTCATGTTAATGGTTTCACTTTTTCCTTTTTCTTTTTTTTTTTCTTTTAAGCAGAATTCACACAATGTTAAGTGCTTTTGCCAAGACTCCACCCAGACCATTTAAAAAAACATACATCAAATTAACTCCATCAAGACCCTAAAATCACAAAAATGGAATCTGATAAGAATAATAACTACAAGGAAGAATACGAAGCACTTAGAGTGAAATGGTCCAGTAAGCCGTGGAAGTTCTACACACTCACATGTCAACTCAGTATCTTCGAAATGTTATCAGCACAAAATCACAGCAAGTGATATTTACTTAGTGAAAAAGTTACATTCCGTTATTTATGTACATCATCTCAACAAAACTTCTTGTACGCCTATGTATATACGAAAATGTCTGAATACATTAGATCCCTGACTAAGCGACTCAGTCTTTTGCGTTCCCCATCTACTCGTACATGTCTGGATAGATGGGCACCCTGACTAAGCGTCTTTGCGTCCTTATCAACCCGTAGACCTACATGTCTGGATAGACAGGATCCCTCACTAATCGTCTCCGTCTTTTGCGTTCTTTATCTACTCGTACATGTCTCGACAAACAGGCTACCTGATTAAGCGTCTCCGTCCTTTGAATTCTTATCTACTCGTACATGTCTGGATAGACAGGCTCCCAGACTAAGCGTCTCCGTCCTTTGCGTTCTTTATCTACTGGTATATGTCTGGATAGACAGGCTCCCTGACTAAGGGTCTCCGTTCTCTGCATTCTTTATCTACTCTTACATGTCTAGATAGACAGGATCCCCGACTAAGCGTCTCCGTCCTCTAGCTACTCGTACATATCTGGATAGAGAGGCTCCCAGTCTAAGCGTCTCCGTCCTTTGCGTTCTTTATCTACTGGTATATGTCTGGATAGACAGGCTCCCTGACTAAGGGTCTCCGTCTACGTCCTGTGCTCGACTACGATGCAGCACTCCCTGCAGACACTGGGTGCTCTTTTTCTTTGGTCGACTGCGATGCAGCACTGCCTAAATGCATTGGGTGCTGTTGATCTTCGCTGAACTGCGATACAGCACTTTTTATTGTCGTGCTCTAATTTTTTGTACTTTTTTATTATATTTTTTCATGGTAATGGTTTCACTTTTTCCTATTTCTTTTTTTTTTCTTTTAAGCAGAATTCACACAATGTTAAGTCCTTTAGCCAAGATCGCACCCAGACCATTTAAAACAAAACATACATGAAATTCACTCCATCAAGACCCTAAAATCACAAAAATGGAATCTGATAAGAATAATAAATACAAGGAAGAATACGATGCACCTAGAGTGAAATGGTCCAGTAAGCCGTTGAAGTTCTATACACTCACATCTAAACTCAGTGTCTTCGAAATGTTATCAGCACAAAACACACAGCAAGAGATATTTACACTTAGTGAAAAAGTTACATTCCGTTATTTATGTACATCATCTCAACAAAACTTCTTGTTGGCTTATGTATATACGTAAATGTGTGAATAGATTAGCTCCCTGACTAAGCGACTCCGTCCTTTGCGTTCCCCATCTACTCGTAAATGTCTGGATAGATGGGCACCCTGACTAAGCGTCTTTGCGTCCGTATCAACCCGTAGACCTACATGTCTGGATAGACAGGATCAATGACTAATCGTCTCCGTCTTTTGCGTTCTTTATCTACTCGATTATGTCTCGATAGACAAGCTCCCTAATTAAGCGTCTACGTCCTTTGAATTCTTTATCTACTCGTACATGTCTGGATAGACAGGCTCCCAGACAAAGCGCCTCCGTACTTTGCGTTCTTTATCTATTCGTACATGTCTGGATAGACAGGCTCCCTGTCTAAGCATCTCCGTTCTTTGCATTCTTTATCTACTGGTACTTTTCTAGACAGACAGGCTCCCTGACTAAGCGTCTCCGTTCTTTGTATTCTTTTTCTACTCTTACATGTCTAGATAGACAGGATCCCCGAATAAGCGTCCCCGTCCTTTGGCTACTCGTACATATCTGGATAGACAGGCTCCCCGACTAAGCGTGTCCGTCCTTTGCGTTCTTTATCTACTTATATATGTCTGGATAGAGAGGCTCCCAGACTAAGGGTCTCCGTCTCCGTCCTGTGCTCGACTACGATGCAGCACTGTCTACAGGTATTGTGTGCTGTTCTTCTCTCCTCAACTGCAGCACTTCCTGCAGACACTGGGTGCTGTTCTTCTTTGCTCAACTGCAGCACTACCTGCAGACATTGGGTGCTGTTCTTCTTTGGTCGACTGCGATGCAGCTTTGCCTAAAGCATTGGGTGCTGTTCATCTTCACTGAACTGCGATACAGCACTTTTTATTGTCGTGCTCAAATTTTGGTACTTTTTTATTATATTTTTTGATGTTAATGGTTTCACTTTTTTCTTTTTCTTTTTTTTTTTTTTAAGCAGAATTCACACAATGTAATGTGCTCTTGGCAAGTTTGCACCCAGACCATTTAAAACAAAACACACATCAAATTAACTCCATCAAGAACCTAAAATCACAAAAATGGAATCTGATAACAATAATAAATACAAGGAAGAATACGAAGCACTTAGAGTGAAATGGTCGAGTATGCCGTGGAAGTTCTATACAATCACATGTAAACTCAGTGTCTTCGAAATGTTATCAGCAGAAAACACACAGCAAGTGATATTTAGACTTAGTGAAAAAGTTACATTCCGTTATTTATGTACATCATCTCCACAAAACTTCTTGTAGGCCTATATATATACGTAAAGGTGTGAATAGATTAGCTCCCTGACAAAGCGACTCCATCCTTTGCGTTCCCCGTCTACTCGTACATGTCTGGATAGATGGGCACCCTGACTAAGTGTCTTTGCGTCCTTATCAACCAGTAGACCTACATGTCTGGATAGACAGGATCCCTGACTAATCGTCTCCGTCTTTTGCGTTCTTTATCTACTCGTACATGTCTCGATAGACAGGGTCCCTGATTAAGCGTCTCCGTCCTTTGAGTTCTTTATCTACTCGTACATGTCTGGATAGACAGGCTCCCTGACTAAGCGTCTCCGTTCTTTGCATTCTTTATCTACTGGTACATGTCTAGACAGACAGGCTCCCTGACTAAGCGTCTACGTTCTTTGCATTCTTTATCTACTCTTACATGTCTAGATAGAGAGGATCCCCGACTAAGCGTCTCCGTCCTTTAGCTACTCGTACATATCTGGATACACAGGCTCCCTGACTAAGGGTCTCCGTCCTTTGCGTTCTTTATCTACTGGTATATATGTGGATAGACAGGCTCCTTGACTAAGGGTCTCCGTCCTTTGCGTTCTTTAACTACTCGTACATGTCTGGATAGACAGCTTCCCTTGAGTAAGGGTCTCCGTTCTTTGCATTATTTATCTACTCGTAATGTCTAGATATTCAGGCTCCCTGACTAATCTTCTCCGTCCTTTATCTAGTCGTACATGTCTGGATAGACAGGCTCCCCGACTAAGCGTATCCGTCCTTTTTCTACTCGTATATGTCTGGATAGACAGGCTCCCCGACTAAGCGTCCCGTCCTTTGCGTTCTTTATCTATTGGTACACGTCTGGATAGATAGGCTCCCTTACTAAACATTTCCGTCCTTTGCGATCTTTATCTACTGCTACACGTCTGGATAGACATTCTCCCTGACTAAGCGTCTCCGTTCTTTGCGTTCTTTATTTACTGCTACACGTCTGGATAGACAGGCTCCCTGACTAAGCGTCTCCGTCCTTTGCGTTCTTTCTCTGCTCGTACATGTCTGGATAGACAGGCTCCCTGACTAAATTTCTCCGTTCTTTTTGTACTTTATCTACTCTTACACGTCTGGATAGACAGGATCCCAGACTACGCTTCTCCGTCCTTTGCGTTCTGTATCTATTGGTACTAGTCTGGATAGACATGCTCCTTGACTAAGATTCTCCGTCCTTGGCGTTCTTTATCTACTGGTTCATTTCTGGAAAGACAGACTCCCTGACTACGCGTCTCCGTCCTTTGCGTTCTTTATCTACTGGTACATATCTCGATAGACCTGCTAACTGACTACGCGTCTCCATTCTTTGCATTCTTTAGCTACTGGTACGGTCGACCAGGTTGGCAAGTTGTTACAGCACTGGCCTTCCAAGCCCAAGTTTGCGGGTTGGATCCTGGGCCATGTCGGTGGCACTTAAGTGTGCTTAAATGCGACATGCTCACGTCAGTAGATATACAGGCATATAAAATAACTCCTGCGGTACAAAATTCCGGCACATCTGGCGACGTTGATATAACCTTTGCAGTTGCGAGCGTCGTTAAATAAAACATAACATTTACTACTGGTACATGTCTTGATTGACAGGATCCCTGACTAAGCGTCTCCTTTCTTTGCATTCTTTATCTACTGTTACATGTCTGGATAGATAGGTTCTCAGACTAAGCGTCTCCGTTCATTGCATTTTTTATCTACTGGTACATATCTGGATAGACAGGCTCCCTGACTAAGCGTCTCCGTTCTTTGCATTCTTTATCTACTGGTACATGTCTACATAGACAGACTCCCTGACTAAGCTTCTCCGTTCTTTGCATTCTTTATCTACTCTTACATGTCTAGATAGACAGGATCCTCGACTAAGCTTCCCCGTCCTTTATCTACTCGTACATATCTGGATAGACAGGCTCCGCGACTAAGCGTCTCCGAACTTTGCGTTCTTTTTCTACTGGTATATGACTGGATAGACAGGCTCCCTGAGTAAGGGTCTCCGTCTCCGTCCTGTGCTCGACTACGATGGAGCATTGCCTACAGGCATTGTGTGGTGTTCTTCTTTGCTCATCTGTAGCACTGCCTGCAGACACTGTGTGCTGTTCTTCTTTGGTCGACTGCGATGCAGCACTGCCTAAAGGCGTTAGGTGCTGTTCATCTTCTCTGAACTGCGATACAGCACTTTTTATTCTCGTGCTCTAATTTTTTTTTGTACTTTTTGATTATATTTTTTCATGTAATTGATTTCACTTTTCCCTTTTTCTTTTCTTTTTTCTTTTAAGCAGAATTCACACAATGTTAAGTGCTCTTGCCATGATTGCACCCAGACCATTTAAAACACAACATACTTCAAATTAACTCCATCAAGACCCTAAAATCAGAAAAGTGGAATCTGATAAGAATAATAAATACAAGGAAGAATACGAAGCACATAGAGTGAAATGGTCCAGTAAGCTGCGGAAATTCTATACACTCACATGTAAACTCAGTGTCTTCGAAATGTTATCAGCACAAAACACACAGCAAGTGATATTTACACCTAGTGAAAAAATTACATTCCGTTATTTATGTACATCATTTCAACAAAACTTCTTGTAGGCCTATGTATATACGTAAATGTGTGAATAGATTAGCTCCGTGACTAAGCGACTCCGTCCTTTGCGTTCCCCATCTACTCGTACATGTCTGGATAGATTGGCACCCTGACTAAGCGTCTTTGCGTCCTAATCAACCCGTAGACCTACATGTCTGGATAGACAGGATCCCTCACTAATCGTCTCCGTCTTTTGCGTTCTTTATCTACTCGTACATGTCTCGATAAGGAGGCTCCCTGATTAAGCGTCTCCGTCCTTTGAATTTTTTTTCTACTCTTACATGTCTGGATAGACAGGCTCCCAGACTAAGCGCCTGCGTCCTTTGCGTTCTTTATCTACTGGTACATGTCTGGATAGACAGGCTCCCTGACTAAGCGTCTCCGTTCTTTGCATTCTTTATCTACTCTTACATGTCTAGATAGACAGGATCCCCGACTAAGCGTCTCCGTCCTCTAGCTACTCGTACATATCTGGATAGACAGGCTCCCCGACTAAGGGTGTCCGTCCTTTGCGTTCTTTATCTATTGGTATATGTCTGGATAGAGAGGCTCCCTGACTAAGGTTCTCCGTCTCCGTCCTGTGCTCGACTACGATGCAGCACTGCCTACAGGCATTGTCTGCTGTTCTTCTCTGCTCAACTGCAGCACTGCCTGCAGACACTGGGTGGTCTTCTTCTATGGTCGACTGCGATGCAGCACTGCCTAAAGGCATTCATCTTCGCTGAACTGCGATACAGCACTTTTTATTGTCGTGCTCTAATTTTTGTACTTTTTTATATTTCTTCATGTTAATGGTTTCACTTTTTCCTTTTTCTTTTCTTTTTTTTTTCTTTTAAGCAGAATTCACACAATGTTAAGTGCTCTTGGCGAGATTGCACCCAGACCATTTAAAACAAAACATACATCAAATTAACTCCATCAAGACCCTAAAATCAGAAAAATGGAATATTATAAAAATAATAAATACAAGGAAGAATACGAAGCACTTAGAGTAAAATGGTCCAGTAAGCCGTGGAAGTTCTATACACTCACATATAAACTCAGTGTCTTCGAAATGTTATCAGCACAAAACACACAGCAAATGATATTTACACTTAGTGAAAAAGTTACATTCCGTTATTTATGTACATCATCTCAACAAAACTTCTTGTAGGTCTATGTATATACGTAAATGTCTGAATAGATTAGCTCCCTGACTAAGCGACTCCGTCCTTTGCGTTCCCCATCTACTCGTGCATGTCTTGATAGATGGGCAACCTCACTAAGCGTCTTTGCGTCCTTATCAACCCGTAGACCTAAATGTCTGGATAGACAGGATCCCTGACTAATCGTCTCCGTCTTTTGCGATCTTTTTATCTACTCGTACATGTCTCGATAGACAGGCTCCCTGATTAAGAGTCTCCGTCCTTTGCGTTCTTTATCTACTCGTACACGTCTGGATAGACAGGCTCACCGACTAAGCGTCTCCGTTCTTTGCATTCTTTATCTACTTGTACATGTCTAGACAGACAGGCTCACTGACTAAGCGTCTCCGTTCTTTGCATTCTTTATCTACTCTTACATGTCTAGATAGAAAGGAACCCCGACTAAGCGTCTCCGTCCTTTAGCTCCTCGTACATATCTGGATAGACAGGCTCCCTGACTAATGGTCTCCGTCCTATGCGTTCTTTATTTACTGGTATATGTCTGGATGGACAGGCTCCTTGACTAAGGGTCTCCGTTCTTTGCGTTCTTTATCTACTCGTACATGTCTGGATAGACAGCCTCCCTGACTAAGGGTCTCCGATCTTTGCATTATTTATCTACCCGTACATGTCTAGATAGACAGGCTCCCTGACTAAGCTTCTCCGTCCTTTATCTAGTAATACATGTCTGGATAGACAGGCTCCCCGACTAAGCGTATCCGTCCTTTATCTACTCGTACAAGTCTGGATAGACTGGCTCCCAGACTAAGCGTCTCCGTCCTTTTCATTCTTTATCTACTGGTACACGTCTGGATAGACAGGCTCCCTGACTAAGAGTCTCCGGCCTTTGCGTTCTTTATCTACTGGTACACGTCTGGATAGATAAACTCCCTGACTAAACATCTCCGTCCTTGCGATCTTTATCTACTGCTACACGTCTGGATAGACATGCTCCATGAATAAGCGTCTCCGTTCTTTGCGTTCTTTGTTTACTGGTACACGTCTGGATAGACAGGCTCCCTGACTAAGCGCCTCCGTCCTTTGCGTTCTTTATCTACTCGTACATGTCTGGATAGACAGGCTCCCTGAATAAACCTTTCAGTCCTTTGCGTTCTTTATCTACTCTTACACGTCGGGATAAACAGGCTCCCTTACTAAATTTCTCCGTTCTTTTTGTTCTTTATCTACAGGTACACGTATGGATAGACAGGCACCATGACCACGCGTCTCCGTCCTTTGCGTTCTGTATCTACTGGTACATGTCTGGATAGACATGCTCCTTGACTAAGCTTCTCCGTCCTTGGCGTTCTTTATCTACTGGTACATGTCAGGAAAGACAGGCTCCGTGACTACGCGTCTCCGTCCTTTGCGTTCTTTATCTACTGGTACATGTCTGGATAGACATGCTCCTTGACTAAGGTTCTCCGTCCTTGGCGTTCTTTATCTACTGCTACATGTCTGGAAAGACAGGCTCCGTGACTACGCGTCTCCATTCTTTGCATTCTTTAGCTACTGGTACAGTCGACCTGGTTGGCAAGTTGTTACAGCGCTGGCCTTCCAAGCCCAAGGTTGCGAGTTGGATCCTGGGCCATGTCGGTGGCATTTAAGTGTGCTTAAATGCGACATGCTCACGTCAGTAGATTTACAGCCATATAAAATATCTCCTGCGGTACAAAATTCCGGCACATCTGGCAACGCTGATATAACCTTTGCCGTTGCGAGCATCGTTAAATAAAACATAACATTTTCTACTGGTACATGTCTTGTTAGACAGGATCCCTGACTAAGCGTATCCGTTCTTTGCATTCTTTATCTACTGGTACATATCTGAATAGACAGGTTCCCTGACTAAGCGTCTTCGTTCTTTGCATTCTTTATCTACTGGTACATGTCTACATAGACAGGCTCCCTGACTAAGCGTCTCCGTTCTTTGCATTCTTTATCTACTGGTACATGTGTAGATAGACAGGCTCCCTGAATAAGCGTCTCCGTTCTTTGCATTCTTTATCTACTCTTACATGTCTAGATAGACAGGATCCCCGACTAAGCTTTTCCGTCCTTTATCTACTCCTACATATCTGGATAGACAGGCTCCGCGACTAAGCGTCTCCGTCCTTTGCGTTCTTTATCTACTGGTATATGTCTGGATAGACAGGCTCCCTGACTGAGGGTCTCCGTCTACGTCCTGTGCTCGACTACGATGCAGCACTGCCTACAGGCATTGTGTGCTATTCTTCTTTGCTCATCTGCAGCACTGCCTGCAGGCACTGGGTGCGGTTTTCTTTGGTCGACTGCGATGCAGCTCTGCCTAAAGACATGAGGTGCTGTTCATCTTCACTGAACTGCGATACAGCACTTTTTTATTGTTGTGCTCTATTATTTTGTACTTTTTTATTATATTTTTTCATGTTAATGGTTTCACTTTTTCTTTTTTCTTTTCTTTTTTCTTTTAAGCAGAATTCACACAATGTTAAGTGCTCTTGCCAAGATTGCACCCAGATCATTTAAATCAAAACATACATCAAATTAACTCCATCAAGACCCTTAAATCACAAAAATGGAATCTGATAAGAATAATAAATACAAGGAAGAATACGAAGCACTTAGAGTAAAATGGTGCAGTAAGCCGTGGAAGTTCTACACACTCACATATAAACTCAGTGTCTTCGAAATGTTATCAGCACAAAAAAACACACAGCAAGTAATATTTACACTTAGTGAAAAAGTTACATTCCGTTATTTATGTACATCATCACAACAAAACTTCTTGTAGGCCTATGTATATACGTAAATGTCTGAATACATTAGCTCCCTGACTATGCGACTCCGTCCTTTGCGTTCCCCATCTACTCGTACACGTCTGGATAGATGGGCACCCTGACTAAGCGTCTTTGCGTCCGTATCAACCCGTAGACCTACTCGTCTGGATAGACAGGATCCCTGACTAATCGTCTCCGTCTTTTGCGATCTTTATCTACTCGTACATGTCTCGATAGACATGCTCCCTAATTAAGCGTCTCCGTCCTTTGCGTTCTTTATCTACTCGTACACGTCTGGATAGACAGGCTCCCTGACTAAGCGTCTCCATTCTTTGCATTCTTTATCTACTTATACATGTCTAGACAGACAGGCTCACTGACTAAGCGTCTCCGTTCTTTGCATTCTTTATCTACTCTTACATGTCTAGATAGACAGGAACCCCGACTAAGCGTCTCCGTCCTTTAGCTCCTCGTACATATCTGGATAGACAGGCTCCCTGACTAATGGTCTCCGTCCTATGCGTTCTTTATTTACTGGTATATGTCTGGATAGACAGGCTTCTTGAATAAGGGTCTCCGTCCTTTGCGTTCTTTATCTACTCGTACATGTCTGGATAGACAGCCTCCCTGACTAGGGGTCTCCAATCTTCGCATTATTTATCTTCTCGTACATGTCTAGATAGACAGGCTCCCTGACTAAGCATCTCCGTCCTTTATCTAGTAATACATGTCTGGATAGACAGGCTCCCCGACTAAGCGTCTCCGTCCTTTACCTACTCGTACAAGTCTGGATAGACTGGCTCCCTGACTAAGCGTCTCCGTCCTTTTCACTCTTTATCTACTGGTACACGTCTGGATAGACAGTCTCCCTGACTAAGCGTCTCCGTCCTTTGCGTACTTTATCTACTGGTACACGTCTGGATAGATAAGCTCCCTGACTAAACATCTCCGTCCTTGCGATCTTTATCTACAGCTACACGTCTGGATAGACATGCTCCCTGAATAAGCGTCTCCGTTCTTTGCGTTCTTTATTTACTGGTACACGTCTGGATAGACAGGCTACCTAACTAAGCGTCTCCGTCCTTTTCGTTCTTTATCTACTGTTACACGTCTGGATAGACAGGCTCCCTGACTAAGCGTCTCCGTCCTTTGCGTTCTTTATCTACTCGTACATGGCTGGACAGACAGGATCCCTGACTAAACCCTTTCAGTCCTTTGCGTTCTTTATCTACTGTTACACGTCTGGATAAACAGGCTCCCTTACTAAATTTCTCGGTTCTTTTTGTTCTTTATCTACTGGTACACGTCTGGATAGACAGGCTCCATGACTACGCGTCTCCGTCCTTTGCGTTCTTTATCTACTGGTACATGTCTGGATAGACAGGCTCCCTGACAACGCGTCTGCATTCTTTGCATTCTTTAGCTACTGGTACAGTCGACCTGGTTGGCAAGTTGTTACAGCGCTGGCCTTCCAAGCCCAAGGTTGCGGGTTGGATCCTGGGCAATGTCGGTGGCATTTAAGTGTGCTTAAATGCGACATGCTCACTTCAGTAGATTTACAGCCATATAAAATATCTCCTGCGGTACAAAATTCCGGCACATCTGGCGACGCTGATATAACCTTTGCAGTTGCGAGCGTCTTTAAATGAAACATATCATTTTCTACTGGTACATGTCTTGATAGACAGGATCCCTGACTAAGCGTCTCCTTTCTTTGCATTCTTTATCTACTGGTACATTTCTGGATAGATAGGTTCTCAGACTGAGTCTCCGTTCTTTGCATTCTTTATCTACTGGTACATATCTGGATAGACAGGCTCCCTGAATAAGCGTCTCCGTTCTTTGCATTCTTTATCTACTGTTACATGTGTAGATAGACAGGCTCCCTGACTAAGCGTCTCAGTTCTTTGAATTCTTTATCTACTGGTACATGTGTAGATAGACAGGCTCCCTGACTAAGCGTCTCCGTTCTTTGCATTCTTTATCTACTCTTACATGTCTAGATAGACAGGATCCCCGAATAAGCGTCTCCGTCCTTTATCTACTCGTACATATCTGGATAGACAGGCTCCGCGAATAAGCGTCTCCGTCCTTTGAGTTCTTTATCTACTGGTATATGTCTGGATAGAGAGTCTCCCTGACTAAGGGCCTCCGTCTACGTCCTGTGCTCGACAATGTTGCAGCACTGCCTACAGGCATTGTGTGCTGTTCTTCTTTGCTCATCTGCAGCACTGCCTGCAGACACTGGGTGCGGTTTTCCTTGGTCGACTGCGATGCAGCACTGCCTAAAGGCATTAGGTGCTGTTCATCTTCACTGAACTGCGATACAGCACTTTTTATTGTTCTGCTCTAATTTTTTGTACTTTTTTATTATATTTTTTCATGTTAATGGTTTCACTTTTTCTTTTTTCTTTTAAGCAGAATTCACACAATGTTAAGTGCTCTTGCCAAGACTGCACCCAGACCATTTAAAACAAACCATACATCAAATTAACTCCATCAAGACCCTAAAATCACAAAAATGGGATCTGATAAGAATAATAAATACAAGGAAGAATACGAAGCACTTAGAGTGAAATGGTCGAGTAAGCCGTGGAAGTTCTATACACTCACATGTAAACTCAGTGTCTTCGAAATGTTATCAGCACAAAACACACAGCAAGTGATATTTACAGTTAGTTGAAAAGTTACATTCCGTTATGTATGTACATCATCTCAAAAAACTTCTTGTAGGCCTATGTATATACGTAAATGTGTGAATAGATTAGCTCCCTGACTAAGCGACTCCGTCCTTTGCGTTCCCCATCTACTCGTACATGTCTGAATAGATGGGCACCCTGAATAAGCGTCTTTGCGTCCTTATCAACCCGTAGACCTACATGTCTGGATAGACAGGATCCCTGACTAATCGTCTCCGTCTTTTGCGTTCTTTATCTACTCGTACATGTCTCTATAGACAGGGTCCCTGATTAAGCGTCTCCGTCCTCTGAGTTCTTTATGTACTCGTACATGTCTGGATAGATAGGTTCTCAGACCAAGAGTCTCCGTTCTTTGCATTCCTTAACTACTGGTACATATCTGGATAGACAGGCTCACTGACTAAGCGTCTCCGTTCTTTGCATTCTTTATCTACTCTCACATGTCTAGATAGACAGGATCCCCGACTAAGTGTCTCCGTCCTTTAGCTACTCGTACATATCTGGATAGACACGCTCCCCGACTAAGCGTCTCCGTCCTTTGCTTTCTTTATCTACTGGTATATGTCTGGATAGACCGGCTCCTTGACTAAAGGTCTCCGTCCTTTGCGTTCTTTAACTACTCGTACATGTCTGGATAGAAAACCTCCCTGTCTAAGGGTCTCCGTTCTTTGCTTTCTTTATCTACTCGTACATGTCTAGATAGAGGGGCACCCTGACTAAGCGTCTCCGTCCTTTTCGTTATTTATCTACTGGTACATGTCTGGATAGACAGGCTCCCTGACTAAGCGTCTCCGCCCTTTGCGTTCTTTATCTACTGGTACACGTCTGCATAGATAGGCTCCCTGACTAAACGTCTCCGTCCTTTGCGATCTTTATCTACTAGTACGCGTCTGGATAGACAGGCTCCCTGACTATGCGTCTCCGTTCTTTGCGTTCTTTATCTACATGTACACGTCTGGATAGACAGGCTCCCTGACTAAGCGTCTCCGTCCTTTGTGTTCTTTATCTACTCGTACATGTCTAGTTAGACAGGCTCCCTGACTACGTGTCTCCGTTCTTTGCATTCTTTAGCTTCTGGTACAGTCGAGCTGGTTGGCAAGTTGGTACAGCGTTGTTCTTCTATGCACAAGTTTGCGGTTTCGATCCCGGGCCATGTCGGTGGCATTTAATTATGCTTAAATGGGACAGGCTCATGTCAGTAGATTTACTGGCATATAAAATAACTCCTGCCGGACAAAATTCCGTGTAATCCGGCGACGCTGATATAACCTCTGCAGTTGCAAACGTCGTTAAATAAAACAACATTTTCTACTGGTACATGTCTGGATAGACAGGCTACCTGACTAAGCGTCTCCGTTCTTTGCATTCTTTATCTACTGGTACGTGTCTGGATAGATAGGCTCCCTGACTAAGCGTCTCCGTACTTTGCGTTCTTTATCTACTCGTACATGTCTGGATAGACAGGCTCCCTGTCTAAGCGTCTCCGTTCTTTGCATTCTTTATCTACTGCTACATGTCTGGATAGACAGGCTCTCTGACTAAGCGTCTCCGTTCTTTGCATTCTTTAACTACTGGTACATGTCTGGCTAGACAGGTTCCCTGACTACGCCTCTCCGTTCTTTGCGTTTTTTACCTACTGCTACATGTCTGGATAGACAGGCTCCCTGACTACGCGTCTCCGTCTTTTGCGTTCTTTATCTATTCGTACATATCAGAATGGATTGGCTACCTGACTGTCTTCTTTGCGATCCCAATATTTCAATTTACCACTGTACGCTGTGTTTCAATTTTCCATTTAAGAATATGTCCATTTAGACACTACCGCTTTTATTGCTACAAGCCACATAATTCTGTTTAATATTACTGGTAATGTAGTATTAAAAATATATGCTATAAAATTGTTTAGAAATTTATCCATTAAAAATTTCGGGTCTCGAATTACTGTAATTCTAGGTAAAACACAGTTTCAAAATTTCCCACTGACACTTCCAACTCGTCAGTGATAATGGACTTATTTATATAATTTTAAAATTACAATTTAAAATTGAGAAGGGTATCTGCTGGTTTCCATAAATAGTATTAGTAGTAGTATAAAAATACTAAGAATGTAATTTCACGAATGCAGGAAATGTTAAGGAAGTTTTTATCTTAAACGTATAAAGAAATAACATTACGCAACAATTCCTATTCAAAATAGAGTGTAACAACACTTACAAATGTATATGTTCATTGCGTTTACTATCTGCATGTCAGGATAGTTATCTCCATAACAAAATGTCTCCGTTCTTTGCGTTTACACTCTAACTTATATTTCAGGATAGTTGTCTCTATGACGAAACGTCTCGTACTTTGCGTTTACTATCTACATCAGAGGTCATCAAAACACTGCACGCTTGGGCTAACGTCCCTTACCCGCGGACAAGACACTGCCCTAGAGTGCAATCGTCGATGCTGGCGGGTATGCTGTCTCTCTATCCCTTGTGCAAGACGGAGAAGATTTCCTTACCCTCCATGCACTCTACCCATTGCAGTGAGTGCTGACGACGACTGATTTACATGTCAGGACAGTTGTCTCCATTACTAAACGTCTCCGTTGCTTGTGTTTACTATCTACATGTCAGGATAGTTTTCTGTGACTAAACGTCTCCGTTCTTTTCGTCTACTATCTACATGTCAGGATAGTTGTCTCCATTACTAAACGTCGCCGTTCTTTGCGTTTTCTATCCACATGTCAGGATAGTTGTCTCCATTAATAAACGTCTCCGTTGCTTGTGTTTACTATCTACATGTCAGGATAGTTTTCTGTGACTAAACGTCTCCGTTCTTTGTGTCTACTATCTACATGTCAGGATAGTTGTCTCCATTACTAAACGTCGCCGTTCTTTGCGTTTTCTATCCACATGTCAGGATAGTTGTCTCCATTAATAAACGTCTCCGTTGCTTGTGTTTACTATCTACATGTCAGGATAGTTTTCTGTGACTAAACGTCTCCTGCTTTGTGCTTACAATCTACATCAGTAGTCATCAACTCGATGCTCTGAAGCCCGCTGCGTTCATGTTTCGCTGCCTGTGGCACAGCGAAGGCGGCTTCTTTTTCGTGATAAATGTTTCTCATAATGATCAAATTAAACTTAAAGTAATGTGAATGCCTAATACTGGTATTTACATTTATGAAAGCAATTGGTTAATAAGTTCGAGATGAAATGAAAGCTGAATATAACTAAATACAATACTTCATTTTAGATTTCTACTTTTTCTTTTCATTTTGTTAAGGCATGACCATAAGTAAACATATTTCCTGATCTTCTGTAATGCTAATTTTACGAGATTTTAGCCTCTTTATTGCGTACTGATTGCTCAATATTATAGCTTGGCACAATAACTAAACGTCTCCATTGTTTGCGTTTACTATCTACATGTCCAAACGTCTCCGTTGTTTGCGTTTACTATCTATACATGTCCAGACTGGTTCCATGACGAAACGTCACCGTTTCAGTGGCGGACAGTGGGTTTGAACGTTGTGGAGTTCAAGATGAAACTAATGAGCGGTTGAACGTAATGTATAAAAAATATAGGGCCTGTAACGTACCTCATTACTATTACTTACTCTTACAACAAATTCATTCCACGATGCTCTTCCTTCGTAAACCGACCAATTTGTCACAACATACTCAACATCTACTAGACTACTAAAAGAAACTACAGATAAATCGTATTTATTTCTAAACTTTCAATTTTTCATATACTGCATAAATACGTATATTTCATAACACGAAAAAATAATAGGGACACCCGCAAACAAGAAAAAATCTACGAACATAAAAAATCTTTTACGCAGGGAGAGAGAAAACCAACAATACATGATACGATTTTCTAAAGCCAAGAAGAAAGAAAGAGAGGAGTAAAAAAAAGAGAGCTTGTCAATACAACCGTAAACTGCCAAGAACAGCCGAGACTACTGGTGTACTTGCCTGCGATGAGTAGGATTTCTCCAAATTCACCTCCTCTCGCGGGTTTTAATCATGTTTATACTCTCCGCTAACCAGCTATCTCAAATGTTCCAACTTCTGTTGTCATGGGGAATAGAGTCCTATAGTTGTCTCCACTGTCTCTCTCCCGCATAGCACTGAAGGATGCTCGATGTCGACTGTACAGGTTACAACGCTGTTTTCTTTCAGTACGAAGTATTTGTACTATCTATAGCGAGCGGGCATCAACTGGACGTGGTCGGCTTGATGTAACTTTGTATATCTTAATCATATTAAATAGTAAATTTAATAAAAATATGAAAAATATCCATCATTTGCTATAATGTCTGTAATCTTACTTCAACTGGAATTAATCCAGTCGTATTGTGTTATTAGGGGAGAAACGGCCTCCTTTGCTTCCCCTGAAAATCCGCCACTGCACCGTTTTTTTTACTTTTCTATCCACGTCGGGATAGATTGGCTGCATGACTACGTTCCTCCGTCCTTATCGATTTCCATATAGACCTACCACTCTGGATGAAATGGCTACATGACTAATTGTCTCCATGGTCTGCGTTTCGTATTTAGAAATCTAGAGGAGGTGGCAAAATTCCTCAGACATTCATTGAATGTAACTATATCATAAATTCAGTAGAATCACATTTCATAGGCTATAAGCCGCATGTAGTCTAAATATGATCAGATTATCACGTGAAACAAATTCTCAAATACCCCGTGCCCTAAATTTCGAAATTAGTTAAACTGTGCTTATTTTGGCTGCCTTGTCGGCCCTACACATGAAGGATTGCCATTGGTCAAGTATACACAAATAACACCAGAATCGACTTAATATGCCTGTATCTTTATTGCCATTCCTATTTTTCAATATGCATACTCGTATCCGTTCTCGGTTTATTGTGAATCAAATATTTTAACGTTCAAGTCATTCGTTTTCCGATCTAGTTATGGTACTCAAGCCTGTGGACAAGCCTTAAGCGTCTCCTTCGATTTCGATCTCCGCCTACATGTTTCGGAAAATTGGTTGCATGAGCAAACGTCTGCATGCTCTGTTTTCTATCTAGAAGGCTAGATATATTGGACTAATGATTAAATTTCTAAGTCCTTTGTAGCCTCGTCTGGCCATGCATTTTGATACAGTTAGAGCAGCTTCATCTGTTGCTGAATATCAGCTACATTTAGTGTTCGTCTGGCCGTAGACTACCCTAAGCGTCTCCGCTAGTCTGTATAGATTGTCTTTATGTACTAAGCGTCGCTGTACTTTGTGTTCTCTCTACAGGTGTGAATAGATGGGATGCATGAGAAAATGTCTCCAAGTTCTGCGTTTTCTCTCTAGACGTTCAGATATATTCGATGATTAAATGCTTATGTCCTTTGTAGCCTCGTCTGTCCATGCATTTTGATACAGTTATAGCAGCTTCATTTGTTGCTGAATATCAGCTACATTTAGTGCTCGTCTGGCCGTACCATAACCGTCTCCGCTAGTGTGTATAGATTGTCTTTATGTACTAAGCATCGCTGTACTCTGTGTTCTCTCTACAGGTGTGGATAGATTGGGTGCATGAGAAAATATCTCCAAGTTCTGCGTTTTCTATCTAGAAGTTCAGATAGATTGGATAATGATTAAATGCCCAAGTCCTTTGTAATCTCGTCTGGCCATGCATTTTGACAGTTAGAGCAGCTTCATTTGTTGCTGAATATCAGCTACATTTAATGCTCGTCTGGCCGTAACCTTAGTGAGTACAAAAACTTCCCATGTATACTGAGCGTCAGCATCATTGGGCACTTTGTCTACAAGTGTGGATAGATGGGATGCATGAGAAAATGTACCCATGCTCTGTGTTTTCTATCTACAATTCTAGAGATAAGGCTTAATGATTAAATGCCCAAGTCCTTTGTAGTCTCGTCTGGCCATGCATTTTGACAGTTAGAGCAGCTTCATTTGTTGCTGAATATCAGCTACATTTAATGCTCGTCTGGCCGTAACCTTAGTGAGTACAAAAACTTCCCATGTATACTGAGCGTCAGCATCTTTGGGCACTCTGTCTACAAGTCTGGATAGATGGGATGCATGAGAAAATGTACCCATGCTCTGTGTTTTCTATCTACAATTCTAGAGATAAGGCTTAATGAATAAATGCCTAAGTCCTTTGTAGGCTCTTCTGGGCACGCATTTTGATACAGTTCGAGCAGCTTCATTTGTTGCTGAATATCAGATACCTGTTGTGCCGGGTGGCCGTACGCTAAGCACATCCGTTCATGTGTAAAGATTGCCTATGTGTACTAAGCGTCACCGTCCTTTGCGTTCTCTGTCTACAACTGTGGATAGATGGGATGCATTAAGAAATATACCCATGCTGTGTGTTTTCTATCTACAAGTATAGAGATAATGGCTTAATGATTAAATACCAAAGTCTTTTGTAGCCTCGTCTGACCATGCATTTTGTAACAGATGGTATAGCCTCCTTTGACTTTGAACATCAGCCATATTAATCCTCGTCTGGTCGTACCCTAAACGTCTCCGCTTGTGCGTATAGATTGCCTATGTGTACTAAGCGTCACCGTCCTTTGCGTTCTCTGCCTACATGTGTGGATTTATGAGATGCATGAAAAAATGTACCCATGCTCTGTGTTTTCTATGTACAAGTCTAGAGATAAGGCTTAATGTCTAGAAGTAGGATAGATGGGATGCATGAAGTAATGTACCGATTCTCTGGTGTTTTCTTTCTACAAGTGTAGAGATAATGGCTTAATGATCAAACACCTAAGTCTTTTTTTGCCTCGTCTGACCATGCATTTTGTGACAATGGTATAGCCACCTTTGATGCTGAACATCAGCCACATTTAATGTTCGTCTGGCCGTACCCTAAGCGTCTCCGCTAGTGTGTATAGATTGCATTTATGTACTAAGCGTCGCTGTACATTGTGTTCTCTCTACAGGTGTGGATAGATGAGTTGTATGAGAAAATGTCTCCAAGTTCTGCGTTTGCTATCTAGAAGTTAAGATACATTGGCTAATGATTAAATGCCTGAATACTTTGTAGCCTCGTCTGGCCATGCATTTTGATACAGTTAGAGCAGCTTCATCTGTTGCTGAATATCAGCTACATTTAATGCTCGTCTGGCCGTTCCCTAAGCGTCTCCGCTAGTGTGTATAGATAGTCTTTATGTACTAAGCGTCGCTGTACTTTGTGTTCTCTCTACAGGTGTGGATAGATGGGATGCATGAGAAAATGTCTCCAAGTTCTGCGTTTTCTCTCTAGAGGTTCATATATATTCGATGATTAAATGCCTATGTCCTTTGTAGCCTCGTCTGTCCATCCATTTTGATACAGTTAGGGCAGCTTCATTTGTTGCTGAATATCAGCTACATTTATGGTACGTCTGGCCGTAGACTACTCTAAGCGTCTCCGCTAGTGTCTATAGATTGTCTTTATGTACTAAGCGCGCTGTACTTTGTGTTCTCTCTACAGGTGTGGATAGATGGGATGCATGAAAAAATATCTCCAAGTTCTGCATTTTCTCTCTAGACGTTTAGTTATATTCTATGATTAAATGCCTATGTCCTTTGTAGCCTCGTCAGTCCATGCATTTTGATACAGTGAGAGCAGATTCATCTCTTGCTGAATATCACCTACATTTAATGCTCGTCTGCCCGTAACCTAAGCGTCTCCGCCAGTGTGTATAGGTTGTCTTTATGTACTAAGCGTCGCTGTACTTTGTGTTCTGTCTACAGGTGTGGATAGATGGGTGCATGAGAAAATGTCTCAAAGTTCTGCGTTTTCTGTCTAGGAGTTGAGATAGATTGGATAATGATTAACTGCCTAAGTCCTTTGTAGCCTCGTTTATTCATGCATTTTGATACCGTTAGAGCATCTTCATGTTTTGCTGAATATCAGCTACATTTAGTGTTCGTCTGGGCGTACTCTAAGCGTCTCCGCTAGTGTGTATAGATTGTCTTTATGTACTAAGCGTCGCTGTACTTTGTGTTCTCTCTACAGGTGTGGATAGATGAGGTGCATGAGAAACTGTCTCCGAGTTCTGCGTTTTCTATCTAGAAGTTTAGATAGATTGGATAATGTTTAAATGCTTAAGTCCTTTGTAGCCTCGTCTGGCCATGCATTTTGATACAGTTAGAGCAGATTCATCTGTTGCTGAATATCAACTACATTTAATGCTCGTCTGGCCGTACCATAAGGTCTCCGCTAGTGTGCATAGATTGTCTTTATGTACTAAGCGTCGCAGTACTTTGTGTTCTCTCTACAGGTGTGGATAGATGGGGTGCATGAGAAAATGTCTCCAAGTTCTGCGTTTTCTATCTAGACGTCCAGATAGATTGGATAATGATTAAATGTCTAAGTCCTTTTTAGCCTCGTCTGGCCATGCATTTTGATACAGTTAGAGCAGCTTCATTTGTTGCTGAGTATCAGCTACATTTAATGCTCGTCTGGCCGTACCCTTAACGTGAACAAAGATTTCCCATGTATACTGAGCGTGAGAATCTTTGCGTACTCTGTCTACAAGTGTGGATAGATGGGATGCATGAGAAAATGTACCCAAGCAGTGTTCTCTATCTACAAGTCTAGAGATAACGGCTTAATGAGTACTTGCCTAAGTCCTTTGTACCCTCCTCTAGCCATGCATTTCAATACAGTTCGAGCAGCTTCATTTGTTGCTGAATACCAGATGCCCGTTGTGCCGGGTGGCCGTACGCCAAGCGTCTCCGCTTGTATATAATGATTGCCTGTGTGTACTGAGCGTCACCGTTCTTTGCGTTCTCTGTCTACAAGTGTGGATAGATGGGATGCATGAAGAAATGTACAATTCTCTGTGTTTTCTTTCTAGAAGTGTAGAGATAATGGCTTAATGATTAAATACCTAAGTGTTCTGTAGCCTGGTCTGACCTAGCATTTTGTAACAGATTGTATAACCTTCTTTGATGCTGAACATCAGTCACATATAGTCCTCGTCTGGTCGTACACTAAACGTGTCCGCTTGTGCGTATAGATTGCCTATGTGTACTAAGCGTCACTGTCCTTTGCGTTCTCTGCCTACAAGTGTGGATTTATGAGATGCATGAAAAAATGTACCCATGCTCTGTGTTTTCTATCTACAATTCTAGAGATAAGGCTTAATGAATAAATGCGTAAGTCCTTTGTAGCCTCTTCTGGACATGCATTTCAATACAATTCGAGCAGCTTCATTTGTTGCTGAATACCAGATACCTGTTTTGCCGGGTGACCGTATGCTAAGCGTCTCCGTTTGTGTGCAAAGATTGCCTATGCATACTGAGCGTCACCGTTCTTTGCGTTCTCTGTCTACAAGTGTGGATAGATGGGATACATTTAGAAATGTACCCATGCTGTGTGTTTTCTATCTACAAGTGTAGAGATAGTGGCTTAATAATTAAATACCTAAGTCTTTTTTAGCCTCGTCCGACCATGCATTTTGTAACAGGTGGTATAACCTCGTTTGATGCTGAACATCAGCCACATTTATTCTTCGTCTGGTCGTACCCTAAACGTCTCCGCTTGTGCTTATATATTGCCTATGTGTACTAAGCGTCACCGTCCTTTGCGTTCTCTGCCTACAAGTGTGGATTTATGAGATGCATGAAAAAATCTACCCATGGTCTGTGTTTTCTATCTACAAGTCTAGAGATAAGGCTTAATGAATAAATACCGAAGTCCTTTGTAGCCTCTTCTGGGCATGCATTTTGATACAGTTCGAGCAACTTCATTTGTTGCTGAATACCTGATACCTGTTGTGCCAGGTGACCGTACGCCAAGCGTCTCCGCTTGTATGTAATGATTGCCTATGTATACTCAGCGTCACCGTCCTTTTTCGTTCTCTGTCTAGAAGTAGGATAGATGGGATGCATGAAGAAATACCTCTTCTCTGTGTTTTCTTTCTACAAGTGTATAGATAATGGCTTAATGATTAAATACCTAAGTCTTTTGTAGCCTCGTCTGACCATGCTTTTGTTGACATGGGACAGCTTCATTTGTTGCTGAATATCAGCTACATTTAGTGCTCGTCTGGCCGTGTGGATAGATAGGATGCATGAAAAATGTACCAATGTTCTATGTTTTTTTTTTTATTTGTAAGTCTAGAGATAATGGCTTAATGATTAAATGCCTAAGTCTTTTGTAGCCTCGTCTGACCATGCTTTTGTTGACATGGGACAGCTTCATTTGTTG
The DNA here is from genome assembly GCF_040183065.1 of Periplaneta americana. Lineage (NCBI taxonomy): Eukaryota > Metazoa > Arthropoda > Insecta > Blattodea > Blattidae > Periplaneta > Periplaneta americana. The sequence continues at coordinate 171,797,917 of NC_091126.1, read as the reverse complement.
CTGAATATCAGCTACATTTAGTGCTCGTCTGGCCGTGTGGATAGATAGGATGCATGAAAAATGTACCAATGTTCCATGTTTTTTTTATTTATAAGTCTAGAGATAATGGCTTAATGATTAAATGCCTAAGTCTTTTGTAGCCTTGTCTGACCATGCTTTTGTTGACATGGGACAGCTTCATTTGTTGCTGAATATCAGCTACATTTAGTGCTCGTCTGGCCGTGTGGATAGATAGGATGCATGAAAAATGTACCAATGTTCTATGTTTTTTTTTTATTTGTAAGTCTAGAGATAATGGCTTAATGATTAAATGCCTAAGTCTTTTGTAGCCTCGTCTGACCATGCTTTTGTTGACATGGGACAGCTTCATTTGTTGCTGAATATCAGCTACATTTAGTGCTCGTCTGTCCGTGTGGATAGATAGGATGCATGAAAAATGTACCAATGTTCTATGTTTTTTTTTTATTTGTAAGTCTAGAGATAATGGCTTAATGATTAAATGCCTAAGTCTTTTGTAGCCTCGTCTGACCATGCTTTTGTTGACATGGGACAGCTTCATTTGTTGCTGAATATCAGCTACATTTAGTGCTCGTCTGGCCGTGTGGATAGATAGGATGCATGAAAAATGTACCAATGTTCCATGTTTTTTTTTTATTTATAAGTCTAGAGATAATGGCTTAATGATTAAATGCCTAAGTCTTTTGTAGCCTTGTCTGACCATGCTTTTGTTGACATGGGACAGCTTCATTTGTTGCTGAATATCAGCTACATTTAGTGCTCGTCTGGCCGTGTGGATAGATAGGATGCATGAAAAATGTACCAATGTTCTATGTTTTTTTCATTTATAAGTCTAGAGATAATGGCTTAATGATTAAATACCTAAGTCTTTTGTAGCCTCGTCTGACCATGCTTTTGTTGACATGGGACAGCTTCATTTGTTGTTGAATATCAGCTACATTTAGTGCTCGTCTGGCCGTGTGGATAGATAGGATGCATGAAAAATGTACCAATGTTCTATGTTTTTTTATTTATAAGTCTAGAGATAATGGCTTAATGATTAAATGCCTAAGTCGTTTGTAGTCTTGTCTGTCTATGCATTTTGTGACAGATGGGACAGCTTCCTTTGTTGCTGAATATCAGCTACATTTAGTGCTCGTCTGGCCGTACTCTAAGCGTATCAGCTTGTGCGCATAAATTGCCTATGTATAGGCCTACTGTGTGTCGCGCGTCCTTTACTTCCTTTCTCTACAAGTGTGAATAAATGGGATGCATGAAGAAGTGCATCCATGCTGTGTTTTCTATCTACAAGTCTAGGGATAATGGTTTAATCATTGAATACCTCATGATTGTTTAATGATGAAATGACTAAGTCGTTTGTAGCCTAGTCGGACCATGCATATTTTGACAGAGGGGACTGATATAATGCCTAAATTCTTTGTAGCGAAAAATGCCAAATTGCTTTTTAGCGTAGACTGGCCATGTCAGGAGAGGCTACTGGCTCCCTGACTAAGCGTCCCCATCCTTTACGTTTTTTTTCTAATATGTGATTAGATATTCCCCATGCGTAAATAACTCCAACTTTGGAGTTTTCTATCTACTTCTGGGTGGATTGTCCCTGCGACTAAGTTCCTCCGTCCTAATTGTTTTTCATATATGAATTTGAACGGATAGGCTGCGCGACATAATGTCTCCCTCCCCTGTGTATTCTATTTACACGTCTAGATATTTATTGATTTAATTATTGAATGCCCAAATCGTTTGGTCTTATGTGGCCTTGGAGTTTGATACAGATACAGCGGCTTTGTTTGTTGCTAAATATCAGGTACATTTAATGCTCGTCTGGCCGTACTGTAAGAGTTTCCTTTCTTTGCGGTCTCTATTTACTTGTATGTATAGTTTGCCTACACGACTCAGCGTCTCCGTCCTGTGCCATCTCTGTCTACATATCGGGGTTTATTGGCTGAATGGGACAGTCTTTTCATGCTCTGAGTATTCTATCAATAAAAAAAAAATACAAGTAGGTCTATAACTATATTGGCTTAATGATTAAACGTCTAAGAGTTTTGTAGCCTTAGACTTTAGACCATGCATTTTAATACAGATAGAGCAGCTTCATTGTTTGCTGAATAACAGCTAGGTTTACTTGTGGAAGCCCAGTGGCAGTACCATAAATGTCTCCGTCCTTTGCGTTCTGTTTCCACATGTCTGGATAGATTGGCTGCAAAGAAAAATGTCTCCATCAGCTGCGTTTGCTTTCTAGAAGTCTACATAATTTAGCTAAATGATAAGATGTCTAAGACCTTGGCAGCCTCGTCTGGCCTTGCATTTTGATACATTTGGGGCAGCTCCATTTGTTGCTGAGTAACAGCTAGGTTTACTAGTGGAAGCCCAGTGGCGGTACCATAAATGTCTCCGTCCTTTGCGTTCTGTTTCCACATGTCTGGATAGATTGGCTGCAAAGAAAAATGTCTCCATGAGCTGCGTTTGCTTTCTAGAAGTCTACATAATTTAGCTAAATGATAAGATGTCTAAGACCTTGGCAGCCTCGTCTGGCCTTGCATTTTGATACATTTGGGGCAGCTTCATTTGTTGCTGAGTAACAGCTAGGTTTACTTGTGGAAGCCCAGTGGCAGTACCATAAATGTCTCCGTCCTTTGCGTTCTGTTTCCACATGTCTGGATAGATTGGCTGCAAAGAAAAATGTCTCCATGAGCTGCGTTTGCTTTCTAGAAGTCTACATAATTTAGCTAAATGATAAGATGTCTAAGACCGTTGCAGCCTCGTCTGGCCTTGCATTTTGATACATTTGGGGCAGCTTCATTTGTTGCTGAGTAACAGCTAGGTTTACTTTTTGAAGCCCAGTGGCGGTACCATAAATGTCTCCGTCCTTTGCGTTCTGTTTCCACATGTCTGGATAGATTGGCTGCAAAGAAAAATGTCTCCATCAGCTGCGTTTGCTTTCTAGAAGTCTACATAATTTAGCTAAATGATAAGATGTCTAAGACCTTGGCAGCCTCGTCTGGCCTTGCATTTTGATACATTTGGGGCAGCTTCATTTGTTGCTGAGTAAGAGCTAGGTTTACTTTTTGAAGCCCAGTGGCGGTACCATAAATGTCTCCGTCCTTTGCGTTCTGTTTCCACATGTCTGGATAGATTGGCTGCAAAGAAAAATGTCTCCATCAGCTGCGTTTGCTTTCTAGAAGTCTACATAATTTAGCTAAATGATAAGATGTCTAAGACCTTGGCAGCCTCGTCTGGCCTTGCATTTTGATACATTTGGGGCAGCTTCATTTGTTGCTGAGTAACAGCTAGGTTTACTAGTGGAAGCCCAGTGGCGGTACCATAAATGTCTCCGTCCTTTGCGTTCTGTTTCCACATGTCTGGATAGATTGGCTGCAAAGAAAAATGTCTCCATGAGCTGCGTTTGCTTTCTAGAAGTCTACATAATTTAGCTAAATGATAAGATGTCTAAGACCGTTGCAGCCTCGTCTGGCCTTGCATTTTGATACATTTGGGGCAGCTTCATTTGTTGCTGAGTAACAGCTAGGTTTACTTTTTGAAGCCCAGTGGCGGTACCATAAATGTCTCCTTCCTTTGCGTTCTGTTTCCACATGTCTGGATAGATTGGCTGCAAAGAAAAATGTCTCCATGAACTGCGTTTGCTTTCTAGAAGTTTACATAATTTAGCTAAATGATAAGATGTCTAAGACCGTTGCAGCCTCGTCTGGCCTTGCATTTTGATACATTTGGGGCAGCTTCATTTGTTGCTGAGTAACAGCTAGGTTTACTAGTGGAAGCCCAGTGGCGGTACCATAAATGTCTCTGTCCTTTGCGTTCTGTTTCCACATGTCTGGATAGATTGGCTGCAAAGAAAAATGTCTCCATGAGCTGCGTTTGCTTTCTAGAAGTCTACAAAATTTAGCTAAATGATAAGATGTCTAAGACCTTGGCAGCCTCGTCTGGCCTTGCATTTTGATACATTTGGGGCAGCTTGATTTGTTGCTGAGTAACAGCTAGGTTTACTTGTGGAAGCCCAGTGGCGGTACCATAAATGTCTCCGTCCTTTGCGTTCTGTTTCTACATGTCTGGATAGATTGGCTGCAAAGAAAAATGTCTCCATGAGCTGCGTTTGCTTTCTAGAAGTCTACATAATTTAGCTAAATGATAAGATGTCTAAGACCGTTGCAGCCTCGTCTGGCCTTGCATTTTGATACACTTGGGGCAGCTTCATTTATTGCTGAGGAACAGGTACAAGCAGTAGTCGACTGGCAGTACCATAAGCGCCTCCGTCCTTCGAGTTCTCTTTCTACATGTCTCTATAGATTAGCTGCGAGAGAAAATATCATGCCCTGCGTTTCCAATCTAGAAGTCTGGATAAATTAGCTAAATAATTAAATGCCTAATTCCTTTGTAGCCTAGTCTGGCCATGTATTTTGTTACAGTTAGAGCAGCTTCATTTGTTGCTGAATAACAGTTATTTGTAGTAGTCGATTGTCCGTACCATAAGATGATGTGCGGGTGCAGCTCCGGATGAGAGTCGTGTGACCACTTTACACTGGTCCACGGTCAGAATATCACTCTTTTACGTAATTTACATAACACAGTACTGTATTTAAATATTGTTTTTGTAAAATAGGCTATACACTTGTGAGAATAACTACAGTTTTCACAACACTGGACTTTTAAAACTAATCAACTACAACCAATATCAATTCTATTTAATGTCCTCCACTTTGCTCTCACTTTGAAGGGAATAGTTCTTTATCATGGGCTGAGATTTTGTCAGTGGAACAAAAGACTGAAGTTGTAAGGTACCTCGCAGCACTTTTGCTTGTTGGTACCTTGAGTAGAAAATATTTCTATGTTTTTTGTCTTCACTAATGGTAAAAAATTTAAAAGCAATATTAGAAATGTTTTTCTAATGTTTTTGTTCAAGGTCAGATTCTTGTTACTCGATACAGTATGCGTAGCACCACTGGCGCACCGCGAACACATCTTCAAAAAATTATTTTTAAAGTTATTTCTTACTCGAAATCAATCTGAAACCAACGTAGTTCTATGTAAAATATAATAGATTGTACGTATATCTTTTTGCGTTTTAAAGTAAGCTGTTATAAAAAAATATATTAAGTTATGTTTAAAAAGTGACCCTCTGGACATTCTTTGAGTTGTCTTTCTACATGTCTGGATAGATTGGCTGCTAGACAAAATGTCTCCATTCCCTGCGTTTCCTGTTTAGGAGTCTAGATAAATTAGCTAAATGATAAAATGCCCAAGTCCTTCGTAGCCTCGTCTGGCCTTGCATTTTGATACACTTGGGGCAGCTTCATTTGTTGCTGAGTAACAGGTACATGCAGTAGTTGACTGGCAGTATCTTAAGCGCCTCCGTCCTTTGAGTTCTCTTTCTACATGTCTGTAGAGATTAGCTGCGAGAAAAAATATCATGCCCTGCGTTTCCTATCTAGAAGTCTTGATAAATTAGATAAATGATTAATTGCCTAATTCCTTTGCAGCCTCGTCTGGCCATGTATTTTGATATAGTTAGAGCAGCTTCATTTGTTGCTGAGTAACAGTTATTTGTAGTAGTCGAGTGTTCGCACCATAAGCGTCTCCATCCTTTCCGCTCTTTCTACATGTCTGGATAGATTGTCTCCATGAGCTGCGTTTGCTTTCTAGAAGTCTAGATAAATTAGCTAAATGATTAAATGCCTAATTCCTTTGTAGCCTCGTCTGACCTTGCATTTTGATACACTTGGAGCAGCTCATTTGTTGCTGAGTAACAGTTATTTGTAGTAGTCGAGTGTCCTACAGTATGCGTGTCCATTCTTTGCGCTCTCTTTCTACATGTCTGGATAGATTGTCTCCCTGAGCTGCGTTTGCTTTCTAGAAGTCTAGATAAATTAGCTAAATGATTAAATGCCTAATTCCTTTGTAGCCTCGTCTGGCCATGCATTTTGATACAGTTAGAGCAGCTTCATTTGTTGCTGAGTAACAGGTACAAACAACAGTCGACAGGTAGTATCATAAGCGCCACCGTCCTTTGAGTTCTCTTTCTACATATCTGTATAGATTAGCTGCGAGAGAAAATATCATGCACTGCGTTTCGTATCTAGAAGTCTAGTTAAATTAGCTCAATAATTAAATGCCTAAGTCGTTTGTAGGCTCGTTTGGTCATATATTTTGATACAGTTAGAGCAGTAAGCGTTTTCGTCCTTTCCGTTCCCTGCATACATGTCTGGACACATTGGCTGAATAAGAAATATCTTCATGTTCTTCGTTTTCCATCTAGAAGTACAGAAGTGATGGGTTAATTAGTAACTGCCTAAGATGTCTGTTGCCTCCTCTGGCCATGCAATTTGTGACACAAAGACATACGACATTTCCCTTCGTTGCTGAAGATCAGCTACATAAAAGCTCGTCAAGCTTTACCCTAAGCGTCTCCGTCTTTTGCGATTTCTATTTACTTGTGTGTATAGATATTCTGCTTGAGTAAGTGTCTCCGTCCTTTCCGTTCTATGTCTACATGTCTGGATAGACTGGCTGCATGAGAAAATGTCTCTATACTCTGCGTTTTCTATCTAGACGTGTAAATATATTGGCTTAATGATTAAATGCCTATGTCCTCCTTTATATCCTCGTGTGGCCATGCATATTAATGCAGTTAGAGCAGCTGCATTTGTTGCAGAATATGAACTACATTTAGTGCTCGCCTGGCTCTACCCTAAGAGTCTCCGTCCTTTGCACAGGCTATTCTGTTTACTTGTGTGTGTAAATTGTTGCAATGGCTAACCGTCCCCGACTTTTGTGTCTGGATTGATTGGATCCCTGACTAATTATCTCCGGCCTTTATCTTTTGTCTCCATGAATGAGTGACTCCGTTCTTTACATTTCCTATATTTTTTGTCACATTGGCTGCATGACTGACTCCGTCCTTCGCCTTTTCTATCAGTCGAGATAGATTGGCTCTATGACTAAGATTCTGGGCTCCATTGTTAAGATTCTGCTTCTTTTGCCTTTCCTATCAGTCTAGATAAATTGCCTTTCCTATCTGACTGGATAGTCGCAGAGTTCAATCTGTCTAGATCAGGGATGTCAAAGCGCCTGTATTACGTGCTCATACTACAAGCAATACAAACCCAAAAAGATTCACTTTTTAGCAAGCTAAAATACAATCATCGCTCTAAAGGAAATGTTGTGCGGGTCCTTGAGAGCACGCACTTCAGGCGTTTTAACATCCCAGGTCTAGATATACTGGCTACATAACAATCCCTCATTTCCCTTTCTGGTTGATAGATTATTTGTGTGACTAATTTTCTCTCTCCTCTGCATTTTAGGTCTATGTGGATGAGCTGCATTACAAATTGTCTCCGTCATTTGCTTTTTCCGCCTGCGTAGGTTATTTTCTCTATTATTCGTGAACAGTATTAAATTTAAGAACAACGCTTAATTCTGTATAGATTGTCTACTACGATAGTCTGTTTTTTTCTTATTACAGAGTGATGGCCAAGTATCTCTTTGCTGTCCTACTCATAGCTAAGCAGCTATGCTCACCACATTATAAAACATGGAAGGCAAACATATTTTCGTACTTATTTTGATGTTTCTTTATCGAAAAAAGTAATGGAAATTCGTGACTGACGATTGTACGATTTAGTGATATTTGTCATTTGCCTTTTCTGCCTGCAAAGGTTATTTTCTCTATTAGTCTTGAACATTATTAAATTTAAGAACAACGCATAATTCTGTATATATTGGCTACTACGATAGTCTGTTTTTTTATTACAGAGTGATGCCCAAGAATCTCTTCGCTGTCCTGCTCATAGCTAAGCAGCTATGCTCACCACATTATGAAACATGAAAGGCAAACATATTTTCGTACTTATTTTGATGTTTCTTTATCGAAAAAAGTAATGGAAATACGTAACTGATGATTATACGATTTAGTGATATTCGTCATTTGCCTTTTCTGCCTGCAAAGGTTATTTTCTCTATTATTCGTGAACAGTATTAAATTTAAGAACAACGCATAATTCTGTTTATATTGGCTACTACGATAGTCTGTTTTTTTATTACAGAGTGATGGCCAAGAATCTCTTTGCTCTCCTGCTCATAGCTACGTAGCTATGCTCACCACATTATGAAATATGAAAGACAAACATATTTTCGTACTTATTTTGATGTTTCTTTATCGAAAAAAGTAATGGAAATACGTAACTGATGATTGTACGATTTAGTGATATTCGTCATTTGCCTTTTCTGCCTGCAAAGGTTATATTCTCTATTAGTCTTGAACATTATTAAATTTAAGAACAACGCATAATTCTGTATATATTGGCTACTACGATAGTCTGTTTTTCTTATTACAGAGTGATGGCCAAGAATCTCTTTACTGTCCTACTCATAGCTAAGCAGCTATGCTCACCACATTATAAAACATGAAAGACAAATATATTTTCGTACTTATTTTGATGTTTCTTTATCGTAAAAAGTAATGGAAATACGTAACTGGTGATTGTACGATTTAGTGATATTCGTCATTTGCCTTTTCTGCCTGCAAAGGTTATTTTATCTATTATTCTTGAACAGTATTAAATTTAAGAACAACGCATAATTCTGTATAAACTGGCTACTACGATAGTCTGTTTTTTCTTATTACAGAGTGATGGCCAAGAATCTCTTTGCTGTCCTAGTGATAGCTAAACAGCTATGCTCACCACATTATAAAATATGAAAGACAAACATATTTTCGTACTTATTTTGATGTTTCTTTATCGAAAAAAGTAATGGGAATTCTTAACTGACAATTGTACGATTTAGTGATATTCGTCATTTGCCTTTTCTGCCTGCAAAGGTTATTTTCTCTATCAGTCTTGAACATTATTAAATTTAAGAACAACGCATAATTCTGTATAAATTGGCTACTACGATAGTCTGTTTTTCTTATTACAGAGTGATGGCCAAGAATCTCTTTCGCTGTCCTACTCATTAGCTAAGCAGCTATGCCCACCACATTATAAAATATGAAAGACAAACATATTTTCGTACTTATTTTGATGTTTCTTTATCGAATAAGTAATGGAAATACGTAACTGATGATTATACGATTTAGTGATATTCGTCAAATAATTGCGTATCCACGTAATCTTTCAGTAGTATTTCGAAACGTCGCTAGCCGTATCGTAAGTTTTCGTCTTTTTCTACCTCATAATTAGATTTCAAAAACTCGCTACGAGTATTTCAAGTTTCATCTAATTCAATAGGAGCTGTTGCATGTTATGTTGTCATGTGACATAATTAACAGGATTGAGAGATCCGTAGGTACTTTACATATACATCAATATCTACATATTAAATACGAAAATATAATTAATTCTACTAATGATATTCTATACACGAAATTGTATGTCTGTATTATGACTCCAAGAAAGAAAGAAATGTCTATTATGAGTGGTATCGCAATCGTGTTTGTCCTCAAATGTTCCATGTTTGATCCCTGCGTCACACGACACATATCAAGGCCATAGTCAACTTAATTCCAAACCTGATGTATCATAGCTGCATCGACTCTAGCCACAGCACTTGGTACGTTCTTTCATTTCATCTAAATCACGTGATGTGGAGGGACGAAAACTCTGTCTTTCACAAATCCCCAGAGGAAAAAGTCACACGGTGTGAGATCGGGACTCCTTGTGGGCAACGTGCAAGAGCGTTATTGTCTGTAGCACGGCCAATACAACGCTGTGGTAGAATTTCATTCAGTTGAATTCTAATATCTATCAATGTGGCATTGCTGCATGTTGTTGGAAGGTAAATTTCAAATTTATCTTCTGATACGGGCGGTCTTCCCGGGCTGTTTTCTTTGCACAAACAGCCTGTTGTCTCAAATTTTCTACGTCAGTTATAGATCGACTGTCTGGACGGTGGTGGTTTTTGGAAACGTGTTCTAAAATGTCGTTGGACAACAGTTACAGAATTTGTTTTAGCAAACTGTAGCACACAATATTCGCCATTTCTGCTATTTCTGCTTCAACAACAATCACATACAGGATTACCACTGCAACACTACCAGATTCTTAACACAGCACCTCAAAACGTACATATGTTGATATCACACATTGCTTTAGTTAAACAGGACTTCAAACTTGTCTACTTCTTTGTAGTAGCCCTGTATAAACCCCTGTATTCCAATTGCCTTTTAATTCCGAAATTCTGATATATATATATATATATATATATATATATATATATATATATATATATATATATATATATATATATACACTCCTCTAGTCCGGTTGTCTTTTATTAATCCTGGGATTGTCATTATACACTTCTGCCCTCAGATTGTCTTGAGTTTATTTTGGGATAGTAATATTTACTGTCCTGCGTCCAGCCATGGTTTCTTGAGTTTTTATGCTCTAATGTAGTGGAATTTTATATTTAACGACAGTTCAATTTATCTGTATATATACCCGCCTGGATTTAAAAGTAAATAAGTAACTTATCACTTGTATCACTCTAGTTCATTTTTAATGTCAAATCATTAAAGAGAGTCATGTGATATCTCTCTTATGTTTTATCTCAGTTATACAGAAAAATTCAATGACAGAAATTCTTCCAATACCTCTCTAGATGTAAACCAATATTAAGGGAGGCGTCCAGGGTTGCTTCTCTCCTGATTATATTCCTCTAGTGGCAAAAGCATTGTCTTAGCTTACCTGAGAACAGATGCAGATAGCATAGCCACTACACCTGTATGGATTTTAAGAACTACAAGACAGGATTCCTGCCGTTATTTATAGCTACTTATAATGGAGTTTCATATTAGATATCTTTGGCCTGTGAGAATATGTACTGTGTACTCTCTCTAATGAATCGAACCCCATAAGCATAGCTATTACACCTGTATGATTTTTAAGAACTACAAGACAGGATTCCTGAGATTACTTATAGCTAATTCTAACTGAGTTTTATAGTAGATGTTTTTGACGTGTGAGAATATGTACTGTGTTCTCTCTCTAAGGAATCGAACCCCATAAGCATAGCTATTACACCTGTATGGTTTGTTTTTAAGAACTACATGACAGGATTTCTACCATTACTTAGAGCTCCTTCTAACGGAGTTTTATAGTAGATGTCTTTGACTTGTGAGAATATGTACTCTGTTCTCTCTATAACGAATCGAACCCCATAAGCATAGCTATTATACCTGTATTGCTTTTAAAAATTTTGCAACAGAATTCTGCCATTACTTAGAGCTCCTTCTAACGGAGGTTTATAGTAGATGTCTTTGACGTGTGAGAATATGTACTGTGTTTTCTCTCTAACGAATCGAACCCCGTAAGCATAGCTATTACACCAGTATGGTTTTTAAGAACTACACGACAGGATTTCTACCATTACTTAGAGCTTTTTGTAACGGAGTTATATAGTAGATGTCTTTGACTTGTGAGAATATTTACTGTGTTCTCCCTATAACGAATCGAAGCCCTTAAGCAGAGCTATTATACCTGTATTGATTTTAAAATTTTGCAACAGAATTCCTGCCATTACTTAGAGCTCCTTCTAACGGAGTTTTATAGTAGATGTCTTTGACGTGTGAGTATATGTACTGTGTTCTCTCTCTAACGAATCGAATCCCATAAGCATAGCTATTACACCTGTATGGTTTTTAAGACTTAAAAGACAGGATTCCTGCGATTAATTATAGCTACTTCTATCTGAGTTTTATAGTAGATGTTTTTGAAGTGTGAGAATATGTACTGTGTTCTCTTTCTAGGGAATCGAACCCCATAAGCATAGCTATTACACCTGTAAGGTTTTAAGAACTACACGACAGGATTTCTACCATTACTTAGAGCTCCTTCTAACGGAGTGATATATAGTAGATGTCTTTGACTTGTGAGAATTTGTACTGTGTTCTCTCTATAACGAATCCAACCCCATAAGCATAGCTATTATACCTGTATTGATTTTAAAAATTTCGCAACAGAATTCCTGCCATTATTTAGAGCTCCTTCTGACGGAGGTTTACAGTAGATGTCTTTGACTTGTGAGAATATGTACTGTGTTCTCTCTATAAAGAATCGAACCCCATAAGCATAGCTATTACAGCTGTATGTTTTTTAAGATCTACACGACAGGATTTCTACCATTACTTAGAGCTCCTTCTAACGGAGTTTTATAGTAGATGTCTTTGACGTGTGAGAATATGTACTGTGTTCTCTCTCTAAGGAATCGAACCCCATAAGCATAGCTATTACACCTGTATGGTTTTTAAGAACTACACGACAGGATTTCTACCATTACTTAGAGCACCTTCTAACGGAGTTTTATAGTAGATGTCTTTGACGTGTGAGAATATGTACTGTGTTCCCTCTGTAAGGAATCGAAGCCCATTAGCATAGCTGTTACACCTGTATGGTTTTTAAGAACTATACGACAGGATTTCTACCATTACTTAGAGCTCCATCTTTTATAGTAGATGTCTTTGACTTGTGAGAGTATGTACTGTGTTCTCTCTATAACGAATCGAACCCAATAAGCATAGCTATTATATCTGTTTTGTTTTTAAAAATTTTGCAATAGAATTATTGCCATTACTTAGAGCTCCTATCGGAGTTTTTACGTAGATGTCTTTGACGTGTGAGAATATGTACTTTGTTCTCTCTCTAACGAATCGAACCACATAAGCATAGCTATTACACCTGTATGGTTTTTAAGAACTACAAAACAGGATTCCTGCGATTACTTATAGCTACTTCTAACTGAGTTTTATAGTAGATGTCTTTGACGTGTGAGAATAGGTACTGTGTTCTCTCCTTGAGGAATCGAACCCCATAAGCATAGCTATTATACCTGTTTTGTTTCTAAAAATCTTGCAACAATTCCTGCCATTACTTAGAGCTCCTTCTATCGGAGTTTTTACGTAGATGTCTTTGACGTGTGAGAATATGTACTGTGTTCTCTCTCTAACGAATCGAGCCCCCTAAGCATACCTATTACACCTGTATGGTTTTTAAGACCTAAAAGACAGGATTCCTGCGATTATTTATACCTTCTTCTATCTGAGTTTTATAGTTGATGTTTTTGACGTGTGAGAATATGTACTGTGTTCTCTCTCTAAGGAATCGAACCCCATAAGCATAGCTATTACACCTGTATGGTTTTTAAGAACTACACGACAGGATTTCTACCATTACTTAGAGCTCCTTCTAACGGAGTTTTTTAGTAGATGTCTTTGACGTGTGAGAATATGTACTGTGTTCTCCCTCTAAGGAATCGAACCCCATAAGCATAGCTGTTACACCTGTATGGTTTTTAAGAACTATACGACAGGATTTCTACCATTACTTAGAGCTCCATCTTTTATAGTAGATGTCTTTGACTTGTGAGAGTATGTACTGTGTTCTCTCTATAGCGAATCGAACCCAATAAGCATAGCTATTATATCTGTTTTGGTTTTAAAAATTTTGCAATATAATTATTGCCATTACTTAGAGCTCCTTCTATCGGAGTTTTTACGTAGATGTCTTTGACGTGTGAGAATATGTACTTTGTTCTCTCTCTAACGAATCGAACCACATAAGCATAGCTATTACACCTGTATGGTTTTTAAGAACTACAAAACAGGAATCCTGCGATTACTTATAGCTACTTCTAACTGAGTTTTATAGTAGATGTCTTTGACGTGTGAGAATAGGTACTGTGTTCTCTCCTTGAGGAATCGAACCCCATAAGCATAGCTATTATACCTGTTTTGTTTCTAAAAATCTTGCAACAATTCCTGCCATTACTTAGAGCTCCTTCTATCGGAGTTTTTACGTAGATGTCTTTGACGTGTGAGAATATGTACTGAGTTCTCTCTCTAACGAATCGAACCCCCTAAGCATACCTATTACACCTGTATGGTTTTTAAGACCTAAAAGACAGGATTCCTGCGATTACTTATACCTACTTCTATCTGAGTTTTATAGTTGATGTTTTTGACGTGTGAGAATATGTACTGTGTTCTCTCTCTAAGGAATCGAACCCCATAAGCATAGCTATTACACCTGTATGGTTTTTAAGAACTACACGACAGGATTTCTACCATTACTTAGAGCTCCTTCTAACGGAGTTTTTTAGTAGATGTCTTTGACGTGTGAGAATATGTACTGTGTTCTCTCTCTAAGGAATCGAACCCCATAAGCATAGCTGTTACACCTGTATGGTTTTTAAGAACTATACGACAGGATTTCTACCATTACTTAGAGCTCCATCTTTTATAGTAGATGTCTTTGACTTGTGAGAGTATGTACTGTGTTCTCTCTATAGCGAATCGAACCCAATAAGCATAGCTATTATATCTGTTTTGGTTTTAAAAATTTTGCAATATAATTATTGCCATTACTTAGAGCTCCTTCTATCGGAGTTTTTACGTAGATGTCTTTGACGTGTGAGAATATGTACTTTGTTCTCTCTCTAACGAATCGAACCACATAAGCATAGCTATTACACCTGTATGGTTTTTAAGAACTACAAGACAGGATTCCTGCGATTACTTATAGCTACTTCTAACTGAGTTTTATAGTAGATGTCTTTGACGTGTGAGAATATGTACTGTGTTATCTCTCTGAGGAATCGAACCCCATAAGCATAGCTATTATACCTGTTTTGTTTCTAAAAATCATGCAACATATCCTGCCATTACTTAGACCTTCTTCTATCGGAGTTTTTACGTAGATGTTTTTGACGTGTGAGAATATGTACTGTGTTCTCTCTCTAACGAATCGAACCCCATGAGCATAGCTATTACACCTGTATGGTTTTTAAGACCTAAAAGACAGGATTCCTGCGATTACTTATAGCTACTTCTATCTGAGTTTTATAGTAGATGTTTTTGACGTGTGAGAATATGTACTGTGTTCTCTCTCTAAGGAATCGAACCCCATAAGCATAGCTTTTACACCTGTATGGTTTTTAAGAACTACACGACAGGATTTCTACCATTACTTAGAGCTCCATCTTTTATAGTAGATGTCTTTGACTTGTGAGAATTTGTACTGTGTTCTCTCTATAACGAATCCAACCCCATAAGCATAGCTATTATACGTGTATTGATTTTTAAAATTTCGCAACAGAATTCCTGCCATTATTTAGAGCTCCTTCTAACGGAGGTTTACAGTAGATGTATTTGACTTGTGAGAATATGTACTGGTGTTCTCTCTATAAAGAATCGAAACCCATAAGCATAGCTATTACAGCTGTATGTTTTTTAAGATCTACACGACAGGATTTCTACCATTACTTAAAGCTCCTTCTAACGGAGTTTTATAGTAGATGTCTTTGACGTGTGAGAATATGTAGTGTGTTCTCTCTCTAAGGAATCGAACCCCATAAACATAGCTATTACACCTGTATGGTTTTTAAGAACTACACCACAGGATTTCTACCATTACTTAGAGCTCTTTCTAACGGAGATTTATAGTAGATGTCTTTGACGTGTGAGAATATGTACTGTGTTCTCTCTAAGGAATCGAACCCCATAAGCATAGCTGTTACACCTGTATGGTTTTTAAGAACTACACGACAGGATTTCTACCATTACTTAGAGCTCCATCTTTTATAGTAGATGTCTTTGACTTGTGAGTATATGTACTGTGTTCTCTCTATAACGAATCGAACCCCATAAGCATAGCTATTATATCTGTTTTTAAAAATTTTGCAATAGAATTCCTGCCATTACTTAGAGCTCCTTCTATCGGAGTTTTTACGTAGATGTCTTTGACGTGTGAGAAAATGTACTGTGTTCTCTCTCTAACGAATCGAACCTCATAAGCATAGCTATTACACCTGTATAGTTTTTAAGAACTACAAGACAAGATTCCTGCGATTTCTTATAGCTACTTCTAATTGAGTTTTATAGTAGATGTCTTTGACGTGTGAGAATATGTACTGCGTTCTCTCTCTAAGGAATCGAACTCCATAAGCATAGCTATTACACCTGTATGGTTTTTAAGAACTACACAACAGGATTTCTTTCATTACTTAGAGCTCCTTCTAACGGAGTTTTATAGTAGATGTCTTTGACTTGTGAGAAAATGTACTGTGTTCTCTCTATAAGGCATCGAACCCCATAAGCATAGCTATTATACCTGTTTTGTTTTTAAAAATCTTGCAACAATTCCTGCCATTACTTACAGCTCCTTTTATCGGAGTTTATACGTAGATGTCTTTGACGTGTGAGAATATGTTCTGTGTTCTCTCTCTGACGAATCGAACCCCATAAGCATAGCTATTACACCTGTATGGTTTTTAAGACCTAAAAGACAGGATTCCTGCGATTACTTATAGCTACTTCTGAGTTTATAGTAAATGTCTTTGACGTGTGAGAATATGTACTGTGTTCTCTCTCTAAGGAATCGAACCCCATTAGCTTAGCTATTACACCTGTGTGGTTTTTAAGAACTACAAGACAGGATTTCTACTATTACTTAGACCTCCTTCTAACGGAGTGTTATAGTAGATGTCTTTGACTTGTGAGATTTTGTACTGTGTTCTCTCTATAACGAATCCAACCCCATAAGCATAGCTATTATCCCTGTATTGATTTTAAAAATTTCGCAACAGAATTCCTACCATTATTTAGAGCTCCTTCTAACGGAGATTTATAGTAGATATCTTTGATGTGTGAGAATATGTACTGTGTTCTCTCTCTAAGGAATCGAACCCCATAAGCATAGCTATTACACCTGTATGGTTTTTAAGAACTACACGACAGGATTTCTTTCATTACTTAGAGCTCCTTCTAATTGAGTTTTATAGTAGATGTCTTTGACTTGTGAGAATATGTACTGTGTTCTCTCTATAACGAATCGAACCCCATAAGCTTAGCTATTATACCTGTTTTGTTTTTTAAAATTTTGCAACAGAATTCCTGCCATTGCTTAGAGCTCCTTCTACCAGAGTTTTATAGTAGATGTCTTTGACGTGTGAGAATATGTTCTGTGTTCTCTCTCTAACGAATCGAACCCCATAAGCATAGCTATTACACCTGTATGGTTTTTAAGACCTAAAAGACAGGATTCCTGCGATTACTTATAGCTACTTCTAACGGAGTTTTATAGTAGATGTCTTTGACGTGTGAGAATATGTACCGTGTTCTCTCTATAACGAATCGAACCCCATAAGCATAGCTATTATACCTGTATTGATTAAAAAAATTTCGCAACAGAATTCCTGCCATTACTTAGAGCTACTTCTAACGGAGTTTTATAGTAGATGTCTTTGACGTGTGAGAATATGCTCTGTGTTCTCTCTCTAAGGAATCGAACCCCATAAGAATAGCTATTATATCTGTATTGTTTTTAAAAATTTTGCAACACAATTCCTGCCATTACTTAGAGCTACTGTAACGGAGTTTCATAGTAGATGTCTTTGACTTGTCAGAATATGTACTGTGTTCTCTCTCTAAGGAATCGAACCCCATAACCATAGCTATTATACTTCTATTGTTTTTCAAAAACTACACGACAGGATTCCTTCCATTACGTAGAGCTACTTATAACGGAGTTTCATAGTAGATGTCTTTGACTTGTGAGAATATGTACTGTGTTCTCTCTCTAAGGAAACGAACTCCATAAGCCTAGCTATTATACTTGTATTGTTTTCAAGAACTACACGACAGGATTCCTTCCATTACTTAGAGCTAGTTCTAACGGAGTTTTTTAGAAGATGTCTTTGACTTGTGAGAATATGTACTGTGTTCTCTTCCTAAGGAATCGAACACCATAAGCTTTGCTGTTATAACTGTATTGTTTTAAGAACTACATGACAGAATTCCTGCCATTACTTATAGCAACTTCCAACTGAGTTTTATAGTAGATGTTTTGACGTGTGAGAATATGTACTGTGTACTCTCTCTAAGGAATCCAACCCCATAACTTCAGGTTTTCTGCTGTTCGGCATAATCCCGAAACTTCTCTATTAGAGGATTCCCGTGCTGTGTTCTTTTTCGAGATGTGTGTGTGTGTGTGTGTATATATATATATGAACTCCTGTAATCCGTTGTTTTTATGAATTCTGGGATCATGATGTATACTCTCCTGTAGTCCAGTAGCATTTAATTAATTCTGGGATTGTGGTATATGAAACTCCTGTAATCCGCTTATATTCTATTAATTCAAGGATTATGATATATATTCTCCTGCTGTCCAGTAGCCTTTAATTATTTCTGGGATTGTGATATATAAATTCCCGTATTCCGTTCGTCTTTTAATAATTCTGGGATTACGATGAAAACACTCCTCTTTCCGGTAGTCTGTAATTAATTCTGAGATTGTGATATATGAACTCATGTAATCCGTTTTTCTTTTATGAATTCTGGGATAATGATATATACTCTCCCGCAGTCCGGTATTTTTTAATTAATTCTGGGATTGTGATATATGAACTCCAGTAATCCGTTTGTCTTTTATTAATTGTGGGATTATGATATATACTGTCCCGCAGTCCGCTAGTCTTTAATTAAATCTGGGATTGTGATATATGAACTCCTGTAATCCGTTTGTCTTTTATTAATTGTGGGATTATGATATATACTCTCCCGCAGACCGGTAGTCTTTAATTAATTCTGGGATTGTGATATATGAACTCGTGTAATCCGTTTGTCTTTTATGAATTCTGGGATTATGATATATACTCTCCTGCATTGTGATAGTCTTTAATTAATTCTGAGTTTGTGATATACGAACTCGTGTAATCCGTTTGTCTTTCATGAATTCTGGGATTATGATATATACTCTTCTGCATTCTGATAGTCTTTAATTAATTCTGATTTTGTGATATATGAACTCGTTTAAACCGTCTTTATTTCATTAATTCTGGGATTATGATATATACTCTCCCGCAGTCTAGTAGTCTTTAATTAATTCTGGGATTGTGATATATAAACTCCTGTAATTTGTCTTTTATGAATTCTGGGACTATGATATATACTCTACCGCAGTCCGGTAGTCTTCAATTAATTCTGGGATTGTGATATATAAACTCCCGTATTCCGTTCGTCTTTTATTAATTCTGGGATTACGATGAAAACACTCTTCTTTCCGGTAGTCTCTAATTAATTATGGAATTGTGATATATGAACTCCTGTAATCCGTTTGTCTTTTATTAATTGTAGGATTATGTTATATACTGACCCGCAGTCCGGTAGTCTTTAATTAAATCTGGGATTGTGATATGTGAACTCCTGTAATCCGTTTGTCCTTTATTAATTGTGGGATTATGATATATACTCTCCCGCAGACGGGCAGTCTTTAATTAATTCTGGGATTGTGATATATGAACTCGTGTAATCCGTTTGTCTTTTATGAATTCTGGGATTATGATATATACTCTCCTGCATTCTGATAGTCTTTAATTAATTCTGAGTTTGTGATATATGAACTCGTGTAATCCGTTTGTCTTTCATGAATTCTGGGATTATGATATATAGTATTAGTATTTATTTATTTAGTATTTATTTATTTAACCTGGTAGGGATAAGGCCGTCAGGCCTTCTCTGCCCCTCTACCAGGAGGTTCCAACTACAATATCAACAATAAAATTACAATTAGTATTAAATTTACAATTACAATTACAAATAATATTACAGTTAGTATTAAATTTACAATTACAATAAAATCAAAGTACGAAAAGATTACCTGAATGATATATACTCCTCTGCATTCTGATAGTCTTTAATTAATTTTGAGTTTGTGATATATGAACTCGTGTAAACCGTCTTTATTTCATTAATTCTGGGATTATGATATATACTCTCCCGCAGTCCAGTAGTCTTTAATTAATTCTGGGATTGTGATATATAAACTCCTGTAATTCGTCTTTTATGAATTCTGGGATTATGATATATACTCTCCCGCAGTCCGGTAGTCTTTAATTAATTCTGGGATTGTGATATATGAACTCCTGTAATCCGTTTGTCTTTTATTAATTGTGGGATTATGATATATACTCTTCCGCAGTCCGGTAATCTTTAATTAATTTTGGGATTGTGATGCATGAACTCCTGTAATCCGTTTGTCTTTTATTAATTGTGGGATTATGATATATACTCTTCCGCAGTCCGGTAATCTTTAATTAATTCTGGGATTGTGATACAAGAACTCCAGTAATCCGTTTGTCTTTTATTAATTGTGGGATTATGATATATACTCTCCCGCAGTCCGATAGTCTTTAATTAATTCTGGGATTGTGATGTATGAACTTGTGTACTGTCTTTTATGAATTCTGGGATTATGATATAAACTCTCCTGCATTCCGATAGTCTTTAATTAATTCTGGGATTGTGATATATAAACACCTGTAATCCGTTTGTCTTTTATGAATTCTGGGATTATGATATATACTCTCCTGCATTCCGATAGTCTTTAATTAATTCTGGGATTGTGATATATACACTCCTGTAATCCGTTTGTCTTTTATGAATTCTGGGATTATGATATATACTCTCCCGCAGTCCGGTAGTCTTTAATTAATTCTGGGATTATTATGTATGAACTCTTGTAATCCGTTTGTCTTCCATTACCTCTGGGATTATGATATATCTTTGGTGTTTTGGTTTAGGGAGATAAGTAATGAAAATGATTTTGGAGATACGTGAATATTAAACTTGGACCCTTATTGCAATAATTTTCTAGACAATTAAACGCATCAACTCCTAGTATTCTTTTGATTTCTTATACTAAATTTTATAATTTAACTTTTTTGGTCATCTGGGGAACAAAATTCCAGCTGCAATAAAATGACTTATCCCCCTTTATTAATTCTGAAATTGTGATATATAAACTCCTGTAATCAGTTTGTCTTTTATTAATTCTGGAATTAGGATGAAAACACTCCTGCAATCCGGTAGTTTTTAATTAATTATGGGGTTGTGATATATAAACTCATGTAATCCGTTTGTCTTTTATTAATTCTAGGATTATGATATATACTCTCCTACAGTCCTGTAGTCTTTAATTTAATCTGGGATTGTGATACGTAAACTCCTGCAGTCCAGTAGTCTTTTATTAATTCTGGGATTGTGATATTTGAACTCCTGTAATCCGTTTTTCTTTAATTCTGGTTTTATGATTTATACTCTCCTGCAGTCCGGTAGCCCTTAAATTAATTCTGGGATTTTGATATATAATCTCCTGTAATCCGTTTGTCTTTTTTGAATTCTGGGATTATGACATATACTCTCCTGCAGTCCGGTAGCCTTTAATTTATTCTGAGATTGTGATATGTAAACTCCTGTAATCCGTTTGTCTTTTATGAATTCTGGTTTTATGATATATTCTCTCCTGCAGTCCAGTAGCCTTTAATTAATTCTGGGATTGTGATATGTAAACACCTGTAATGTCTTTTATGGATTCTGGGATTATGATTATACTCTCCTGCAGTCCGATTGACTTTAATTTATTCTGGGTTTGTGATATATAATCTCCTGTAATCCGTTTGTCTTTTTTGAATTCTGGGATTATGATATATACTCTCCTGCAGTCCGGTAGCCTTTAATTTATTCTGGGATTGTGATATGTAAACTCCTGTAATCCGTTTGTCTTTTATGAATTCTGGGTTTATGATATATACTCTCCTGCAGTCCAGTAGCCTTTAATTAATTCTGGGATTGTGATATGTAAACACCTGTAATGTCTTTTATGAATTGTGGGATTATGATTATACTCTCCTGCAGTCCGGTAGACTTTAATTAGTTCTGGAATTGTGATAAACTCCTGTAGTCCGTTTGTCTTTTATGAATTCTGGAATTATGATATATAATGTCCTGTATTCCTGGAGTCTTTAATTAATTCTGTGATTGTGATATATAAACTCTTAATTAATTCTGTGATTGTGATATATAAACTCTTTGACAATTCTGACATAGGGCCTACTAACATTGGGAGTAAGTGTCAATCTCAATGTGTAACATTAATCTTGAACGTAGAGGAATATCTGATAGTAAATCTATTTCTAACTGCCAATAATGGAGACATGTTGACGAAGATTCTGAGGGACTTGCTTTCATTTTCTTTCATAAGAAAGTCCAATTGAATGTGATTCATTATACAGACTGCAGGGGAGAATTCTGTTACGTAGAAATCTATTACGCCCAAACCATCGCAGTACAAGTTGTTTCCAACAACTGATAATTCCCTTACAAAATTGCTACCTCTCTTTTTTCATTTACCAGTATACTCCGAGGTGGTACATTTGGCCATTTTTTATGAGGAGTTTCGAAGTTCGACATTGCAAAATCATTTGATATCATCTATTGAAACATTCTTTTGGACTGTGCATACTTGCACTAAAGTGATTGGAGAATACTTGGGAATGTATTAATTTCAGTGACAACAGAAATTTCACCTTCCAGAACTTAACGGATGTAATTTAGTTTTTCTACGTCCTCAGTAGCACTCATCACACTTTTACACTTTTAGTAGCAGCTAACCGTTTGGCTTCAAGTGCTTCCAGTAATGACCTACAGTATGTCCGAGTATTTGATCTCTACACCATAATGTGCCGCCAGATAATTGATAATAATTTCTTGTAACACATTTTGTAACATTAGCCATTAGCCTTCCAACATCAGGAAATTGGGCTCTCACTCTTCTACAAGTCTGTGACAAGTATGTGCAAGACATTCAGCTGTAGTATATTCGGATAATGCTGTTGAAGGAACTTTGCCCGATGTGTTCATGTGGGATGCAGCGAATGTGACAATTTTTTAACAAGATATTTTCATACAGCACATATGATGCCCAAACCAATACATAGCATTAAAAGTTAACGTATGGTAGAGTAAATAACCTTGTCTAGAGTGCTTAGAATGTAGAATCTATCGGCAACTTCTGTGTTTAATCACCTACAACTACATCAGCAATGTGGCGTCCGGCTGAGTCCGCAGTTTTATTAATTCATGCCCACAACTTTCCTTGAAATTTATTTTTCATTCCAGTTATACATTTGCGATATGAATGTTGTAGCCTACATAATTCTTCCACACTGTTGATTCTGTAGGAAATTTCCTCCGTGGGTACTTTTCCTGAACGCCTTACAGTTTCTCGTTCTGCAATTTATTTAGCGCCAAATTCATTGCAATGATGTTCAATACAGATCTTCAGAAAACGTTATTTCATTTAACAGTGATGTAGTCTTTTGTTATGCCTAGGTAACTTGACGTTTTCTGTCACAAGCACTTGTAATTTTAATATTATTTTTATGTTTCCTGATGTTACAAGCTATGTAACATACTACTTTCACTGTACACAATTTATAAGAGTTTACTGTCGTGACTGGAAAACTCATTTTGTCCCCACTGGTCAATATATTTCCATAGAACCTCTATCTTTCTTAATTATGATCATGGCATTCTTAACACAGGCCTACATCTAGATTGTTAGTCTGTTGTATTGCTTTTGAATGCGCTGTACTAGGCTGTGCTCTGGTATTACTATGGGCTGCTGAGTGACGCGTGCGCAGGTATTACTCGACCGAGGCGAGTGGAGACGCGGACGTAATGCGAACTATAGCAATAACGCTATGCGAACGCAGGAGCAGTACAAGTGGCGCTCCGGGCTGCAGACTTCACTGCCATCGATCGAGTAATACACACTGCTTATAAACTTTAACTCTAGTATAGCGCAAGCCTAACTTCAAGGAATACTTTTTCTTAACTCTAGTTCATCTCTCGTTTGGTGTTGTCTCCGAATTAAAACGACGATTAGGGATTGTTTTATGTTGTGTCTGGATAAGAGCAAATCTGTCCTAGGTTGTCTCCGGAGATAAAAAGCCAACAGTAAGAAGGATCCCCGTCTGCGTTGTCGTTTTCTTAGTGTGAGAAAATGCTGATTGAAGAGCGGTGAATTTACATGTGAGATTATATTATACTGGGTGTTCATTTCAAAGTGTGTCATGACGTCACTGTTGTGAGTCAGCGATTTGAAGCGAGTTTCAGCTTTTATGTCAGAGAAGTTGCCTATTAATCAAGGAGTCAATCTGATCTTGAGAACGTGTACGGTATAACTTGAACTTCGTAGCAAAAGATGGCGGTCTATACGGTCTGTGTGCTACCATAACCTCTTTCGAACTGTGTTTTGCGCGGGCAAGTAGAACGCAGGCTATTTGTTGTCATCGGTTGCGTACCGCAACATTCCACAGCACAAATCAAATGCTCCGTGTCCATGTTGACCGTCGAAGTTAATGTCAACAAATACTGTACGTAAGTAATCGTCTTAACCCTCTCCCCATATCCCGACAGTAAGGAAAAAACTCACCTCAGTACGTGTTTCCAAACAGTTCACATTCCTGCCACTACCGGTGTTACCGTACGTATCGGTAAGTTCTCTTCTGAATGAACGCCGTACTTGCTAGGCAACTTCTCTAGCACATAGGTAATACGCCTCTGCGGAAGAGTAGGAAGATTGAATTCTCTAGGCTCATCGGCTAGCCATATGACGATATAAAGCGAGCCATGACACACTTTGAACTGAACACTCAGTATACAATCATAATTATTAAACATTTATAGTTCATATGAACATGATGTGATATAATATCAATTAATTCCGTTATGTGCACAGAGTCATCACTTCTTTTAACGAATTCAAAAAATAAAAGTAAAAGCTGGCATGTGTGAACTTCTGAATAAATTTTCCACAGCTAAACTTTTCTACTGTACAACAGTAATTCTTACATAATCCTACAAATATTCAATGTCAGAATGCAATTCCCTCTATTAAAAGAACTCCCATTATGAATATTCTTCTGTTTTAAGTTGGGCGGTACTAGATATCTCTCCTCATGTCGGCTACTATTATATGGAATATTTTTGCAGAGTTTGTAGAAATGTTTACATTGGCAGTAAGGTAGTCAGTATCTGATGCTACTCGCTGACAGGTATGACAACTCCGCCAGGTGGCAGGTCGTCTGTTTGCCCACATGCGCCATTTGTTTACTTGTTCGCTATTCCCTTTATATTCGGTTGTTTTATTTCTGCTCCTTTCCTGCCTGGAGTTCGTCCTCGTAGCTCCCTATCGTATCCATACCGACATTTATCCATTCACCTGTTATAATGTGTGCCTGCCTGTCTACTAGCGTCAACTTTTATCATTTCTTAAGTTGGATTACCTGCACACACAAAGTATTCCTTCCCTTGCTGAATATTTTAAAAGACATTTTTTCAAAGAATGCTCAACATTGATTAATACCGAAATAATTTCTCTAAGACCCTTTCCCACCGCTGAAAACTTGACATGATTTTAAGGTGTTTCGTGTTCATTGTAACGGATGTAAATTTACTTACAAGATATAGCATATAAATAATATGCAACTCTTACAGGTTTGGTATTACTTACAAAACAATACTTACTGGCTTTTACGGAACCCGGAGGTTCATTGCCGCCCTCACATAAGCCCGCCATTGGTCCCTATCCTGAGCAAGATTAATCCATTCTCTATCACCATATCCCACCTCCTTCAAATCCATTTTAATATTATCTTCCCATCTACGTCTCGGCCTCCCTAAAGGTCTTTTTCCCTCCTGCCTCCCAACTAACACTCTCTATGCATTTCTGGATTCGCCCATACGTGTTACTTGCCCTGGCCATCTCAAACGTCTGGATTTAATGTTCCTAATTATGTCAGGTGAAGAATACAATGCGTGCAGTTCTGTGTTGTGTAACTTTCTCCATTCTCCTGTAACTTCATCCCTCTTAGCCCCAAATATTTTCCTAAGCCCCGTATTCTCAAACACCCTTGACCTATGTTCCTCTCTCAAAGTGAGAGTCCAAGTTCTACAACCATAAAGTACAACCGGTAATATAACTGTTTTATAAATTCTAACTTTCAGATTTTTTGACAGCAGACTGGATGATAAAAGTTTCTCAACCGAATAATAACATGCATTTTCCATATTTATTCTGTGTTTAATTTCCTCCCGAGTATCATTTATATTTGTTACTGTTGTTCCCAGATATTTGAACTTCTCCACCTCTTCAAAAGATAAATTTCCAATTTTTATATTTCCATTTCGTACAATATCCTCGTCACGAGACATAATCATATACTTTGTCTTTTCGGGGTTTACTTCCAAACCTATCTCTTTACTTGCTTCCAGTAAAATTCCCGTGTTTTCCCTAATCGTTTGTGGATTTTCTCCTAACATATTCACGTCATCCGCATAGACAAGCAGCTGATGTAACCCGTTCAATTTCAAACCCTCTCCGTTATCCTGGACTTTCCTAATGGCATACTCTAGAGCAAAGTTAAAAAGTAAAGGTGACAGTGCATCTCCTTGCTTTAGCCCACAGTGAATTGGAAACGCATCTGACAGAAACTGACCTATACGGACTCTGCTATACGTTTCACTGAGACACATTTTAATTAATCGAACTAGTTTCTTTGGAATACCAAATTCAATAACAATATCATATAAAACTTCTCTCTTAACCGAGTCATATGCCATTTTGAAATCTATGAATAACTGATTCACTGTACCCTTATATGTTCCATTCAGTTATCAGAAGAATTTCTGCGTCTATTTGTAGTACCTTATATGCTTTTGTGCGAGATCGTGCGTATTTGCTTGTTTCCCGCACATAACCAATACGCGGTAAGTGCGAAATACCACATTCAGTATTCCCAACGTAACACACATAACAATTTCCCTCTTCTTACCGCTTAAGCGCGACATTCATTTTACTGATTTAGGCTTTTAAGATATTATTTTTAGAGACGTTTAACATAGTAATAATTATAAATTGGAAACTTACCTCTGCAATTTCACCTAAATTGCAATGTTAATTATTGTTTTTAAATATTTGCAAAAATTAAGTAAAGTCTACTACTCCACGAAACTTATTGCATTCCTGATACAAGTAACATTAAGGAAGCCGTGAAAAAATCAACGAGATTCCAGATGCCGATGTTATTACTGCAATATGTTATATAAATAATATTGTTAAAATATTAAAATGAAAAATAAATTATTACATAACCTTACCGTTTGTTTTAAATTCGCATTTATAGACTGGGGGGAAAAAAAGACAGACGTATATCACGGCCTGCTGGAGTATAGTAAACACAGAAAACATTTTATAGCAACAAGATATTTGGTTTTCCGAAGTTGCCGTCATTAAACAGAAACCAACATGGAGATTTCATTGCAACTAATTAGAAATTCGTCTTTCAGGTATGTAATAAACGATCTTCGCACAAAATAATGTACGATACACGAGCGGTATGTTTGTTTCCATGTTCTCGGAAATTAAAAAAGCTCAACTACGTTTCGCTTTTTCAATCTTTTCCTCGACCATGAAAACGTCAACATACCGCTCTTGTAACGTATATTACTATTAAGGGACGGCGTATCTTCCCTTGTAACATAACGTTGCAATGAAATTACAAAACTACAAATCGTTTTGAAAATAGAGCCAGGCTCTCTCTTAAAAAGAAGATGCTGCGAATATTTTTGTACATAAAAAGCTAAAGAGGCATGCGGAAAGCAGTTATAAGTTTTCAACTTGTCTTCAATTCTCGCACTCTAATAATGAATTCCTATTAGGCCTACTCGTATTCCCATTACGAAGAGGAAAATGGCTGCACTACGCAATCAAAGTGTGGAAGCAAGTGGTTAGGAATGTTAAAAGTAGCGAACAAAGCAAGCATGGCTATTAAGTTCGGTTACGAGGGATGTTGCCGTTGTTTGCCGGGTTCGCATACCTCGCCCACGGACTACTTCTTGTAGTGACCGTTGCTAAGGTGACCGACCAAACACAACATAAATTCCGTCCTCCCTCTCTGCTTCCCCTCACACTCGCCCCTCCATCACTCAGACAGTCCCCCTACCGACAAGTCAAGCTAGAATACGTTTTACGATTAATATTAAAAGTTCTATTTTCGGAAAACCTCCTGGTGGAAGAAGAAAACAACGTACAATGTGTCTACCAATCATACACGATTAGTGAATCCGTTGTTTTCAAGAATAATTGAAAGAATGAACAACGCCTAGATTTTAATTCGTTTCTAACAAACAAGAGCCAGTAGGGCAGTCATTCTGTTTGAATAGAACTTCGTATTTGCGTCCTTTGGTAACTTCTAAGTGAAACGATCGATTGGGGTTGAACCCTGGAGTGATCAAACCAACGCCATATTCTTAACCAATTTTTGCTTGATCCGTCTGGATATGAGTAACTTTTCATTTCATTCTGAGGGATAGTGTCACTATGTATTACTTCGAGAATACTTTAATACAGGGCTGGGCACCAAGAGCAAATTCTACTCTCTCACAGGGAACCATAGGACTTCTCTTCAATCCCTTTCTTCTCTGCCGAACACCACGCAGCGTTGAAGCCGTGACTAGGGCTGGGGACGGAGCGGTTCGGTTCGGAGCAGTTACTGTGACGTCATTACTCGGTAGATCCGAGTACAGTACAGAGTACAAATTTGTGGCGGCAGATTTAAAATTTAGATAGATTGATTGTTTTACAAGCGTTGTACTAAAGCGCTTTCGCTTTGCCAATTGACGAGAAAGAAAAGTGCTTCTCTTCATTGCAAAATGGCGGTTGCAAATTTTATGTGTGGTTACAACTATTTGCGGAGTCATTTTGTATGAAAGGCCTATTTAACCTTCAGTGTTGGTATATATGACAGACGAAATAAAATTTATAAAATAATTTATAATACTAACAGCTAATAAATTAACATGTGAGGTAAACGTTAAAGCTGCAGCTAAATAAAAAATAAGATAGAAAGAAACGGGCTCCATGAAGCGCTGCCTAAAACTCTTAAAAAATAACACACAGAATTATTTGCTATTACGGAAAGTGGATAAAACAATCAATAAAACGTCGAATCTTGAACTGAAGAACAGAATGTTTATTTATTTTTAACATTACTAGCCTTCCATACAACCATGTTCTCTTTGGTGAAGATTAATATTATTGCTAAATTAAAGTAATTAGGTAACATAAATCATAGAAATAAATACAAATAAAATGACTGATGAGGTAACACAAATCCAATAAACACAAATAGAAGAAAAATAGATTGCACTTCCTTTTTTAACATATTTCAGTATTAATCAAACTATTATTATTATTATTATTATTATTATTGTTATTATTATTATTATTATTATTATTATTATTATTATTTACAGTAATATGTTCAGACTGGCAGTGTTCATTAGGCCCACTTGACACGTCATATAATAGGATGAACTCCTCTTCAATATTAGAGTTTCAGCCCGCCTTGAGGATAAGGAAATAATTTGTCCTGCAGCAGAAAATATTTAAATACAATAACGTAGTACATACGTTGTTGTCTGGTAGAACTAATTGAAACACGTGAACTCTGTTCGAACGTTTGAACTGACCGGTAACGGCTACGGTTAACCGAGTAATTTGGGTGCTTCGCTGCCAAGCACATAAACCGATAGAAACGAGTTACTCAACAGTTTTACTCGCTCTAGCCGTGACGGATGAATATTTGTCTAAGCGTCCTCGTTTAGAGTTTGGAATCGCTCCCGGTGCCCATCCCTGCTTAATATTTACTGTATCAACTAGAATCCAAAGATAAATGCTTCATAGGCATGAAAGTGAATGGAATCCTTTCACAAAAGGACTGGCTTTCCACCTTCCTTGACATCTCTTCTCCATCTCAGAAATATCTTGAATCTTTTGTTCATGTTCATCACTGGCCTGTCCAAGGTTTGGAGGGAATAAGTCCAAATGCGAATGCAGAAAGTAAATTTCAAGGGACACATTGCAACCAAGATTTCGATAGGCTTCTAGTAATTTGTCAACTAATTGTTTATAATTTTCTGTTCAAATATTATAGTGAGGGTCACATAAGAACAGTTCCTAAACAGCAAATATTGCCGTCTTGTCAGTGTTGCCAACTGTTACTAGATATCACACAATCCTACGTACTAAAGGACTTATTTACTTACCGTACTTTATGTTGGAAGGTTATTCCAAATGATTCAATAATTTGTAACATATTTTCGTAGACAAACTATACGAGAAAGGTATCAACATGTCAAGTATTTTGTCTGGCAATACGAAATTCATTGGCTTGACAAAACAATTGACACAGGAGACCTAACCTAAAAATGTATTTTGTTTGGCCACGTGAAATTATTAGTACTAACTCCGAAAAATTACTTGACTATAGTCTTGAATTATAACCACAACGCAACACATAAAATAACTATTATGTGTTAATATTAATGCTGATATTAATTAATTATTAGTATGTTCAAATTTCACTAGCTTCCAGTAATCGGCTGAGAAATCTAGTACAATTTAAATTTCATGGAACTCCAGTACCGACAATTATTATCGATATTTGTCTCAGCTGCCAACATACTAGTTACAAAATCACTACCATTTGTAGTATTTGTTAGTATCGAAATTTGAAACGAAGTAGGCAAAAGAAAATTCAACCTGCAAACTTGAAAACCACCACAATCCACTAGCGTATGTAATAATGGTTAAGTTTCACCCTTAAGGTATGAAGTAAGCAGACCCGGACTATACCTATGAACTGTTCACAAACATTCTTGAATGATAACCATTCCTCTAGTTCCACATAATTAAATTTACTATCAAACAGTTTTCTGATCTGCGGTTTCTCCAGCTTAGCATCTCTGAATCTTGTACTTGAAATCCTCTCCAGTTTCATCTATCGGAATTCCGAAAGGCATAGGAACTGTTCGTTTGTTTAAGGGTACCTATATGTACGTGAACGACCACAAATATTATCAGAAAATGGAGGCTCTAAATTGCAAAATTTTATAAGGAAATGAACTCACAATTGGACAAAAATTACAAGGTACCACAACAAGACTTATTAGAATTTAAATAACTGCTAAAAGTATAAAAAAAGATAACTAATAATATTGGTAAAATCGTAATACAGCGAACGCTAAGCTCCGCCCACGACCCCTTTCCACTTTTCCCCTACTATCTCATCAGACACTCTACGTGATAGGCGAGTGTTGCGTCGAATGCACATTTCATGTGGGTGGGGATAACTTCCCCTACTGGCGTTCGCTATATTGCGATTTATCCGTAATGTTTTTCAAACGCGTTTTATTAGAGTATGAAAAAAAATTCTGCAGTTACATCATTTGGTAACCATAACACTGTTCTTGTCTCTCTGACGTTTTTAATATTTTTCCTACATATAATAAACACTTATTTCTGAAAAGTAGACTACTCTCAGACATGTAGAGTTGTTTATTTTAGTACAATTAATTCTTTATTTGTTCTATATAAAATATATTAAAATTTACATAATGTCTTGTGACCTAATTTTTCTATTTTCAAGGAAATGGGCATTATTGTAGTCTACCTTTTGCATAAATTCATGTTAAATCAGTGTACAAATTTTCAGAATTCTATCTCTAATGGTTGTGGAGTTATGAA
Organism: Periplaneta americana; assembly: GCF_040183065.1. Classification (NCBI taxonomy): domain Eukaryota; kingdom Metazoa; phylum Arthropoda; class Insecta; order Blattodea; family Blattidae; genus Periplaneta; species Periplaneta americana. The sequence continues at coordinate 171,766,460 of NC_091126.1, read as the reverse complement.
ATAATGTTTGAACATTTTCAAATATGAAATAATGTTTGAACATTTTCAAATTTTGGAAAATTTAATTTAAAGTAAAAAGTGAATTCTTAAAAATATTATTAGTAACTTTTTAAAAACTTTCATCAAATATTTAAGTTCTAATAAGTCTTGTTGTGGTACCTTGTAATTTTTGTCCAAACATGAGTTCATTTCCTTATAAAATTTTGGAAATTTATAGCCTGTATTTTCTGATAGTATTTGTGGTCGTTCACGTACATATACCCTTAACCACCACCTTAGACGGCCAGCACAATTACCACAACACACATGACGAGCCCACCTCCTATTCTGATCACTTAGTTTACAAGCATAATATAATTTGTAAGACTTTTCTATTAGTGGTGTTATTCTCTGTCTATTAGATTTAACTGTTATTCACCACACACGTAGCAGAAATTGTCAGGTTTACTAATACACCTGCGCGATATATTTAACTCTGTGTCATTTAACAGATCAATATAAACACAAACATAACATAAGCACTACATTAGACACAAAGCTAAATTATAATTGTAGGCCTATACCAGCTACAAGCTTCTTTACAGCAGCAAAACTTACAATTAGATCTGGGAACTTGTTAAGTTGCGTGAGCTTGAAGCATGTCTCTACCAAATGCAAAGTAATAGCGCATGTTTCAATGTCAGTTAACCAGAACGACAAACATGTACAGCCGGGTGGTAACCAAAAATGTGCTCCAATCGTCCACAGCCTTGGAACAACAAACAAATTAACTAACAGTAATCTGTAATTATAAACTTCGTAAATCCCAAACTAAAAATTATTTTTCCATACATATAAAAAGAAGACACAAAGTGTACAAAATTCGTACTAAGAAAATATTCGTTCTACGTCACAAGACGTTACTGGAGCAAATCTGAAATATGATTCAGTATATCTTCCTATCATCTGGTGAACAACTACTTTTTGAATCTAATAATGTATCTCGTATGTGGCACATGGTATTAAACCCATAATTGTTTTCAAGAATTTTTTTTTTAATTTCTATTGTAATGACAGCTAGGAAGTTCGTATCGTAATTCCGATGTTTAACTTTTACTGTAACGCAACCGAAAGCATATCAGCAAAAGATGTCAATATTTAACGAAGAATAATTCGGGAAGAAATAAATGTGTTACACACTCTTGTTTGCATAATTATTTAATGACAGATGAGTTTAATGTTTTTGAATCATGCATAATATTAACTTTCCTGCTGCCAAGGTTTATTACAACTTACTAATACCCTAGATCATATATAAATAGATAGGTCGGCCTTATAGGTTTTGAAGTTAACAACTTTTGTCAGGTTTACTACGCTGCCATCTAGTTGTTACATAAGGAATCACGCCATAATTCCCATTTGAATTGCATTAGCGACTGTACTGCCATCTCGTATTCGTTTACGGAGGACGGGTGGCGATCCTGGCGGTTGTTCTCTCCAAAGTGCAAACGACTTCAACATAGCGATGATATATCTGTTACATATATGATCTAGGCTAATACCAAGGGGAGTAGGCTAATACAATTACCCCCATCAAAATCTTATACCAATCTTTGTTAAGCATTTGCAATATTTAACAATTTATGTAGTATATAGTAGTACACTTCGAGAAAATGTAAAAATGTAAAAGTGACCTGTTTTTCTAAATAGAGAGTGATCCAAAAGTCCCATTCCATATTGTTGTAAACGTACAACAAATTTAAAGAACTTTATTTATGGTACTGGTAACACTATAAGATAACATACCAGCCATCGGCATAGCTCGGTCAGTTAAGGCGCTTGCCTGCCGACCCGGAGTTGCGCTCGGGGGCGAGTTCGATTCCCGGTTGGACTGATCGCCTGGTTGGGTTCTTTCCGAGGTTTTCCCCAACCGTAAGGCAACTGTCAGGTAATCTATGACAAATCCTCGGCCTCATCTCGCCAAATATCATCTCGCTATCACCAATCCCATCGATGGTAAATAACCTCGTAGTTGATACAGCGTCGTTAAATAACCAAGTAAAAAGAAATATACAATACACTGCCTCCCACATATTTCAAGATAAACTGCTCAACGGTATATGCTTTTGACATGGAAAAAACAGCTACAAACTATGAATGTCACAGTGCTATAACATAAATTGGGAATTATTTCAGGTATTTGTTGAAATTTAAATATTGGAATACCATCTATACAACCATGAACATCTCAAAAACATTTGTTTAAAATAAAATAAGAAATGAGTCAATGAACAGTTCTAAAAATAAATATAAATCTAATAAAACAAATACAATTTTAGTTTTATTGCAATTAAAATATTCGAACACCACGTATAGCTACTACAACGGACATTTCGGAAAAATGCTTCACTAATTATTTCTGACAAAATCGATTTCAGAATAACCATACCGTAACACACAAGAATAAGAAAATAAAAAAAAATTTGAAACCAAAGGGCTTGATAATATAAATAACAATACGAATACTGATATCAATAACACAAAAGAAAATATTTTGGAACCACACTAACTCAGAAATGAATTAGAAAAAAAAAATAATAAGCTACAGATGGAATTTCATATCCTGGAATTTTCATGACACGAACTACCAAGGGGGATAACAAGAGCACCCCACATGAATAAAGCGAAGTGCTTCTTAAAGTAGATTAATTATTTATGTTATTTCAAAATATTAGTAGACATATAGCGGATAAGTATATGAAATTTCAAAAATAATTATGAAGAGAATTGAAAATAATACTAAAAACCATCAGTGGGGTAATCATATTACTCCCCTTGGTAGCAGAAAAGCTAATATTATTTAAATAATACGATAATAACAGAATAGCTCACTTTGTTTGGAACCCAAAATATGTATATACATTAACAATATTCTTCAAACTATTCACAACTCTACATAGCTCTACAAAATGATACTATGCGTTGTTTATGTGAAAATACTGTGTCTCCTGTAGCGAGCGGGAGCAGAGCGAGGCGCGGATGACGTCGATGGCTGAGAACCAGACTGTTCTAAGTCGAACTTTTCATAAGAAAGAAATCTGTGTTCCAGTTCTTGTCTGCATATATGAATCGAATTAAATTTTAAATATTCCTCTCCATAAGGTTGCTATGACGCTATTCCAAATTGTTTCATGAAGCTTTGAATGTCAGGAGCTTAAAATAGCTCTCCTGATAAAAAAAAGTAGTAAAATGGACTTGGAACAGTCCCGTTCTGGGCCATCGAAATGTATTCCTCGCTGTACTCAACTGAAATCTACTGTTTGGTAGGAACTCCCTACCTATGCTTGTAAGTGTCTAAGGGTAAGGCTGCTGACAAGGGGTTCAAGTAATTCCTCTGGGGGTGGTCTTGACTTTCAGACTGGTGTAATAAATAAGATGAGGAGTGAAAATAGCCTACATGAATTTAGAGGACACTTAGGAGAGAGTTTTGAATATTACCAGAAGTGTGAGGGGTTGGAAAATGTGAATGTCAGGAGCTTAAAATAGCTCTCATGAAAAAAATAGTAAAATGGACTTGGAACATTCCGGTTCTGAGCCATCGATAAGGAATCCTCGCTGTTCTCAACTGAAACCTATTGTTTGGTAGGAACTTCCTACCTATGCTTGTAAGAGTCTAAGGGTAAGGCTGCTGACAAGGGGTTGAATAAATTCCTCTGGGGGTGGTCTTGACCTTCAGACTGGTGTAATAAATAAGATGAGGAGTGAAAATAGCCTACATGAATTTAAAGGACAATTAGGAGAGAGTTTTGAATCTTACCAGAAGTGTGAGGGGTTGGAAAATGTGAATGTCAGGAGCCTAAAATAGCTCTCATGAAAAAAAAATAGTAAAATGGACTTGGAACATTCCGGTTCTGAGCCATCGATAAGGAATCCTCGCTGTTCTCAACTGAAATCTACTGTTTGGTAGGAACTTCCTACCTATCCTTGTAAGTGTCTAAGGGTAAGGCTACTGACAAGGGGTTGAAGAAATTCCTCTGGCGGTGGTCTTGACCTTCAGACTGGTGTAATAAATAAGATGAGGAGTGAAAATAGCCTACATGAATTTAGAGGACACTTAGGAGAGAGTTTTGAATCTTACCAGAAGTGTGAGGGGTTGGAAAATGTGAATGTCAGGAGCCTAAAATAGCTGTCATGAAAAAAAAAATAGTAAAATGGACTTGGAACATTCCGGTTCTGAGCCATCGTTAAGGAATCCTCGCTGTTCTCAACTGAAATCTACTGTTAGGTAGGAACTTCCTACCTATGCTTGTAAGTGTCTAAGGGTAAGGCTGCTGACAAGGGGTTGAAGAAATTCCTCTGGGGGTGGTCTTGACCTTCAGACTGGTGTAATAAATAAGATGAGGGGTGAAAATAGCCTACATGAATTTTGAGGACAATTAGGAGAGAGTTTTGAATCTTACCAGAAGTGTGAGGGGTTGGAAAATGTGAATGTCACTAGCCTAAAATAGCTCTCATGAAAAAAAAAATAGTAAAATGGACTTGGAACATTCCGGTTCTGAGCCATCGTTAAGGAATCCTCGCTGTTCTCAACTGAAATCTACTGTTTGGTAGGAACTTCCTACCTATGCTTGTAAGTGTCTAAAGGTAAGGCTACTGACAAGGGGTTGAAGAAATTCCTCTGGGGGTGGTCTTGACCTTCAGACTGGTGTATTAAATAAGATGAGGAGTGAAAATAGCCTACATGAATTTAGAGGACAATTAGGAGAGAGTTTTGAATCTTACCAGAAGTGTGAGGGGTTGGAAAATGTGAATGTCAGGAGCTTAAAATAGCTCTCATGAAAAAAAAAATAGTAAAATGGACTTGGAACATTCCGGTTCTGAGCCATCGATAAGGAATCCTCGCTGTTCTCAACTGAAATCTACTGTTTGGTAGGAACTTCCTACCTATGCTTGTAAGAGTCTAAGGGTAAGGCTGCTGACAAGGGGTTGAATAAATTCCTCTGGGGGTGGTCTTGACCTTCAGACTGGTGTAATAAATAAGATGAGGAGTGAAAATAGCCTACATGAATTTAAAGGACAATTAGGAGAGAGTTTTGAATCTTACCAGAAGTGTGAGGGGTTGGAAAATGTGAATGTCAGGAGCCTAAAATAGCTGTCATGAAAAAAAAATAGTAAAATGGACTTGGAACATTCCGGTTCTGAGCCATCGTTAAGGAATCCTCGCTGTTCTCAACTGAAATATACTGTTTGGTAGGAACTTCCTACCTATGCTTGTAAGTGTCTAAGGGTAAGGCTGCTGACAAGGGGTTGAAGAAATTCCTCTGGGGGTGGTCTTGACCTTCAGACTGGTGTAAGAAATAAGATGAGGGGTGAAAATAGCCTACATGAATTTTGAGGACATTTAGGAGAGAGTTTTGAATCTTACCAGAAGTGTGAGGGGTTGGAAAATGTGAATGTCAGGAGCCTAAAATAGCTCTCATGAAAAAAAAAATAGTAAAATGGACTTGGAACATTCCGGTTCTGAGCCATCGTTAAGGAATCCTCGCTGTTCTCAACTGAAATCTACTGTTTGGTAGGAACTTCCTACCTATGCTTGTGTCTAAAGGTAAGGCTACTGACAAGGGGTTGAAGAAATTCCTCTGGGGGTGGTGTTGACCTTCAGACTGGTGTAATAAATAAGATGAGGAGTGAAAATAGCCTACATGAATTTAGAGGACATTTAGGAGAGAGTTTTGAATCTTACCAGAAGTGTGAGGGGTTGGAAAATGTGAATGTCAGGAGCTTAAAATAGCTCTCATGAAAAA